>NC_086451.1:64062240-65262240 GCF_028390025.1 Pseudophryne corroboree
AGAGGATGCTGGGGACTCCGTAAGGACCATGGGGATTATACCAAAGCTCCCAAATGGGCGGGAGAGTGCGGATGACTCTGCAGCACCGATTGAGCAAACAGGAGGTCCTCCTCAGCCAAGTAGCAGCTCGGCATAGTTGTAGTGCCGAGACCCCTCGGGCAGCCGCCCAAAACGAGCCCACCTTCCTGGTGGAATGGGCCCTGACCGATTTAGGTAACGGCAATCCAGCCGTAGAATGCGCCTGCTGAATCGTGTTACAGATCCAATGAGCAATAGTCTGCTTAGACGCAGGAGCACCAAGCTTGTTGGCAGCATAAAGGATAAACAGAGCCTCTGTTTTCCTAACACGAGCCGTTCTGGCCACGTAAATTTTCAAAGCCCTGACTACATCCAGGGACTCGGAATCCTCCAAGTCTCGCGTAGCCACAGGCACCACAATGGGTTGGTTCATATGAAAAGATGACACCACCTTAGGCAAGAACTGAGGACGGGTCCGCAATTCTGCTCTATCCATATGGAAAACCAGATAGGGGCTTTTATGAGACAAAGCCGCCAATTCCGACACTCGCCTAGCCGAAGCCAAGGCTAGTAACATGACCACCTTCCAAGTGAGATATTTTAACTCCACCTTTTGAAGTGGTTCAAACCAGTGTGACTTAAGGAAACTCAACACCACGTTAAGGTCCCAAGGCGCCACCGGAGGTATAAAGGGAGGCTGAATATGAAGCACTCCCTTCACAAACGTCTGTACTTCAGGAAGAGAAGCCAATTCTTTTTGAAAGAAAATGGATAAGGCCGAAATCTGTACCTTAATGGAGCCCAATTTTAGGCCCAAATTCACTCCAGTCTGTAGGAAGTGAAGGAGACGGCCCAGATGGAATTCCTCCGTAGGAGCATTTCTGCCCTCACACCAAGAAACATATTTTCGCCATATACGGTGATAATGTTTAGCTGTCACGTCTTTCCTGGCCTTTATCAGCATAGGAATGACCTCATCCGGAATGCCTTTTTCCGCTAGGATCCTGCGTTCAGCTGCCATGCCGTCAAACGCAGCCGCGGTAAGTCTTGGAACAAACAGGGCCCCTGTTGCAACAGGTCCTCCCTGAGAGGAAGAGGCCACGGATCGTCTGTGAGCATTTCCAGTAGCTCCGGATACCAGGTCCTTCGTGGCCAATCTGGAACAATGAGAACTGTTCTCACTCCCCTTTTTTCTTATTATTCTCAACACCTTGGGTATGAGAGGAAGAGGAGGAAACACATAGACCGACTGAAACACCCATGGTGTCACTAGGGCGTCTACAGATATCGCCTGAGGGTCTTTCGATCTGGCGCAATACCTCTGTAGCTTTTTGTTGAAGTGGGACGCCATCATGTCTATCTGGGGCAATCCCCATCGACTTGCAATCTGTGCGAAGACTTCCTGATGAAGTCCCCACTCTCCTGGATGCAGGTCGTGTCTGCTGAGGAAGTCTGCTTCCCAGTTGTCCACTCCCGGAATGAACACCGCTGACAGTGCGCTTACATGATTTTCCGCCCAGCGAAGAATCCTGGTGGCTTCCGCCATTGCTCCTCTGCTCCTTGTGCCGCCTTGGCGGTTTACATGAGCCACTGCGGTGATGTTGTCTGACTGGATCAGAACGAAGTAAGGTCTCCGCTTGACGTAGGGTGTTGTATATGGCCCTCAGTTCCAGGATGTTGATGTGAAGACAGGTCTCTTGACTTGACCACAGACCTTGAAAATTTCTTCCCTGTGTGACTGCTCCCTACCCTCGGAGGCTCGCGTCCGTGGTCACCAGGATCCAGTCCTGAATGCCGAACCTGCGGCCTTCTAGAAGGTGAGCACTCTGCAGCCACCACAGGAGAGATACCCTGGTTCTGGGGACAGGGTGGTCAACTGATGAATTTGTAGATGTGACCCGGACCACTTGTCCAGTAGGTCCCACTGGAAAATCCTCGCATGGAACCTGCCAAAGGGAATGGCTTCGTATGCTGCCACCATCTTTCCCAGGACTTGAGTGCAATGATGTACTGACACTTGTTTTGGCTTCAATAGGTTCTTGACCAGAGTCATGAGTCCTGAGCTTTTTCTATCGGAAGAAAAACCCTTTTCTGGTCTGTGTCCAGAATCATGCCCAAGAAGGTCAGACGAGTCGTAGGAACCAACTGTGACTTCGGGATATTGAGAATCCAGCCGTGTTGCTGTAACACCTTTAGTGCCAGTGAGACGCTGTTCAGCAACTGCTCTCTCGATCTTGCTTTTATGAGGAGATCGTCCAAGTACGGGATAATTGTGACACCTTGCTTGCGCAGGAGCACCATCATTTCCGCCATTACCTTGGTGAAAATCCTCGGGGCCGTGGAAAACCCAAACGGCAACGTCTGAAATTGGTAATGACAATCCTGTACCGCAAATCTCAGGTACGCCTGGTGAGGTGGATAAATGGGAACATGAAGGTATGCATCCTTTATGTCCAGAGATACCATAAAATCCCCCCCTTCCAGACTGGCGATGACCGCTCTCAGCGATTCCATCTTGAATTTGAACCGTTTTAAGTAAAGGTTCAGGGATTTTAAATTTAAAATGGGTCTGACCGAACTGTCCGGTTTCGGGACTACAAACAGGGTTGAGTAATATCCCTTCCCTCGTTGAAGCAAGGGAACCTCGACCACCAGCTGTTGAAGACACAATTTGTGAATTGCATTTAACACTATCTCCCTTTCTGAGGGAGAAGCTGGCAGGGCCGATTTGAAAAACCGGCGAGGAGGCACCTCTTCGAATTCCAGCTTGTATCCCTGAGAAACAATTTCCATTGTCCAGGGATTCACCTGTGAGCGAACCCAGATGTGGCTGAAAAGTCGAAGGCGTGCCCCCACTGGGGCGGACTCTCTCAGCGGAGCCCCAGCGTCATGCGGTGGATTTTGTAGAGGCCGGGGAAGACTTCTGCTCCTGGGAACTAGCTGTGTTGTGCAGCTTTTTTCCTCTGCCCTTACCTCTGGCAAGAAAGGACGATCCTCGTACTCTTTTGCTTTTATTTGAACGAAAGGACTGCATTTGATAATGTGGTGCTTTCTTAGGCTGCGAGGGAACATAAGGCAAAAAATTCGATTTACCTGCCGTAGCTGTGGAGACCAGGTCCGAGAGACCTTCCCCAAACAATTACTCCCCCTTGTAAGGTAAAACCTCCATATGCCTCTTTGAGTCGGCATCACCTGTCCACTGCCGGGTCCATAGGACTCGTCTAGCAGAAATTGACATAGCGTTTATTCTGGAACCCAGTAGACTAATGTCTCTTTGAGCATCTCTCATATATAAGACAGCATCTTTTAAATGCCCTAGGGTCAATAAAATGGTATCCTTATCAAGGGTCTCAATTTCCGCTGATAAGGAATCTGTCCATGCTGCTACAGCGCTACAAACCCAGGCCGACGCAATTGCCGGTCTGAGCAATGTACCAGAATGTGTGTAAATGGACTTCAAGGTAACCTCCTGCTTGCGGTCAGCCGGATCCTTGAGGGTAGCCGTATCTTGGGATGGCAGCGCTACCTTTTTGGATAAGCGTGTCAATGCTCTGTCCACCCTAGGGGAGGATTCCCACCGTATCCTGTCCGTTGGCGGGAAAGGATACGCCATAAGAATCCTTTTGGAAATCTGCAGTTTTTTGTCTGGAGATTCCCAAGCTTTTTCACATAATTCGTTCAACTCATGTGAGGGGGGAAAGGTTACCTCAGGTTTCTTTCCCTTATACATGTGTACCCTCGTGTCAGGGACAGGAGGTTCCTCTTTGATATGCAAAATATCCTTTATTGCAATAATCATATATCTAATACATTTCGCCACTTTTGGCTGTAACTTTGCATCATCGTAGTCGACACTGGAGTCAGAATCCGTGTCGGTATCTGTGTCTCCTATTTGGGATAGTGGGCGCTTTTGAGACACCGAAGGCCCCTGCGACATAGGAACAGACATGGGTTGACTCCCTGGGTGTTCCCTAGCCTCAGCTTTGTCTAATCTTTTGTGCAATAAATTTACATTAGCACTTAAAACATTCCACATATCCATCCAGTCAGGTGTCGGCGCTGCCGACGGAGACCTCACATTCATATGCTCCCCCTCGTCCCTAGGCGAGCCTTCTACCTCAGACATGTCGACACACGCGTACCGACACACCACACACTCAGGGAACCTCTTATCTGGAGACAGTTCCCCCACAAGGCCCTTTGGAGAGACAGAGAGAGAGTATGCCAGCACACACCCCAGCGCTATATCACCCAGGAAAAAAACACAAAATGTTTACCCAGCAGCACCTTTATATATGTATATGCGCCAATTATGTGCCCCCCCCCCCCTCCCCACTCCTTTAAAACCCTCTTTCACCGTGAATAAGCAGGGGGAGAGTCTGGGGAGCTTCCTCTCAGCACTGTGCTGTGAAGAAAATGGCGCTGGTGAGTGCTGAGGGAGAAGGCTTCTGTCCCGCTCAAATATATTGAAAAACTGGCGGGGGCTCATATATATAAGATCACTCCCACCCGCCGGGGTGGCCAAAACAAAAGGGGTAAGAGCGGTGACACAACGCAAGAACCGCTAATTTTTAATCTCTCGAACCGGGTGCTGAGTACCTCTGAACTTGCGGTCCTTAATAAAGGACTCAGCTTTGTCCCTACTAATCTTTATGATCCTTTCAACTGGAATCGGGACCTCCATGCATTCTCACGTAGGCTTCGTCTAAAAGAACATTTTCAAGATCGACGAGATGATCCTGAGACCTCCATTTTCTCATCCTTCTTAAAAAAATCATCCAGATCCTCTTATGATCCACCCTCCAGTAATGCCTCTCTAAAAGCCTTCCATAGACTACTGGATGAGTCCATCATTAAATTTACTGCCGCCCCGTCTAAAATCAAATTTAATCTTTCCAGGGATGAGTCCCAAGCTCTCACCTCGTTGGGATCTTATGATGATATAGTAATCAGGCCCGCCGACAAAGGCGGAGCCATTGTGATTCTAAACCTGGAATATTACAAGACGGAGATATACTCTCAACTGGCGGACGTAGAAGTATATCAAAGGTTGGCTATGGACCCAACACCTAAATATCAGAAGGAACTTGACTGCATTCTGAGAACGGCAGTACAGGAAGGCAAATTACCAGCTAAGATATCGGTTGCACTGACTGTCAAACATCCTAAAGTACCAGTGTTATACACACTGCCCAAACTACACAAAGATAGTTTAAAACCACCGGGCAGACCGATAATCTCTGCTCCTGATTCTCTGTACAGGTCCGTGGCACAGCTCCTAGACTCCATCTTGCAACCCTATCTCCCGCTTCAACCAACATTTCTAAAGGATACCACCTCGTTCCTGCTGAAATTACAGGACTTCAGACAACTTCCTGAGGGGACGTTACTGTGTTGCTTAGATGTCTGCAGTCTATATACTGTTATTCCTCACTCTGAGGGTCTGGCAGCGATGCAGGAATTTCTGAGTTCCCATCTCCCGACTGACAAGTTTGATCATGAGTTGTTTCTCAGGTTGTTGGAATTAACTCTCCGTCGTAACTATTTTTTGTTTGACGGACAGTTCTTTTTGCAACTCAGGGGGTGTGCGATGGGGTCACCTGTGGCCCCCTCGTACGCTAACATATATATGTTTGTCCAGGAGATGATACTATTTTTTAATAACCAGGATATTAGTGATAATATTCTATTGTTTTGTCGCTATATCGACGATATTTTTCTATTATGGAAGGGTGGTGAAAGCTCTTTTAGGAAACTGATGTCGGATATCAATGGTAGGGATTCCCCTATTAAGTTCACTTTTTCTTGCAGCACTAGTTATGCGCATTTCCTTGATGTTGCCATTAGGGTTGACAATGGTGCCCTTAATACTGAGGTGTTTCATAAACCCACGGATCGGAACACTTTTTTGACAGCAACTAGTCACCATCCTGCACCTTTAAAAAATGGCTTACCTCGGTCACAGATGTTGCGTATTGCTCGCATTGTTAGTGACCCATTGGTACTTAATAGGGAAATTGATACTTTGATCACAAAATTTTTGGCCCGTGGTTATGATAACAATCTCTTACAGGCCAATAAGGAGGAGGTGTTGCTGTTACCTAGGCATACGTTACTCTATCCTGAGAGGAAGCAACGGGGGTCTAGAATCCCCTTCCCCTGTGACTTTTCCACTTCTAATCCCATTATGAGAAGGGCCACTCGGGCACTATGGCCTATAGTGTCTACTGACCCAGATCTTAGAGGGTTACATCAATTCACCCCGATGATGGCATTTAGACGGGGGAGGAATATTAGGGATCGAGTGGTTAGAACAGATATAACTGGGATGGGTGCTCCTAAACTTCCTAATGTACACTATAAAGCTCCGGGATGCTACCGCTGTAGCGGATGTACCACATGTAGCTTTATGTTTAACTGTAAAGCCTTTCAACACCCCCACTGTGAAAAGAAAAAATATGACATCAGATATGTATTAACTTGTTCCACCACTCATGTGGTTTACATTATCATATGCCCTTGTGGATTGTTTTACGTGGGACAAACCATTCGCAAGTTCTCCGAAAGAATGGCTGCCCACAGGTCAGCTATTAAATTAACCCTTGAAGGTAAATTGATTGACCAACCGGTGGCCAAACATTTTAAGCAGGCTGGCCATTCGTTAGAATCCCTCCGGTATTTTATGATAGATCATGTCCCCGTGTCACTACGTGGTGGGGATAGATCGAAAATTTTACTTACTAAAGAAGCACGTTGGATCACCCGATTAGGCACTATCTTTCCGGGTGGTCTTAATGAAAAGATTAATTGGAACACGCTGATATAGCTATGACACTGGAATATGTATCAAAGGTCTCCTAATATAAGTTACGTTGTATATATTATAACGCATTAATTTCATATGTCTGATGGATATTTATATGTATGTTATGGGTATTTATATATTTTTCCCTCTAATCGCACTTTTTGTATTTTTCTGTCTTGTTTTATGTGTACATGTTGTCTTGAACCTGCACAGGATGTGTGGGGACTTGGCATATGTATGGTTTTTCATGCTGGCGCCTCCGATCCCTTTTTTTCCCCTCGCAGACTCCCTCCTGTTTTAATTGAGTACTGCTTGTAGCTGTGGAACGCAGCGCCGTTTGATGTGGAACGCATAGTTACGTTCCCTTGGCAACCATCGGCCGTGAACACGGAAGTGACGCGGCGGATGTACTCTGGCAGGGCTGCGAGAGGGCGGAAGTGAGGGACGGCGGCTCTGGCGGTGCGGGGTCCTATTTAAATTGGTAAGTGTGTCTCCTTGTTTTAACTACTGTGTTCATTCTGAGGACGGGGTTTGTCACCCCGAAACGTTAATGACCTGAATTAAACTTCTTCACCTTTTCAAGTTCTCTGAGTGCCGTTGTCGGCTGGAGTACTATATATATATATATATATATATATATATATATATATATATATATATATATATTTTTTTTTTTTTTTTTTTTTTGCCAAAGAGAGGTTTTCATGCTGCCCAGGGCGCCCCCCCCTGCGCCCTGCACCCTTACAGTGACTGCCGTGTGTGAGGTGTATGGGAGCAATGGCGCACAGCTTTACTGCTGTGCGTTACCTCAGTGAAGATCAAGAAGTCTTCTGCCGCCTCTGAAGTCTTCTTTTCTTCTCATACTCACCCGGCTTCTATCTTCCGGCTCTGCGAGGAGGACGGCGGCGCGGCTCTGGGATGGACGGCGGGGGTGAGACCTGCGTACCAATCCCTCTGGAGCTAATGGTGTCCAGTAGCCTAAGAAACAGAGCCTTGAAACTCACAGAAGTAGGTCTGTTTCTCTCTCCTCAGTCCCTCGATGCAGGGAGTCTGTTGCCAGCAGGCTCCCTGAAAATAAAAAACCTAACAAATATACTTTCTCTAACGTCCTAGTGGATGCTGGGGACTCCGTCAGGACCATGGGGAATAGCGGGCTCCGCAGGAGACAGGGCACATCTAAAAAGCTTTTTAGGTCACATGGTGTGTACTGGCTCCTCCCCCTATGACCCTCCTCCAAGCCTCAGTTAGGTTTTTGTGCCCGTCCGAGAAGGGTGCAAACTGGATGGCTCTCTTAAGGAGCTATTTAGTAAAGTTTTTTTTTAGGTTTCTAATCAGTGATTCCTGCTGGCGACAGGATCACTGCAACGAGGGACTTAGGGGAGAGACTGGCAACTCACCTGCGTGCAGGAGGATTGAAGTCTTAGGCTACTGGACACTGAGCTCCAGAGGGAGTCGGAACACAGGTCAGCCTGGGGTTCGTCCCGGAGCCGCGCCGCCGATCCCCCTTACAGACGCTGAAGAAAGACGGCGGAACGGAGGTCCGGAAACAGGCGGCAGAAGACTTCACAGTCTTCAGAGAGGTAGCGCACAGCACTGCAGCTGTGCGCCATTGTTGTCACACGGCTCACTGACACGGTCACGGAGGGTGCAGGGCGCTGCTGGGGGCGCCCTGGGCAGCAATATAAATACCTATTTGGCAAATAAATACATCACATATAGCCATTAAGGCTATATGTATGTATTTTAACCCAGGCCAGTTATTAAAAAACCGGGAGGAAAAGCCCGCCGAAAAGGGGGCGGAGCTTATTCTCCTCAGCACTCAGCGCCATTTTCCTGATCAGCTCCGCTGGTGAGGAAGGCTCCCACTCTCCCCTGCACTGCACTACAGAAACAGGGTTAAAAGAGAAGGGGGGCATAAATTGGCGATATAATGATATATTAAGAGCGCATATATAGAAACAACACCTTCTAGGGTTGTTATATACATTATAGCGCTTTTGGTGTGTGCTGGCAAACTCTCCCTCTGTCTCCCCAAAGGGCTAGTGGGTCCTGTCCTCTATCAGAGCATTCCCTGTGTGTGTGCTGTATGTCGGTACGTGTGTGTCGACATGTATGAGGAAAATGTTGGTGAGGAGGCGGAGCAAATTGCCTGTAATGTTGATGTCACTCTCTAGGGAGTCGACACCGGAATGGATGGTCTACTTATGGAATTACGTGATAATGTCAACACGCTGCAAGACGGTTGACGACATGAGATGGCCGGCGGACAAATTAGTACCGGTCCAGGCGTCTCAGACACCGTCAGGGGCTTGTAAAAACGCCCATTTACCTCAGTCGGTCGACAGACACAGACATGGACACTGACCCCAGTGTCGACGGTGAAGAAACATACGTAATTTTCCTTTAGGGCCACGAGTTACATGTTAAGGGCAATGAAGGAGCTGTTACATATTTCTGATACTACAAGTACCACAAATAAGGGTATTTTGTAGGGTGTGAATAAACTACTTGTAGTTTTGCCTGAATCAGATAAATTAAATGAAGTGTGTGATGATACGTGGGGTTCCTCCGATAGAAAGTTATGGGCGGTATACCCTTTCCCGCCAGAAGTAAGGGCGAGTTGGGAAACACACCTTAGGGTGGATAAGGCGCTCACACGCTTATAAAAACATGGCGTTACCGTCTCTAGATACGGCCGCCCTCAAGAAGCCAGCTGATAGGAAGCTGAAAAATATCATGACAGTATATACACACATACTGGTGTTATACTACGACCAGCAATCGCCTCAGCCTGGATGTGCAGCGCTGAGGGGGCTTGGTCGGATTTCCTGACTGAAAATTTTGATACCCTTGACAGGGACAAGATTTTATTGACTATAGAGCATTTTAAGGATGCATTTTCTATATATGCGTGATGCGCAGAGGGATATTTGCATTCTGGCATCAAGAGTAAATGTGATTTACATATCTGCCAGACGAAGACACGACAGTGGTCAGGTGAGGCAGATTCCAGACGGCATGTGGAAGTATTGCCGTATAAAGGGGCGGTCCATCGGACCTGGTGGCCATGGCAACAGCTGAAAAATCCACTTTTTGTTACCCCGAATCACATATCGGCAAAAAAGGACACAGTCTTTTCAGTCTCAGTCCTTTCGTCCCCATAGGGGCAGGCGGGCAAAGGCCAGTCATATCTGCCCAGGGGTAGAGGAAAGGGAAGAAGACTGCAGCAAGCAGCCCATTCCCAGGAACAGAAGCCCCTCACAGCTTCTGCCAAGTCCGCAGCATAACGCTGGGGCCGTACAAGCGGACTCAGGTGCGGTAGGGGGTCATCTCAAGAGTTTCAGTACGCAGGGGGCTCACTCGCAAGGGAACTCCGGGATCCTACATGTAGTATCCCAGGTGTACATTGGAAATTCGAGACATCTCCCCCTCACACAATTCACAGGCTGTATTCCCAGCAGGTGATAATCAAAGTACCCCTCTTACAACATGGAAGGGGGTAGTATTCCACACTATATTGTGGTACTGAAGCCAACCGGCTCGGTGAGATCTGAAATATTTGAACACTTACATACAAGCGTTCAAATCAAGATGGAGTCACTCAGAGCAGTGATAGCGAACCAGGAAGAAGGGGACGATATGGTGTCACTGGATATCAGGGACGCTTACCTACAGGTCCAAATTTGCCCTTCTCTCCAAGGGTACTTCAGGTTCCTGGTACAGAACTGTCACTATCAGTTCAGACGCTGCCGTTTGGGTTGTCCACGGCGCCCCGGGTCTTTACCAAGGTAATGGCCGGAATGATGATTTTTCTTAAAAGGAAACATGGACGCTTTCCTGATAAGGGCAAGGTCCAGAGAACAGTTGGAGGTCGGAGTAGCACTATCTTAAGTAGTTCTACGTCAGCACGAGTGGATTCTAAATATTCCAAAATCGCAGCTTTTTCCGATGACACGTCTACTGTTCATAGGGATGATTCTGGACACAGTCCAGAAAAACGTGTTTCTCCCAGTGGAGAAAGCCAGGGAGTTATCCGAGCTAATCGGGATCCTCCTAAAACCAGGAAAAGTGTCAGTGCATCATTGCACAAGAGTCCTGGTAAAAATGGTGGCTTATTACGAAGCAATTCCATTCGGCAGATTTCCCGCAAGAACTCTTCGGTGGGATCTGCTGGACAAATGGTCCGGATCGCATCCTCAGATGCATCAGCGGATAACCCTATATCCAAGGACAAGGGTGTCTCTCCTGTGGTGATTACAGAGTGCTCATCTTCTAGAGGGCCGCAGATTTGGCATTCAGGATTGGATGCCGGTGACCACGGAGGCCAGCCTGAGAGGCTGGAGAACAGTCACACAGGAAAAAAAAAAAAATTTCCAGGGAAGTGTGATTAAGTCTGGAGAATTCTCTCTGCATAAATAAGCTTAGAGCAAATTTATAAGGCTCTAAACTTAGCAAGACCTCTGCTTCAAGGTCAGCCGGTATTGATCCAGTGGGATAACATCACGGCAGTCGCCCACGTAAACAGAAAGGGCGGCACAAGAAGCGGGAGGGCAGTGACAAAACTGCAAGGATTTTTCGCTAGGCGGAAAATCATGTGATAGCACTGTCAGCAGTGTTCTTTCCGGGAGTGGACGACTGGGAAGCAGACTTCCTCAGCAGGCATGACCTCCACCCGGGAGAGTGGAAACTTCATAGGGAAGTTTTTCAGCATGATTGTGGATCGTTGGCAAAGACCAAAGGTGGACATGATAGCGTCCCGCCCGAAAAACGGGACAGGTATTCCGCCAGGTCATGAGACCTTCAGGCGATAGCTGTGGATGTTCTGGTAACACCGTGGGTGTACCAGTCAGTGTATGGGTTCCCTCCTGTGTTTCTCATAACCAAGGTATTGAGAATTATAAGACATAGAGGAGTATGAACTATACTAGTGGCTCCGGATGGGCCAAGAGGGACTTGGTACCCGGAGCTTCAAGAGATGCTCACAGAGGACTAAGGGCCTGGGGAGCTAAGAAGGGACTTGCTTCAGCAAGTACCATGTCTTTTCCAAGAATTACCGCGGCTGCGTTTGACGGCATGGCGGTTGAATACCGGATTCTGAAGGGAAAAAGGCATTCCATAAGAGGTCATACCTACCTTGGTCAAAGCCAGGAAGGAGGTGACCGCACAACGTCATCACCACATGTGGTGAAAATATGTTGCGTGGGTAAGGCCAGGAAGGCTCCACGAAGGAAATTCAACTAGGTCGATTCTGCACTTCCTGAAAACAGGAGTGTTTTGAGCCTCAAATTGGGGTTCATTAAGATTTAAATTTCGGCCCTGTAGATTTTCTTCCAGAAAAAATTGACTTCAGTTCCTGAAGTCCAGATTGTAAAGGGTGTATTCCATATACAGTTCTTTTGTGCCTCTAGGGGCACCGTGAGATCTCAACATAGTGTTGGGATTCCTTAAAATCATATTGGTTTGAACCGCTCAAATCTGTGGATTTGAAATATCTCACATGGAAAGTGACCATGCTGTTGACCAATATCTCACATGGAAAGTGACCATGTTGTTAGTCCTGGCCTCGGCCAGGCGATTGTCAAAAAGAATGGGCGGTTTTGTTTTACAAAAGCCCATATTAGAATTTTCCATTTGAACAGGGCAGAACTGGGACTCGTCTCCAGTTTCTTCCTAAAGGGGTGTCAGCGTTGTCACCTGAAACAACCTATTGTGGTGCCTGCGGCTACTGGGGACTTGGTGGACTCCAAGTTACTAGACGTTGTCAGGGCCCTAAAAATATATATATATATATATATATATATATATATATATATATATATATAGTTAGGACGGCTGGAGTCAGAAAGTCTGACTTGCTGTTTATATTGTATGCACCCAACAAGCTGGGTGCTCCTGCTTCTAAGCAGTCTATTGCACGCTAGATTTGTAGTACAATTCAGCTTGCACATTCTGTGGCAGGCCTGCCACAGCCGAAATATGTAGATGCCCATTCCACAAGGAAGGTGGCCTCATCCTGGGCGGCTGCCCGAGGAGTCTCGGCATTATAACTTTGCCGAGCAGCTACGTGGTCAGGGGAGAACACGTTTGTAAAATTTTACAAATTTGATACTCTGGCTAAAGAGGACCTGGAGTTCTCTCATTCGGTGCTGCAGAGTCATCCGCACTCTCCCGCCCGTTTGGGAGCTTTGGTATAATCCCCATGGTCCTGACGGAGTCCCCAGCATCCACTAGGACGTTAGAGAAAATAAGAATTTACTTACCGATAATTCTATTTCTCGTAGTCCGTAGTGGATGCTGGGCGCCCATCCCAAGTGCGGATTGTCTGCAATGCTTGTACATAGTTATTGTTACAAAAATCGGGTTATTACTATTGTTGTGAGCCATTTTTTTCAGAGGCTACTTCGTTTTGTTATCATACTGTTAACTGGGTTCAGATCACAAGTTGTACGGTGTGATTGGTGTGGCTGGTATGAGTCTTACCCGGGATTCAAGATCCTTCCTTATTGTGTACGCTCGTCCGGGCACAGTACCTAACTGAGGCTTGGAGGAGGGTCATAGGGGGAGGAGCCAGTACACACCATGTGACCTAAAAAGCTTTTTAGATGTGCCCTGTCTCCTGCGGAGCCCGCTATTCCCCATGGTCCTGACGGAGTCCCCAGCATCCACTACGGACTACGAGAAATAGAATTATCGGTAAGTAAATTCTTATTTTCTGTCAGGAAGCTCAGGAGAGCTCCCTGTAATGCATCCAGTCTCCTCTGGGCACAGTATCAAACTGAGGTCTGGAGGAGGGGCATAGAGGGAGGAGCCAGTCCACACCCATACCTAAAGTCTTTCTTAAAGTGCCCATGTCTCCTGCGGAGCCCGTCTATCCCCATGGTCCTTACGGAGTCCCCAGCATCCTCTAGGATGCAAGAGAAATACACATTGCTGTTATTCTCTGTAGCTCTCAAAGGTAACGACAGGATACATACATCTAGTATAGCCAGACTGAGGGGGCTACTGATGCATGTTTTCCTGGGTCCTGGGACCAGTGTGTGGTCACAAGGGCTGCTAGGGGTATAGATGCTCCCATGTATGTGGTCTACTCTATGATTAGCAGATCACCCCCATGGAAAGACAGCTGGGCTACAAGATAAACACTTCTACTATGTTACACATTTCAGGAGTCTCACCATTAACCAGTGCAATATTCAGCCCTCTGCCCACGTTGTTCTGAACGCTGCTCATCAACCTAAAACAAGATAACAAGGATGTAGCTTTATCTGCAATACAACTAAACAGCGGGATGCAGTTAAAATGCCAGCTGTCGGGATCCTGGCGTTCAGGCTACAGACGCCGAAATCCCAACAGCCGACAATGCCGGCTCACCAGGGCTATTCCAACATGTGGGTGTCCACGACACCCACACAGCGGGAATAGATCCTGTGGCGGGCGCAGCGAGCCTGTAAGGGGAATGTTAGCGCTCGCCCCACTCACGGCATTCTGGAGGGCGGGATGCAGCTGTCGGGATATTGACAGCTGGCATCCTGTCCGCCGGAATAACCTATGTAACCTCTGAACAGCAACGCAGCTGATGCGAATGGGTGCCCTCCAGCTGTCCAATAGCAAAACTGTGGCATGGCATGCTGGGATGTGTAGTCCCACAGCAGGAGGGCGGCTTGCTGAATTCCCCTGCCTCGGACCCCCTATGGCATATCTCCCTTGTCCTAGAGAAACTCATGCAGCATTGGAAGGAATTGGCAAAAAGTAGTGGCTATGGGGGTCATTCAGAGTTGATAGCTAGCTGCCGTTGTGCGCTGCGTAACGATCAGTGAAAAAAAACGACTAATCTGCGTATGCTCCGCAATGTGCACGCGCGTCGTATGGGTACAAAGTCCATTGTGGTTTTGCACTGTTTCTAGCGATGATTCCAATCGCACAGCCGGCCGCAAGGAGACTGACAGAAAGAGGGCGTTTCTGGGTGGCAACTGACCGTTTTTAGGGAGTGCTTAGAAAAACGCAGGCGTGGCAGAAAAAACGCAGGTGTGCTGGGCGTTCACCGGGCGGGTGTGTGACGTCAAAAGCCGTCCCTCCGTCATTAGAATCAACGCACACGAAGAGTAACTACAGGGCTGGTCTTGTTTTGCACAAAACCATTTTGCAGGCGCTCTGCTGCACAAGCGTTCGCACTTCTGCAAAGGGAAAATACACTCCCCAGTGGGCAGCGACAATGCGTTTGCACGGCTGCTAAAAAGTGCTAGCGAGCGATCAACTCGGAATGACCCCATATATGCAAGTGTTGGGACGCCACTAAATATAGCAAGCCTTAGGTGCCCCAGTATATGAACCTCAAACAGAAGTACCATTACTGGGAGCAAGCTTCTTAAGTACAGTGGAAACCCAGCTCTAACATTTGCCAACATGTTCACCTAGCACTTTCCACATCAAGCTTCTGTAAAGTATAAAACGTGTACTAGATTTATAGAGGATAGGAAATCAATGCTCAGTCCTACAAACAATATTGGGGGTCATTCAGAGTTGGTCGCACGCTGCAGATTTTCGTGACGTTACTACTGCGCATGCGTATGCACCGCAATGCGTACACGCGTCGTATGGGTACAAACAGCATCGTTGCTGTGCAAGGCTTCTAGCGACGAATCCATTCGCACAACCGATCGCAAGGAGATTGACAGGAGGAGGGCGTTTATGGGTTTCAACTGACCGTTTTCTGGGAGTGGTAGGGAAAATGCAGGCGTGTCCAAGCGTTTGCAGGGCGGGTGTCGGACGTCAATTCCGGGACCGGACAGGCTGAAGTGATCGCAGCGGCTGAGTAAGTTCAGACCTACTCAGAAACTGCAAAAAACTTTTTCGACCCGTTCGGTTGCACATGCGTTCGCACACTTGCAAAGCAAAAATACACTCCCCCGTGGGCGGCGACTATCTGATCGCAGCGCTGCAAAAAATAGCTAGCGAGCGATCAACTCGGAATCAGGGCCATTATACGGATGCCAACTAACCACAAGTTTTCATGCAATTGTGGGTAGTATGTTTTTCTGGATAGCAAAAGCATATTAGTAATACCCTATACAGCTGGATAGGCTTTACATACTAGATAAGATTTCTGCCAGTCAAAATCAGCAGTAATTCTACATGGAAATTGATGTTTATCAAGATATAACACTGCGTATAACGTGGTTTAATTACGGACATACACCATATCACAGGCACATGCTTTCCTTAGCAGACCTTGCTCAGCCCTGTGAATTTCTGATTGGCTGCTGCAATTTACTATTACTTTGCCGGCGTTATAACTCTCTGGTGGTCATACAGGCTGATTAGTCAGGACTCACATTTTGTCTTCCAGGCAGATTTTGGGACCAATGACATTTGCTGCTCCGCTCACCACTCGGAAAGCTAAGTGCTTGTCGGGACACGGCTGTGGTAAGCCACACTTATACCTTCTGGGTCGTGGGTCTAAGGGAGTGAGAGAAAAGATCATGAATGGCGTGAAACACAGATACAGCTAAATAGATATCACAGACCAGTGGACAAGGGATGGTAAGAAGGAAAGAATCAGTAAGGAGGGCTAGTTTATGTAAGAGCAGAAGTCTGTTAGTAATTGGTCTAACCCATATCAGATTCCGTTGGATGGGATGCAATTATTTAGAAGCTATTCAGGGGTGCAGAAGATGGGTCTGGGACTCAGGGTCGACAACAAAAAGGTCGACGCCAATTGGTCGACACACCTTACGTCGACATGGACAAAAGGTCGACAGGAACAAGGTCGACATGGAAAAAGGTCGACATGAGTTTTTAATGTTTTTTTGGTGTCGTTTTCTTCGTAGAGTGACCGGGAAGCCCAATTAGTGCACCGCGTCCCCTCGCATGGCTCGCGCTTCGGGCATGGTGCCTTCGCTCCGCTACCGCTTTGCTCGGCACAGATTACCGTTCCAATCGTAGCCCACGTGGATCGTTAAGTATGAAAATGTTCAAAAAAAAGAAAAAAAAATCGTGAAAAACTCATGTTGACCTTTTTCCATGTCGACCTTGTTCCCGTCGACCTAAGGTGTGTCGACCAATTGGTGTCGACCTAAGGTGTGTCGACCTTTTTGTTGTCGACCTGGAGTCCGGATACCGCAGAAGATGCAATTACAGTGGCATTCAATGCTTCAATAGGTCTGTTCTCCCCACAAAACATCTGAGGTGGAGCCTTGTCTAATACTATAAATGTTACACAATATGAACCTACATGAAAGTGCTTTTCTAGATGGTTACTATATAAAATAAAAATAAATTAATGGGTTGATGGTAAAGCAGTAGACCAGTGGTTCCCAAACTTTTCTGTATCACGTCGCCCTAGAGTATTGGCATTTTATTCATGGCACCCCTAGGCCAAAGGTTTTTATTGAGTAATTCTACAAATATTGGGCCTAATTCAGATTGGATCAAGGCAGCGCCAGCGATCGCAGTCTGAAGCCCTTTGCGGAGTGCGCTCGCGCACCCCGGAAGACCAATGAAATGCTAAAGGCATCTCAGGGCTGCGATCGCCTCTGCCTGATTGACAGGGGTGGTGGCGGGGCGCAGTCCGGACAACGCAGGCATGGCGGGGCTGTTGCAGGGGCGGGCCGCGGCAGCTGCGTGACGTCACACGCAGCCGCTGCGACCAGAGACCTGCGCTGGCAGGGAGCTACTCAGCGGGTACAAAAGCATTGCGGCTGTGCGATGCTTGTGCACCCTTGAGGGGAAGGGGGGGGCCACACATGCAGGGCAGACTAGCCCTATGCTGGTCGTCTATTCCCGCTCTATGGGTGTTGGGATTCCGCTGGTCACATAACTACATCCCGTTTTGCCTATATCATGGACCGTAAATAATTTGGCACAGTTTGGGAATCTCTGCAGCAGACTGTGTATATGAAGTCTTAAACTCTCCCCCAAAATATATATATATATATATATATATATATATATATATATATAGAGAGAGAGAGAGAGGAATTGGTGACAATAAGCGCCCAAGAGTGAGGTTTATAAAATAAGGTAAGTATAGATGAAGGTATCAAGGGTGGGTATATTAAAATTAATTAGAGAAACTTATCTGAAGACCAGAGAAGCTAATTTCAGGCGATGCTTCTTGGATGATTAGTACATGTTGAAGAAAAGAAGAGCAAACATAGTGTGTACTGTTTTGTACAATATCAAAGTAAAATACTGACGATAAAACACTTAGGCTTAATTAGGGAAATAGCATATTCCCAAGTATATAATCAATATGTAGCCTTGGCAGTATGTGTATAAAAACTCAAATTATTTAATACAAGGAATGACATAAAAATACATAAAAATGCATAAAAATATGTGAATAGCTGTATATCATGCGTACAGGATTAAAGATAAAATCTAGCTTATCTGTCCATAAATAACTGGAATGCATGCGTACAGAATTCAGAGTGATAAAATGGCTTATCTGTCCATAAGAGGAAGTGACAGCAGGTAGTCCCAACGCGTTTCGTCCGTCTTCAGCAGGACTTCATCAAGGGAATGGACAAACAGAACAAGCATGCTTTATTTATACCATGCTAGGGCAATTTATGATGACATCACTTCCTGTGATGTCATGTACTGAAGTGTTGTTATAACATTAAAATAGATATTTATTGCACTCAAAAAGTGACACCATATAAAAGTGAGGTGGAGAGATTAGGAGGATGTCAACAACAACTCACAACATATGCCACCAGATTCAAAGACAGGAAATATCCAAGGCATGTGATCAACAAAGCGTTAGAAAAAACCGCCAAGAAACAAAGATCTGAACTATTCACTAAACAGATACAACAGAAATCCGACAACTTCACCCCTTTCATCACCACATACAGTAATCAAGAATCAATTATTAGGAAATCCATCAACCAACATTGGAATATATTGTTGATGGACCCAATACTACGCGAAATCCTTCCACCAAAACCTGACATCGTGTTCCGTAAAACCAGCAACTTGAAAGATATACTGGCACCCAGTCATTTACGAAGCAAAAACAAACCTGGAAACAACACATTTATTAATTGCAAAGGTTGCTTCAAATGTGGAAAATGCAACATCTGCAAATACCTTCACCCAATCAGAAAAAAATTTAGCAACCACAACACCACAAAAGAATACAGCATTAAAGAATACATCAATTGCAACTCTACAATGGTAATTTATTTGCTTGAATGCACATGCGGACTTAAATATGTTGGTAAAACCAAAAGGGTCCTAAAATTAAGAATACAGGAGCACATTCGGAACATCAAAAATAAGATCGACAATCACACAGTTCCTAAACACTTTATTGAAAAACACCAATCAAATCCGGAAAACATATTCTTCAAAGCAATAGAACTCGTCAAACCTGGTGAAAGAGGGGGTGATATCTTGAACAAACTTTCAAAAAGAGAAATGTTCTGGATCCATGAATTAAAGACCTTATCTCCATTCGGACTTAATGAAGCCTTTGAGATAGCCCCTTTTCTCTAATTTTCCTTCTCCCATGTACTTTCGCTCAACCTCTAACCTGCACCAATATTCCACTGGTCCTTACTATCTAGATTCAACAATTTTCTTGTAACATTACTCCCTTCTAAATCAGATAACAATAGTCAATGTTTTTTACTATTTCAGTAAATTATCAACTCCTAGCCTGGTGTGGATTATTATCAAGACCTTCCCTAAAGAAGAACACATAAGGCGTACCTTGATATTGACATGACTATGCAATTCCGTTGAATGGAATCATCAACAAGTATCACGCAGCCTAACTATGATCTGACCTCACACCTTTGATGTAGGAAACCACCAGCGAACACTTCCACTTAAAATAATTATTCGTGCTATGGTGTATTCAGTTCAAATCTTGTCTATTATGATCCCTTTTGATGATATATATTATTGCTTCTCCTCATTGCACTCAAAAAAATACACACGAAGTGTACTTTTTCAATTAATGTAAAAATTAACCCTAAAGATGTTTCATACTGCCATTATTCACTTTAATCGCATTAGTCACAACAAATACGTTGACCAATAGCAGCACATTGGTGATAAATTAATGGTCTCTAATAATTTTTTAATTTTTTAATATTTTTTCTTATATATAATATTTTTTATTAATAATAATAATAACTTTTTTAATAATTAATAATATTTTTTCCCTTCAACGGCACTTCAGCTTTAAATGTTCTACTTCTTTATTACCAACACCTTCTTCATTTTTATATAATACTACTGAGCACAATTAGCCATCTTTATCGGTTCTCACGTTGGCCTTGTAGTTTATACTTTTAAATGCCTTTCATCACTTATGATGATCCCGTCCGTAACTCCGGCTTTAGCGGAAGTTACGTCACATATTTGCGTTCCACACACTTACTTCCGCGATTACTCGGAAGTCACGTGACCGTCAAATTAAGACGGATCATCTCTTCGTCTACAGCCACCTCGCATCACTAAATAGAACATCTCCTTATCCCCACACCTCTTTATCTTATGTGGACACACACATAATTATGGTCACTTTCTTGTAATTACCGTTTTTCATTTGTATTACGCCGACCGGAAGTTACGTCAGTGCCACACACGGAAATGACGCATGCGTTCCACATGCGTTCCAGAGTAAATTCCGGACGGTTCTTTGGCGGTCTAAGTCACTCCTACACCTCGTTCTTCCTTGTTCTTTCATCCTCCTAATCTCTCCACCTCACTTTTATATGGTGTCACTTTTTGAGTGCAATAAATATCTATTTTAATGTTATAACAACACTTCAGTACATGACATCACAGGAAGTGATGTCATCATAAATTGCCCTAGCATGGTATAAATAAAGCATGCTTGTTCTGTTTGTCCATTCCCTTGATGAAGTCCTGCTGAAGACGGACGAAACGCGTTGGGACTACCTGCTGTCACTTCCTCTTATGGACAGATAAGCCATTTTATCACTCTGAATTCTGTACGCATGCATTCCAGTTATTTATGGACAGATAAGCTAGATTTTATCTTTAATCCTGTACGCATGATATACAGCTATTCACATATTTTTATGCATTTTTATGTATTTTTATGTCATTCCTTGTATTAAATAATTTGAGTTTTTATACACATACTGCCAAGGCTACATATTGATTATATACTTGGGAATATGCTATTTCCCTAATTAAGCCTAAGTGTTTTATCGTCAGTATTTTACTTTGATATTGTACAAAACAGTACACACTATGTTTGCTCTTCTTTTCTTCAACATGTACTAATCATCCAAGAAGCATCGCCTGAAATTAGCTTCTCTGGTCTTCAGATAAGTTTCTCTAATTAATTTTAATATACCCACCCTTGATACCTTCATCTATACTTACCTTATTTTATAAACCTCACTCTTGGGCGCTTATTGTCACCAATTCCTCTAAATTTTTATGTGTGCATGCCAAGCACATTTCCCTGTATGATAAGCTGCCGCTCACCTAACATTGTGAGAAGTGTGTATCTATTTTCTTACAAAAAGGTTATTTATATATAAAAAAAATTCTTTAGCTAACACAAAGCCGCACCTAAGCGCCGAAGTCTCTATTTATATATATATATATATATATATATATATATATATATATATATATGAAAAAATATACGTTATGGTAAGAACTTAACGTTGATCACGGTGTTTCTTCTAAGTCCACAGGATAACATTGGAATATCATAAAGCGACAGCGGATTTGCACCAATCGGTCAAAGCTTTTCGGCCTCCCAGCATGCAACGGGCCCGTCCATATATCCCCGCCTCCTGGCTCAGGCAAATCAGTTGTATTCCAAAGCTCAAGGCAGGAGCATCATAGATAGCCCTAATCAGGCGAGAAGAACACACATACACACCCTTCCTTACAAGAAGGAAGAGGTTAGTGAGTAAAAGAATTCTCAAATCAGGTGCGTCAGGGTGGGATCCATGTGGACTTAGGAGATATACAGTTATCAACGGTAAGTTCTTACCATAATATATATTTCTCCGGCAGGGTCCACAGGTTATCCACAGGATAACATTGGGATTTCCCAAAGCAATTTAGTGGTGGGGACGTTCCTGATTGGACAGGAGAATCCTTCGCCCGAATTCAGCGTTATGAGAAGCAAAGGTATCTATGGTATAATGTCTAATGAATGTGTTAATGGAAGACCATGTGGCTGCCTTACATATCTGTTGTGCTGCCCATGATGGACCTACCTTACGAGTAGAGTGAGCAGAGACATTAGCCGGAACAGGGAGATCAGCTTGAGAATATGCTTCTGAAATAGTCATCCGAAGCCACCTTGCCAGTGTCTGCTTATCAAAAGGTCCGGACCTGAACCCCTATAGTTAGTGTTAGGGACTTACCCAATGAGAGGCTACCTTGCGCTGTGAGTAAGCTCATAGCCCTGGCCAGGATTATACTAAATGCCTTTGATTATTACAGGTTGAGCTAGTGTGAAATAGTGCACCTGCAACTTTTTCCCCCTTGTATACTGTATCAAGTCTCAAGCAGAGTAGCACCTCATTACTTCATTATGATGTGCAAACTAGGGCCCCGCTCCTTTCGCAACAGTGTCTGCTTATCAGCAGGCCATCCTCTTTTGAAATCCGTAGAGAATGAAGAGAGAATCTGTCTTTCTGATGGCATTGGTACGATCCACGTAAATCCTTCAGGCACGGACCACGTCCAGCGATGCATCTCCCGCAGAAAGGCCCGGTACCTGGAAAGCCGGGACTACATTTTCTTTGTTAAGGTGGAATTTAGACACCACCTTGTTAAGATACCCAGATCTAGTTCTGAGAACTGCTTTATCTGGATAAAAAAACAAACAAAAAAAAAAAACAGAAATGGGGAACGACATGACAATGCCCCTAAATCTGAAACCCTTCTAGCTGACGCCATAGCCAGTAGAAAGAGAACTTTAGCTGTCAACCACTTAAGATCCACTTTATTAAGTGGTTCACATGGGGCAACTTGAAGGGCCTTTAGGTCTAAATTTAAGTCCCAAGGCACTGTAGGAGAAACAAAAGGAGGTTGAATGCGCAGCATTCCCTGGAAAAAAGTATGCACATCATGTTGGCAATTTTCTTTTGGAACCATACAGTCAATGCTGACACTTGCACTCTCTAGGAAGCTACCTTCAAACCTTTATCCATTCCTGCCTGAAGGAATGCTAAGACCCTTGAAACTCTGAAAGACTTTGGGTCCATTTTCCTTTCACTGCACCAGTGAATATAGGTTTGCCATATTCGGTGATAAATGCGAGCTGAGGAAGGTTTCCTAGCTCTGAGCATTGTTTGAATTACCTGTTGTAAGAATCCTCTTGACTTCAGGATAGAGGTTTCAAGAGCCACGCCGTCAGAGACAGTCGATCCAGATGTCTGGGATAAGAAAGACCCTGCATCAGTAGATGCTGAGGCAGCAGGAGTGGGGCATCCATCGACATTCTCTGCAGATCTGTGTACCAATGCCTTCTGGGCCAAGACGGAGCTAGTAGTTTTACAGCACCCTTTTCTTGATTTATCTTTCTCACCACCCTGGGTAATAGGATGATTGGAGGAAACACATAAGCCAGATGAAAGTCCCATCTCACTGACAGGGCATCCACAAAGTTCACTCTGGGATCCTTTGTTCTTGACCCGTATGCGAGAACTTTTTTGTTCTGATGGGACACCATGAGATTTATCTCTGGCAACCCCCGCTTGTCTACTAGGGTCTGGAAGACCTCCGGGTGTAGAGCCCATTTGCTTGCCTGAATGGCATGTCGACTGAGAAAATCTGTTTCCCAGTTTAGGACTCCCAGAATGAACACTGCGGACAGGGCTGGAAGATGAAGTTCTGCCCACTTTGGTATGTGACTTAACTCCTTCGCTTTTCGGCTGCGAGTTACTACCTGATGGTTGGGGTACGCTACTGCTGTTGCATTGTCCGAGCGGATCTGAACTGGTTTTCCCCAAAGTATGTCCTTTGCCTGAATATGGCCCAAAGTTCCAATATAGTTATTGGCAGGCAACCTTCTTTCTTGGTCCATTTCCCCTGGAAACACAACCTTTCTGACACTGTTCCCCAGCCCTGGAGACTGGCATCTGTTGTCAGAATTTCCCAATCTGATATCCAAAAGGGTCTCCCCTTGTCCATATGGGATGTCTGTAGCCACCAGGCTAATGACCTTCTTACGTCTATCGTAAGAACCATAGTCTGCGTTTTTATCATCTGATGCAACCCATTCCATTTGACAAGAATCAGATGCTGCAGAGGCCGCGAGTGGAACTGTGCATGCTCCACCATGTGGAACGTTTACACCATCAATCCCATCACACGCATTGCTGCCTGAATGGATACCTTTTGACTGTGTAGCAAGTCCTGAATCCTTGACTGAACTTTGGATATCTTGTTCAGAGGTAAGATTACTCTCTGAAGACTTGAATCCAGTACAGCCCCCAAGTGAGTCATCCGCTGTGACGGAACCAGAGACGATTTTTCCCAATTTATGAGCCACCCGTGCCTTTGCAGACATGTTACTGTCTGTTGCAGATGACATAGGAGCAATTCCTGCAACTGTGCCAGGATTAAAAGATCGTCGGGGTATGGAAAAATTCTTATAGTTACATAGTTTGTGAGGTTGGAAAAAAAGACATCCGTCCGTCGAGTTCAACCTATTTGTGTTCTCCTACTCTGTATTATTTTCAGGATTAATTTTATCTGTTGATAAAGTCGGCCGCTGTGTTGCATTCCCTCATTTTATTATAACTATGGTACGTGATCTATCCACCATAACCCTCTATATCCTTATCCATTAGGAATTTATCTAGGCCATTCTTAAAAGTATAGACCGAGTCTGCCATTACTACTTTCTCAGGCAGGGAATTCCAAACTCGTATAATTCTTACTGTAAAAAAAAACCTTTCCGCCTCTGTGTGCGGCATCTCCTCTCCTCTAACCTAAGTGGGTGTCCACGTGTTTTCTGTGCTGGTCTTAACAAAAACAGATCCCCCAAAAGCTCTGTGTATTGTCCCCTTAAATATTTATAAATGTTGATCATGTCCCCTCTTAATCTCCTCTTTTCTAGTGTGAACATGTCAAGCCTTGTAAGTCTTTCCTGGTATTCCATCGTCTCTATCCCACTAATTAGTTTGGTCGCCCGCCTCTGAACCTTTTCTAGTTCCAGGATATCCTTTTTGTAGTAGGGTGCCCAAAATTGTGCGCAGTATTCCAGATGGGGCCTCACTAGGGCTTTATATAATGGGAGTATAACACTCTCATCCCTTGCATCAATACCCCTCTTTATGCAAGCTAGTACTTTGTTTGCTTTGTTGCCGCTATCCTGCATTAGGTGCTGCTGCTAAGTTTGTTTTCTATATGAACACCTAAATCTTTTTCCAGTACAGAGTCCCCTAAAATCACCAATTAAGTATGTAGGTGTAATTTTTGTTCTTGCTACCGAGGTGCATTACCTTACACTTGTCTGTATTAAACCTCATTCTCCATTTTGCCGCCCAGTTTAAATAGATCGTTCTGGAGAGACTCAGCATCTCCCTCCGAATTTATAACCTTACAAAACTATGTATTGGGTGCGGGGTGTGGTGGCCCCTGTGTCGGTATCGCTGGGCTGCTTCAGGTCGGCACACCCTAACACTTTATTAACACTTATGAGTTTCCCTATCACTTTGTATATATTTTTGTATTATTTTAATCACACCACTCACATAGCACTTCTGTGCTTCTTATTAACCCTATTAACTTTCACCTGTGTGCTGACCTGGGGTGGCCGGCCTGTGCCGACATTATGGGGTCCTGCACCCCGGACCCATACCTAATATTAGGGACCCCCAGTGACGGAGAGGCCTTGTCGATCGGCCTGGGGGCTTAACCCTATATCTGCAGATATACGCAACCAAGATCTCCGTATTATCTGACTATTATGTAGGAATATTATTCACTCAGTGTGCATTAGGGAACCATTGTTTTTTCCTTCACAGAATTACCCCTCCCTTTTAGCACCTGAGTGACATCACTATCTGATTGAGCAGTTCACCATTTTTTTGCATTGTATTGAGAGGCATGAACGGGTCAGCATTAGGAGGGATTGCTGACTCTAGACTGCCATAGGGGGAAGTCAGGGGTATCCCCAGGTAAGCTGGCTCTCAGATGCTGTAGGAGCCATTACCATGTGGCCTTACACTGGGAATTCAACCCAGACATATTTGGAATTATTTATGGGGTGGGTGCGGGGTGTGGTGGCCCCTGTGTCGGTATCGCTGGGCTGCTTCAGGTCGGCACACCCTAACACTTTATTAACACTTATGAGTTTCCCTATCACTTTGTATATATTTTTGTATTATTTTAATCACACCACTCACATAGCACTTCTGTGCTTCTTATTAACCCTATTAACTTTCACCTGTGTGCTGACCTGGGGTGGCCGGCCTGTGCCGACATTATGGGGTCCTGCACCCCGGACCCATACCTAATATTAGGGACCCCCAGTGACGGAGAGGCCTTGTCGATCGGCCTGGGGGCTTAACCCTATATCTGCAGATATACGCAACCAAGATCTCCGTATTATCTGACTATTATGTAGGAATATTATTCACTCAGTGTGCATTAGGGAACCATTGTTTTTTCCAAAACTATGTATTGTCTGCAAAAATTGACACCATTCTCTCTAGACCTTCTGCTAGATCTTTAATGAAAATGTTGAACAATAGCGGTCCAAGAACAGACCCCTGTGGCACCCCACTTGGTACTTCAGTCCAATTTGAAAAAGTTCCATTTACCACAACGCGCTGCTCACTATTATCTAACCAGTTACTAACCCAAGTGCATATTGTGCTCCCTAGCCCTAGTTCATGTAACTTATAGATAAGTCTCATGTGTGGCACTGTATCGAAGGCTTTAGCAAAGTCTAAAAAGATTACATCCACTGCCTTACCCTGATCTAGGTTCGCACTAACTGTTTCATAAAAGCCTAGTAAGTTTGTTTGACAAGATCTATCCTTCACAAATCCGTGTTGGTTCCTAATAATCTTTTTGGCTTTGAGGATCTTCTGTACACTATCCCTCAGAATGCTTACTAGGACTTTCCCCGCTATAAGACTAACTGGTCTATAATTGCCTGGTTCTGCTTTACTTCCCTTTTTTAAGATTGGCACTACTTCCGCTATACGCCAGTCTTTGGGAACCATGCCTGAAGTAAGAGAGTCATTAAAGATTCTGTTTTACCACCCGGTCCCCTGGTAGCCCAATGCTTTTTAGTCTTACCGGACTGCCTGCCATCACTTTTTCCTTTAGCTTTTCCTTGAGACCGAAAGGTTGGAACTTTAGGTTTGAAATTGTATGTGGAAAGAAACTTTACCTTCTTGGTGTCTGCTTCTGATTCTTAAATATCTGTCAATGCTTTACCAAAAAGAATATCACAAAGATTAGAGGAAGAATAAAAAAGGGGGGGGAGGGGGAGATCCTGTATTGTTGACACACTAGGAAGGAAGGAATAGTTCATCATAAAATATAGCCTTTAATGTAATACAATTAAAATAGGATATATATTGTGTTATCCCAAACTGCAGTGAAACATAAGAGTTAAAATCAGACAAACAAATATGCGAGAATAATAAAGATGTTAACAAAGGATTAAAAGGCGTGTCCACGTGTGACTCTTAATATATAAAACACTGTTAATTCGATATAATTGTCAGAATGTTTCCACCATTCGATCACTTAACTTGCATCAAAGTATTGTCAAAATCTGACTTAATTTTTGATATGTTGAAATCTACCTTGATTTGTCAGTCTTCACAATATCCTAGCACAAAACTGACCACCTACTCCTCAAGAATACCTCATAGGATCACTTCCATAATATAGAGGCTGAGAATATACTGTAGGTGGGTATGAATGAATATCATTTATTCTCCAGTTGAAGGTTATTGCATTTCACAGTACCTTCAGATATTATTCCTGGATGTCCACTATATCTGTAATTTCAGCTATAATATTTAGAGATTTTGATATATGAGGATCCTTCACGCTCACTATTAATACCATTAAAGCTTTACTTCCCTTTTTGAAGATTGGCACTACTTCCACTGTACACCAGTCTTTGGGAACCATGCCTGAAGTAAGTGAGTCATTAAAGATTCTGTTTTACCACCCGGTCGTCTGGTAACCCAATGCTTTTTAGTCTTACCAGACTTGTTGTATTGGGACTGCCTGCCATCACTTTTTCCTTTAGCTTTTCCTTGAGACTGAAAGGGACGAAAAGCCGGAACTTTAGGTTTGAAATTGTATGTGGAAGGAAACTTTACCTTCTTGGAGTCTGCTTCTGACTCCAAAATATCTGTCAATTCTTTACCAAAGAGAAGAACTCCAGAAAAAGGCAAAGATTCCAAAACCTTCTTTGATTCTGAATCAGCTCTCCATATACATAGCCAAACTGCTCTGCGAGCAGCAATAGTTGAAGCTGATGCCCTGGAAGCAATAGTACCCAAATCCAGTGCTGCTTCTTCCAAGAACATAGCAGCCTGTTTTATATGTGCTATATGGGATTTTTGCTCTCTAGATGCTATTGAAAAATCCTTCTCCAATGCATCAGCCCAAGCAGCCACTGCCATTGCCATCCAAGCTGAAGCCATGGTTGGCCTTACGACTGCCCCCAGACAGGGAAAAAATGGTTTTTAAAAAACCATCCACTCTACTATCCGTGACATCATTTAATGATGTTGAAGGCAAAGGTAATGTAGATTTTTGCACTACTCGAATCACAGGTGTGTCTACTTTAGGAGCCGCCTCCCTTTTTAAACAATCCTCAGCTGGAAGAGGATAATTGGAATTCCATTTCTTAGGAATTCTAAACTTATTGGGTGTAGCCCAAGCCTCTTCCATGATTTCCGTCAGCTGATCTGACCCTGGAAACTCAGTCTTAACTGTTTTGGGACATTTAAATACAGGTACCTTGGTTTTTAACACAGGCTCTGCTGAATCCTCTAAGTTAAGAATGGCTTTCATTGCTTTAACTCAGCTATATCCACTGAGCTGAGACATCCTCCTCCTCTTCGTATGCCGAAGCAGATTTTTTTGAGCTTTCATCCTCCGATGAATCCTCATCTGAAACATGTGTAGCCTGTGAGGAAGAAGATTTACTTACCACTGGGGATTAACAGCCTGTTTCTTTTAAGAGGCTGCTGCTGGAAGTGATAAACCGCAGGTGGGAAGCTGCATGTAAGGGTTACTAGTGTAACCTATCCCTAGTACAGGAGTTTGAGGAATTATCCGTTCAGCTATACTGGATAATGTCTGTGCAAACATAGCCCAAGGTGGATCAACCTGCACCTGAATCTGCCTTGTATTTTTCAAGAGACCCTGGTGAAAACTAAAACAATTTGCACACAAACCATCCTGAACCAGATCCTGAGAGGTTAACACAGCTTTGCAAGACAAACATAATATGAGTGTTGGTGTTGCTGTGAGTGAATCTTCCTCACATTTGCCGCTCTTAGACATGATAAATAATCAATACTTCCACAACGTACTACACAATTTGTGACTGTAATCACTTTTAGCTTTTTAAAGTGACCAACAATCCGACCCTACCCATGCACCAGCATTGAGGATCGGAATAGGAAAAAACTGACAGAATATATAGTAAAGTCAGCAATCACACTAGCAGTCAGTCACATGTTAAACATTAGTATAATAAGCAATATGAGCACATCATCAACTACAACTACATTTCAAGTATGTAGGAGAACATATTACTGAATCATGTTTTTACAGATCTACTGTATTCAGACGCATAGCGAAAGAAACCACAGTAATACTATACAGACTCATATGCACTTATCTAACTATTTGTACTCAAAAAGGTAGATAGAGACTTAGTGCTGTATTACCCGTACTCAGTAGAGTGGGATACAGGGAGACTCACCTCGCTTCCAAGGCCGATCAATACGTTAGCAAACGCTGAGTGGATCCAGACGCTACTAGTGTACAGTGCTGCTCCATGAACCTATAGTGAACACAGACGCACCAGTCACACAGACGCCTATGCTGCGACTGGGTCCCATTCGTGTACAGCGTCTGAGACGGAAGTGGGAAACAGTTCATGGCGGGAGACACGGAGGAAACTGGTTATGAACTGGGGGGAGGGGTGACCAGGAGAGCGTCTGACTCCACACTGCTGACATCAACCCTAGGGATCACGGCCTCATACTATTCCTGGAGCCTCTGATCCCTAAGGCCTAGCGCTGGTGCACCTGAGGTGGCAGCCGCGTCAGCGACTGTTTGGTAGTCTCCTCCCAAAACAGTGCGACTGTGTCCGTATTCCCCTTCTAAGCGGAACCGATGCCTTACCTTCTCCCCGTGCTCCGGCCACAGCCTGGTAACGTCTGCTGGTCCTGGTAGTATATCCGACACAGACGCCCGCCGAAACAGCACTGTACTCGTGGGTAAGCGTGGTCGCGACCCGGTGGATAGTTGTTGGAGCGACTCTTTCTAAGGTACGTATAAGACGCTTTTTGGAAAGATCACTCAAGAAAAAATAGTAAGACTATAAAAATAAATAAGAAAGCTTAGGGCTGCTAAAAACCAGCATCCCTCCGACCATGGTCTGGCTCCTGCCGCACCAAACAAAAAACTGATTTGTCTGAGCCAGGAGGCGGGGATATATGGACGGGCCCGTTGCATGCTGGGAGGCCGAAAAGCTTTGACCGATTGGTGCAAATCCGCTGTCGCTTCATCATATCCCAATGTTATCCTGTGGATAATCTGTGGACCCTGCTGGAGAAAAAAAGCCCCTTTTCAGGTGGAAGGGTATAATTAGGTGCAGATTGGAGTTTCCCTACCCCCTAAAAAAAAAAAAAAAAGCAAAGACCGGAAAATGGCCATGACCCCTGTAACTGGTGAGCATGAGGTGCAATTGCTGAAATAAAGGAGCACTTTGGGACAGTACTTATTGCTCTTTTTGAAGCAGCCTTAGTTAGCAGAGCATACCTTCTTACTAAGATGTTTGTAATCTACACATCACCATGCAGACGCTTCACCCCAGGCCAAGCAGTGTTCCACCAACTGACCCATTTACGTCAATCATACATAAAACTGTAAGGCTCATTAACCTATCACCTCAAGTGCACTTTACATGCTCCGGCCACATGCAGAGTGCACTGAAAACAGAGCATGTATTCAGTGCTTTATACCAGAGCAGCTTTGCTGCTCCTACAACACAAGATGCCAATATCCATTATACTGGGAGCTTATCCCTGGCCTGGTTGGACATTAGCCACTGATACAGTGTGAACAGAGATTGCGTGCATGCATTGGGGATCAAGAACCCCGATCTCTGCTCTATTTGCAGTGTGCTGTGCGTGTGTTCAGACGCATCACTTGAGCGCTGATAAATGTATAGCCGAGAGGTTCCCAAACGTGGTCCTTAAGGCACCCTGACAGTCCAGGTTTTAAAGCTATCCATGGCTCAGCACAGTTAGGGTGCCTTCAGGACCGCATTTGGGAATTGCTGCTATAGACGGTATCCAGGATTTTAAGTAGCGGAGTGTTGAAGTTTAGTTGGAGACCCTGGTGCAGATACTCACCGGCGGTACTGCTCACATCGGAACCTGTGGACAATGAGTAGAATTAAGACAACATGGCAAATATGAAGAAAAATATCCAGCTAAATCACCCAGCTATATACATTAAGGAGACACATGGGACAGACACATTCAGGGGGAACATGGATGTGCCAATTATGTTATTGTAGAATTCCTCCTTTACTTACAGAGCAAAGACTGACATATCACAGGTACTGTGGGGGAAGGAAAAGGGGGGGGGGGGTCATTTTCACAAAGGATATACTAAATCACAGGTTCTCAAACTCGGTCCTCAGCATTCCACACAGTGCATGTTTTGCAGGTAACCCAGCAGGTGCACAGGTGTATTCATTACTCAATGACACATTTTAAAAGGCCCACAGGTGAAGCTAATTATTTCACCTGTGATTCTGTGAGGAGACCTGGAAAACATGCACCGTGTGGGGTCCTGAGGACAGAGTTTGAGAAACTGTGTACTAAATGATCAGGTTCCAAATATTACACAACAGAACACAAAGGAGTCCAACGCAACATTCACAACGAGTTACTTACCACCCAGAATTTGCTGTACCCGAGGGAAGCCGTTCTGCGTTCCCAGCATAATTCCAGCCAATATCCATGTCAGACCCACCGTGAGGATAACCACAATGATACGCACAGGACCTGCCGAGAAAGGGACAGGCCAAATAAAGTGCTCGCTAAGTCAGCAATGCTTTTCATGGGCAACCTAGAGGCGAGCGCTACATCCATGGTGCAAATGCAAAACATTGGGGTGAAACTATGGGGGTGATTCAGACCTGATTGTAGATGTGCTAAATTCAGCACATCAACGATCCGCTTCCCGGACATGCGGGAGGACGCCCAGCAGAGGGCTAGTCCACCCCGCACGTCAGAGCCGACCCCACCGCACAAGTACAAAAGCATCGGCTTTTGTACTTCAGGAGTAGCTCCCAGCCAGCGTAGCTACTCGTCGCTGCTTGGATCGCAGCGGCTGCGTGTGACGTCACGCAGCTGCCGCGCCCCGCTCCCCCCACGCCTGCGTTGCCCGGACTGCGCCCCCCTGAACGGTGGCCAAACGCCGCCAGCCCACTCCCTCCCGCCCAGTGACCGCCTCTGCGTGTCAATCAGACAGAGGCGATCGCAGGACTAAGACAGCCATCGGCTGTCTGGCATGCGCCGGCGCCGCAGCAATCGGGTCTGAATGACCCCCTATGAGCATACTTGACAGTGTCATAAGCGCAGTAGGTGAAGATGGCACTATGGGACTATGGCATCTGAACCATGGCCTTCTATGTATTGAATGCCACTGGAAAGCGGCCCTGTGTGCGATGGACAATCAGGAGCAGTACCTCTGGAGCTCTTCCCACAGGCATGCAGTATTCCTTCTCCAATTACGGCGAGAGTGCTGCAATTGGCCAATGAAACAATATATGCAAAGTAACGTACCGTCAAGGTTGGCAAGCTTACCTGCTAAGCGCATAATGCAGCTAGAAGGCACAACTACTGTCCTGGTATACTGGGCTTTCTCCCACTTCTAGCCGTCCCTACACAATAAAAAGAGAAGGGTTAAGAGTAAGCATCTACAATAATATAAGATATAACCTGGCTGCTAAAGCCGTAGTGTTTCCATATAGAACATCTATCAGATTAATCTGTGGGAGGTTTAGGTTGCAAAGGAGAAAAAAAATAAAAATCAAATAAAACGGAGTCACCAAATTAAGGTCAATGGACAGCAGTGGTGGATTACAGCTATTATGGGCCCAGGATGGTGGTCAAGTAATAGGCCGCAGCATCATATGCCTTTGGCCATTGTCATCTCCCACCACACCCCTCATACGTCTTTACTACGCAAACCACTTCCGAGTAAGCACTTAATCATTATAGTGTACAATTTCGTTGTACTGATAGATAAAACTAGAATCAAACATATTAGAAAAATAATATCAGTCAATAAGGCACTCATCCCAAATTATGTTCAATTATACGGATTGGCTTCCTATCATTTAATCATTAAAATCTTTGAAATTCGCACAAAATTTAGCATAAAATATTCCAACGTGTAATGACTTCTGAGGTGGCCAGCAGAAATATGCGAAAAGTCAGTGGATTGGGTTTCCTAACCAGGATTTTAGACGGGATTAGCTGCTATTCCGGTTTAACCCCGTCTTTTCGGTCGCGTATCAAGTAATGGGCACCCAATCAGACCACACACCTCCCCCCACAAAAAAAAAAAAAAACCAAAAATCTGATCGCTCCCTTCGAGTCCCAATGGGAGGACAGTGCTATATAAATAACATTATTATCATCATCATCTTCCTCCTCTGTAAAATAACATGGTGTAGAAGTGGTTCTAAGAGAACCATATTGTACAGTAATGGATTATTAAATCAGGCGGATATCAATGAGTCTGGATCCCTAAAATGCCTGTTTCCCCCAGACTTCAGCTAGTACTGTTTTGTTCCCAATTGCAACACTCAACAGAATGTGCTGATGCTATACAAGTAAATGCTAATAAAACAGAATAAATAGGAGAACACAGTGGCACAGCTGCTGCAGGAAGGCAGAGGACACATCACTATCAGTACTGGAAACCAGTCTCTATAGGGGTAGGAGTTGAATTACTAACGGTCATAATCCCGACAGCCAATACCGACATGGTCAAAATACAGACATTATGCCAACGTTTTCAAAATGCAGACATAGTCAGAATACCAGCATTTAAAATGCCAGCCTGTCAAAATGCAGACATGCGTTTTTAAGGAATCATTGCCCTAAAACAGACTTGCTCATACTCTACCTTCCCAGTGGACATGGAGAGGGAATATAATAGTGTGCCGAGCGCAGCGAGGCATCGTGCTTCACGAGGGGACGCGGTACACTATGTCGACATTGACACAAAAAGCCAGAAAAAATAATGTCGGCATTTTGATATGTCAGCATTTCAAATGTCTGTATTCTGACTATGTCGGCATTTTGAATATGTTGGCATAATGCATACCTCCCAACATGACCCTCTCCAGGAGGGACAGAATGCTCTGCTCCTGGACTTCCCTCTTAATGTATGATTGCCGGCACCTGTAGTGAAACATCTTTCTTATCCATAAACCTGTTTAAAACAGATGCCGACAATCATAAATTAAGAGAAAAATCCAGAAGCAGAGCATTGTGTCCCTCCTGGAGAGGGCCATGTTGGGAGGTATGATAATGAATGTCGGTATTTTGACTGTAGGATTATGACCGTCAGTATTGTGTCCGTCGGTAAATCATACTGAACCCCTCTATAGCGTGCTTGGTGGGTGACTAGCCACCGGTTCTTTATCAGTACATAATAGGTGCAGTATTAACAACATTTATACAGTGCCAGGATGCACCATAGTCATTTACATCCAGGAACAAACAATTATAGAATGGGACTGGGTATTAACACACTCACTGACAATTGCTGATGAACACTCAACTGGACAAACCAGTTGCCTCTTATCTATAACAGATGAGCCGCCCGCCCATTGGGACTTAGAGATATAAATACAATGGGGCAGACGTATAAAATTGCACTTTGGGTAACACACGAAGCCTGCTGTTCCCGGATCCCTGCAATGTATGAACGGCGTGCTTACGCCGTTTGTAGTGACCGCCGCTTACCGCTTCCCCGCTGTCCTCAATGTGTGATGGTGGATGGAGGCAATGTATGATTGCCTCTGTGGGCAGTCTTTGGCTCCTAACTGCGCAGACCCGGAACGCCTCCCCCGGCCTGGCGATGTGTGGAAACTGTGCATTCTTCGTTGACTCTTATCTTTGTCATTTTGACAATAAATCTTTATTGTTCGTGGACAGTACTAGCATTTACCTCACAACGTTTGCACAGACAGCCTGCCTCTGACAGTTCTCTCAGATAGGCTATTGCGGTGATATTTCTACGGGCTTTTCCCAAAAGTTAGTATAGTGTCTGCTGACAGGTATGGATTTTTAGATCTACGCTAAAAAGGTCTACAGTCAATAATGGCAGACATGCATTAGGTCGACACAATAAAAAAAGTAAACACTTTTTTTTTTTGGGGGGTGTTGTGTCACTTTTCTACCACAAACAAGCCCATTATAGTGTACTGCGTCCCCCCGCATGGCGAGCGAACTTTGGGCACGGTGCCTCGCTCTGCTACCACTGCACTTGGCACAGGTTACTATTCCCAATCGTAGTCCACGTGGATGGTAAAGTATGAAAAGTTTAAAAAAAAAAAAAAAAAATGTTGTCTACCATATGTGTGTCGACCATTGTCATGTCGATCTTTTGCCCCCGTCGACCTAATGCATGTCTACCATTAGTGGTAGACCACTTGACTGTAGACCTTTTTAGTGTGGATCTATAGTCCGGATACCCTGCTGACAGCTACTGTTAATTCCCTCTGACACTCCATTACATCTGTGTTATACTGTTACATGCCTGTTAATGTATGTGTATATTTATATAAGGTCAACATTTTTTTTCCATTTCCATTATCTCAATTTATATTTTCGGATACATTTTATAATATATATAAAATATTTTTATATATGTTGTGGCATATATGTGTGTATTACATATCTATATAATAGATAGATGGATAGAGTTTCAGTAAATGATTGTCACTTTTTTTTTTGTGTAAAGGCGGTAAAAAAAAACAAAAAAAAAAACCCTTAAATTTCACAAAACAACATTTTGGTACTCCCACCCCTTTATCAGGACCATTTATTTTTGAATGGTTCTGACGGCATGGGAGCTCCGAAACGGAGATTTATAAAATACTATTTTTTTCCCCCCTACTTTACAATAAACTTCAAGTGTCATTCATTTTCTGGAACTCTGTATTTAATCTACTGGTCAGGCACGGGAGCTGGATGCTTATTTTACACGTAAGGGTCTATTCAATGCATGTTGGATCCTCTCCTACGATGATCCGACAGTGCAGTATTCAATTTGCGGGCAAATCAGTCTGGTTTTGCCCGTTTTCGACAATGGCAAACAAAGTCTGATTGACATTGTCGAAAATGGGCCAAAAACCTGTCGGATTAGCCGCAAATTCGACAAAACACATGGATCCACGGCTAATCTGCTGATCCACATGTTTTCTGACAAGTTGGAAAAACGGCAGCACCACTGAATAGGTCGAATCCTGAAAGTCAAAAACTGCCGTCTTTCCGACTTGACGGCAATTCCGACTGCCATTGAATAGACCCGATAGAGTGTCGGCTGTGAGTAATTACTGTGTGTGTAAAAGCTTTCACCCTCTCTCGCTGCAAAAGGGATTACCGTTTTTCGCAATTTTTCAAGTTAGACCATCACCTCAGATGAGGAAAGGTGCAAAAAAATCCTTGTTGGTCATGCAAGATAAATTTATAGATAGGGGATATGATTTAATGAACTTACTGTCTCTATGAATAGAGGGGCAGATTTATTAAGCTCGGTGAAGTGATAAATTGGAAGGTGATAAAGCACCAGCCAGTCAGCTCCTAACTGTCATTTTTCAAACCCAGCCTGTGACATGTCAGTTAGGATCTGATTGGCTGGTCCTTTATCACCTTCCACTTTATCACTTCACCGAGCTTAATAAATCTACCCCAGAGTGCTTTCTATTTCACGTGAACAACTTTTGTCACCTACCATCAAAGAAAAACCATTTACCCAATAATGCTATCCCTTGGGTAAATAGATTTACCAAAAAATCTTCTCACACTGTCAAAAAGGCCAAAGAATGGTGGCCTATTGTAGCCACAGATATTGAGTTGCCCGCATTGAGAGGTTCTAGACTACTCCCCTGTTTCACCAGGGGAAGGAATATCAGAGACCAAGTGGTAAAATTAGATATATCTAAAATGAAAGCTTCAGGACGACACACTTCTTCAGTTAGCGTAAAGGCCGTTACCGTTGTTTAGGATGTGTGACTTGTAGATCTTTGCGCACAGGGAACACATTTAGTCATCCCCATACACGTAGACGTTATACCATAAACCACGCGGTGACTTGTACAACAACCTTTGTAGTGTATATGCTGAGTTACCACTGCGGTTTGTCGTATGTGGGCAAGACCCAGAGTCAATTCAGGGAGAGTATGGCTCAACGTCGATTAGCCATTCGCCAAGCATTGGAATCCGGGAGTAGCGACCAACCTGTTGCGAGGCACTTTGCGATGAAAAAACCGTTGCGTGGCTAGTATGAGGTCCACCATAAATTGACGATGTTCCCCCTCTTATCAGGGGTGGGAATCGTAATAAAATTTTATTACAGAAAGAAAGCCGGTGGATTTTTGTGCTAAACACATTAGCACCCAAGGGACTAAATGAGTGCCTTGGTTTACAGTGCTTTCTGTGATAACATCCATCTGATTAGCCAAGTGTTCAACTTATTCCGGTAAACAGTGGGTTAAATTAATGGAGAGGTATCTGTCAGCCCGCACGGACTTGGCTGTGCTGCCACAAGCTGGGTGCCACATTTTACCTGGTAGTGGTGCGACCGAATAACAAGCTCTCAAGTCAAGTGCATGAATGAGGTATAAAGAGGATTTGTGTTCAAAAGATAGATAGATAGATAGATAGATAGATAGATAGATAGATAGATAGATAGTGTGAGAGGGGCATCATACGTATACGCTAATGTTGATACATATACGCATATGTTAATTCATAGAGGTGTATAAAAAAAAAGGATTCCTATTTTTCAATTAGACATTATTAAAGACGTGGCTTGTAATTTCTTAAATTCTATTTATAATCATGTAGGATGCATTGAGATTTTGTACATGAGTCCAACTCAGATGCGACCCAGCTGAGACCTCTTCCAGACAGACAGCAATAGCCGACTTATTCACAGGTCGGCTACGTCACTGCACACAGGTACAGGGTCGGCACTTGGAGATAAGATCATCTCTTCCTACGCTGTAAAACGGGTCCCGGGTCGGGTTACCCGTTTACACTGAGCTTTACCCAGGCCCTTACCTGGGAAAAAACTCTGCTCGCTAGCAGGGTTGGATTCCCGGGACAAGCAGTTTTCAATACAAAAAATAAGAATTTACTCACCAGTAATTCTATTTCTCGTAGTCCGTAGTGGATGCTGGGAACTCCGTAAGGACCATGGGGAATAGACGGGCTCCGCAGGAGACTGGACACTAAGAAAGATTAGGTACTATCTGGTGTGCACTGGCTCCTCCCTCTATGCCCCTCCTCCAGACCTCAGTTAGGGAAACTGTGCCCGGAAGAGCTGACATTACAAGGAAAGGATTTTTGGAATCCAAGGTAAGACTCATACCAGCCACACCAATCACACCGTACAACTTGTGATAACCTTACCCAGTTAACTGTATGAACAACAACTGAGCCTCACTCAACGGATGGCTCATAACAATAACCCTTATTTAAGCAATAACTATATACACGTATTGCAGAAAGTCCGCACTTGGGACGGGCGCCCAGCATCCACTACGGACTACGAGAAATAGAATTACCGGTGAGTAAATTCTTATTTCTCTAACGTCCTAGTGGATGCTGGGAACTCCGTAAGAACCATGGGGAATAGCGGGCTCCGAAGGAGGCTGGGCACTCTAGAAAGATCTTAGACTACCTGGTGTGCACTGGCTCCTCCCACTATGACCCTCCTCCAAGCCTCAGTTAGATTTCGTGCCCGGCCGAGGTTGGATGCACACTAGGGGCTCTCCTGAGCTCTTAGAAAGTAATAGTCTTAGATTTTTTTATTTTCAGTGAGACCTGCTGGCAACAGGCTCACTGCAGCGAGGGACTAAGGGGAGAAGAAGCGAACTCGCCTGCTTGCAGCCGGATTGGGCTTCTTAGGCTACTGGACACCATTAGCTCCAGAGGGATCGACCGCAGGCCCAGCCTTGATGTTCGGTCCCGGAGCCGCGCCGCCGTCCCCCTTACAGAGCCAGAAGCAAGAAGATGGTCCGGAAAATCGGCGGCATGAAGACTCTGTCTTCACCAAGGTAGCGCACAGCACTGCAGCTGTGCGCCATTGCTCCTCTCACACACTTCACACTTCGGTCACTGAGGGTGCAGGGCGCTGGGGGGGGCGCCCTGAGGCAGCAATAAAAACACCTTGGCTGGCTAAAATACCTCAATATATGGCCCCAGGGGCTATATATGAGGTAAATACCCCTGCCAGAATTCCATAAAAAAACGGGAGAATAGGCCGCGAAAAAGGGGCGGAGCCTATCTCCTCAGCACACTGGCGCCATTTTCCCTCACAGCTCCGCTGGAAGGAAGCTCCCTAGCTCTCCCCTGCAGTCTAAAGGGTTAATAAAGAGAGGGGGGGCACTAAATTTAGGCGCAGTATACATTATACAGGTTGAGTATCCCTTATCCAAAATGCTTGGGACCAGAGGTATTTTGGATATGGGATTTTTCCGTATTTTGGAATAATTGCATACCATAATGAGATATCATGGTGATGGGACCTAAATCTAAGCACAGAATGCATTTATGTTACATATACACCTTATACACACAGCCTGAAGGTAATTTTAGCCAATATTTTTTATAACTTTGTTTAATGCACAAAGTGTGTGTACATTCACACAATTCATTTATGTTTCCTATACACCTTATATACACAGCCTGAAGGTCATTTAATACAATATTTTTAATAACTTTGTGTATTAAACAAAGTTTGTGTACATTGAGCCATCAAAAAACAAAGGTTTCATTATCTCACTCTCACTCAAAAAAAGTCCGTATTTCGGAATATACCGTATTTCGGAATATTTGGATATGGGATACTCAACCTGTATATAAAAACAGCAGCTATAGGGGACATAACTCAGTTAGTCCCTGCATTATATAGCGCTCTGGTGTGTGCTGGCATACTCTCACTCTGTCCCCCCAAAGGGCTTTTGTGGGTCCTGTCCTCGTTTAGAGCATTCCCTGTGTGTCTGCGGTGTGTCGGTACGGCTGTGTCGACATGTTGAATGAGGAGGCTTATATGGTGACGGAACAGAGGCCGATATATGTGATGTCGCCCCCTGTGGGGCCGACACCAGAGTGGATAGAGAGGTAAAAGGTATTAACCGACAGTGTCAACTCCTTACATAAAAGGGTGGATGACGTAACAGCTGTGGGACAGCCGGCTTCGCAGCCCGCGCCTGCCCAGGCGTCTCAAAGGCCATCAGGGGCTCAAAAACCAGAAATAGTGTTTCTCCCGGAGGAGAAAGCCAAGGAGTTGTCATCTCTAGTCAGAGACCTCCTGAAACCAAAATAGGTAGCGGTGCATCATTGCACGCGAGTCCTGGGAAAAATGGTAGCTTCCTACGAAGCAATCCCATTAGGCAGGTTCCATACAAGAACTTTTCAGAGGGACCTGTTGGACAAGTGGTCCGGATCGCATCTTCCGATGCATAGGCTGATAACCCTGTCTCCAAGGACCAGGGTATCTCTACTGTGGTGGCTGCAGAGTGCCCATCTTCAAGAGGGCCGCAGGTTCGGCATACAGGACTAGGTCCTAGTGACCATGGATTCCAGCCTTTGAGGCTGGGGGGCAGTCACACAGGGAAGAAACTTCCAGGGACTTTGGTCAAGTCAGGTTATTTCCCTACACATAAATATTCTGGATCTGAGGGCCATTTACAATGCCCTGAGGCCAGCAAGGCCTCTGCTTCAAAACCAGCCGGTACTGATCCAATCAGACAACATCACGGCAGTCGCCCATGTAAACCAACAGGGCGGCACAAGAAGCAGGATGGCGATGGCAGAAGCCACAAGGATTCTCCGATAGGCGGAAAATCATGTGTTAGCACTGTCAGCAGTGTTCATTCCCGGAGTGGACAACTGGGAAGCAGATCTTCTCAACAGACACGACCTCCACCCGGGAGAATGGGGACTTCCTCCAGAAGTCTTCCAATAGGATTGTACACCATTGGGAAAGGCCACAGGTGGACATGATGGCGTCCCGCCTCAACAAAAAGCTATAAAAGATATTGCACCAGGTCAAGGGACCCTCAGGCGATAGCTATGGACGCTCTGGTAACACCGTGGGTGTACCAGTCGGTTTATGTGTTCTCCCCTCTGCCTCTCATACCAAAGGTACTGAGAATAATAAGAAGGCGAGGAGTAAGAACGAAACTCGTGGATGGCCAAGAAGAGCTTGGTACCCAGAACTTCAAGAATTTATATCAGAGGACCCATGGCCTCTGCCACTCAGACAGGACCTGCGGCAGCAGGGGCCCTGTCTGTTCCAAGACTTACCGCGGCTGCGTTTGACGGCATGGCGGTTGAACGCCGGATCCTGAAGGAAAAGGGCATTCCGGAGGAAGTCATTCCTACGCTTACTAAAGCCAGGAAAGAGGTTACAGCAACTCATTATCACCGCATATGGCGAAAATATGTTGCATGGTGTGAGGCCGAAAGGGCCCCAACAGAGGAATTTCAACTAGGTCGATTTCTGCATTTCCTGCAAGCAGGAGTGACTATGGGCCTTAAATTGGGTTCCATTAAGGTACAGATCTCGGCTCTGTCGATTTTCTTTAAAAAAATAGGATTTTGGTACTTACCAGGTAAATCCTTTTCTTTGAATCCATAGGGGGCACTGGAGTACTCTTGGGATATGGACGGCTTCCACCGGAAGAAGGCACTGAATAAATTAATTTTGAGACTACTCCTCCCCTCCATATCCTGCAGCACTTCAGTGTTTTTTACTGAGCCGAACAGGATCGATAGAGAGATTGACAAAAGGAGAATTACATATAGTCTCACAGACAACAATAAAGTTGACACCACGTAACAGACAACTAAACAGTTGACACCATAACTGATTAACCCTTGTTAAATTTAAACCAGTCGTGAAAGTGTGTTACCATAAGAACCACTGAACTCCTAAAACAGGTAAACTGCTCTGGGTGGGCGTCCAGTGCCCCCTATGGATTCAAAGAAAAGGATTTACCTGGTAAGTACCAAAATCCTATTTTCTTTTTCATCCACTAGGGGTCACTGGAGTACTCTTGGGATGTACCAAAGTCTCCTCCGTGGCGGGAGAGCTGTTTGGCCCTTGTAACACTAAACGGCCAAAGCTAGATGCTGATGCCGCGAACGTATCAAACTTGTAAAAGCGCACAAACGTGTGCACTGACGACCAAGTAGCCGCACGGCAAAGCTGTGTCGTAGAAGCCCCACGACTCGCTGCCCATGACGTCCCCACAGAACGTGTGGAATGAGCTGTTACTGAAGTAGGTGGCTGTAACTTAGCATAAAGGTAAGCCTGACGTATAGTCAGTTTGATCCATCTGGATAAGGTCTGCTTAGAGGCTGGCCAACCCCTCTTAGCTGCGTCATAGAGAACAAACAACGTATCTGTCTTACGCACAGTAGACGTTCGGGAAACATAGATGCGCAATGCGCGAACTACATCCAACATTCCAGAATCTCCTGTTAACACAGGAACTACTATTGGTTGATTGATGTGAAAAGACGACACTACTTTTGGTAGAAAAACGGGATTCGTCCGAAGTTCCGCTCTGTCATCATGAAAAATTAAATACGGTGACTTGCATGACAAGGCACCCAAATCTGAAACACGCTTAGCCGAGGCTAAGGCTAAAAGAAAAATCGTTTTCCAAGTGAGAAATTTAATATCCACTTGTTGTAAGGGTTCAAAGTAATCGGACTGTAAGAAATCTAAAACCAGATTCAAGTCCCATGGTGCTGTAGGTGGAATGAAAGGAGGCTGTATCCTCTTTACACCCTGTAGAAACGTATGTATTGACTGCAACGAGGCCAATTTCCTTTGAAAATAAATTGACAACGCAGATACCTGCACCTTTAGTGTGGAAAGACGTAGTCCTCCATCTAACCCCATTTGTAAAAATAACAAAAGACGGGATAATTTAAAAGACGATGTCGGAAATTTCCGAGCTTCACACCAACCTATATAAGTACGCCAAATTCTATAATAATGAGCTGCCGTAACCGGCTTCCTAGCTCGTACCATGGTTGGTATAACAGACTCAGGAATGCCCTCTTTCCTTAAGATGGCCTTTTCAACAGCCACCCCGTCAAACGCAGCCGCGCTAAATCGGGGTAGAGGAACGGACCCTGTTGTAACAGGTCCGGACGTAGTGGGAGTGGCCATGGATCGTCTGCGAGTAACCCGAGAAGATCCGAGAACCAAGCCCTCCGAGGCCAATGAGGCGCTATTAGAATGACTGTGACGAACCCTCTCTTGATCCGTTTTAGCACCAGCGGGAGCAGCGGAAACGGTGGAAACAGATACACAAGGCTGTATGGCCACGTGGCTGTGAGAGCATCCACCGCCACTGCCCCTGGATCTCTTGTTCTGGACACATATCTTGACACCTGATGATTGTGGCGGGATGCCATTAGATCCACCTGAGGGTAACCCCACTTCTGGATCAACATCTGAAAAACTTCTGGATTTAATGCCCACTCTCCTGGATGAAAATCCCGACGACTGAGAAAATCTGCCTCCCAGTTGTCCACTCCAGGAATGAACACTGCCGATAATATCACCTGGTGATATTCGGCCCATCTGAGGATCCGAGCTACTTCCCGCATAGCCATGCGGCTTCTCGTTCCTCCTTGTTTGTTTATGTATGCGACTGCCGTCGCATTGTCTGACTGCACCTGCACAGTCTGAAAACGAAACATGTACACCGCTTGTCTTAGAGCATTGTAAATCGCCCTGAGTTCCAGAACATTTATGGATAGCGATCTTTCGTGATCCGCCCAGAGGCCCTGGAGCCGATAACTCTGAACTACAGCTCCCCAACCTCTGAGACTTGCGTCCGTTGTCAGAATTATCCAATTCGCGACTCCGAATCGTCTCCCTGCAGATAGATTGTGTATTTTTAACCACCAGAGAAGAGACACCCTGACTTGTGGTGACAACCTCACCCTGTGGTGCAGCTGCAGATGTGATCCCGACCACTGTGCTAACACCTCCAGTTGAAACGGACGTGAGTGAAATCTTCCGAACTGAAGTGCTTCGAAAGCCGCCACCATTGTGCCTAAAAGGCGAATGCACAAATGTACTGAGACTGTGCGTGGCTTGAGCACTAATTGCACCAGATGACGAATGCCCTGTACTTTCTGTTGTGGCAAGTAAACCCTTTGTTTTACTGTATCGAGAATCATCCCTAGGAATTGAAGTCGTTGACACGGAATTAGATGTGATTTCTTTAAACTGACTATCCAACCGTGCTGAACTAGTACATTGTACGTTAGCAAGGCATGTTGGAGAAGCAATTGTTGAGACGGAGCCTTTATGAGTAGATCGTCTAAATACGGAACAATTATTACCCCTAGGGACCTGAGATGAGCTGTCATCACGGACATTACCTTGGTGAATACCCGAGGCGCTGATGAGAGGCCAAACGGTAGAGCCTGAAATTGGTAATGGTCTCGCCTTATCGCAAACCTTAAAAAACTTTGGTGAGGTGGCCAAATCGGAATGTGCAAATACGCATCCTTGAGATCTAGTGCAATCATGAATTCCTGTGGCTCTAACCCTGCAATTACTGACCTGAGAGATTCCATCTTGAATCTGTGGTAAGTGACGTAATGATTGAGACCTTTTAGGTTCAATATTGGCCTGACTGAGCCATCTGGTTTTGGTACCAGAAACAGACTGGAATAATAACCCTGCCCCTGTTCCTGCACAGGGACTGGAATTATCACTGCAGCATTCAGCAGAGACTGAATGGCAACCTGCAGAACTGCTTTCTTGTCGTCCGACACAGGCAGTCCTGTCGTGAAAAATCTTCCTGTCGGAAGATAATCGAACTCTATTTTGTAACCCTCTAATACTAAATTGCGGATCCACCCATCTGTGGACGTCTGCAGCCACGCCCCCTGAAAGCTCTGAAGGCGTGCTCCCACAATTGGGGATCCGAGATGGGCTGGGAGCCCGTCATGCCACTGGTTTGTTAGTGGTCTTGGTGTCTTGACGACGTGCATTGGATTGTCGGGCACTACGTCCCCGACCTCTTCTGCCCGGCGTGACTGCTCCTGTGCCCTGCCCACGAAAGGGCTGAGTTCTAAAGGATTTGAACGCCGGACCAGAATATTTCCGTTTAGGTATAGTTGTAGGCGAAGGAAGAAAAACAGACTTCCCTCCAGTAGCCTCAGAAATCCATTTGTCCAATTCAGGACCAAAAAGTTTCTCGCCATCATAAGGCAATGCCTCTATACCTTTTTTAACCTCCGTCTCCGCCTGCCACGAACGCAGCCAAAGTGCTCGTCGTACTATGACTAGCGATGAGGACAGGCGAGAAGTAAGCTGACAGACGTCAGTAGAAGCTGTACATAAATATTCAGCAGCTTCCCAGATTTGATCTGCGAGAAGTATAAGATGATCATCTTGCAGAGCCGACTTGAGCTCTTTTATCCATACCATTAAAGCTTTAGTAACCCAAATGCCAACCAACCCAGGTCTTAACAGCACTCCAGTTGCTGTATACATGGACCTTAGCATAGCCTCTATTTTACGATCTGCAGGGTCTTTAAGTGTAGTAGCAGTTGGTACTGGTATGGTTAACTTCCTCGTAAGTTTAGATACGGATGAATCCACCAATGGTGGGTTCTCCCATGTAGCTGTCATGGCCTCTGGAAACGGGTAACTCGATTTAAATCTACGAGGAATAGAAAACCGTTTGTCCGGATTTTTCCGTGACTCCAGTAACATTTTATTAAGAGATTCCGAGATAGGGAAACACATCGGAGATCTCTGTCGTTTAGTAAAGACTACTTCATCATTCGTCAGTGGCTCCTCAGTTTCTGTAAACTCCAGCGACTGACGAACTGCTCTGATGAGATTGTCAATACCTGGGCTGTCAAAGTCGTCACCTTCTGACTGTTGTTCTATTTCGCCCTCCTCATACTCCTGTTCAGTGAGATCTAGTATCCCAGAGACAGAAAAATTAGTAGGAAAAGGAAACTTATCTTTTCCACTCAAGGTGGACTTATGACCAGCTTGAGATTCTCCAGGTAACTCAAATGGTCTCATTTTAAACTCAGATCTTGCCGCCTCTCTTTCTTCACGAGAGGCGGCCAGCTCTGATTGTAAACCAACTAATACATCTGCAAGTAAAGCCCACGGAGGGTCCTGAGATGCTGGCTTTACTTCTGGAATGGAAATCGTATTTATGGCTGTATTAACAACACATGCTGTACATGTGGTGGATCCATCAGGCAACACACTCTTACAGACATGACATGACAAATGTTTCTTAGATTTTGCTGGTGTCTTACTCATTATGACAGACAATACAAACTCCACACAGACAGACTGCACGACTCAGTAATAACACCAAAGTTCCTGGTATATATCTTAGGCAAGTGCAGTGCCTGCTAATACGAAAACTGACCCAAAAATTCCCCTAGTACCACTCTTAGCTGAGATGTAAAATAGGAAACCTGGAACAGACAGGAGAACATTAAACATACTAAGCACCAAGTTTTTTTTTTTTTTTCTTAAAACTTAACACTGCCCAATACTGTTAAAGTCTCCCCCCCACTCCCACGACCTCCGTGTACAGCACCGGGTCTGGGCCTGTGGAAGTTTTTGCAAAGGGCCGTGTGAGCGGCCTGTCCTGTAGGCCCCGGACAACGGAACTCCTCGGCTGCTGCGGGCGGATGGCGGAAGCAGAGAGCGTGCTGCATAGAGCCGTGGAGCGGCCTATGCACACGTGCTCCCGCCCGCCACACACAGCATGGCGGCGTGTCTGTGTAGCCAAGCAGCGCTGCTGCTGCGCAGGGAGCAGCGGTCTCCTAGGATGCTGGGGGCCGGAGAGTGAGAGCGCCCCGGGCAGCGGTGAGTACCAAATAATCCCCCACAGTGGAGCGGCAGCAAGCGCTGACCGCCCCAACCCAACATACCTGGACCGTGACAGAAGTCTATGACGGGGCTTTCATCCAAGCTCCGTCCAGCTTTCCTGCAGGCAGCCTGCAAGTGGAGTGAGGGAGCTCTTTACAGAGAGGTCCGACACTCACGGCTACTCAGCCGCTTCCACTGTCCCTGACCCACGCCTGTTAGAAGGGGGGAAAGGACGTGGAAATTGACAAAAAAAAAACTTAGAAAAAAAAAATTCCAATACTTTGTGGACGAGCTCCACTATGCCTTCTAACTGTGTCGAGCACAGAAAAAACACTGAAGTGCTGCAGGATATGGAGGGGAGGAGTAGTCTCAAAATTAATTTATTCAGTGCCTTCTTCCGGTGGAAGCCGTCCATATCCCAAGAGTACTCCAGTGACCCCTAGTGGATGAAAAAGAAAGAACTAGCTTCAGTACCTGAAGTTCAGACATTTATAAAAGGAGTGCTGCATAGTCAGCCCCCGTTTGTGCCTCCTGTGGCACCTTGGGATCTCAACGTGGTGTTGAGTTTCTTAAAATCACATTGGTTTGAACCACTAAAAACCGTGGATCTGAAATATCTCACGTGGAAGGTGGTTATGTTATTGACCTTGGCTTCTGCCAGGCGAGTATCAGAATTGGCGGCTTTGTCTTGTAAAAGCCCTTATTTGATTTTCCATATGGATAGGGCAGAATTGAGGACTCGTCCCCAGTTTCTCCCAAAGGTGGTGTCAGCGTTTCACCTGAACCAGCCTATTGTGGTGCCTACGGCTACTAGGGACTTGGAAGACTCCAAGTTGCTAGACGTTGTCAGGGCACTGAAAATATATGTTTCCAGAACGGCTAGAGTCAGAAAATCTGACTCGCTGTTTATCCTATATGCACCTAACAAGCTGGGTGCTCCTGCTTCTAAGCAGACTATTGCTCGTTGGATTTGTAGTACAATTCAGCTTGCACATACTGTGGCAGGCCTGCCACAGCCAAAATCTGTCAATGCCCATTCCACAAGGAAGGTGGGCTCATCTTGGGCGGCTGCCCGAGGGGTCTCGGCTTTACAACTTTGCCGAGCAGCTACTTGGTCAGGGGCAAACACGTTTGCAAAATTCTACAAATTTGATACCCTGGCTGAGGAGGACCTGGAGTTCTCTCATTCGGTGCTGCAGAGTCATCCGCACTCTCCCGCCCGTTTGGGAGCTTTGGTATAATCCCCATGGTCCTTACGGAGTTCCCAGCATCCACTAGGACGTTAGAGAAAATAAGAATTTACTCACCGGTAATTCTATTTCTCGTAGTCCGTAGTGGATGCTGGGCGCCCATCCCAAGTGCGGTTTATCTGCATTACTTGTACATAGTTATTGTTAACTAAATCGGGTTATTGTTGAGCCATCTGTTGAGAGGCTCTATTGTTTTATACTGTTAACTGTGTTTCATATCACGAGTTGTACGGTGTGATTGGTGTGGCTGGTATGAGTCTTACCCGGGATTCAAAATCCTTCCTTATTGTGTACGCTCGTCCGGGCACAGTACCTAACTGAGGCTTGGAGGAGGGTCATAGTGGGAGGAGCCAGTGCACACCAGGTAGTCTAAGATCTTTCTAGAGTGCCCAGCCTCCTTCGGAGCCCGCTATTCCCCATGGTCCTTACGGAGTTCCCAGCATCCACTACGGACTACGAGAAATAGAATTACCGGTGAGTAAATTCTTATTTTTCTCTGACGTCCTAGTGGATGCTGGGAACTCCGTAAGGACCATGGGGATTATACCAAAGCTCCCAAACGGGCGGGAGAGTGCGGATGACTCTGCAGCACCGAATGAGCAAACACAAGGTCCTCCTCAGCCAGGGTATCAAACTTGTAGAACTTTGCAAAGGTGTTTGAACCCGACCAAGTAGCCGCTCAGCAAAGCTGTAAAGCCGAGACCCCTCGGGCAGCCGCCCAAGAAGAGCCCACCTTCCTTGTGGAATGGGCTTTTACTGATTTTGGATGCGGCAATCCAGCCGCAGAATGAGCCAGCTGAATCGTGCTACAGATCCAGCGAGCAATAGTTTGCTTTGAAGCAGGAGCACCCAGCTTATTGGGTGCATGCAGGATAAACAGCGAGTCAGTCTTCCTGACTCCAGCCGTTCTGGAAACATATTTTCAAAGCCCTGACTACATCCAGCAACTTGGAGTCCTCCAAGTCCCGAGTAGCCGCAGGCACCACAATAGGTTGGTTCAAATGAAACGATGATACCACCTTTGGGAGAAATTGGGGACGATTCCTCAATTCTGCCCTGTCCATATGGAAGATCAGATATGGCTTTTACATGACAAAGCCGCCAATTCCGACACACGCCTAGCCGATGCTAAGGCCAACAGCATGACCACTTTCCACGTGAGATACTTTAGTTCCACGGTCTTAAGTGGCTCAAACCAGTGGGATTTCAGGAAATCCAACACAACGTTAAGATCCCAGGGTGCCACTGGTGGCACAAAAGGGGGCTGAATATGCAGCACTCCCTTAAACGTCTGAACCTCAGGCAGTGAAGCCAGTTCTTTTTGAAAGAAAATGGATAGGGCCGAAATCTGGACCTTTATGGACCCCAATTTTAGGCCCATAGTCACCCCTGACTGTAGGAAGTGCAGGAATCGACCCAGCTGGAATTCCTCTGTAGGGGCCGTCCAGGCCTCACACCAAGCAACATATTTTCGCCATATACGGTGATAATGCTTTGCTGTCACGTCCTTCCTAGCCTTTATCAGCGTAGGAATAACTTCATCCGGAATGCCTTTTTCCGCTAGGATCCGGCGTTCAACCGCCATGCCGACAAACGCAGCCGCGGTAAGTCTTGGAACAGACAGGGCCCTTGTTGCAGCAGGTCCTGTCTGAGAGGCAGAGGCCATGGGTCCTCTGTGCGCATTTCTTGCAGTTCCGGGTACCAAGTCCTTCTTGGCCAATCCGGAACAATGAGTATTGTTCTTATTCCTCTCTTTCTTACTATTCTCAGTACCTTGGGTATGAGAGGAAGAGGAGGAAACACATATACCGACTGGTACACCCACGGTGTCACTAGGGCGTCCACAGCTATCGCCTGAGGGTCCCTTGACCTGGCGCAATATCTTTTTAGCTTTTTGTTGAGGCGGGACGCCATCATGTCCACCTGTGGCAGTTCCCATCGCTTCGCAATCTGTGTGAAGACTTCTTGATGAAGTCCCCACTCTCCCGGGTGGAGGTCGTGTCTGCTGAGGAAGTCTGCTTCCCAGTTGTCCACTCCCGGAATGAACACTGCTGACAGTGCTTGCACGTGATTCTCCGCCCACCGAAGAATCTTTGTGGCTTCCGCCATTGCCATCCTGCTTCTTGTGCCGCCCTGGCGGTTTACATGGGCGACCGCCGTGATGTTGTCTGACTGAATCAGCACTGGCCGGTTTCGAAGCAGGGGCTCTGCTTGACTCAGGGCGTTGTAAATGGCCCTTAGTTCCAGTATATTTATGTGTAGAGAAGTCTCCAGACTTGACCACAGCCCTTGTAAGTTTCTTTCCTGAATGACTGCCCCCCATCCTCGGAGGCTTGCATCCGTGGTCACCAGGACCCAGTCCTGTATGCCGAACCTGCGGCCCTCGAGAAGGTGAGCACTCTGCAGCCACCACAGAAGAGACACCCTGGCCCTTGGGGACGGGGTGATCAGCAGATGCATCTGAAGATGCGATCCGGACCACTTGTCCAACAGATCCCACTGAAAGATCCTTGCATGGGACCTGCCGAAGGGAATGGCTTCGTATGAAGCCACCATCTTTCCCAGGACTCGCGTGCAGTGATGCACCGATACCTGTTTTGGTTTCAGGAGGTCCCTGACCAGAGATGCTAATTCCTGGGCCTTCTCCACAGGGAGAAACACCTTCTTCTGTTCTGTGTCCAGAATCATGCCCAGGAAAAGCAGACGCGTCGTAGGAATCAGCTGCGACTTTGGAACATTCAGAATCCAGCCGTGCTGTTGCAACACTTCCTGAGAGAGTGCTACGCTGATCAACAACTACTCTCTGGACCTCGCCTTTATGAGGAGATCGTCCAAGTACGGGATAACTATAACTCCCTTCTTCCGAAGGAGTATCATCATTTCGGCCATTACCTTGGTAAATATCCTCGGTGCCGTGGACAGGCCAAACGGCAACGTCTGGAACTGGTAATGACAATCCTGTACCACAAACCTGAGGTACTCCTGGTGAAGTGGGTAAATGGGGACATGCAAGTAAGCATCCTTGATGTTTAGAATGGGTCTCACTGAACCGTCTGGTTTCGGTACCACAAACATTGTGGAATAGTAACCCCTTCCCTGTTGAAGGAGGGGGACCCTGATAATCACTTGCTGGAGGTACAGCTTGTGAATTGCCGCCAGTACTACCTCCCTTTCCATGGGGGAAGCTGGCAAGGCTGATTTGAGGTAACGGCGGGGGGGGGGGGGGGGGGGGGGGGGAGGGGGCAGTCGCTTCGAATTCCAGCTTGTATCCCTGAGATACAATTTGTACAGCCCAGAGATCCACCTGTGAGCGAACCCACTGGTTGCTGAAGTTTCGGAGACGCGCCCCCACCGCACCTGGCTCCGCCTGTGGAGCCCCAACGTCATGCGGTGGACTTAGTGGAAGCAGGGGAGGACTTTTGTTCCTGGGAACTGGCTGCATGGTGCAGCTTCTTACCTCTACCCCTGCCTCTGGCAAGAAAGGATGCGCTCCACGACACCCATAGAGCGAAAATAAAACCTGTGACGAGCGCAGCAAAGCCGCCAGGGGACTCTTAGCACTCGCCCCGCGGCCGGCATTTTGTCGGATGGGATGCAGCTATCGGGATCTTGACAGCCGGCATCCTGTCTGCCGGTAAATTGTATGTAACCCCCTTAGACTGGTCTATAATTTAATTCCTCACTTTTGTACCGGCTGCATCCAATGCTGTTCTGCTTGGGCGGTCTTGGTAAAAAAATCGAATTAAATAAAATGATCTAAAGAGTTTTCATATTGTTCTTTAGTGGGCTGTCCAGATTCCAGGACGGCGAGGTGAAGCAATTATTTTTTGGGAGGTGATAATTAATGGGCAACTCACAGACCAATTCAATATTTAATGGGCACCCGACAGAGCAATTCAGTTGTTGATGCCCATTTATTATTGAGATTGTCACGCCCAAAAGCACCGGGTTTAGCTGTGCAAAGTGGCTACACCCATCTAAACTAATGGGTGCGACGCAAAAAGTGTTGTTTGGGCGCCCAAAAGCAGGACTTAGCGCACATTTCCACTCATCACCTCTGGAGGCTGCGAGCAGAACCGTGGGCACCCACAGCACTGGCGCCCGATTGAAGCAACAATTTAATAGTTCCATTGGGCACTCATTAATTATCACCGCCTAAAAAACAAATACATTTAGCCATCATTCCAATGACGGCTTATTAATGCTACTATGGTACTGGCCACTATTCCTGATGAGAAACTAAATTGCTAGTGCTTAATGCCCAATATTACAGCATATCTGCAGTAATAGTGCAAAGTAATGACCAGTAATACCTGTTAATAAGACCACATTAATTATTATAATAATAATAATAATGCACAATTGCATTTCTCTTGTTACTGCATAATATGCCTGCAGGAATAATTATGCTAATTACATAAGACATATCGGCTGTAGGAATATTGCACAATCCAGTGTCTGCCACGTCACTAGCTGGCAGAGTTGGAGCTCACTGTTAAATGAATTTTTCATAAAAAGTGCTAGACAACTCTGTGGCCCAGCCGATGCCAGGCAGCCCAGTCTATGCTGCATCAGCTCTTGCAAGCCTTGGATAGCAGAGTAATTTCAGTGATTTGATGATAGTTAATCATTTTAGGGATATGAGGATACAATGCACTTGCACAAATAAACACTGTAGAGATTAAGAGCTCCTTGGCTGTCGGACGGGACTGTGGATTACAGAGATACATAATGTACTGTACACTTTGCGTATAGCTCCTTAGGTCGTATGGAAAAAAATAAATAAATAAATAAAATATTCGAGATTTGAAATGCCTATTACATCCACAGCAGGACACAGTCGCATGCCTATATAGGGTCACAAATCATCAGCAATGTATTACAGTCTACGCACTGAATGGTTTTATCTGTAATGTAAGGTTAGAACGAACCGAGAAGTTTCAACACATTTTGTTTACAGTAACAACTCTGCCCCTCCCTACCCTAATTACAGCCTATCTGGTTGTATTATGTATTTGGATGTTTACTCGTGTATTGTACTGATATCCGATTAAGTTAAAACACTGGCAAAAGAGTGTAGGAAAGGAAGAAATTAGACTTGCAAAACTCCCCCCACCCCTGAAGTTGAGCCCCCTGCGTCTGATCAGCTGTCACGGAAGACAAAAAGAACTGGCCACTGAGCGTGTGCAGGAGGGATTTAATACCAACAATGTCAGGATCATCCTCCCTTCGCAGCACTGCACCATTCCCAGGTAGGTGGACCGGGTTGGAGCTGGGATCCCGGCAGCAGACTGCAGGCGGGGGCGGGGCGGGTGTGCAAATGCAACAGAGCCCCTTGCGGGCCTGCGGCACTCGCCACAGGCTGGACTAGTCCCTGTGGGTCGGGCATTCTGTCTGCCGTCATTTTGATTGCTCTGGAAACCGGCATGGCATGGTGGCCGCCGAGTTCCCGAGCTGCGGTCACTTGACCGCATCACGGTGGACCATGCAATACATCTGCTGGAGCTTCTCACTGCAGCTGAAAGTTTTCAAGGAGACAACCACATGACAACTTGGTAAGACTGGCGATTCCAACTAATGCTAACTTTGAATTCTTACCAGCTTCTGCCATGCCAGAACAAAGCACCTTCTCATGAATAGCAAGGGACTCCGCTACCTTCACTTCAAAAGCAGCACATACCTTAGGGTGGGATGCGTAGAAATACTTACCCTCTTCCATGTTGGGATCTTCAATGTGGCAATACCATGGTCAATCATGTGACCGCCGCCATCCAGACCGCTGGCATATAGTATGTATTGCCTTAAGGCGAACTGTAGAGTAGCGACTTCATACACAGATCTGTTACTCCCCGGCATGAGTGTACAGACGTACACCCTACATCAGCGATTCCCAACTTAGGTCCTCAAGGCACACTTTACAGTCCAGGTTTTACTTCTAGTCATGCTTGAGCACAGATGGTTATATCAAAATAACAGTTATTAATTAAGTTATCTGGCTCAAATATAGCTATCCTTCAAACATGGACTGTTAGAGGGTCTTAAAGACCATGGCTTGGAACCCTTGCCCTACATTATGTATAATGTTTAGCAATGTTTACTAGATGGAATACATGACCAACCACCCCAAGGGAGCAATGGGCTGTGCACTACTACATAGACACAAGGCCACAAAAGACATGCACCTAAAGATAGCTGGATCTATAGATCAGCGATTCACAAATGCAGTCCTTGGAACACACTAAAGCCCCTTTCACATCTCCAATGCCAGACCCCACCCGGAAATTGGAATCGGGTCCTACCCGGGTCCAGTTTGCCATAGCAGCAGGGGGGGCAGAGCTGGCATTGGGGGCGGAGGCGGCTCTGCGAGATTAGCTCATTTCCGCACCGCCTCTCCCTATGTAGTGAACGGATCCAGGGTGTGAATAGGTCCCATCAACCCGGCAACCTGTTCACACTGCCACTGACCCGGTATTCAACCCAGGAATAACCCTTCTTATAACCTAGGTTGAATTATCGTGTCAGGCGACCCGGGAATTCTCCGTGGGCCCTTTCACATTTCACAATGACCCGTGTCGACCCGGCAATATACTGTGCATGTTTTCTATAACTCCTCACAGAATGATAAGTGAAATAATTAGAACCATCTGTGGATGTTTAAAAATGTGTCAGCCAGTAATTAATAAGTCTGTGCTCCAGGAAGGACATTTGGGTACCGATTCAATTGTTTTTCTCGCGGCCGCCAGTATAGCTCAGGATGCTAGTCCTATACGACGCTGCAGTGGCTAGTGTATGAAGTGGCTAGTTATTAAGTGGCAGCTAATATCAATAGCAGTATTATACCTGTGTTTCATTGGTTGCATCTTCAGCTGATATTTGGAATTGACTCCTGTCTCTCCTTTTCGCCAACAGGTAATTACAGCAGAGTGCTGACCACTTTTTCTTTCTTGCTAAAAGATATATTTGGTAATTACAGCAGAGTGCTGACCACTTTTTCTTTCTTGCTAAAAGATATATTTGGAAATTACAGCAGAGTGCTGACCACTTTTTCTTTCTTGCTAAAAGATATATTTGGTAAATTGTTTAAGTGGATTAATATCTGTAGTCAGCAAAAACTTTGTGATTGACTGGGGTTTAGTGTCCTCACATTTGGTAGTTGATTAACACCTTTTGGTGGAGGGTTGCTGTGTGGGGGAGGGGGTTGTAATCACAAAGAACATGTGTTTGTAGACTTATTTATTCAGTATAGCTCAGGACGCTAGACCTATAGGACGCTGCAGTGGCTAGTGTATGAAGTGGCTAGTTATTAAGTGGCAGCTAATATCAATAGCAGTGTTATACCTGTGTTTCATTGGTTGCATCTTCAGCTGATATTTGGAATTGACTCCTGTCTCTCCTTTTCGCCAACAGGTAATTACAGCAGAGTGCTGACCACTTTTTCTTTCTTGCTAAAAAATATATTTGGTAATTACAGCAGAGTGCTGACCACTTTTTCTTTCTTGCTAAAAGATATATTTGGTAATTACAGCAGAGTGCTGACCACTTTTTCTTTCTTGCTAAAAGATATATTTGGTAAATTGTTTAAGTGGATTAATATCTGTAGTCAGCAAAAACTTTGTGATTGACTGGGGTTTAGTGTCCTCACATTTGGTAGTTGATTAACACCTTTTGGTGGAGGGTTGCTGTGTGGGGGAGGGGGTTGTAATCACAAAGAACATGTGTTTGTAGACTTATTTATTCAGTATAGCTTAGGACGCTAGACCTATAGGACGCTGCAGTGGCTAGTGTATGAAGTGGCTAGTTATTAAGTGGCAGCTAATATCAATAGCAGTGTTATACCTGTATTAAACCGAAGGAAAACAGAAGGCAAACAAACTAATAATATAACAAATGGACTGCATTACAACCTAAAAACTCTGGAACTTTATGTGGCCTCTCCTCACCTCAAACATGAGAACACCAAGACCAGGCTTACCACCTCTCTGGCTGAGAACATCAAGTCTGCCCCTGGGCCTAACCATCAAGATGAACAGGGAACTGTGGGGGAAGAGCACCAGGTCCAGGATCAGCAGGGACATCCCCATTGCTTCTGAGTATGCCCCCCACATTCTCCTACCCACCCATACTATGATCTTACCAAAATAATGTTATCCCAATTTTACTTCTGCCACTAGTTACCTGCTATTGTGTGTTTTGTTTTGTTTTTCCCTTCAATAGCTCGCTTCCACCCCACCATGGGGTATATGCAATTAGCGGCGAATCGCGGCAATTTTTCGGCCGTTTTTCAATTCGACACAATTCGACAGTCTAATTTCGGCAAGTGGGTGCCGAAATTGACCATATGCAATAAAAAACGGATTCGACAGTCCCGCTGACAAAAAACGGCCGATTTGACGGATTTTGTTCAGTTTTTTTAAAAACGGGTAAAAATGGGAAAAAACACGGAAAAAAATGGCGTGGGGTCCCCCCTCCAAAGCATAACCAGCCTCTGGCTCTTCGAGCTGGTCCTGGTTCTAAAAATCCGGGGGGGGAAATGGACAGGGGGATCCCCCGTATTTTTAAAACCAGCACCGGGCTCTGCGCCTGGTGCAAAAAATACGGGGTACAAAAAGAGTAGGGGTCCCCCGTATTTTTTACACCAGCATCGGGCTCCACTAGCTGGACAGATAATGCCACAGCCGGGGGTCACTTTTATACAGTGCCCTGCGGCCGTGGCATTAAATATCCAACTAGTCACCCCTGGCCGGGGTACCCTGGGGGAGTGGGGACCCCTTCAATCAAGGGGTCGTCCCCCCAGCCACCTATGGGCCAGGGGTGAAGCCCGAGGCTGTCCCCCCCCCCCCATCCAAGGGCTGCGGATGGGAGGCTGATAGCCTTGAGAAAATGTAAAGAATATTGTTTTTTCCAGTAGTACTACAAGTCCCAGCAAGCCTCCCCCGCAAGCTGGTACTTGGAGAACCACAAGTACCAGCATGCGGGAGAAAAATGGGCCCGCTGGTACCTGTAGTACTACTGGAAAAAAATACCCAAATAAAAACAGGAGACACACACCTTGAGAGTAAAACTTTATTGCACACCTGCCGACACACACATACTTACCTATGTTGACCCGCCGACTGCCACGTCTCTGATCCGGGGTACCTGTGAATAAAATTATACTCACCTCAATCCAGTGTCCAGATATAAATCCTCGTACTTGGCAAAACAAATAAACGCACACCCGGACCAGCGGACTGAAAGGGGTCCCATGTTTTCACATGGGACCCCTTTCCCCGAATGCCGGGACACCACGTGACTCCTGTCACAGAGGTCCCTTCAGCCAATCAGGAAGCGCTACTTCGTTGCACTCACCTGATTGGCTGTATGCGCGTGTGACCTCAGACAGCGCATCGCAAAGCCTCTCCATTACTTTCAATGGTGGGAACTTTGCCGTCAGCGGTGGGGTTACCCGCGGTCAGCCGCTGACCGCGGGTGACCTCACCGCTGACGCAAAGTTCCCACCATTGAGTATAATGGAGAGGCTTTGCGAAGCGCTGTCTGACAGCTCAGACGTGCAGCCAATCAGCAGAGTGCCAGGACGTTGCGCTCGCTGATTGGCTGAAGGGACCTCTGTGACAGGAGTCACGTGGTGTCCCGGCATTCGGGGAAAGGGGTCCCATGTGAAAACATGGGACCCCTTTCAGTCCGCTGGTCCGGGTGTGCGTTTATTTGTTTTGGGGAAAAAAATGGAAAAAAAATAATATTTTTAAAAATATATAAATAATACTTGTGCCTCCCAAAAAGACAAACCAAGTACCTAATCCCTTCTAATATAAATAGATATGCTATTACCATTAAAAAAAAAAAAAAAAAACACACAAAAAAACATGTTTTACATTTTTTTTATTAGATTCACCCACCAAAGTGTGGCGGATTGAAAATGACGAATTTACTGTCTAAAAGCACTGTTGTCGAATTTCCAAACTTCAATTGAATATACTTTTGTCGAATTGCCGCATTTGTACCATTGCAGAAAAGTCGAATTTGACAAATGTCGAATTTTGAAAGTCCGTTTTTTTTGACGGAAAGTACTGAATTGCATTGTCGATTTTTTTTTTTTTTTTGGCGAAAAAGTCCCGTTTTTCGACAATTTCGGGAATTCGACCGCAATTGCATATACCGTCATGTGTTTTTCCTGTAATGTTTACCTCCACTGATTGCACACCTTTCCATTGTGCCCTACATGCAGGGTACATCATACTACTACATTAGCATCAGTTTTCCCATATATGAACTTGGCCCTTGTATGGCTCACCTCCCACAGTGTAACCTTCAAAGTGCACCCAACTTGGCTGCCCCATATGGTACACTTGTGGATGGGATGAAAAATACATGGACCTTGTGGTTTTGTTGGAACCCTACTCTAAACTAGTGATGAGCGAGGTTCGGTTTTACTCGGTTTTACTCGGTTTTACTCGGTTCTCAAAACGGCATCTTATTGGCTATCCAAAACACGTGACATCCGAGAGCCAATAAGATGCTGTTTTGAGAACCGAGTAAAACCGAGTAAAACCGAATCCGCTCATCACTACTCTAAACTGTAGGACTCTGAAATCACCCCCATTTTGTGTCATCTCTTCTAGGGGTGGACTATTCCACCCTGGGTAATCCTACGCTGAGCGCCCAAGATGGCTGCCGCACTTGGTACCTGTGAGGGTGGAATACACAACCCTTGGAAGTTATTACCCAAAATGCCTACACCAATCCTGCATTATGCTTTCTGTGTGCTTAAGCTTTTCTTTTATGTCTGTGTGGCTTTTGTTGTATTACTTAAATCCTCTGTATCATGTGTATTGTTTTTGATGTCTGTAAAGCGCCTTGAGTCCTGTTGGAGAAAGAGCGCTATATAAATAGAATTATTATTATTATTATTATTATTATTATTATATGGCGTTTCGACAGCAGCAATTCAATTGTCCTGCCATTCGGGCGCCCAAAAGCCGCGGTGGACACATTTTTCTCTCGCAGCCTCCTGAAGTGCAAGAAAGAAAAAAAAAATGTGCTAACTCGGCACAAAGCAGGACTTTAGGCAGGTTTAGCCGTTTTAGGCAGCTAAATCCAGTCTGTTTGGGCATGACATGCGTGATATGCATATGTTCCCAAACAACAATTGAATAGTGACAATTGTTTGGGTGTCTAAACAGTCCAGTTTATTGGGGATTTTTAGACGCCCAAAACAACTGAATCGGCCCCATGGAAAACATGCACTGTTAGCGTTTCTCGTGGATGGAATGAGAGAAGCACTGCCATAGATTAACCAAATTTCCTTGGGCTGAAGTTACAAAGTTCTAGCAGCTGGGATCAGTGTGGTGACCTCCTGGATCCTAAACGCCGGTCTCCTGATACCAATCCGCCTGTGACATGGCAGTTAGCAGCTGATTGGCTGGTATATTATCTCTCTCTCCAAGGCTTATTACATCTACCCCATAATTTGAAAGAAAAACAGGTTTCTCTTCATGTTTTGTGATTCTACAGAGTCTTGGCTATCCAGCCACACCCACATTCTGTGGATTTCTGCTTTATGCCACTTGGCATTCCACTGTGGGTTGTAGGCTACTGTAAAATAACAATGGGGTGAGAGGAGGCAAAACCCCTAAGAAATACTACACTGATTTCCTTAAAAGGTTTCTGTTTCGACACCACTGGGTAGATTTACAAAGATTTTCGGCATTTCTGACCACGGGATTTAATAAAAGGTAATATTAATGGTTTTACATTGTATTATGGTATTGCTCGGTTAAGTACTGTAGCCAGAACTGCCGAGAAACAGCCCAAACTCTGCACTGACTTCTTCCTACTACTTCACCATTGATACGCCGTCATTCCATACTACTTCACCATTGATGCGCCGTCATTCCATACTACTTCACCATTGATGCGCCGTCATTCCATACTACTTCACCATTGATGCGCCGTCATTCCATACTATTTCACCATTGATGCGCCGTCATTCCATACTATTTCACCATTGATGCGCCGTCATTCCATACTATTTCACCATTGATGCGCCGTCATTCCATACTATTTCACCATTGATGCGCCGTCATTCCATACTACTTCACCATCGATGCGCCGTCATTTCATACTACTTCACCATTGACACAGCGTCATTCTATACTACTTCACCATTGATGCGCCGCCATTTCATACTACTTCACCATTGATGCGCCGTCATTTCATACTACTTCACCATTGATGCGCCGTCATTCCATACTACTTCACCATTGATGCGCCGTCATTCCATACTACTTCACCATTGATGCGCCGTCATTCCATACTACTTCACCATTGATGCGCCGTCATTCCGTACTACTTCACCATTGATGTGCCGTCATTCCCAACTACTTCACCATTGATGTGCCGTCATTCCCAACTACTTCACCATTGATGTGCCGTCATTCCCAATTACTTCACCACTGATGCACCATCATTCAATACTACTTCACCATTGATGTGCCGTCATTCCCAACTACTTCACCATTGTTGTGCCGTCATTCCCAATTACTTCACCACTGATGCACCATCATTCAATACTACTTCACCACTGATGTGCCATCATTCCCTACTACTTCACCACTGATGCGCCGTCATTCCACACCTAACTGCCCCCCTTTTTCACTGATTACACAAATTGAGTCAAAGGGTAGAATTCAGTTTTGGATGAAGGTTCTGTTGTTCCAGAACAGAGCATCACCTCCCTGTCATCGCAAATTTTCCCCCGCACCCCATAGAGGTGTGTGGGAATACCGGAGATGACGGCACTACCATAAATGCCAGGCGCACCATAGCTAGGGGCTCTGCCCCAAATATGTACATTCAATTTTAAAAATATTTTTTCCAAAATGCTGTAAATTCAAGGACTCTTACACATGGCCTCATTTTTTGTTTTCAACGTACAGTACACACAGCTCTTCTTACGATTATGTTCACCATTCAACAATACTTTAAGATTAAGAAATAATAAATATACTTATCTCAAAAGGGCATTGTCCTGAAGAATAATTATAGAGAAAGCTAGAATGGTATAAAAGTGTATTATGACAATGTTTGATATACGTTTCAGTATTATACCACTGCAGCAGGAAATTCTGAGGCTTGTAGTTCCCGAGGTTACCTAATCCTGTTGTATAAACACTAAAGGGAAAAAAAACGTAGAACGTATGAGTGAGACCGGCGCCCGAGTCAGCCTGCGCACACCTGCAAATGGGTCCTGCACACTCTGGCACCTGGGTCAGTCAGCACAATCCTGCATATGGGTCCAGCACACACCTGCACCCGGGACCTGCACATGTTACAGGTATGTAACAATGTTGTTACTATGGTAATATAGTAACTCTGCCTTCCAGCTGCCAACAACTGCTCCTCTACATTCATCACAAGAGGGCAGCCTGTAGCTCTGCAGCGGAAAATACAGGTACCAGCATGCTGAGACTTGTGGCTCCATGACAGCTGGGAAAGCACAAGCAGGCTGATGTTGGCGCTATGAATGTACTTACCCTCGCCGTATCACGCTATAGCCCCCCGACTGCTTCCTCCTGTGACATACCCGGATGTATCGGTAGTAACCACAGCTATCTTGTCGTCCTCTGCTACCCTAGGATTGGTGGGGGGGAAGCAGCCTCGGCGGATTTTGGTTGGCTGATCGTAGCCTACAGAATGGACTCACCAGGTTTAATGGAAGCCGCGGAGGGTCAATATTGGAGCAAGGTTACTAGGGGGTAGCGAAGGTGTGACGCTGGGGGTGCGCCCATCTTGCTACTCCCTAAAGGTGCTGATGTGACGGAATCCCTCGGCCATCTTGCTATACCCTAACAGTGGAAGCGTGAAGGCACGGCCATCTTGCTACACCCTAACAATGTTAGCCTGAAGGCTCCGCCATCTTGCTACACCCTAACAATGGTAATCATGTATAAAACAAAACCATCAATTGCAGACACTTCCAAATATTCCAGAATAGAGTTCTTGGCCGCAGTATAATGGAAAATATAACTATATTTCCAACCCCACCAAGGACCAGCAGTCCAGTGGTAGCAACAAAATTGATGCATTTACTCACTGATTCATAACAAAAGCCATCTTGTCAGATGTACTTCTTACAATAAAAGCATATGTATCAGTCTGGAAATGTAGGCGTATGTTCGCTCCTTTCTTGCAAGCAGAAGAAGATGGCACTCTCTCAGCAGGAGTATGGGACTGGGACTCGGGAGTCATCGGTGGTCGCATGGCACCATCCGGTCACTTGGAGCAGCATTGAGTGGAGCATTGTGGGCTTAGGTGGCAGCGGTGGTGCTGACTCAGAGCAACTGGGGAGTGGTACATGGAAACTACACATAAAGGGTCATTCATATACAGTTAAAATTATTCATTTCCTATACCTACCAAACAGGCTGGTAACGTTCAATCGCTGGGCCCTACTGCAAGGCTTTGTGAGTTCTTATGATCCACCCCTGAGGACCACCTTCTGTTCTTCTGCATGGGAGATGCCGTGGGCATGTGTAGCTACTACAACTGTAGTTCCACCACTGCTACGTATATACTGTGTTTTGAAATCTTTTTTCCCAGTAAAAAAAACAACCTACCAATTCATTTCTGCACAATGTGCGCGGAGTGCTGCCAGAATAGTCAGGCAAAGGCGCTCAGCGATCAATATCTTGAGAGCTGATTTAAATGCCCCCTTTAAGATCCATTACAAAACAAGTCCTGGCAACTTTTGCTTCCTCTACACCCCCCACATCTCCTGACCTTCCAACTATATGTGGCACATGGAGGCGTTGAGGCTTATTGGTAGACACAATAGCAGAGGACTGTGCTGCTGGTTTGGGCAGATCAGCACATCGTAAACAATCTCCTTTTCAGCTCTTTATGTTTTTTTTATGGTGTGCTTGAAGCGGTGTAAAAAAAATTGATGAGTCTTGGCCTGAAAATTAAATGCCCCTTAACCGTAGTTTTCAAAGAGACATATTAATTAATTAATATTTGTGGAATATTCCCTGAAAACAGTTCTCAAATATTAAAGATCTCCAGGATGTACCCTTTAGGGACGACAGCAGATCTCTTGGAGATCTACCACCGACCCGCGCCACCATTCGCAACAGCGGCCCTTACATTTTGTAATATTTAGCAAGAGAGCTTGGCCCTGGTAGCTAATGCTATCTGAAGATGGCGTTAGCCTATAGAACCCTATGGGCTACTGTGCACAGCATTCCTCTCTGGCGCATTCCTCTCTGGCGCATCCAGCCAACAGATTATCACTCTGCTTCCAGCTTTTCACCGGGATGGGTTCTTATCGGAGCCAATCTCTCAGCAAGAGATTCATTTCTTTATAAGGGCTAACTCTCTAATGCTCTGTGCAAATGTTACATCTGCCCCACCTGCACTGCACATAGTTTTGCCCATTACAGGAAAATTTTGTTTTGCAATCAACCTTGAATTAAGCCCTAAATTTTATTTAAAATTTATATTTTCACTTTGCGAATTTAGGCGTAAAAAATTAACCCTACTGTGTAAGTGTGTGCATGTACATGGGAAGACTGGATGGGCCAAGTGGTTCTTATCTGCTGTCAAAGTCTATATACACATGCACACTAAGACTATTTTACCTGCGACAGTGGGTAAGGCAACGTGAAATAGGGAGAACGTCTAAGCTTGACACAGACGGATCACTTGGTTGCAGATGAGTCCAAGGACCCAGAAGTCTGAGGCAGTGATGCTGGCTCCATTAGCCACCATTACGTTTTCTACTGAATACATGTCCTGAGCAGGAACCATAGCCCTTAAACTCCTGGGATGGTGCCAGGATTGTCTTTGGAAAAATTTAGAACTAGAAATATCCTATTTTCCACCAGTGACTGTGTTGTATAACATTTCTGTACACAGGACGTAATTTTCACCTCCTACCCAAATAATATGCACATAGATGGATCAAAGATCAGTCAAATTAAAGTGGAGGATGAGGTCTAATATCCGCCACCTCTTGATATCAAGTAAATAGGTTATCAAATGTTGTAGCAGTGATGTTCCTGTTGTTCCTAATAATCCCTCCAAAAAAACAAACCATACCTTACTTGCTTACCCCCCCCCCACTCCCCCAAATCCGGCACCCTGCATGAGACTCCCATTTCAGTGTGTTATCTCCTGCTGCCCTGCACTGTAAATTAAAAATCCTGGATTCTTCACTACAGCTCAACTCAGCCTGCCACTAAAGATTTTCTTTGCAAGGACAGTAATTTGCTGTAATCACTGTGATTGCTGTAGTTGCTCAGGAGTCCCTGCTGACGACTCTCATTAGCCCCTTGTTGGACCCCTGACTGAAGAGGCAGCAGCACATGATCACACAGTGTCTTCCTAACTGTGCTGCAGTTCAGTGATCCATAGCGTCTGCTTCTACTGCTAGTGTGCTGTAACCGAATGTAAGATATTTTTATTAGTAACACATATTTAATTAGAGTATCTGGTGTATGTAAATATTTGGAGGATGCTATAACGGTATGGAAAAGAGCACATCCAATAAATAATAGGTAGGGCCTACAAGTTGCAGGCAGTACAGTATTCATAATAAAATAACATGTAATAAACCCCCCAAAAAAACATACTTGCGATGCTTAGGAATGAATTTACAAAAGGTCAAATTGCATTTGAAATGTATTGCATAGGCAACATATTTATCGTGTATATTGTGCTGAGTGAGAAGAAAAATATCACAGAAAATAGTTGAAAACAAGAAATCTAGTATTGCACACAGCAATGTTCGTATCAATGCTTGCAAAATGTTCCAAAATATATTGTTACATATTATGTAGAAATATCTCGCAACCATCATTTAAGCATAGACGTATACTGAGCTAGCCATTGGGCTGAGTATGACACGCCCCTCAATATCATTCAGCGCATTCTACTATAATCCCCCTGAATACTTTAGATAGATGTTTGTATTAAATAAAAACCAAAGCTGCACTCAACTGCGAAATCATACTTCTCTATGCCCCCTCCTGGAGAGTCCTGGAGGGGGGCATACCCTCTCTTATGGGCATTTTCCTCATTGTGGCCCTGCCACTGCCATTTAAAGTAGCAATTTGTGGCATTTTACTTTGGGTGGCGGAGCTACATGTCAACCCGACCCCACACAACGCAATGCAAAGCTGCTATTCTGCCCCCCTAATTTGGGATTCTTCTTGACCTTCCAGGCTAGTTGGGAAGTATGCATAAAATGACTGAGAATCCTCTTTAATTGTTATAACTTTGTGAACCCAAATAAGATGAAAACAATCGATGTTCTGTGAGACGTAAAAAAAAATATTGTAAGAGTCAATATATTTAAAACGTTCTAATTCACAGTTTATACACTTCAAGATTGCAGTGTTCTATGGGGATCGGTATGAAATGCCGGCAGACAGGATCAGCATGATTCCGACAGCGGGATCCCGTCCGTCGTAAAGCCAGCAGCGGGGTGAGCGCTGGAAAGCACTTTGCAGGCACGGCAGGTTCTATTCTCCCTCTATGGGTGTCGTAGGGGATGCCGTGTTTGTAAGAGCTTACACTCTAAGGGGAAATGCGGGGACCCAAAGAGGGCTTGGGCAGCAGGGCAGGAGAGTAATAGTCTGAAGAGTCAGGAGGAGGTATGATAGGGACCAATAAATACAGAGGTGAGTCTGACTGACACCAGAGGCTGGGAGCAGTGCGGGAGGTGTCCTAAAGGGGAGAGGAAATTATCCAGCAGGAGGAGAGAAGGGTCAGAGGCTGACCCAGTGACAAGGCGTGTGAGTGTAATCTGAGGACTGTCGGGGTGATGTATCAAGCAGTGAAATGAGTGGAGAACTGGACCAGTAAAGTTACCCATAGCAACCGATCGGCTCCGTACCTATCATTTTATAGACTGTAAATGCTACCTCAAAGCTGATTGGTTGCTATGGGCATTTTCCCCACTGTCCCACTTCTCCACTCTGTTCACTGTTTGATACATCAAACCATTCATTTACTGAAAACGTTTTATTGAATACAACTGAAAGTTGAGCAGTGAAAACTGAATTTGTTTTCCTTTGTTGTTGGTGTTCCAAAGGCCTAATTCAGATACGGTCCCAAAGAGGCTATTGTATGCAAACCGGGCAATGTTTTCTCACTTCGTGTGAGCCGCAGTGCACACGCGCAGTGAGTGAAATGTGATGCACCGAGGGATTACAAAGTGAGCGACAGGAACATAGCAATTGGGGATGGTCACGGGGAGTGGTCAGGTAAACACAGGCGTGTCATGTCCGTTCAGCTGGCGTTTTCTGGGCATACATGAATTAGCAGTACCGATCCCACTTGCTACTGGAGAGCCCTCTGCGTCCCTGGAGAGCAGCCAGTCTAGTGCACACAATCATTTTACCAAAGCAGAGTTGATGTCCTGTTTTACTTGTCCTTGTCATCCAATTTGAAACAATTGCTCCTGTGCATCAGATCCTGTATTTCTCAATACAGCAGTGGCGTCAGAAGGCGGGTGCGGGGGGTGCAGCCCGCACCCGGGTGTCCCCCTCGGAGGGGGTGACACCAAAGTGCCAGCTCTTCTGTAGTGACAGGAGCAGAGTGCTGCAGTGAGATAGACCCCTGCAGCACTCGGCTCCTGTCACAGAGAAGAGCCAGCACTGCCGCTGAGCAGTCTCCAGGGGCAGCCAACATCTTCGGGGAAGCTGGACATGCCCCCGAAGCGAAGGAAGATAAAAAAAAACTGCGAGATCACGCCCCTTTTGATTAAGCCACACCCCTTTTCGGGCGCCCATGGCTCGGGGGTGTGTGTGGGGGGGTGATAATACAGAGTGCGCTGCGGGTGTCACCACACCCGGTTACGCCTCTGCAATACAGATAAATGATTTCAAGCAAATGGTGAGGGAGCCCACTCGCAAAGACTCAATATTAGATCTAATTCTTACAAATGGTGACAGGATATCTGACATATATGTGGGTGAGCACCTGGGATCCAGTGATCATCAAGCAGTATGGTTTAGTATAAAGACAGGGTCCAACTCCTGTCACACAAAAACAAAGGTGTTGGATTTTAGAAATGCTGACTTTGCAAAAATGGGGAGATGTTTAAGTGATTCATTGGCAGACTGGAGGAACTTGGAAGGAGTGCAGGAGAGGTGGAAAAAACTGAAAAGTGCAATACTAAGTGCAACAGACCTTTGTATCAAAAGGGTTAGGAAAAGCACCAGGAAAAGGAAGCCAGTGTGGTTCACAAAAGAAGTATCAACTAGTGTGAAAGCAAAAAAGATGGCTTTTAGGAAATACAAACAGACTCAAAATAATAACGACAAAGAGGTGTATCTGGACAGACGGAAGGATGCTAAGAAAGTGATCAGACGTGCAAAGGCAGAAGCTGAGGAGAAAATGGCCCAGTCAGTAGATAAAGGGGGCAAAACTTTTTTTAAGTATATAAGTGAAAGGAGAAAATCAAATGGAGGAATAATAAGACTTAAGACAGAGAGTGGGCATTTGGTGGAGGGAGACAAGGCAATAGCAGATCACCTAAATAATTATTTTTGCTCAGTATTTACTACAGAAGAAGGGATGGGGCCACAGTTAAGTTGCAAGGACATTCATAAAAATAAGGTAGATGAAAATACATTTACAGAGGAGAAGGTCCTAACAGAACTTTCAAAACTAAAAGTGGATAAATCAATGGGACCAGATGGTATACACCCAAGGATACTCAAAGAGCTAAAAGATGTGCTGGTTACTGTCACGATCCGGGTATCTGGACGCCATTTCTTACCCATCAGATGCCTCCTAAGGCTGGCTCAGCGCTCCAGGACCGGATCCCATCTGTTATCCTGATGTGTACATTCCTGTATCCTCTCCTGTCACTCTGGGACGCTGTCACAGTAAACGCCATATTACACCTGGCATGGTGTCTCCCGCGGCCTCCGCCGCCGTCCCTGAACTTCTGCATGCAGAGTGCCTGAGTGGCGATTACGTCAGCCGCGGCCTCCGCTGTGTCCGCGTGGTTGGATGTGCATCTGTCAGCCTGGCGCCTCCTGTCTCCGGTGGCCGGCGCCGCCATTACTGTTTTCATTACCACATGGATTACAAACCAAACTTCCCTCCAAGTGTCTGCATGGGCGCAGCCATCTTGGATTCTGTCAGCTGATCATTTCCACCAATCTGTTCTCAGTATTGATAATCTGCATAATTGCCTAGCCAATCCCTTCCTTGCTGCAGGTATAAATACACTGTGCCTGAGCAAGGAAGGCGTCAGTGCTTTGGTTGTCAAACCTAGTTCCTGTTTGTCTCTCTCCTGTGATTGTCTTCCAGGTTCCAGCTCCTGTCTCAAGACTTCCACCATAGAGACCCGCACCAGCATTCCACCTGCGGTGTAGCCTGACTCTCCAATCCATTGTGGATTCATCTGTTTCCAGCTACAACATTACCTGCTTCCAGCTCAGCTTCCAGCAGAGTACAGCTTCCCTTAAAGGGCCGGTGTCCTTTCTACACTTTACCACTCTCCACCGGTATTATTATTTCTCCGCTCTCAAGTTCTACATTTCAGTTCATATTTCATCGCTCCCAAGTTCATTTATTGTTTAACTGGTTCCAGCCAGTATCCACTCCGTGCTAACAACAGTCTGGTTCCAGCCAGTATCCGCAGCAGCTGTTTTATCTTCAGCAACCCAGCTTTTCCTGGAACACCAGCTGGCACAATCCTGGGTTATCTCCATTGCTACAGTCGGGCCTGGTAAGGACTTTCCATCTAGAAGATCATAAGAACTATCTCACACTACCAGTGCCCTGTGGCTCCTGCCATCCTGTAGTACCCAGGAACTGTATTTATTCTTTGCTGACTTTTACGTTTTCTTTTACTGCTGCTGTGTTGCGGAGTTGTCATAATAAACATCATTGACTTTTATCCAAGTTGTCGTGGTCACGCCTTCGGGCAGTTATTATTCATGTTACTTACATGTCCAGGGGTCTGATCCAACCTCCCAGGTTCCGGTACATCTCAGCCCCTACAACTGAGGCTGCCTCCCGTCAGCTCAGGCCCTCAGTTGTGACAGTAAGCACTGACCTAATGAATCCAGCCGGAGACCAGGATCAAGCGGCCAGGCCGATGCAAGAACTGGCAGCCCGACTAGAACATCAGGAGGCTGCACAGGGCCACATCATCCGCTGTCTCCAGGATCTCTCTACTCGGCTGGATGGGATTCAGACAACTCTCCGTGGATCAGGCGCGTCTGGTGCGTCAACCACAGTGACTCCAGCTATAACCCCACCCACCTTACCCATTTCTGCTCCACGTCTTCATCTTCCAACGCCAGCAAAATTTGACGGATCTCCAAGATTCTGCAGGGGATTTCTCAACCAGTGTGAGATTCAGTTTGAGCTACAACCTGGCAATTTTCCCAGTGACCGTACAAAAATTGCCTACATTATTTCTCTTCTCAGTGGCTCAGCCCTTGATTGGGCATCACCGTTATGGGAGAGGTCCGACACCCTGCTATCTTCCTACACTGCCTTCGTGTCAACATTCAGGCGCATCTTCGACGAGCCAGGCCGGGTAACCTCAGCTTCATCCGAGATTCTCCGTTTACGCCAGGGGTCACGTACTGTAGGACAATATCTGATACAGTTCCAGATCCTGGCATCCGAACTGGCATGGAACGACGAGGCCCTGTATGCTGCATTCTGGCATGGCTTATCTGAGCGTATTAAAGATGAGTTAGCTACCAGAGACTTACCTTCTAAGTTAGATGAGCTAATCTCACTCTGCACGAAAGTTGATTTACGTTTCAGAGAGAGAGCAACTGAGCGTGGAAGATCGTCTGCTCCAAAATCTTCTGCTCCTCCTCCTCGTCAACTGTCACCATCTAAAGATGAGCCCATGCAACTTGGCCGTTCCCGTTTAACTCCTGCTGAGCGCCGAAGACGTCTCTCCGAGTTTCTCTGTCTCTATTGTGCAGCTCCGTCTCACACCATTAATGCCTGTCCCAAACGTCCGGGAAACTCCAAATCCTAGCTCGCCAAGGAGAGGGCCGGCTAGGAGTAATGATCTCCTCTCCATCTCCTCAAGATTGTAATCTCCCAGTCTCGCTTCAAGTTGCTCAACGTTATCGGAACGTCATTGCCCTCCTTGATTCCGGAGCAGCTGGGAACTTTATTACCGAAGCCTATGTTAAACGGTGGTCCCTACCCACCGAGAGACTTCCTTCGTCCATTTCTTTAACTGCCGTGGATGGCAGCAAAATTTTTGATGCAGTTATTTCTTTAAGGACTCTACCAGTTCGTCTGAGAGTGGGAGTTCTTCATTCCGAACTTATTTCTTTTTTAGTGATTCCAAGAGCCACACATCCTGTGGTCCTGGGCCTTCCATGGCTCCGTCTTCACAATCCTACAATTGATTGGACGACTACGCAAATCCTGGCATGGGGTTCCTCCTGTGCTGAGACATGTTTGTTTAAAGTATTGCCTGTCTGTTCTTCCTCCCCCAGGTCGTCTGATGTTCCACCTCCTCCATATCAAGATTTCACGGATGTGTTCAGTAAAGCTTCTGCTGATATCCTTCCTCCTCATAGAGAATGGGACTGTCCGATTGATCTCGTTCCAGGGAAGGTTCCACCTCGAGGCCGAACTTATCCGTTGTCTCTGCCTGAGACGCATTCTATGGAGGAATATATTAAAGAGAACCTAGCAAAGGGGTTCATTCGACCTTCTTCTTCTCCAGCCGGCGCAGGCTTCTTTTTTGTAAAAAAGAAAGATGGTGGTCTGCGGCCGTGCATCGACTACAGAGGTTTGAACGACATTACCATCAAGAACCGTTATCCTTTACCCCTGATTACTGAGCTCTTTGACAGAGTTAGCGGAGCTACCATCTTTACAAAGCTGGACTTGCGAGGTGCATACAATCTCATCCGGATCCGTGAGGGTGACGAGTGGAAGACCGCCTTTAACACCCGTGACGGACATTATGAGTACCTCGTCATGCCCTTCGGATTGAGCAATGCTCCAGCTGTCTTCCAGCATTTTGTCAATGAGATCTTCAGAGACATTCTATACCGTCATGTCGTGGTCTATCTAGACGATATCCTCATTTTTGCCAACGATTTAGAGGAACATCGTTTTTGGGTTAAAGAGGTTCTGTCCCGTCTCCGTGTCAATCATCTCTATTGCAAATTAGAAAAATGCGTCTTTGAAGTCAAGTCCATTCCGTTTCTAGGGTACATTGTGTCCGGTTCCGGACTAGAGATGGATCCTGAGAAACTACAAGCAATCCAAAATTGGCCGGTACCCTTAACCCTCAAAGGGGTCCAGAGGTTCTTAGGGTTCGCCAACTATTACCGAAAGTTTATACGAGACTTTTCCACCATTGTGGCGCCTATTACTGCTTTCACTAAGAAGGGTGCTAACCCGTCCAAGTGGTCTGAAGAAGCTATGCAAGCATTTCATCTTTTAAAACAAAGGTTCATCTCTGCGCCTGTTCTGAAACAGCCTGACATCGACTCTCCTTTCATCTTAGAGGTGGATGCCTCCTCCGTTGGAGTAGGAGCGGTGTTATCTCAGAGGGCTAAAGATGGCCATTTACACCCTTGCAGTTTCTTCTCCCGGAAGTTCTCCCCAGCTGAGCGCAACTATGCCATTGGCGACCAGGAGTTGCTAGCCATCAAGCTCGCTCTAGAAGAGTGGAGGTATCTGTTGGAGGGAGCTTCTCATTCAATCACCATACTTACAGACCACAAGAACCTTTTATACCTGAAGGGCGCACAATGTCTCAACCCTCGTCAGGCCAGATGGGCACTTTTCTTTTCCAGGTTCGACTTTAAACTCCAGTTCTGTCCGGGCTCTCAGAATCGCAAGGCCGATGCCCTTTCCCGCTCATGGGAGCAAGAAAATGAGTCAGAGTCTTCAGACAAGCATCCTATTATAAATCCGTTGGCATTCTCCACGGTAGGGATGGACTCTACGCCCCCATCAGGGAAAAGTTTTGTGAAGCCGATGCTAAGGAAGAAGCTCATGCATTGGGCCCATGCTTCCCGTTTTGCCGGACATACAGGTATCCAAAAAACCCTGGAGTTTATCTCTAGGTCCTATTGGTGGCCAACTCTGAAAAAGGACGTCTTGGAGTTTATTGCATCTTGCCCAAAGTGTGCCCAACATAAAGTATCCCGCCAGTCGCCTGCGGGGCAACTGGTTCCACTATCCGTTCCCCGTCGACCATGGACCCACTTGTCGATGGATTTCATTACAGACTTACCCATGTGCAACAAGTTCAATACCATCTGGGTGGTAGTTGACCAGTTCACCAAGATGGCACACTTCATTCCTCTCACCGGTCTTCCGTCAGCTTCCAAGTTGGCTCAAGTATTCATACAAGAGATCTTCCGACTCCACGGTCTTCCTGAAGAAATTATCTCAGATCGAGGAGTTCAATTCACAGCCAAATTCTGGCGAAGTTTATGTCAAGTCCTCCAAGTCAAGCTAAAGTTTTCCACGGCTTACCATCCTCAGACCAATGGTCAAACCGAGAGGGTGAATCAGGACTTGGAGGCCTTCCTCCGCATCTATGTGTCCTCCTCTCAAGATGACTGGGTTCAATTACTTCCCTGGGCCGAGTTCTGTCATAACAACCAGTATCATTCTTCATCTGCTTCAACACCATTCTTCACTAACTTTGGATTCCACCCTAAAGTCCCTGAGTTCCAACCGCTTCCAGCAACTTCTGTTCCCACAGTGGATATCACCTTGCATCAGTTTGCCAATATCTGGAAGAGCGTACGATCAGCTCTGCTCAAGGCATCGTTCAGGTACAAGAAGTTTGCGGATAAGAAGCGTCGAGCAGTTCCTGCTCTCAAGGTGGGTGATCGGGTATGGTTATCCACGAAGAATTTGAGGTTAAGAGTTCCCAGTATGAAGTTTGCACCTCGCTATATCGGTCCTTTCAAGATTGAACAAGTCATCAATCCTGTTGCTTACAGACTCCAGTTGCCTCCCTTCTTAAAAATACCCAGGACATTCCATGTTTCCCTGTTGAAACCGCTGATCTTGAATCGGTTTCATTCCTCACTTCCTCCAACTCCGAAAGTCCAAACTCAACGAGGCGTTGAGTATGAAGTAGCCAAGATCCTGGACTCACGTCACCGTTACGGTCAACTACAATATCTTATTGACTGGAAGGGTTATGGTCCTGAGGAACGTTCATGGACCAATGCTTCTGATGTCCATGCTCCTGCCTTGGTCCGGAGATTCCATTCCAAGTTTCCTCAAAAGCCAAAGAAGTGTCCTGGGGCCACTCCTAAAGGGGGGGGTGCTGTCACGATCCGGGTATCTGGACGCCATTTCTTACCCATCAGATGCCTCCTAAGGCTGGCTCAGCGCTCCAGGACCGGATCCCATCTGTTATCCTGATGTGTACATTCCTGTATCCTCTCCTGTCACTCTGGGACGCTGTCACAGTAAACGCCATATTACACCTGGCATGGTGTCTCCCGCGGCCTCTGCCGCCGTCCCTGAACTTCTGCATGCAGAGTGCCTGAGTGGCGATTACGTCAGCCGCGGCCTCCGCTGTGTCCGCGTGGTTGGATGTGCATCTGTCAGCCTGGCGCCTCCTGTCTCCGGTGGCCGGCGCCGCCATTACTGTTTTCATTACCACATGGATTACAAACCAAACTTCCCTCCAAGTGTCTGCATGGGCGCAGCCATCTTGGATTCTGTCAGCTGATCATTTCCACCAATCTGTTCTCAGTATTGATAATCTGCATAATTGCCTAGCCAATCCCTTCCTTGCTGCAGGTATAAATACACTGTGCCTGAGCAAGGAAGGCGTCAGTGCTTTGGTTGTCAAACCTAGTTCCTGTTTGTCTCTCTCCTGTGATTGTCTTCCAGGTTCCAGCTCCTGTCTCAAGACTTCCACCATAGAGACCCGCACCAGCATTCCACCTGCGGTGTAGCCTGACTCTCCAATCCATTGTGGATTCATCTGTTTCCAGCTACAACATTACCTGCTTCCAGCTCAGCTTCCAGCAGAGTACAGCTTCCCTTAAAGGGCCGGTGTCCTTTCTACACTTTACCACTCTCCACCGGTATTATTATTTCTCCGCTCTCAAGTTCTACATTTCAGTTCATATTTCATCGCTCCCAAGTTCATTTATTGTTTAACTGGTTCCAGCCAGTATCCACTCCGTGCTAACAACAGTCTGGTTCCAGCCAGTATCCACAGCAGCTGTTTTATCTTCAGCAACCCAGCTTTTCCTGGAACACCAGCTGGCACAATCCTGGGTTATCTCCATTGCTACAGTCGGGCCTGGTAAGGACTTTCCATCTAGAAGATCATAAGAACTATCTCACACTACCAGTGCCCTGTGGCTCCTGCCATCCTGTAGTACCCAGGAACTGTATTTATTCTTTGCTGACTTTTACGTTTTCTTTTACTGCTGCTGTGTTGCGGAGTTGTCATAATAAACATCATTGACTTTTATCCAAGTTGTCGTGGTCACGCCTTCGGGCGGTTCTTCTTCATGTTACTTACATGTCCAGGGGTCTGATACAACCTCCCAGGTTCCGGTACATCTCAGCCCCTACAACTGAGGCTGCCTCCCGTCAGCTCAGGACCTCAGTTGTGACAGTTACACCTTTAACAGAATTATTTAACCAGTCACTAAATACAGGTGCTATTCCAGAGGACTGGAAAAGAGCAAATGTAGTTCCACTGCACAAAAGTGGAAGCAAGGAAGAAGCAAGTAACTACAGACCAGTAAGCCTTACATCAGTAGTAGGGAAAGTAATGGAAAAACTATTAAAAGAAAGAGTAGTGGAATATCTTAAATCAAACAACTTACAGGATCCAAAACAGCATGGATTTACTGGTGGGAGATCATGCCAAACAAATCTTATTGACTTGTTTGACTCTGTGATGAAAATAATAGATCAAGGGGGAGCTGTAGATGTAGCATATCTAGACTTTAGTAAGGCATTTGACACTGTCCCACATCGCAGACTGCTAAATAAACTTGAAAGCCTGGGGGTGGATTATAAATCAGTTAAATGGATAAGAACCTGGTTGCAGGATAGGAAACAGACAGTCGTAGTTAATGGAGTGCAATCTATGGAGGGAAATGTTACCAGTGGAGTACCCCAGGGATCTGTACTTGGTCCAGTTCTCTTTAATAGCTTTGTTGGTGACATTGCAGATGGTATTGAAGGGAAGATATGCCTTTTTGCAGATGATACAAAGATATGCAACAGGGTAGACACACTGGGAGGGGTCAAATAAATGATTAATGACCTAGGTAGGATTGAGAAATGGTCAAGAACGTGGCAACTACAGTTTAATGCTAAAAAATGCAAAATCATGCACTTGGGTCTCAAAAACCCAAAGGCTAAGTATAGTATCAAGGGTACTATAATGGAAACTACTGAGGAGGAAAGAGATTTAGGAGTCACTATTTCAAGTGACTTGAAGGCAGGAAAGCAATGCAACAAAGCAATGAGAAAGGCAAGTCAGATGCTTGGTTGCATAGGGAGAGGAATCAGTAGCAGGAAAAAAGAAGTAATAATGCCACTGTATAGGTCATTGGTGTGGCCCCATCTGGAATACTGTGTCCAGTTCTGGAGACCCCATCTCCAGAAGGATATAAATACATTAGAGAGTGTACAAAGAAGGGCAACTAAAATGGTGCATGGCCTACATCACAAAACTTACCCGGAAAGGCTAAAAGATCTCCCGGAAGGCTAAAAGATCTAGAAGTGGGAGAGAATTTATGACATGTTAGACCGAGACCAAAGAGGACATGGCTAGAAAGCAATAACAGTCAAGCTAAAAAAGTCAGAGGGAAACATTCAAAGGAAAAGAAGTATTAGAACTCGAGGCATAATTGAAGGAGCTGGGTCAGATTTAAGAAAAATACTCAGCAGAAAGGGTAGTGGATAATGGAATAGCCTCCCATCAGAGGTGGTAGAGGCTAAGACTGTAGGGCAATTTAAACATGCTTGGGACAGGCACATGAATATCCTTACAAAGAATTAAGGTTAAAAAAGGGTTGAGATTGCCTAAAGGATAAAATAAAAAAGGGGCAGACTAGATGGGCCAAGTGGTTCTTATCTGCCGTCAAATTCTATGTTTCTATGTGAATCTTATTCACCTGCCAACAAACAAAATGGAGGAGAGACAGACTGATAAGATAGATACCAGTGAGCACGAAACTTTGAGATGGCCACACACACACACTGATATTTTCATCAAGGGTGTATTAAGAGAATAAGGGGCCCGTGTGCTGCCTCCATCCAGGCCCCTTCCTAAATAGCTGGCTGCCGGCTGCATTGAGCACTAGCAGACTCTAGCGGTGTGCATGTGCAAAATACTAGGAGAATGGCCACCGCGCAATTTTCTCTGCAATTTTGCAGAGCTGTAGGTGCTGACGCAGGACTCTGGAGAGGTACTGAAAAATTTGGGTGTGTGGTGTTGGCCCCCCTGGACTCTGGGGCCCACGTGCACTGCACACCTTGCACCCATTATAGATACACCACTGATTGGCAATGAAATCTGCAAATGGGCCTGGTGCCGTCATATCAACGGCCCCAAGTAAATATGCATACCCGTGAGCGATGCATATAAAACTGATTGGATAATTTACGGGATGCCAGAAAATCCTGTCAGCAGATGACCACTGTCTATGCCTCTATGGGTGTGCACAATTATGTTCCATGACCCTTTAGAACTGCATACTTTCCAGCTGTACCTTTTTGGCAGGGTACAGTACCTTTTTATTATGGTCTGTACCGATTTTTGGCTCTCCAAACTCCCATTGAAAGTATAGGAAAAGGGGCGGGGCCATGCCATTGTACCCGTGGCCACGCCCCCTTTTATAATTTGTGCTGATTTTTGTGTATAAAATGGTGGAGGGTATGGAACTGTGAGTTCTGCATTTCTGGATCTGCCTAGTCCTGAAACCCAAGTGGTTGGCACAGGAACAGCTCCTGATATAAAGAAACTATGGGGGTAATTCAGATCTGATCGTTGGGCTGCGTTTTTTTGCAGCCCTGGGATCAGATAGTCACCGCCTACAGGGGGAGGGGAAAAGAGCTGTACAAGTGTGTGATCGCTTTTTTTGCAGAGCTGCACAAAAATCAGTTTGTGCAGTGTCTGCGCAGCCCAGGACTTACTCAGCCGCTGCGATGGAATCCTGCTGATCGGGGCCGGAGCTGACGTCAGACACCCTCCCTGAAAACGCCTGAGCACACCTGCGTTTTTCCGGACACTCCTGGAAAATTGTTAGTTGACACCCACAAACGGCCTCTTCCTGTCAATCACCTTGCGAACGCCCGTGCGTCGAATGCCCGTGTGTTCAGATTTTTCGCACCATCCCTTCGCTGTTGTGCGACGCACCGGTGCATTGTGGTGCATATACGCATGCGCAGTTCAGATCTGATCGCCCGCTAGCAGCGCTCAGATCTGAATTATCCCTTATAGCTATCATATAATTATGCTTTACATTTTGGGGCTTTTTTTCCCCCACACAAACATAGGGTTCTATGTACTAAGCCTTGAAGAGAGATAAAATAGATGGAGATAAAGTATCAGCCAGTCAGCTCTTAACTGTCATTTTCAAACACAAGTACTGTGTGAATGCCCTACACATATGGCAATGTGCCACCGGGGTGCCCGATGGCCGATACGGCCGTCGGGATGAGGGGGGGGGGGGGAGTGAGTAACTGCGCCATATTGGCCTGCATGCATAAGCGACGGGGCACCAGCGATGAACAAGCGCGGGGCTGTGCATCATTCATCGTTGGTGCCTCCACACTGAACAATATGAACGAGTTCTTGTTCATTAATGAACAAGAACGTTCATATCGTTCAGTGAAATCTGCCAGTGTGTAGGGCCCATTAGTGGGGGTAATTTCAAGTTGATCGCAGCAGGATTTTTGATAGCAATTGGGAAAAACCATGTGCACTGCAGGGGAGACAGATATAACATGTGCAGAAAGAGTTAGATTTGGGTGGGTTATTTTATTTCTGTGCAGGGTAAATACTGGCTGCTTTATTTTTACACTGCAAATTAGATTGCAGACTGAACACACCCCACCCAAATCTAACTCTCTCTGCACATGTTATATCTGCCTCCCCTGCAGTGCACATGGGGGGTCATTCCGAGTTGTTCGCTCGCAAGCGGATTTTAGCAGATTTGCTCATGCTAAGCCGCCGCCTACTGGGAGTGAATCTTAGCATCTTAAAATTGCGAATGAAGTATTCGCAATATTGCGATTACACACCTCGTAGCAGTTTCTGAGTAGCTCCAGACTTACTCGGCATCTGCGATAATTTCAGTGCTTGTCGTTCCTGGTTTGACGTCACAAACACACCCAGCGTTCGCCCAGACACTCCCCCGTTTCTCCGGCCACTCCTGCGTTTTTTCCGGAAACGGTAGCGTTTTTTCCCACACGCCCATAAAACGGCCTGTTTCCGCCCAGTAACACCCATTTCCTGTCAATCACATTACGATCGCCAGAACGATGAAAATGCCGTGAGTAAAATTCCTAACTGCATAGCAAATTTACTTGGCGCAGTCGCAGTGCGGACATTGCGCATGTGCATTAAGCGGAAAATCGCTGCGATGCGAAGATTTTTACCGAGCGAACAACTCGGAATGACCCCCATGGTTTTGCCCAATTGCTATCAAAAATCCTGCTGCGATCAACTTGGAATTACCCCCAGTGTCGGCAGGTTAGTGATGGAGACAGTAGTGTGCCGACCCAGAATCTCTGGGGTACTTGTTCAGCTATTTTGTCAAATCCTCACCAATTCTCAGCAAACAGTAAAAAATAACTAGCTCAATCATTACTTTGTTTTTGTTATTACAGAACAACTGAACTGAACTACAAAAGTCTCAGCAACAACCAGCCGATAATAGAAAAACAGGTAAAAATAGAATTTCACCAAGGAAGCTCATTAATAAAAATAAATAAAAATACAAATCTAAAAAGCAGTAAGTCTAGCCAGGGGCGGATCCAGAAGAAAATGAAAGGGGGGGCACCATGATAGGGTAACGGTAATAGTTATATTTACATGCACCTAAGGCATGCATGCTCCCAGATAAGGGGTGTGGTATCACAGGGGGCGTGGCCTCACAAAACACGCCATCAGGTAATGATTGGTTGTAGGAGTGCATCCTGGTTTATTGCCAATGTTTCACCCTGATGAAAAGGCTGATTGGGCCTTGAAATGTTGGTAACCTGTTCCATTAGGTATGGGAGCCTGGAAGGCACCCCAGCACAATATAATTATTATAGTTTTTAGTTGGTGGTGGCAGGTGCAGCATACCTTGTTTTGGGCACTGCACTGAGACTCAGACTGCAGGACACGAACTGCCCATCTTTGATTAGCAGAAGCAGCCAGCTGGATCTCCAACAAGCAGCATAAGACATCTGCAGGACAGCCCTATCGCAATCACACGGGCCGCCTTCTCAATGCTGAGGCTGAGTTTGACTGCACCTAGCATGGTGGTAAAGGAAGTGGAGGAGGAAGCGCTGGGATTATGAAGCCTTCTGCACCGTCATAAGTAACAGTCTTACTCGATGCTGGCATTTGAACCACGCGGCTGGGCTGGACTCTGGCTGGCTGGCAGTGGGGGAGGTAGGTTGCGGTGTGAGCATGGGGAGGCTGGAGCTGCAGCTCCAGCCTCCCCATTGGTTACCACACAGACTTGCTGTTAGAGCCGCGGCGGGTTCAAGTGCCTGCCGGCTCTTTTATCAAATCCGACTGACGGAAATAGCAGTAGTGCTGCTGCTGCTGTTCTCCTTTTGAAAAAACAAAAGAAGAAGTCAGAAACGTCAGGGGGGGCACGGGCCCGAGTACCCTCCCCCCGGATCCGCCTATGAGTCTAGCAACATATAACAATATACAAAATATTAATTACAATATATATAGCTCTCACCCTGTTTATTATACCATGTGTCCAAAGAGCGCTAGTGTCCTTATTGGGTTCCGCTGTCTGTATGTAATAAAAGTGCTGAATATATGAACAGCCTCCTCATAAAGCAAATAACAGTTAGTAATATATGACAAATGCATATGCTTTTATGTGTAGACGGAGGGCACCCCATCCTGCTGGTATCGATCTCTGGGGCAGATGTATTAAGCCTGGAAACGGCATAAGGAAGTGATAACCAGTGATAAGTGCAAGGTGATAAACGCACCAGCCAATCAGCTCCTAACTGTTAATTTACATATTGGAGCTGATTGGCTGGTATGTTTATCACCTTGCACTTATCACTGATTTATCACTTCCAGGCCCGGCGCTACCCGCTCAGCGAAGGGATGCAGTGCAGGGAGGCGCTGTCCCTGCTCTGCATCCTGACAATGCTAAATTCCCTTGTCGTATAAACAACCCTTTATGAAGTCTAAGAACACTGTACGCTGTTTGCTTAAGAAGTACCGTAATGGTACGCTAGTTGCGTAACGATCGCTCAGCCGTAGGCGAGACGCTCAAGCGTCACGTTCGCTCACGGCCCAGTGATCACAGGACACGATATTGGCTATGACTAGAGTAATGATTCGCTATGGCGTAGCGGACGCTCGAGACCACGAGGAGATCACCAGCGGCGCAGACGCTCACAACGCTATACCTTTATGTCTAAACCTTATACCAATGAAATACACGGAATACCTTAATGTGAATACAGGGTGTAAGTGCAACCTTGTGTAACCTGACTAACTACAAAGCTGCTTGAGCGTCACCGACGCTCAAGTGAACACTTAACACTATAGGAAATACACAGATACTGGTTTAGGGTCCAAAGCCTATTAACTGTATTATATCTAGTATACTTGTAAAAAGGGGATAACAGTACAAATGATACACTACAATATAACAGAGACTTCCTAACCAAAATACAATACTATCTAATACAATACAATACTAGTCTAGGGGAGATACGAGAGAAAGAGAAGGGAAAGAGAGAGAGAGAGAGAGAGACGGAGAGAGATGAGAGAAATTGGCTCACAGAAAGACAATGATTACGGAGAGAAACTTACGCACAAGGGTAAACGATCGCATGCGCCTGGACATCCAGCACCCGATTTTCAGCAATGAGAACCGTTGAAGAGTGAGAGCTGGATGTGGTCGGCCTGCCTATTTATGCCCCACACACAATGCAATCTCATAGTCCCTACAATCCCATTGTCCATTGGATGAAGGAATTCGACCCTGTATCACAACAAAAGGTCATAGGTTGATTCATACAGGTGGGCTGTGACGATTTCAAACAGCTCAGGTGGGTGGGGAACTAGGTTTCCCGCCGCATACCTGAGTATGAGTAAATAGTAGAAATGGACATAAACTTCTTATGTCCATAACTATTCGCACGAGCGATTAATACGCTCCAAACCAACACCGGAATATTGCTAATTAAATACTCTTCCGATGGGTACCAAACACTGCTGTATGATTCCTGTTAGACCCTTCGTACAATACAAAGAGGGATTACTTTAAACAGGGACCTTCTATATTAACCAAACTTTCAGAAACTATCAAAGAGATCATGATCTATAAACTACATTAATTGTGAAAATATGTAACGAATGAGTCGCACGCTACGACTACATAAACTCTACCGTAAATACGCATACCGCGCCTGCGAGTGCACGCTATTGCGGGTATGCGCCTTCACGGGAGAGCGTACGCATGCGCAGCACGGACCAGTGTGCGGTGCAAATATGGCAACGTGTATGGGGATATTTTTCTGACTTTGACAGTCCACCCTTTGGCAGTCAATAATAACTGCCACCTTCTAAAACATTTCAAAAGGAGAAAAATATATGTCAGGGGTTAATTCATTTCCATGGTTGGGTGAGGGAGGAGAGAGGAGTAGGTGTGAAGAAGGTATGACCTAGTGTGATAGCAGAAGCATGTGTGTATGAGTCCATGTTTGGAGGGTCATGTATCATCGTGCCGTACGTGTTGTAAATCAAGCTTCGAGGTATTGCGAAGTATACATTTGAATTCCTTCTTATCCTGTGGTACAGGTCTGTGGATGGGCTGTCAAACTTTACCGAGCTCTTTTCGGATTTTGAACAAAATGGGGAGCACATTTTAGTTGATGATACATGAATGGGGGAGGTATGTGGTTGCTGATATCTGTGCCTGTATTCCCTATCGTCTATGTGTGTCATTACCTGAGGGTTGTAGAGATGAAGATAAAGAACACTTATGGAAAATGCAATGATATTCTATGTCAGGGAAATGTACATCTGTCGTCGAAGTTGTGTTCGGTATCTGTTGAGAGTCGTCTTCTTTGCGCTGTATTGCTCCTTGGGCATGAGCAAATAGCTTTGTCAGAGCCATCGGATTTACAAAAAAATGTTGGGCTAGCGTGAGTTTAAATGTACTAGGGAAACTGGGGATCCATGGCAAAGTTCATCAAGTGTCCATTTCTCAAGTGGTCAAAACTTCATCTTTGGTGCTTGTCTGTTGTCTGTCTAGCGTCTCGTCAACTTCCTCGTCCAAGGGGGTCTTTGTATCTTGGAGAAAAGCAGAAAAACAGGTGAAAGAAACGGACCGTATAATCGCATTTTCATCACATTCGGGTTTCTATTTTTGGGTCATAAATCAAATCCAGGTTAATTATAGTTTCCTCACTCCTCACGCTCATCACTTTTGTACTTTGTTTGCACCTCATTAAAGCCTGCCCGCATCTAAATATCAATCCAATCGATATAACGACACCCAAGATACATAGTAGAAACTTTCCAACATCCATTATGACTCCTTGAGCCCAGTCTCCTAAACCGGAGAACCAATTTCGCGGGTTCAACCATGACACCCAACCAGTCAGCTCATTACCTACAGCAGCAAGGGTGAGATTGTGTCTTCGACGAAATTCCCACTTTAATTGCAGAATATCGTCCATCTTTTGGTCTATGACCTCTACCGGATCCTCGGTGCTATTCGTGATATAAGTGCAACACTTTATGCCGTACTGTGTTGCCAATGTAACACAATATCCGCCTGTTACTGCTGTAAGATAATTAAGAACCATCCTATGCTGAACTAGTTCTGTTTTGTAAGCTTGAAGTTCTCTTCCAGTGTATCTAAACGTGTCATCATACATTTCAGTGATATTATCTAACAAATTGGCGAGTGCGGAAATGTATCTATAATTCATCACTCCTCGAGCGGTGCGAGTGAAATCTAACGCTACCAGAACCTGAATCCCGGTGGATTCATGGATAAGATCAGAGGCCGGATGCTCTAACCTTTCTGACAGTTGTCTTTTAACTCGGTGCTCGTAATGAGTGTGAGTATAAGGAGCTTGGGCACCACGGTGTATGTCTTTCATTTTGTCATGTGTTACAGTCATCACTTCAGGCAATACTTTTCCAATATAACACAATCCTTCAGAGTTTGGGGCAAGCCACTTGTACGCCTTTCTCCCGCATATGAAATATGCGTCATCGGGGAGAACATGTGGGACGGAGAAGGACATTACCATGTTACAAACCTTCCAGGTGAAATCTCCTGACCCTAATTCTTCCATCTGCTTAATGCACGTATCAGTTTGTACGATATGTGCACAGTATCCTGGTGATACCTCTCCAACTCTAGTAATCCTATTTCCTAAGGTATATCGATACCGGAAAGATTTTCCTCTACTGGCTATGTGGCGTACAAGCTCTGTATCTGTAGGCATTCTATCTGCTCTGTGTGAAAAGGTCATGGTAAGGTTGCTCCATGACACTTCCCAATTTCCCGGTTTTCTGGGATTGGAGATATTGAAACATAAGAGGGACCTATCCACATGGTATTGGTGGAGCTTCAAACTAGGAGGGCTGGAGATATTAAATCTCCGGTCCACCGGTCTCCCACCCTTTAGCTCAAGTACCTCCCCTAACGTTAAAGGAAATGGTACTAGCCCTGATTTGCTATGACCCTGAGGTACTTGAGAGCATACCCAACAATCTGTTTGGTTTAATACGTTACCCACTAAGGAGTGATAGTCACTCAATGGATGCCGGTCCATATGGATATTAAAACTGGATTGGCATTTCTTTATGCATCCATCTTCAACCAGATTATCACAGAGCCTACAGATACAATTTTCTTTTTGAGCTAACAATCCTTCAAAGAGAATGTTTACAGATAACATGGTTGTTAGATCGTGCCCGGTACTCGCCTTTGCTTGGTGATTGGGTTGCTATTGGAAATTTACACCTCCGTCTCAGTCATTAGAATCTTTCTGGATCCTTTCTCGACCTCACTGGTACTCTCACCGAAACAGACTGCTCTGGTCAACATCCTGGTTAACGGGAAAATCCATATTGCAGTCTCTTGGGGCAAGTCCATCTTACAGGAGGAGAAAAGAAGAAATTTGTAAAGGGGGTATAAGAAAACAGTTTGAGGGGGAGAGAACTTGTTACGATAATAAGTTCTCTTGTCTTGTTGTTCTTCTTGTTCTGCTGTCTTCTCAAAGGTGCTGTCTCTCAGTCTTCCAAACGAACATTCTGGTGATGCAATATTCCTTCCCAACCGGCGATCTTTCTGTAAGGAGCAAAAATCTGGCATTACCATTGGTCCAACTGAGGGGTGACATACCATCTTTAAACCATGAAAACATGAGTGAGAAGAGAGAGAAAACACAAAAAAAAACAAAAGAGATAGAGAACAATTCATGTGCATATATACATTACATAACTCGACAATAACCATCAATAAGAAAAGAGAAACAAAACATTTTTAAACAATGTCAACATTAAGAAAACATTGTTAGCATTAGAAAAACATTGTCAGACTTATTAGGCTGTCATATCTATGTGTCTAATGGTCTCCTTGAGCAGTCCCTCCCCACCAGCACCTGCATTACTCCACTGTCTGTATCTGGCCAGAAATACATTGTGGCGGAGGTCATGCTGGGGTTTGGTAGACTTCTGCAAGGACCAAGTGGATATGCAATGTGTGAATTCTTACCACTACTCGTCAGAGATGGGGATAGAGAGAGAGAGAAAAAACATTTTTCACAAATACATTTACAACTTTTCACCTGGTCATTCCTGTGTCTTCAGTGAATGACCTCCCACTTTGTTAACCGTTACCTCAGGCTTACCATCCGTCGTATGCTCATCTTTCTTGACTACCTATCATGGGTGTGGCTCAAAATTCCTCCTATCTGATCTCTGATTATAATGGTGTGTGTTGTAATTTTGCTCATTTCTTGGTCTAGGGGGTCTAACTTTATGTGGGTTATTACAGTTGTTGGCATAATGCCCTTCTCTTCTACAATGGTAACAGATCCTGGGCTTCCTCCACGTGTCAATGGCCTGGGGTTTTGGTTGATTTGATGCCTCCTCAAACGCTTGGATGCTCATCACCATCAACCGCTTTCCCTGTACCTACCTGATTCCTTGGATACCATGATTATGTCGTTGTCTAGGGAGTTGATATACCTTCTGTGAATCTTTGATCATACAGTTAGATCTTTCCTAGGATCTGGGTAATCAGACATGATTGATCTCAATTCTGTCCGGGACCAGGGATGGCGCATTGCACTGTCCTTGACGGGAATGGTTCCCTGATCATCAGTCTTCCCATTGGGGACTGTGATCACCCTGACAGGACTAAACTCAATCACATCACCTTGTTTTGGTCTTACAATATGGGGTACATTTGTTTGTGCGTGATATAAAACATTGTACGTACCTGTGGACACGACCTCACCTGACCCTCCGTTAGGGGGTTTGATTATTGCCTTTACCAATTTGGTCGCGTCCACCTGGATGGCTTTTGTGATGGTTGCTGGAAGAGGTGCTGACATCATTCTGGGCTCACTTTCTTGTTTGTATTCCTGAGGGAAGTTTGACATGGGGTGCAACTTGCATAGGTTAATAGTTGTACATTCAACAGTATTACAATAATCATTGTTACAGTTATTACACTTATTCTTATAATCTATACTACAGTTGCTAAGAGCGTTTTTATTGTTCAACCTTGTGCTTTTCTCCGCAACCATAATCCTCCCCGATGCCATGTCTCTCCTCTCAAGATAAGATTCAGAAAAGTCAATTGACTCTCTTTGTAATTCACCTTCCTGTTGCCCTAACTGCACATAATCATAATGTTTACTTCGTCTCTTTGTTGGTTCAATGAGACATATCCTCCTCCTTAAATTTTGTAACACGTCTGGACTGAAGCTACCTATTCTTGGGAATTTGTCCCTGTCTTGTACAGTCATTCTCTCCCATTCATCACATAAAGATTCTGTGTGACTTCCGTATTTTTCACACATGATGTACCTTGCCGACCCAACGGGTCGGTTCTCTGAATCAACCCGAACCGAGGTTGATCGCCCCCTACCTGAACAACTGGCCCCCATAATTCTGCAGGTGTTGCTTATTCCTCCTTGGATCTTTATCTCAAGGTTTTCAGCGAACCCTTACAAACAAACCAAGATGTCCTGGGCAGGCCGGCGGTGGCGGTTTACCAAGTACCCCACTTACTTCTCGCCCACGTTGGCCAGTACTGCAATAACTGTAACCAGAGCTGCTGTACCCAACCCAGGGCCCCTGTGAACCTTCTGTTTACTGGAACATATGAGGGTTACCCGAAGGACACTTACTCTTTCCAGTAAAGTTGGGGTTGTTAGATAGTTCCTGAGTGACCAGCGAACTTCCCTTTAAAAATAAAAAATTACACAAATCACGTCAGAATGTACAGATAGCGTTTGTGACCACTTTACTCTAATGGTATTAGGTCAGATTACTAACTACTGCACACAATTACGTGCGGTCCAATCGTTCAGTACATAAGCACTACTTGTCATGTACTGAAAGATCAATGGAATCGATGTTTCCGGCCGCGATTCCTTCAGCAAGAGCTTATGGCCTATATGGGTTCTGCACCAACGCCCCCAGGGGTTGTGCCACTGGACTTTTATAGCGGACCTCTTTGTCTATTTTACCTGTTACCTTATGACCTCCTGGTCTGTTACCGTCTGTTAATGACCTCCTGGTCTGTTACCTTATGACCTCCTGGTCTGTTACCTTATGACCTCCTGGTCTGTTACCTTATGGTCCGCTATACTCTAATGCTCAAATATTATTTAACCAAGGATGCCTCCCTAGCCACCGTATATGTCACTTACACGTGTGTCCCTTGACGAGTACCCGACTTTCCTTTTGGTTCAACCTCTTAAGTTATATAAACTTATGTAATAAAAACACACTCACTCAACACATGTACACTTTGTTTCTATATCTATTTCTGCGCAGAAATTGTCTTCAGTCCAACTGTGTTACCAATTAGGAGCAGGATCTGTTAAGCTAAATTTCAGATTTTTCCAAAAATAGATTTGCGTTATTTACCGCGTCGCGTTACTTATCGCCTTTGCGCTAATTATCGCTTTGCGCTAATTCAACTTTTCGTGACTTGAGCTACATTGCGTAACCAGACGCTACGTTGCGTAATGTACGCTGCGTGCGTCTGCCGTTTGGATTGCGTACGCAAGTCTTTTGTTAGGGACACGTGTACGCAAAACAAAGATCCACCGTAACACAATTTCTACCTTTATCAATGTAGGTGATCCCTGATCATCTACCGCACACCACACTGACTGCCTTATCTCCCAGACAAGCCGTGTGTTGGTCTATACTTTAACTATTACCTCTACTATGAAATAACAGCAAATCTCTTTTAGCACTTTCTATCAACTATAAAACTTGGCAAACAGGAATAGTGATATACGAAATTTGAAAAAGAAATGCAGATAAATGTATGCGTGCGTGTATACGCAAGACAGAAGAGAAATAAAACAGTTTTAAAAGACACAAGCGTTTTGTTCTTACTTCCGGTTCCCGGATTCCTTCAGCACTCTTTATCTAAGCGAAGCAGACGCTTATCCCGTCAGCACTGCGAGACAACCTCCCACCCTTTGCTGGGGGGATAATGTCTGCTGATCTACCTAGTGCAGATATGAGAAGGATAGGACGAGTCCCCAATTGACAATGCTAAATTCCCTTGTCGTATAAACAACCCTTTATGAAGTCTAAGAACACTGTACGCTGTTTGCTTAAGAAGTACTGTAATGGTACGCTAGTTGCGTAACGATCGCTCAGCCGTAGGCGAGACGCTCAAGCGTCACGTTCGCTCACGGCCCAGTGATCACAGGACACGATATTGGCTATGACTAGAGTAATGATTCGCTATGGCGTAGCGGACGCTCGAGACCACGAGGAGATCACCAGCGGCGCAGACGCTCACAACGCTATACCTTTATGTCTAAACCTTATACCAATGAAATACACGGAATACCTTAATGTGAATACAGGGTGTAAGTGCAACCTTGTGTAACCTGACTAACTACAAAGCTGCTTGAGCGTCACCGACGCTCAAGTGAACACTTAACACTATAGGAAATACACAGATACTGGTTTAGGGTCCAAAGCCTATTAACTGTATTATATCTAGTATACTTGTAAAAAGGGGATAACAGTACAAATGATACACTACAATATAACAGAGACTTCCTAACCAAAATACAATACTATCTAATACAATACAATACTAGTCTAGGGGAGATACGAGAGAAAGAGAAGGGAAAGAGAGAGAGAGAGAGAGACGGAGAGAGATGAGAGAAATTGGCTCACAGAAAGACAATGATTACGGAGAGAAACTTACGCACAAGGGTAAACGATCGCATGCGCCTGGACATCCAGCACCCGATTTTCAGCAATGAGAACCGTTGAAGAGTGAGAGCTGGATGTGGTCGGCCTGCCTATTTATGCCCCACACACAATGCAATCTCATAGTCCCTACAATCCCATTGTCCATTGGATGAAGGAATTCGACCCTGTATCACAACAAAAGGTCATAGGTTGATTCATACAGGTGGGCTGTGACGATTTCAAACAGCTCAGGTGGGTGGGGAACTAGGTTTCCCGCCGCATACCTGAGTATGAGTAAATAGTAGAAATGGACATAAACTTCTTATGTCCATAACTATTCGCACGAGCGATTAATACGCTCCAAACCAACACCGGAATATTGCTAATTAAATACTCTTCCGATGGGTACCAAACACTGCTGTATGATTCCTGTTAGACCCTTCGTACAATACAAAGAGGGATTACTTTAAACAGGGACCTTCTATATTAACCAAACTTTCAGAAACTATCAAAGAGATCATGATCTATAAACTACATTAATTGTGAAAATATGTAACGAATGAGTCGCACGCTACGACTACATAAACTCTACCGTAAATACGCATACCGCGCCTGCGAGTGCACGCTATTGCGGGTATGCGCCTTCACGGGAGAGCGTACGCATGCGCAGCACGGACCAGTGTGCGGTGCAAATATGGCAACGTGTATGGGGATATTTTTCTGACTTTGACAATCCCCTCCCTGCTGCTGCGCCGTCCTATCCCCCTGCTGCTGTCAGCGGCCCGTTTCCCCTGTGCTTGTCAGCAGCGGAACGCAGTCCGCATCGGGACACTACGAAGCGGAAGGAGGAGGTCCGGGGCTTTCCCTTCTTTCCATTCCCCTCCTCGCCTCTGACACTGTGGCTTCTGCCCGGGATCTGACGTCTGATATCATGATGTCCCCGGCGCAAAAAGTGAGGAGAGGGCACTGGGCAGAGCCAGGCTGCCTCTTCCATTGGAAGGTTTGTGGACGTACTCCACCCACCCTGCTGGACAGAACAATCCCCGCTCGCTGGAGAACGGACACTGCAGCGCGGAGGATAGAACACCCCCCTCCCACCCACTAGACAGAACAGCCACCGCCGCTACTTAAAGCAACCACCCCTCCCCCAACCGCTAGAGTCTTTGGGGTGTACGGGTGGTGGACAATGCTGTTAACACTTGGAAGCATAGTGGGGTTCAAGAACACACGGACCCTGCAAACCCATCCGCCCACCGCAAGGTACCAGCTTCTGCAAGTGTAGTAAATAGCAATAGACCAAAAACCAGCCAGTGCTTACCTGTGCAGTGTGAGATATTAACTTATGTATCTGAGTCCGCTTACAGTACACCAGAATACAGTGTATATTATGCAACTGACTGCACACTGACTGCTTTTTACAAAAATGTATTTATAATTATGTTTACTCACACAATACTGTAGTAGCATATGCTTTATATGGGATGACATAGGGATGATGGCGGCCAAAAGACAGACAGCGGCATCCTACACAGAATCCCGATACATGGGAGGCAAGTATCCTAACCCTCTCTGTCTAACCCTCCACCGCATAACCGTCCCACCCACCCCTCCACAACCTAACCCTCCCTCACCACAGCCTAACCCTCCCTCACCACAGCCTAACCCTAACTCCCCCCCCCCCCCTTACTGCCTAACCCTAACATTCCCTTATAAGGACGCGTCTACTACTGGGGGTGCACTACGTTTAAGGACGCTACTACTACTGGGGGGGGGGGGGGGGGCATTATGTATAAGGATGCTACTACTGGGGGGGGGCATTATGTATAAGGACGCTACTACTACTGGGGGGTGCATTATGTATAAGGATGTTACTACTACTGGGGGGTGCATTATGTATAAGGATGCTACTACTACTGGGGGGGCATTATGTATAAGGATGCTACTACTACTGGGGGGGGCATTATGTATAAGGATGCTACTACTACTGGGGGGGCATTATGTATAAGGATGCTACTACTACTGGGGGGGGCATTATGTATAAGGATGCTACTACTGGGGTGCATTATGTATGAGGATGCTACTACTACTGGGGGGGCATTATGTATAATGATGCTACTACTACTGGGGGGGCATTATGTATAAGGATGCTACTACTACTGGGGGGGCATTATGTATAAGGATGCTACTACTACTGGGGGGGGGGGCATTATGTATAAGGATGCTACTACTACTGGGGGGGCATTATGTATAAGGATGCTACTACTGGGGGGGGGGCATTATGTATAAGGATGCTACTACTACTGGGGGGGCATTATGTATAAGGATGCTACTACTACTGGGGGGGCATTATGTATAAGGATGCTACTACTACTAGGGGGTGCATTATGTATAAGGATGCTACTACTGGGGGGGGCATTATGTATAAGGATGCTACTACTACTGGGGGGTGCATTATGTATAAGGATGCTACTACTGGGGGGGCATTATGTATAAGGATGCTACTACTACTGGGAGGGGCATTATGTATAAGGATGCTACTACTACTGGGGGTGCATTATGTATAAGGACGCTACTACTACTGGGGGTGCATTATGTATAAGGATGCTACTACTACTGGGGGGCATTATGTATAAGGATGCTACTACTACTGGGGGGTGCATTATGTATAAGGATGCTACTACTACTGGGGGGCATTATGTATAAGGATGCTACTATTACTGGTGGGTGCATTATGTATAAGGATGCTACTACTGGGGGGGGGCATTATGTATAAGGATGCTACTACTACTGGGGGGTGCATTATGTATAAGGATGCTACTACTACTGGGGGGGCATTATGTATAAGGACGCTACTACTACTGGGGGTGCATTATGTATAAGGATGCTACTACTACTGGGGGGGCATTATGTATAAGGACGCTACTACTACTGGGGGGGCATTATGTATAAGGATGCTACTACTACTGGGGGGGCATTATGTATAAGGATGCTACTACTACTGGGGGGGCATTATGTATAAGGATGCTACTACTACTGGGGGGCATTATGTATGAGGACGCTACTACTACTGGGGGGGCATTATGTATAAGGATGCTACTACTACTGGGGGGGCATTATATATAAGGATGCTACTACTACTGGGGGTGCATTATGTATAAGGATGCTACTACTACTGGGGGTGCATTATGTATAAGGATGCTACTACTACTGGGGGTGCATTATGTATAAGGATGCTACTACTACTGGGGGGGGCATTATGTAAAAGGATGCTACTACTGGGGGTGCATTATGTATAAGGATGCTACTACTACTGGGGGTGCATTATGTATAAGGATGCTACTACTACTGGGGGGGGCATTATGTATAAGGATGCTACTACTACTGGGGGGGCATTATGTATGAGGATGCTACTACTACTGGGGGGGCATTATGTATAAGGATGCTACTACTACTGGGGGGGGCATTATGTATAAGGATGCTACTACTACTGGGGGGGCATTATGTATAAGGATGCTACTACTACTGGGGGGGCATTATGTATAAGGATGCTACTACTACTGGGGGGCATTATGTATGAGGACGCTACTACTACTGGGGGGGCATTATGTATAAGGATGCTACTACTACTGGGGGGGCATTATATATAAGGATGCTACTACTACTGGGGGTGCATTATGTATAAGGATGCTACTACTACTGGGGGTGCATTATGTATAAGGATGCTACTACTACTGGGGGTGCATTATGTATAAGGATGCTACTACTACTGGGGGGGGCATTATGTATAAGGATGCTACTACTGGGGGTGCATTATGTATAAGGATGCTACTACTACTGGGGGTGCATTATGTATAAGGATGCTACTACTACTGGGGGGGCATTATGTATAAGGATGCTACTACTACTGGGGGGGCATTATGTATGAGGATGCTACTACTACTGGGGGGGCATTATGTATAAGGATGCTACTACTACTGGGGGGGGCATTATGTATAAGGATGCTACTACTACTGGGGGGGCATTATGTATAAGGATGCTACTACTACTGGGGGGGGGCATTATGTATGAGGATGCTACTACTACTGGGGGGGCATTATGTATAAGGATGCTACTACTAGGGGGGGCATTATGTATAAGGATGCTACTACTACTGGGGGGGGCATTATATATGAGGATGCTACTACTACTGGGGGGGCATTATGTATGAGGATGCTACTACTACTGGGGGGGGGCATTATGTATAAGGATGCTACTACTGGGGGTGCATTATGTATAAGGATGCTACTACTACTGGGGGGGCATTATGTATGAGGATGCTACTACTACTGGAGGGGAATTATGTATAAGGATGCTACTACTACTGGGGGGGGCATTATGTATAAGGATGCTACTACTACTGGGGGGGGGGCATTATCTATAAGGATGCTACTACTGGGGGTGCATTATGTATAAGGATGCTACTACTACTGGGGGGTGCATTATGTATAAGGATGCTACTACTGCTGGGGGGGCATTATGTATAAGGATGCTACTACTACTGGGGGGGCATTATGTATAAGGATGCTACTACTACTGGGGGGGGCATTATGTATAAGGATGCTACTACTACTGGGGGGGGGGCATTATGTATAAGGATGCTACTACTGGGGGTGCATTATGTATAAGGATGCTACTACTACTGGGGGGGCATTATGTATAAGGATGCTACTACTACTGGGGGGGGGCATTATGTATAAGGATGCTACTACTGGGGGTGCATTATGTATAAGGATGCTACTACTACTGGGGGGTGCATTATGTATAAGGATGCTACTACTACTGGGGGGTGCATTATGTATAAGGATGCTACTACTACTGGGGGGTGCATTATGTATAAGGATGCTACTACTACTGGGGGGTGCATTATGTATAAGGATGCTACTACTACTGGGGGTGCATTATGTATAAGGATGCTACTACTACTGGGGGGGGGGGGCATTATGTATAAGGATGCTACTACTGGGGGTGCATTATGTATAAGGATGCTACTACTACTGGGGGTGCATTATGTATAAGGATGCTACTACTACTGGGGGGGCATTATGTATAAGGATGCTACTACTACTGGGGGGTGCATTATGTATAAGGATGCTACTACTACTGGGGGTGCATTATGTATAAGGATGCTACTACTACTGGGGGGGCATTATGTATAAGGATGCTACTACTGGGGGTGCATTATGTATAAGGATGCTACTACTACTGGGGGGGCATTATGTATAAGGATGCTACTACTACTGGGGGGGGGGGCATTATGTATAAGGATGCTACTACTGGGGGTGCATTATGTATAAGGATGCTACTACTAGTGGGGGGGGCATTATGTATAAGGATGCTACTACTACTACTACTGGGGGAGGCATTATGTATAAGGCTGCTACTACTACTGGGGGGTGCATTATGTATAAGGATGCTACTACTACTGGGGGGGCATTATGTATAAGGACGCTACTACTACTGGGGGGGCATTATGTATAAGGATGCTACTACTACTGGGGGTGCATTATGTATAAGGATGCTACTACTACTGGGGGGGGCATTATGTATAAGGATGCTACTACTGGGGGTGCATTATGTATAAGGATGCTACTACTACTGGGGGTGCATTATGTATAAGGATGCTACTACTACTGGGGGGGCATTATGTATAAGGATGCTACTACTACTGGGGGGTGCATTATGTATAAGGATGCTACTACTACTGGGGGGGCATTATGTATAAGGATGCTACTACTGGGGGGGCATTATGTATAAGGATGCTACTACTACTGGGGGGTGCATTATGTATAAGGATGCTACTACTGGGGGGGGCATTATGTATAAGGATGCTACTACTACTGGGGGTGCATTATGTATAAGGATGCTACTACTAGGGGGGGCATTATGTATAAGGATGCTACTACTACTGGGGGTGCATTATGTATAAGGATGCTACTACTGGGGGGGGGGGGGGCATTATGTATAAGGATGCTACTACTACTGGGGGGTGCATTATGTATAAGGATGCTACTACTGGGGGGGGCATTATGTATAAGGATGCTACTACTGGGGGGGGGCATTATGTATAAGGATGCTACTACTACTGGGGGGGGTGCATTATGTATAAGGATGCTGCTACTACTACTGGGGGGTGCATTATGTATAAGGATGCTACTACTGGGGGGGGCATTATGTATAAGGACTCTACTACTACTGGGGGGGGCATTATGTATAAGGATGCTACTACTGGGGGGGGAATTATGTATAAGGACACTACTACTACTGGGGGGTGCATTATGTATAAGGATGCTACTACTACTGGGGGGGGGGCATTATGTATAAGGATGCTACTACTACTGGGGGTGCATTATGTATAAGGATGCTACTACTACTGGGGGGGGCATTATGTATAAGGATGCTACTACTACTGGGGGTGCATTATGTATAAGGACGCTACTACTACTGGGGGTGCATTATGTATAAGGATGCTACTACTACTGGGGGGGCATTATGTATAAGGATGCTACTACTACTGGGGGGGGGCATTATGTATAAGGATGCTACTACTACAGGGGGGGCATTATGTATAAGGACGCTACTACTACTGGGGGTGCATTATGTATAAGGACGCTACTACTACTGGGGGGGCATTATGTATAAGGACGCTACTACTACTGGGGGGGCATTATGTATAAGGATGCTACTACTACTGGGGGGGCATTATGTATAAGGATGCTATTACTACTTGGGGGTGCATTATGTATAAGGATGCTACTACTACTGAGGGGGCATTATGTATGAGGATGCTACTACTACTGGGGGGGGGGGCATTATGTATAAGGATGCTACTACTACTGGGGGGGGGCATTATGTATAAGGACGCTACTACTACTGGGGTGCATTACATATAAGGACGCAACTACTACGGGTGGGGAATTACGTATAAGATGAATAAGATCGTGCTACATTGTGGCGTAATTTTAAATGGGGGTACTGTTGTGTGGCCATGCCCCTTACTTGTGAGACCACATCCCTTTTCCCAAGTCGCACCAAAGGAATATGGGAGGGCGCAAATTTATAGCTTGCAGGGGGGCGCCAAACACCCAGCACCGGCCCTGATCACTTCCTTATACCTTCTCCAGGTTAATACATCTGCCCCTCTGTGTTCTATTCAACCTCCATGAGTGGTAAAGCAGAATGCAGAGGGAGACTGTCGGACCACACACGTAGCGGTCACGGCCTCCAGATATCTCCAGCATGCACTGTGAGTTAATGAAAGATAATCTTTAAATGCAGTTTCCAATTTGGCTCTCTCTCTCAGAACAAAGACAGTTCAACCCGGATGGTATATATATATATATTATATTATATATATATTATATATATATATATATATATATAAATAAAAGGAGTTTATATGGTGAAGTACAATTAAAACACCTTTAATGACATAAAAGACACGGTATATTTAGCTCCACATATAATGCATAAGCAGTAGTTTGTCCAACGACAGATATAATGAATGCAATTACCAGAGTTTTTTTTACTGAAAAATCAGCTCAAATCAGCATATGAAAGGTGAGTCCCGGGCACCCTCGATGTCAAATAATGCTGTAATCAATCCCCCGGTGTCACAGTCATACAGCTGTCCTGGGCGGCCTTTGCTGTCACCTCGGACGCGTTTCCACCCCTAATCTGGGGTCTTTTTCAAGGAGTCTGTATGTGGAGCTTCCCAACATGCGAGTATTTAAATAACCTTTATCCAATAGTAACTCTGCGGTTGCAGCTGATATCTATTCCATTCATTATCCTAACAGTCCCCCGATCAGCAGCTGCCGCAACGCGTTGCCATGGTAACATGACGTCACTTCCTGTGACGGGCCTGAATAAACTACACTTCCCATGGTACATGTCGCAGTGAGTGTCTGTTTCTATGACAGTCTGGCACGTCATTTCCGCCCCGGGCGTTTTCCTCCCATAGCAATTGTAATGTCCGTTGCCCCGGAGACGGCGCCGCCCAGCGATCAGTCTCTCTCTGTCTGTTATCATGGAAGTGCGGTCCTAGGTAGTTTACAAATTATAAAACGTATTGTTTAAGATTCTGTTGCATCTTTTAAAAAACCCATTACATATTATATGATTTAATAAACAGTACATGTCTAAGTTAAAAACATATACATAATAGCATTATACAGACAATAAACATTGTATAAAAAAATAAGAGTGACATTGAGCTATATAATAAACACAACTTTAATATAAAGTGCCATTGCTAATAAATGGAGTATCTATTAAAAAAGTGCCAGTGCCAAAGGTGCTGATATTAAAGGGAAAGGATATATACTAGACAGTGGATCTAATTCTTCATCAAATAAGAAACTAATGGGATATCTATACGAACCACTTAATCTCGAAGTCTGAGTTGAGGCCTCCTGGTCTTAAAGTCCCTAACTCAAAAATAAGTTTAATTTCTGCCTTTGCTAGTTGGGCAGCTAGATCTCTTTGTCTGCGATGTCCTGATATAGGTTTCAGGCCGAAGAACCTTCTAATTTTTGCTGTTATGTTTTAGTCTGAAGTGTTCAGATAGGGCATGGGTTTGTAGGCCCTTCTTTATGTTACGTAAATGTTCTCCCAATCGGATTTTAAGTGGTCTTGACGTTTGTCCTATATAGTATAAACCACAAGTGCACTCAATCCCATAAATTACATTCTTAACATTACATGTTATAAATTCACTTATTTTCTCTATTTTACCATTAATTGTTACTTCCGTCAGTTTTTTGTTATCCCCTTTAACTCCTTTACAACCAATACAGGATCCACATCTATAGAACCCTTTAGATTGTATTACACCGGGTTTGATTTTGTCTGAAGGTAGTAAACTCTTTACCACCTTTGATCCTATAGTGGGTGCTCTTCTATAAATGCATTTAGGTCTATTAGGTAGTAGCTCCCCTAAAATGGGATCTCTCTTTAGAATCCCCCAATGCTTAGATTAAATATTTTCTAAATGTTTATATTGACTATTGTAGGTGGTCACAAAGGCCCAATTAAAAGCTGATGAGCTATCTTTTGATTTAGGTTTCTTAGTCAGTAAATGCTTCCTATCAATGTTTTCTACTTGATTAGTGGCTTCCTTAATGAGATTCTCTCTATATCCAGAAGCCACAAATTTATCCTTCATTAATTCAGCCTGTTGAAGTAAATTGTAATTTTTTTGAGCAATTGCGTTTTAATCTCCTTAGTTGGCTTCCTGGGATTGATCCCAGACAATTAGGGTGGTGACAACTCATTGCTTGAAGGAATGTACTTGAATCCGTTGGTTTAGTAAAACACTTGGTGTGTATGTGACCATCTTATACAAAAGGTGTAGTGTCTAAAAAATTCACTTTGGTATCACTGCTTACAAATGAGAATTCAATATTAAAATCGTTGGTATTAAGATAGAGGGAAAACTCCTCGAGGGATTCTTTACCGCCTGTCAGGAATCGACTCACCAAGCTGACATCTGTCCGCCGCTGCGGACTCCGTCCTGGGTCCCTGCGTTCATCTGTCATCCGCGTCTCTGCCATCAGACGCCATCCTGGGCCTGGGAGCGCTCCTGTGATAGCGGGCGTGTAGCACGCCGCGTTCCCGCTAGGCCGCGGCATGGGCGCCGCCATGACAGCCTCCAGCAGTCAGCATACGGCGGCCAATCCGGTGCTTGGCCGCACCCACTTTTCCTCACTCCACCAATGACTGTTTAACAAGGGGTATATATGAAGCTGCAGGATCAGTCTGCAGGGATCCTGAACTTTGTGTCACTCCTGCGACTCATGTGTAAGGATCTGGTTCCTGTTTCCTCCGTGTACCTGGATACCTACCTGCTGTTCCGTGTTCCTGGCTTTCTACCTGAGACTTTGTACTCCTGGTTACTTTTCACAGCTCCGTGGAACTTCAAGCCCCAGCAATACCTGCATCCATCTACAGGCTTCACACTCATCACCATCTCTGTGTGCTTCAGCCTAGCAGTAGAGACTGACTCCAGGTGTGTTCCATCTCCCCACCTGTGATGCAGCTTGCTCGCTGCCAGTGCCTCATCACCTGCACTGTGGACATAGTCAGACTCCTGCCTCTGCTACCAGGTTTGCCATACAACACCATCTCTGCTGGTTCCATGTTTTAATCTGCTCTGGTTTCCATACCAGAATATTCTCTGCCAAATTATCACTCATCTGTTATCATCACTACCGGTTATTATTTCATCAGTCACCATTCATTCTGTTACCATAGACTCTCAGCTATTACGCTGTACAATTGACATTTGCATTTCTACTGTTATTTTCTGCTGCCGTTTGTGAATCATCTGTATAATAAATATCATTGCGCTCATGCGCAGAAACATAATCCAGCCTCCTCGTTTTCTCCCATCCACCTCCACTGACCCACTAGCGCCCCCTCCGGGGACACAGACAAAACCAAGTCTGACAGTAAGTTCAGGATCGATGGACTCGGACGGTGGACGGAGTGTGGGGTCAGAGGCCTTGCAAAATCTGGTCTCCCGTTTGGATGGTCAAGAGGCTGCGCAGCAGCAGATGTTCCAGTTCCTGCAAGGGATGTCCTCCCGGATAGATACACTACAGCAATCCCTGCCTAGTGTACACACTCCTACAGTTCCTGTTACTCCAGCACCTGCCAGTACTGTGAGTCCTTCTATGCCGGCTGCATCAGCTCCAGTGTCACGTCTGCACCTGCCCGTGCCAAGCAAGTATGATGGCAGCCCAAAGTTATGTCGCGGGTTTCTCAACCAATGTGAAATCCAGTTTGAATTGTTGTCACATAATTTCCCCACGTCAAGATCCAAGGTTGCCTACATCATCTCTCTACTTTCTGGATCTGCTTTGAGTTGGGTGTCTCCTCTGTGGGAACGTGCCGACCCTCTGATTAACAACTATGCAGAATTCGTGTCAACCTTCAGACGGATCTTTGACGAGCCTGGTCGTGCAACATCAGCTTCTGCCGACCTAATCCAACTTCGTCAAGGTACCCGTAGTATGGGACAATATGTCATCCAGTTCCAGACGTTGGCCGCAGAGATTCAGTGGAACAATCAAGCCCTGGTAGCAGCTTTCTGGCATGGACTCTCTGATCGGATCAAGGACGAACTGGCAACCCGCGATCTTCCTGTACAATTGTCTGATTTAATTTCCCTGTGCATCAAGTTGGACTCTCGCATCCGCGAACGCAACAATGAACGTGCTCGGAGTGAGCCACGCAGATCAAGGATGATACCTTCCGTACAGTTCCAGTCTCCACCTTCTGATGAGCCTATGCAAATAAATAGGTCCCGCCTAACTCCTGAGGAGCGGTCAAGAAGACTTCGTGAGAGACTTTGTCTTTATTGTGCGGCTGCAGGTCACCAGATTAATTCCTGCACAGTGCGTTCGGGAAACGCCAGATCCTGACTTGTAAAGGAGGAGTCAAGTTGGGATCTTCTAGACAAGCTCCTTCTAATCAAGACCTTATCCTTCCTGTGACTTTAGAGACTTCAGTTGGGCTTCAGTCTGCATCAGCATTAGTGGACTGTGGAGCCGCAGGAAATTTCATCACCCAAGCTGCGGTAAATAGATTTTGCTTGCCTGTATGTGAACTTTCTTACCCAGTCTACATTACCGCCGTGGATGGTAGCCGAATCTCCAAGGGGAATATTTCTCACCAAACTGCACCAGTGGTTTTGGGAGTTGGGTTCCTACACTCAGAATTAATAAAGTTCTTAGTCATTCCTCAAGCCACCCAGGAGATCGTTTTGGGCATGCCCTGGCTCCAGCTACACAATCCACAGTTTGACTGGTCAACGTTACAACTTACTTCATGGGGTTCACATTGCCATCAGTCCTGTTTAGCCCAAGTTTGTCCAATCAAGTCTACTGAAGTAAAAACCCAGTCAAGTCTTCCTGCGGCTTATCAAGATTTCTCTGATGTCTTCAGTGAAAAGGCCGCGGATGTCCTGCCGCCCCATAGAGAATGGGATTGTCCCATCGATCTCCTTCCTGGCAAGAAGCCACCTAGGGGGCGTACCTACCCGTTATCTGTTCCCGAAACTGAAGCGATGAGCGACTACATCCGGGAGAATTTACAGAAGGGATTCATCCGTCCTTCATCATCACCCGCTGGTGCAGGCTTCTTCTTTGTTAAAAAGAAGGATGGAGGACTGCGTCCATGCATTGACTACCGGGGTCTCAATGACATTACCATTAAAAATAGTTATCCATTACCACTCATTACCGAATTATTTGACAGAGTTAAAGGAGCCCGCATCTTCACCAAGCTAGATCTCCGCGGTGCCTACAACCTCATCAGAATCCGGAGTGGTGACGAATGGAAGACAGCTTTTAACACTCGAGATGGTCATTACGAGTACCTGGTAATGCCATTCGGGTTGAGTAATGCCCCAGCAGTGTTCCAACACTTTGTGAACGAAATCTTCCGTGACGTTCTGTATAAATACCTCGTTGTTTATCTGGATGATATCCTCATCTTCTCCCAAGATCTTCCCTCTCATCGTCTACAAGTCCGTGAAGTCCTCCGACGTCTTCGTGAGAACCGGCTCTACGGTAAACTATCCAAGTGTACCTTTGAAGTTTCCTCTATACCCTTCCTGGGTTATATAATTTCCGGATCGGATCTCCAGATGGACCCGACAAAGTTGGAAGCCATTGCCAATTGGTCCATTCCAAATTCTCTCAAGTCTATTCAGCGGTTCCTGGGATTTGCCAACTACTATAGGAAATTTATTCGGGGATTCTCCACTCTCATCGCTCCTATTACCAACTTAACTCGGAAAGGGGCAGACCATTCCAACTGGTCAGAAGAGGCTTTAGCGGCCTTCCAGAAGATCAAGCTGGCCTTTATGTCTGCTCCAGTTCTGTCCCAGCCAGATGTAAACAGACCGTTCGAGTTGGAGGTGGATGCCTCTACAGTTGGAGTTGGAGCTGTTCTCTCCCAGAAGGGAACCGATGGGAAAATCCACCCCTGTGGATTTTATTCTCGTAAATTCCTCCCTGCAGAAGCTAACTACTCCGTTGGAGATCAAGAACTACTGGCGATTAAGCTGGCCCTCGAGGAATGGAGGTATCTCCTGGAAGGGGCCAAACATCCGTTCAACATCTACACGGATCATAAAAATCTGCTATATTTAAAGGCAGCCCAGTGCCTTAATCCTCGCCAGTCCAGGTGGGCTATGTTTTTCTCACGTTTTAACTTTAAGCTTCATTTCCGCCCAGGTTCGCAGAATGTTAAAGCTGACGCCTTATCCCGATCTATGGAATCCGAAGAGGAAACGCCTGACTCAGTTCCACATTCCATCCTGAGTCCAGTGGTATTTGCTGCATCTCAAGTCTCCCCAGCTCCTCCTCCTGGTAAGACTTTTGTTTCCCCAGAACTCCGTCCCAAGTTGCTGTCTTGGGCCCATCAATCCAAGTTCACTGGTCATCCCGGTGTCCTGAAAACCTTCAAGTTCCTCTCTGAGACATACTGGTGGCCAAAGATGAAAGCTGACATCAAGGATTTCGTAGCATCCTGTCCTAAGTGTGTGCAGCACAAGACTCCTCGTCAGTCTCCAGCAGGTCAGTTACAACCATTGTCTATTCCTAGTCGCCCTTGGTCACACCTGTCCATGGACTTTATCTCCGACCTTCCTCCTTCCCGAGGATACAATACCATCTGGGTTGTAGTGGACAGATTTACCAAGATGGCCCATTTTGTTCCTCTCCAGGGTCTCCCTTCTGCCCCAAAACTCGCCCAAATCTTCCTACGGGAGATTTTCCGCTTACATGGTCTACCCTCAGAAATAATATCCGACCGAGGTGTACAGTTTGTAGCGAGGTTTTGGAGGGCTCTCTGTTCTGCCATGCAGGTTAAACTGAAGTTCTCGTCATCTTACCACCCTCAGACGAATGGGCAGACAGAGAGGGTAAATCAAGAACTAGAGACATTTTTAAGATTGTATGTTTCATCTTCTCAGGATGACTGGTTTGATCTGCTCCCATGGGCCGAGTTTGCCCACAACTTCCGCTACCACACTGCTACTGAGACAACTCCATTCTTTGCAGTATATGGGCAACATCCTCGTGTTCCAGACTTCCAAGAACTCCCTCACATGGATGTTCCTGCTGCCACTACTGCCCTGAGTCAGTTTTCTTCAATCTGGAGGAAGATTCACATTTCTCTCAAAAAGGCCTCCAGCCGGTATAAATACTTTGCTGATCGCAAAAGACGCGCAGTTCCTAGCCTGAAACCTGGGGACAAGGTTTGGCTGTCTACCCGGAACCTCCGTCTTAGGGTCCCGTCTATGAAATTTGCACCACGTTTCATTGGCCCCTTCCCTGTCGAAAGAGTCATCAACCCTGTGGCCTACAAGCTGAAGTTACCACCTTCTCTGCGAATACCTAATGCTTTTCATGTTTCTCTCCTCAGACCTTTAGTCCTGAATCATTTCCAAAGAGCTCTTCCAGTTGGCCCCAAAGTTCGAACTCAGCGGGGCGTGGAGTTCGAGATTGGCAAGATTCTGGATTCCCGTTGCCGGTATGGACGTCTTCAATACCTTGTCGATTGGTCCGGTTATGGCCCAGAGGAGAGAAGTTGGGTAAATTCGTTGGATGTCCATGCTCCAAGGTTGGTCCGTGTCTTTCATAACACTCATCCTTCCAAGCCACGTGGGTGTTCAGTGCCCACCCTTAAAGGGGGGGGTACTGTCAGGAATCGACTCACCAAGCTGACATCTGTCCGCCGCTGCGGACTCCGTCCTGGGTCCCTGCGTTCATCTGTCATCCGCGTCTCTGCCATCAGACGCCATCCTGGGCCTGGGAGCGCTCCTGTGATAGCGGGCGTGTAGCACGCCGCGTTCCCGCTAGGCCGCGGCATGGGCGCCGCCATGACAGCCTCCAGCAGTCAGCATACGGCGGCCAATCCGGTGCTTGGCCGCACCCACTTTTCCTCACTCCACCAATGACTGTTTAACAAGGGGTATATATGAAGCTGCAGGATCAGTCTGCAGGGATCCTGAACTTTGTGTCACTCCTGCGACTCATGTGTAAGGATCTGGTTCCTGTTTCCTCCGTGTACCTGGATACCTACCTGCTGTTCCGTGTTCCTGGCTTTCTACCTGAGACTTTGTACTCCTGGTTACTTTTCACAGCTCCGTGGAACTTCAAGCCCCAGCAATACCTGCATCCATCTACAGGCTTCACACTCATCACCATCTCTGTGTGCTTCAGCCTAGCAGTAGAGACTGACTCCAGGTGTGTTCCATCTCCCCACCTGTGATGCAGCTTGCTCGCTGCCAGTGCCTCATCACCTGCACTGTGGACATAGTCAGACTCCTGCCTCTGCTACCAGGTTTGCCATACAACACCATCTCTGCTGGTTCCATGTTTTAATCTGCTCTGGTTTCCATACCAGAATATTCTCTGCCAAATTATCACTCATCTGTTATCATCACTACCGGTTATTATTTCATCAGTCACCATTCATTCTGTTACCATAGACTCTCAGCTATTACGCTGTACAATTGACATTTGCATTTCTACTGTTATTTTCTGCTGCCGTTTGTGAATCATCTGTATAATAAATATCATTGCGCTCATGCGCAGAAACATAATCCAGCCTCCTCGTTTTCTCCCATCCACCTCCACTGACCCACTAGCGCCCCCTCCGGGGACACAGACAAAACCAAGTCTGACACCGCCTTTCCATGTAAAAAACACGTCATCTATATAACGTGACCAGGACACCAGGTACGCTCCAAATGGGTTATTGTTCCATATATTTTAATTTTCCCAATAACCCATGAAGATGTTGGCATAGCTTGGAGCGAACCGGTAAGCAGTGATACCACAGTGAATGTTTTAGACACTACTCCTTTTGTAGAAGGTGGTCACATACACACCAAGTGTTTTACTAAACCAACGGATTCAGGTACATTCCTTCAAGCAATGAGTTGTCACCACCCTAATTGGCTGGGATCAATCTCAGGAAGCCAACTAAGGAGATTAAAACGCAATTGCTCAAAAAATTACAATTTCCTTCAACAGGCGGAATTAATGAAGGATAAATTTGTGGCTTCTGGATATAGAGAGAATCTCATTAAGGAAGCCACTAATCAAGTAGAAAAATTGATAGGAAGCATTTACTGACTAAGAAACCTAAATCAAAAGATAGCTCATCAGCTTTTAATTGGGCCTTTGTGACCACCTACAATAGTCAATATAAACATCTAGAAAATATTTTATCTAAGCATTGGGGGATTCTAAAGAGAGATCCCATTTTAGGGGAGCTACTACCTAATAGACCTAAATGCATTTATAGAAGAGCACCCACTATAGGATCAAAGGTGGTAAAGAGTTTACTACCTTCAGACAAAATCAAGGCCCTCATTCCGAGTTGTTCGCTTGGTAAAAATCTTCGCATCGCAGCGATTTTCCGCTTAATACGCATGCGCAATGTCCGCACTGCGACTGCGCCAAGTAAATTTGCTATGCACTTAGTAATTTTACTCACGGCTTTTTCATCGGTCTGGCGATCGTAATGTGATTGACAGGAAATGGGTGTTTCTGGGCGGAAACAGGCCGTTTTATGGGCGTGTGGGGAAAAACGCTACCGTTTCCGGAAAAAACGCAGGAGTGGCCGGAGAAACGGAGGAGTGTCTGGGCGAACGCTGGGAGTGTTTGTGACGTCAAACCAGGAACGACAAGCACTGAACTGATCGCAGATGCCGAGTAAGTCTGAAGCTACTCAGAAACTGCTACGAGGTGTGTAATCGCAATATTGCGAATACATCGTTCGCAATTTTACTATGCTAAGATTCACTCCCAGTAGGCGTAGGCTTAGCGTGTGCAAAGCTGCTAAAAACGGCTTGCGAGTGAACAACTCGGAATGACCCCCCAAACCCGGTGTAATACAATCTAAAGGGTTCTATAGATGTGGATCCTGCATCGGTTGTAAAGGAGTTAAAGGGGATAACAAAAAACTGACAGTAGTAACAATTAATGGTAAAATAGAGAAAATAAGTGAATTTATAACATGTAATGTTAAGAATGTAATTTATGGGATTGAGTGCACTTGTGGTTTATACCAGTGGTCGAAGTGGGGCGGTATACGGCGGTATGGTATACCGCCACTTCTTCCACTGACCCGGAAATGAGCCCAGCAAGTGCAGCAGGAGGCGAGGGAAGTGGCATCCTGCTGCACATGGTGCTCCCCGTCCCTGCGCGGCGGCCGGCGGCTATGTAGAGCGCTGTATTAGCTCACAGCCGCTCACCGCTGCCAGCCGCCCGTGCACGCCGCTCACCAGCTGCCCGCCGCCCCTGCTCACCAGCCGCCCGCCGGCCCCGCCCCCCAGTTGCCCGCCGCTCCCGCTCACCAGCCACCCGGCGCCAGCTCACTGCTGCCAGCAACATTTAAGGTAATGTTCCCCTGCTGTCACCTCTCTCCCTGCTGTCCCTGTCGTCACCCTCCCTGTCATCACTGTCTCTCCCTGTCGTCACTATCGTCACTCTCCCTGTCGTCACTCTCCCTGTCGTCACTCTCTCCCTGTCGTCACTCTCTCTCCCCCTGCCTCTCTCCCTGTCGTCACTGTCTCTCTCTGTCGTCACTGTCTCTCTCTGTCGTCACTGTCTCTCCCTGTCGTCACTGTCTCTCCCTGTCGTCACTGTCGTCACTCTCTCCCTGTCGTCACTCTCTCCCTGTCGTCATTCTCTCTCCCCCTGTCTCTCTCTCTCCCCCCTGTCTCTCTCTGTCGTCACTGTCTCTCTGTCGTCACTCTCTCTCCCTGTCGTCACTCTCTCTCCCTGTCGTCACTCTCGTCAATCTCACTGTCGTCACTTTCACTGTCGTCACTCTCTCTCCCCCTGTCGTCACTCTCCCTGTCGTCACTCTCACTGTCGTCACTATCGTCACTCTCCCTGTCGTCACTGTCGTCACTCTCCCTGTCGTCACTCTCTCCCTGTCGTCACTTTCGTCACTCTCTTCCTGTCATCACTCTCTCCCCCTGTCTCACCCCCTGTCTCTCCCCCTGTCGTCACTGTCTCTCAGTCGTCACTCTCCCTCTCTCCCTGTCGTCACTCTCTCTCCCTGTCTCTCTCCCTGTCGTCACTGTCTCTCTCCCTGTCGTCACTGTCTCTCTACCTGTCGTCACTCTGGCTGTCCCTGGTGTTACAATTTCAGCTCATTCAGTGTGCTACAATATGAATTTTGGCTCATTCAGTGTGCTACAAGGTGAATTGCGGCTCATACCGTGTGCTACAATGGGAATTTCGGCTCATTCAGTGTGTTACAATGTGAATTTCGGCTCATTCAGTGTGCTACAATGTGAATTTCGGCTCATTCAGTGTGCTACAATGTGAATTTTGGCTCATTCAGTGTGCTACAATGTGAATTTCGGCTCATTCAGTGTGCTACAATATGAATTTCGGCTCATTCAGTGTGCTACAATGTGAATTGCGGCTCATACCGTGTGCTACAATGGGAATTTCGGCTCATTCAGTGTGCTACAATGTGAATTTCGGCTCATTCAGTGTGCTACAATGTGAATTTCGGCTCATTCAGTGTGCTACAATGTGAATTTTGGCTTATTCAGTGTGCTACAATGTGAATTCCGGCTCATTCAATGTGCTACAAGGTGAATTTCGGCTCATACCGTGTGCTGCAATGTGAATTTCGGCTCATTCAGTGTGCTACAAGGTGAATTTTGGCTCATTCAGTGTGCTACAAGGTGAATTTTGGCTCTTTCAGTGTGCTACAATGTGAATTTTGGCTCATTCAGTGTGCTACAATGTGAATTCCGGCTCATTCAGTGTGCTACAAGGTGAATTTCGGCTCATACCGTGTGCTATAATGTGAATTCCGGCTCATTCAGTGTGCTACAATGTGAATTTTGGCTCATTCAGTGTGCTACAATGTGAATTCCGGCTCATTCAGTGTGCTACAAGGTGAATTTCATCTCATACCGTGTGCTATAATGTGAATTCCGGCTCATTCAGTGTGCTATAAGGTGAATTTCGGCTCATTCAGTGTGCTACAATGTGAATTTTGGCTCATTCAGTGTGCTACAATGTGAATTTTGGCACATTCAGTGTGCTACAATGTGAATTTCGGCTCATTCAGTGTGCTACAAGGTGAATTTCGACTCATTCATTGTGCTACAAGGTGAATTTCGGATCATTCAGTGTGCTACAAGGTGAATTTCGGCTCATTCAGTGTGCTACAAGGTGAATTTCGGCTCATTCAGTGTGCTATAATGTGAATTCCGGCTCATTCAGTGTGCTACAATGTGAATTTTGGCTCATTCAGTGTGCTTTAATGTGAATTTCGGCTCATACCGTGTGCTACAAGGTGAATTTTGGCTCATTCAGTGTGCTACAATGTGGATTTTGGCTCATTCAGTGTGCTACAATGTGAATTTTGGCTTATTCAGTGTGCTACAATGTGAATTCCGGCTCACTCAGTGTGCTACAAGGTGAATTTCGGCTCATACCGGGCGGGATGTATTAACATACATCGCCGCCCCTCGCCGGTTACCGCAGCGATGTTGATCGCATATGTACTAACATATGCGATCAACATCGCGATGCGGTGACGGAGGCCCCCCGCGATACCTGTTAGGTGGTCTGCTGGGGGTCTCCGTCACCTCCCCGGGGTCCCCACACTGGCTAGATGCCGGGAAGCAGCAGCAGGCTGCCCCCGGCACCTCCTCCTCCCCTCTGCAGCCGGAAGGACGTCCGGCTGCGTTGCTAGGGGGAGGAGGACACTACCTTCCGGGTCCAGGGCAGCCTGGAGGAAGGTAAGCCAGGGGAAAGGGGGGTCGGCGTCTGCGGCGGGGGTCGACGGTGTCGGCGGGTTGCGGCGGTCGGCGAAAAGAAGCCCATAGGCTTCTATAGGGTTTCGCCATCCAGAGATGGCGAAACCCTGGACGCCGAAAACGCTGCGGTAGGGTCTTAGTAAATATGAAAATGCGGTAAAACCCCCGTTTTCGGGGGTTTTACCGCATTTTTGCTTTAGTACATCCCGCCCATAGTGTGCTGCAATGTGAATTTCGGCTCATTCAGTGTGCTACAAGGTGAATTTCGGCTCATACCGTGTGCTATAATGTGAATTCCGGCTCATTCAGTGTGCTACAATGTGAATTTTGGCTCATTCAGTGTGCTACAATGTGAATTGCGGCTCATTCAGTGTGCTACAAGGTGAATTTCATCTCATACCGTGTGCTATAATGTGAATTCCGGCTCATTCAGTGTGCTACAAGGTGAATTTTGGCTCATTCAGTGTGCTACAATGTGAATTTTGGCTCATTCAGTGTGCTACAATGTGAATTTTGGCTCATTCAGTGTGCTACAATGTGAATTTCGGCTCATTCAGTGTGCTACAAGGTGAATTTCGACTCATTCATTGTGCTACAAGGTGAATTTCGGATCATTCAGTGTGCTACAAGGTGAATTTCGGCTCATTCAGTGTGCTACAAGGTGAATTTAGTCTCATTCAGTGTGCTATAATGTGAATTCCGGCTCATTCAGTGTGCTACAATGTGAATTTTGCCTCATTCAGTGTGCTTTAATGTGAATTTCGGCTGATACCGTGTGCTACAAGGTGAATTTTGGCTCATTCAGTGTGCTACAATGTGGATTTTGGCTCATTCAGTGTGCTACAATGTGAATTTTGGCTCATTCAGAGTGCTACAAGGTGAACTTTGACTCATTCAGTGTGCTACAAGATGAATTTTGGCTCATTCAGTGTGCTACAAGGTGAATTTCGGCTCATTCAGTGTGCTATAATGTGAATTTGGGCTCATTCAGTGTGGCACAATGTGAATTTCGGCTCATTCAGTGTGCTACAATGTGAATTCCGGCTCATTCAGTGTGCTACAATGTGAATTTCGGCTTATACCGTGTGCTACAAGGTGAATTTTGGCTCATACCGTGTGCTACAAGGTGAATTTCTGCTCATTCAGTGTGCTACAATATGAATTTCGGCTCAATCAGTGTGCTATAATGTGAATTTCGGCTCATACCGTGTGCTACAAGGTGAATTTTGGCTCATTCAGTGTGCTACAATGTGGATTTTGGCTCATTCAGTGTGCTACAATGTGAATTTTGGCTCATTCAGAGTGCTACAAGGTGAACTTTGACTCATTCAGTGTGCTACAAGATGAATTTTGGCTCATTCAGTGTGCTACAAGGTGAATTTCGGCTCATTCAGTGTGCTACAATGTGAATTCTGGCTCATTCAGTGTGCTACAAGGTGAATTTTGTCTCATTCAGTGTGCTACAATGTGAATTCCGGCTCATTCAGTGTGCTACAATGTGAATTTCGGCTTATACCATGTGCTACAAGATGAATTTTGGCTCATACCGTGTGCTACAAGGTGAATTTCTGCTCATTCAGTGTGCTACAATATGAATTTCGGCTCAATCAGTGTGCTATAATGTGAATTTCAGCTCATTCAGTGTGCTATAATGTGAAAGGGGCACCAGTACTAGATAGTATAAGGGGTTCCACTACACGGGACACGCCCCTTTTTGGGTGACCATGCCTCGTTTTGGGTGACCACGCCCCCTTTTCTGGAGGCGCTCGCATAATTATGTCCTTGACTTTTGCATACCCCCACTTCAAAATTTCCACTTCGACCACTGGTTTATACTATATAGGACAAACGTCAAGACCACTTAAAATCCGATTGGGAGAACATCTACGTAACTGGGAGAACATCTACGTAACATAAAGAAGGGCCTACAAACCCATGCCCTGTCTGAACACTTCAGACTAAAACATAACAGCAAAACGTCTGAAATTAGAAGGTTCTTCGGCCTGAAACATATATCAGGACATCGCAGACAAAGAGATCTAGCTGCCCAACTAGCAAAGGCAGAAATTAAACTTATTTTTGTGTTAGGGACTTTAAGACCAGGAGGCCTCAACTCGGACTTCGAGATTAAGTGGTTCTTATAGATATCCCATTAGTTTCTTATTTGATGAAGAATTAGATCCACTCTCTAGTATATATCCTTTCCCTTTAATATCAGCACCTTTGGCACTGGCACTTTATTATAGATACTCCATTTATTAGCAATGGCACTTTATATTAAAGTTGTGTTTATTATATAGCTCAATGTCACTCTTATTTTTTTATACAATGTTTATTGTCTGTATAATGCTATTATGTATATGTTTTTAACTTAGACATGTACTGTTTATTAAATCATATAATATGTAATGGGTTTTTTAAAAGATGCAATAGAATCTTAAACAATACGTTTTATCATTTGTAAACTACCTAGGACCGCACTTCCATGATAACAGACAGAGAGAGACTGATTGCTGGGCGGCGCCATCTCCGGGGCAACGGACATTACAATTGCTATGGGAGGAAAATGCCCTGGGGCGGAAATGACGCGCCAGACTGTCATAGAAACAGACGCTCACTGCGACATGTACCATGGGAAGTGTAGTTTATTCAGGCCCGTTACAGGAAGTGACGTCATGTTACCATGGCAACGCGTTCCGGCAGCAGCTGATCGGGGGACTGTTAGGATAATGAATGGAATAGATATCAGCTGCAACCGCAGAGTTACTATTGGATAAAGGTTATTTAAATACTCGCATGTTGGGAAGCTCCACATACAGACTCCTTGAAAAAGACCCCAGATTAGGGGTGGAAACGCTTCGGAGGTGACAGCAAAGGCCACCCAGGACAGCTGTATGACTGTGACACCGGGGGATTGATTACAGCATTATTTGACATCGAGGGTGCCCGGGACTCACCTTTCATATGCTGATTTGAGCTGATTTTTCAGTTAAAAAAACTCTGGTAATTGCATTCATTATATCTGTCGCTGGACGAACTACTGCTTAGGCATTATATGTGGAGCTAAATATACCATGTCTTTTATGTCATTAAAGGTGTTTTAATGGTACTTCACTATATAAACTCCTTTTCTTTTTATATATATATATATATATATATATATATATAAAAATTGTAGTCAAAGTGCACTCAAACTTCTTAATTAGTATATGAAAGGTTATTATTTCCAAAAGAGACACTTTTTAAAAAAACCATATCAAATGGCAATGGTGAAGGAAAAATGCTTATATATCCATAAATTCTTAAGCAAAAAAAGCAAAAACACTTCTCTCCAATCCAAGAGATTTTCAACATCAATGCAGCACTTTAGAAATATATGATAGAAAGTCAAACTTATCCGTTGTCGCTTCTCGGTCATTTAATGACCGTCAAAGACTCCTGCATCCAAGCACAGATCACCCCGTTGCCACTGCCATCCACACGCACCTCTCTGGGAACAAGTCCTATATACCATATGAACAAGGGTAATTCAATTACCCTAATTCACACCTGTCCATCCCACAGGTGCTCCGAACATGCCCCTCGTCAAACCAGCGTGCGTTCCAGCACATTGCGCATGCGCCGACCCCGGGAAGTGATTTTTTGGCCGGGGTCGGCGCATGCGCAATGTGTGTTTGTCAACATGTGTGAAATAAAGTTTTACTCTCACGGTGCGCGTGTCCTGTTTTTATTTGGGTATTTTTTTCCAGTAGAACTACAGGTACCAGCGGGCCCGTTTTTCTCCCGCATGCTGGTACTTGTGGTTCTCCAAGTGCCAACTTGCGGGGGAGGCTTGCTGGGACTTGTAGTACTACTGGAAAAAACACTATTCTTTCAATTTTCTCAAGGCTATCAGCCCCCCATCCGCAGCCCTTGGATGGGGGGGACAGCCTCGGGCTCCACCCCTGGCCCTTGGGTGGCTGGGGGGGGGAACCCCTTGATTGAAGGGGTCCCCACTCCCCCAGGGTACCCCGGCCAGGGGTGACTAGTTGGATATTTAATGCCACGGCCGCAGGGCGCTGTATAAAAGTGACCCCCGGCTGTGGCATTATCTGTCCAGCTAGTGGAGCCCGATGCTGGTGTAAAAAATACGGGGGACCCCTAATCTTTTTGTCCCCCGTATTTTTTGCACCAGCACCAGGCGCAGAGCCCGGTGCTGGTTTTAAAAATACGGGGGATCCCCTGTCAGTTTTTCCCCCGGATTTTTAGAACCAGGACCGGCTCGAAGAGCCCGAGGCTGGTTATGCTTTGGAGGGGGGGCCCCACGCAATTTTTTTCGGGTTTTTTCCCGTTTTTTCCCGTTTTTTAAAAATCGGATCAAAATCCGTCAAATCGGCCGTTTTTCGACAGCAGGACTGTCGAATCCGTTTTTTATTGAATATGTTGAATTTCGGCACCCACTTGCCGGAATTCGACGGTCGAATTGTGTCGAATTAAAAAACGGGCGAAAAATTGCCGCGATTCGCTGGTAATTGCATATACCCCATAGACTTCTATGATAAAATTCATGTTGTTCAGAAGCTGTAACTTGTATGGTCCCCACTAGATGTCACTATCATTAAATACGTGTAGATCTAAATTATTGGTTCTCAACACCAGTCCTCAAGTACCCCCAAACAACTCATGTTTTCCAGACGTCTTTAATCATGCACAGGTGAGTTAATCTATTTTGCTGGGTCAGTAATTATCCTGCCTGTTTCCACAGATAGAAATCCTAAAAATGACACGTTGGGGGTAGCTGAGGGCTGGAGTTGGGAATCACTGATCTAGATAGCACATATGTTATAATATGGAATGCAGTTATAATGCCCAGGGGCAAATGCAGGATTTCTGGAGGAGGGTTTCCAAAAGTTTGATTTTGAAGCAATTTATGCCAGCCCATGAAGGATGCATAATTAGCATGTAACAAGCTATAGGGGTATATTCAATTAGTGTCGGATCCGACACTTCACTATTCAATTTGCGGGCATTTCCGACAGGTTTTTGCCCATTTTCGACAATGCCGATCCAACTTTTTTTTTTTAAATTAAAATCTGCATCTTCGAAAACGGATCCGCCGATCTACGTGTTTTCCGACAAGTTGGAAAAACGGCTCTGGAATTGAACAAGTCGAATCCAGATACAACCTAAAAAAGTAAAAAAATGCAGTTTTTACGACTTGTCGGAAATTCTGACTGTAATTGAATAATCCCCATAGGGGTATATGCAATTGCGGTCGAATTGCCGAAAATGTCGAAAAACGGGGCATTTTCGACAAAAAAATTATAATTCGAGAATGCAATACAGTGCTTTTCGACAAAAAAATGGACTTTTCAGATTCGACTTTTTGAAATTCAACAGTTCACAAATTCGACATGTCTGCAATGGTAAAAATGCGGCTTTTCGACAAAAGTATATTCAATTGAAAAATGTCGATTCGACAACAATTCTTTTCGACAGTAAATTCGTCAATTTCATTACGCCTCACTTTGCTGGCGGAATCTAATAAAAAAAAAATTAAAACATGTTTTTTTTGTGTGTTTTTTTTATTGCTAATAGCATATCTATTTATATTAGAAGGGATTAGGTACTTGGTTTGTTTATTAGGATTTTCAACTATTATTTATATATTTTTTTAAATAATATTATTATTTTTTAACTGACTAAAATTGAGAGAGCATGGTTTTCAGTGGGAAGGGGTGGGAATGGGTTAAAATTCTGGGGGAAAAAATGCGTGGGGTCCCCCCTCCTAAGCATAACCAGCCTCGGGCTCTTTCAGCCGGTCCTGGTTGTAAAAATACGGGGGGGAAATGGACAGGGGATCCCCCGTATTGTTAGAACCAGCACCGGGCTCTGCGTCCGGTCCTAGTGCAAAAAATACAGGGGACAAAAAGCGTAGGGGTCCCCCGTATTTTTTGAACCAGCACCGGGCTCCACTAGCTGGGGAGATAATGCCACAGCCGGGGGACACTTTTATTCCGGTCCCTGCGGCCATGGCATTAAAAATCCAACTAGTCACCCCTGGCCGGGGTACCCTGGAGGAGTGGGGACCCCTTAAATCAAGGGGTCCCCCCCTCCAGCCACCCAAGGGCCAGGGGTGAACCCCGAGGCTGTCCCCCCATCCAAGGGCTGCGGATGGGGGGCTGATAGCCATGTGTAAAAATGAAAGAATATTGTTTTTTTGCAGAAGAACTACAAGTCCCAGCAAGCCTCCCCTGCAAACTTTACTTGGAGAACCACAAGTACCAGCATGCGGGGAGAAACGGGCCCGCTGGTACCTGTAGTTCTTCTGCAAAAAAAATACCCAAATAAAAACAGGACACGCACACCGTGAAAGTACAACTTTATTACACACATGCCGACACACACATACTTACCTATGTTCACACGCCGACCTCTGTTCACTTCTCCATGTAGAATCCGGGGTACCTGAAAATAAAATGATACTCACCTAAATCCAGTGTGTCCTGTCCTGTTTTTGTAATCCACGTACTTGGCAAAAAAACAAACCGCATACCCGGACTGAAAGGGGTCCCATGTTTACACATGGGACCCCTTTCCCCGAATGCTGAGACCCCCTGTGACTCCTGTCACAGAGGGTCCCTTCAGGCAATCAGGGAGCGCCACGTCGTGGCACTCTCCTGATTGCCTATGCGCGTCTGAGCTGGCAGACAGCGCATCGCACAGCCCCTCTATTATATTCAATGGTGGGAACTTTGTGGTCAGCGGTGAGGTTACCCGCGGTCAGCCGCTGACCCCTACGTTTTTTGTCCCCCGTATTTTTTGCACCAGGACCGGACGCAGAGCCCGGTGCTGGTTCTAAAAATACGGGGGATCCCCTGTCCATTTCTTTCCCGTATTTTTACAACCAGGACCGGCTCAAAGAGCCCGAGGCTGGTTATGCTTAGGAGAGGGGACCCCACGCATTTTTTTTCTGTGTTTTTTAACCATTTTTGCGCCGTTGGAAAAGTTGAATCCAGGACGCACTTATCCGTCAATTGGTCCGTTTTTCGACAGCGGGACTGTCGAATCCGTTTTTTATTGAATATGTCGAATTCCGGCACCCGCCGGTCGAATTGTGTCGAATTAAAAAACAGGCGAAAAAAAGCCGCAATTCGCCCGGAATTGCATATACCCCATAGTCTGCTCCAGCAAACTGCAGTTTATGTAATACAGTACATCACACTTATGCAGGCCCAATGATCATGGTACACCACTTCCCAGATTCTGTCTCTGGTGCAATGATTGAGCAACAGTTAAAGAAACGAAAATAGTGACCGCACAGACAATAATATTTGTATTATCCTTCTCCAATTTTATTACTAGGATTTGATACCTGTTGTAACTACGGGGAGGTGCACCCGGGAATATACTGTATTACATAATTGTACAACATACACAAAAGAACGGAATTCATCCAAAAACCCAAGAAAAAAAGTTCGCAAAATCTTGTTCATATAAGACAATGGGCCTAATTCAGACCTGATCGCTGCTGTGCGTTTTCAGGTCTGAACTGCACATGTGCCAGCGCCGCAGTGCGCCGGTGCATGCCAGACAGCCGACAGCCGTCTCAGCCCTGCGATGGCCTCTGCCTAATTGACAGGCAGAGGTGGTCGCTGGGCAGGAAGGGGCGGGCCGATTGTGTTTGGCCGCCGTTATAGGGGCACGGTCCGGCAAAGGCAGGCGTGCCCGAACAGTGCGGTGGGCGGGCCGCAGTGGCTGCGTGACATCACATGCAGCCGCTGCGACCCGGACAGCGACGAGTAGCTCCCTGCCAGCACGCAGGAGCTACTCTTCAAGTACAAAAAAATCGTACTTGTGCGTCGGGGTAGAGCCCGATATGCGGGGTGGACTAGCCATGTGCTGGGTGTCCCCCCCGCATGTCAGTGTGACTGATCGTAGATGTGCTGAATTTAGCACATCTATGATCAGGTCTGAATTAGGCCCTATTACTTGTCCTTAAGGCTTATATAAATTTCAGCGCACGTAGAGCTAACTTCAGCCCCTTAGCTGGATATATTCCATAAATACACACATGATCAGTATTCCTTTCTACAAGCACAAGTCTCAATCTATTCTTCTGCCACAATTCATACAGTTTAAGATTTATTAACTGATCCCCTTCCAACAGTATCTTTTTGGGCAGTACAGTACCGTTTTTTTTTTTTTAATGGTCTGTACCAGCCAATAGGGGCCTTGTACCGGGATCAGCATCTCCAGTATTCCCATAGAGATAAACGGCAGTGCAGTGGGGCCACGCCCACTTTACTCCTGATCATGGCCCTTTCCATTATTTTTATTATTTTGTACCGCTTTCTGACTTTGCAATGTTGGAGGCAGGGCTTAAAGTGGTCCTGGAGAGAACTCATTTACCCTGCCCCCCCCCCCTCCACACACACACACACACACACACACACACACACACACACACACACACACACACACACACACACACACACATTAAGTGGAGCCAGGGCCAGTGCTAGTGTTTTTGGCACCCTCCTGCAAACTATAAATTAGTTCCCTACTTCCCATACTTTATAAAGGGACAGTGATCTCATAAGGAAGCAGCGTAGACACATAATAGTACCTCCAACTCAAATGACACCACGCAGTAGCACAATCGTATTCACATTACACCACATAGTAATGCCCCTGATTATGGTTACGGCACTCAGTATTGCCCTTTATTCACGTTGCGGTACACAATGGTACCCTTAATACACGTTACACCACACAGTAGTGCCCCTTATATACAATGTCCACAGTAGTGCCTCTTATACACAATTCCTACAGTAGTTGTGCCCCTTACACATAATGACCACAGTAGTGCTGCTTATACACATAATGCCCACAGTAGTGCTGCTTATACACATAATGCCCACAGTAGTGCTGCTTATACACATAATGCCCACAGTAGTGCTGCTTATACACGTAATGCCCACAGTAGTGCCCCTTAGACACATCCAGGCCCGGCGCTACCCGCTCAGCAAAGGGATGCAGAGCAGGTAGGCGCCAGGGTGGAGAGGCGTCTGCCTGCTCTGTATCCCTGTGCTGTGCCTGTGACCCTACTGCTGCCGGCTGCTGTGTCTGTCACACTGTGTGACAGGCACTGGCGCCGGCAGCTTCAAGCCTCTCCAGTCCTGCCCCACTTGACACCAGCGGCATTTTTCCTGCTGACCTGCTCTGCAGGAAAGGGGTGGGTCTACACAGACATGAGGGGCGGAGCTACACTGACATGAGGGGACGGAGCTACAAGGACAACGCTGCCTGCCAGACTCAGAGAGTGACAGGAAAAGAAGTTGTGAGGTACTGTGTGTGTGTTTAGTGCTGTATGTGTCTGTGTGTGTGTTTATGGGGGGAGGTGATGGGGAGGGAGTAGTATTACACAGAGCCTACCCCCTCTCTAGGGTGCCATTCTTACCCCCTCCTCCTGCTACTGCCCATCAGACACCCAGCACCCCCACCCTCTGCCGAGGGGGGAATCCTGCAGCTTATTCCCCTTTCAGACCACCACCTATGAACACGGGTTATTGGTACATGAGTGCGCATAAGCCATGTTCGGGTGCGGTCTGAAAAGTGCAAGGGTTGAAATACCGGGTCGAACTCCTCTTCAACCAAGCTCACTGTGCGGTGTGAGCGGTAGCCGGGTCGTTGCGACCCGTTTCCCGTTCACTGTGTGTGTACAGGCGGCGCTTGGAGATCATGGTCTCTTCAAGTGCCGCCCCTGTCGCATCACTGCTGACGTCACCAACCCAGCAATATGCCAGGCTGCAGACAGCGGCAGCGGGGCGCCTGAGGTGGGTCGCACTCTGGGAGCTCCCGTGTCAGGCTCACGGGTGTGACCCACCTCAGGCAGTCTGAAAGGGGTATTATTAACATCCCTGTCTGGGGCCTAAGGATCAAATCCATAGCTGCCAGTCCTCATTTCACTGCTCAGGGAAGAGAAAGCAGCACTTGCTGCTGGATGCAGGGAGGTTTACACTTGTATGTAGCCTCCTCCATATTTGGTACCATTCTGCTATAGTCAACACTCAGGCTATGTCTGTTCTATACCACCCTGGTTACCTCTGTAGTGATACTACCGGCCCTCCTCAGCCTGTCCCTGGTCACCCCATTTAGCGTGATGCGGTAAAGATGCCACCTGTAGGGATCCTGGCAGTCGAAATACCGACGCCGGAATCCCGACACCCTTCAGAATCCCCACGCCGGAACTCCGAAAGGGACAGGGCACCAACACCTGAATCCTGGCAGGCGGCATCCCGACCGTAAGTATACATGGCAGGTTAGGTTTAGGGCTAGGAGTGGGGTGTTAGGTTTAGGCACCCCTGGGGAGGGTTAGGGTCAGGCTGTGGGGGAGGGTAATTTAGGGTTAGGCAGCAGGGATGGGGAGTTAGAATTAGGCAACTCTAGGGGGGGGGTTTAGGGTTAGGCACTAAGGGGGGAGGTTAGGGTTCATGTGGGCACAGTGGTGTAAGTTCAGTCTAGATGCCCGGTGGCAAAATAGACAATGGTGTGCCCCCTCCCCTTCCCCCTCCTGTTCACACATATCCACATATGCACAAAGCAACACACACACATAGCCACATATACACACACACACACACACACACACACACACACACACACAATCTCATATGCACAGACAGCCACATATGCACACATACAGACACATATACAGTGCACAGTCACATATACTCAGACAGTCACATACAGTATACACAGTCACATATACACAGACAGCCAGATACATTATACACAGTCACATGTACACGGACAGCCACGTACAGTATACACGGTCACATATACACGAAGAGCCAGATACAGTAAACACACATATACACCAGGGACGTGCGGTGAGGTAAATGGCTCAGGAGGCACTACCCAGATTTACACACAATATATGAGGCTCTGCCTCACCTGGCCGCACGTCACTGCATCCAATAGTGCATGATGTCACAGCCTGTGTGTGTGACTCTGTGTGTGCAGTAAGGAGGCAGTGTGTGTGTGTGTGTGTGTGGGGGGGGGGGGGCACTGACATGTTATAGGGCAGTGAGTTGTGATGGGGTAGTGAGCTGGGGGACCAGTAAAGTGTGAACGGGGTAGTGTGACCTGTGGGGGCAGTGAGGTGTGAGGAGAGCACTGTGAGCTATAGAAGTGGGGAGGGAAGTGAGATATGAAGGGAACTGACAAGGAGAGAGCTAAGAAGGGGTAATAAGAAGACTATGGAGTGCAATCAGGGAGGTGAGAGTAAGAGACATATAATTGTTTGTGATTTTTTTAGATGGGGGGGGGGGGCGGCCAAAAATGTTGTTCCTAGGGGCAGCCTGACCCCTAAATCCGCCTCTGACTGTGGGCATTATGTGTATAGGTGGCACTACTACTGTGGGCATTATGTATATAAACGGCACTACTACTGGGTGCAGTATGTGTATAAGCGGCACTACTACTGGGTGCAATATGTGTATAAGCAGCACTACTCCGCGCGGAGTAATGTACATAAGATTGTGCTACTTTGTGGTGTAATTTGAAAAGGTACTATTGTGTGGCCATGCCCCTGCCTTGTGAGACCACACCCCTTTTTTCAATGCACGCTGTCCATTTGTAAAGTATGCCTGTGTCCCTCCAGCAGCTCCATGCCCTGTATCTCTGCAGCAGCTTCCCCACCTCTTTTGTCCCTCCAGCCCCCCTCATCTTGTCTTCAAGATGCACAGAGCCTTCTTCTCTTGATGGCTCTTCTTCACTTCAGCAGCAGTGACAGCATGACATCACATATGCTGTGCCGGAAAAGGAAGCCACTGGGACCTGAGGAGGGGATGAATGGAGGAGGGGTGGGCTGTAGATGGAGGAGGACCATGGAGCCACAAGAACCTGAGGAAGGGGGAGGTGTCTGCAACTCATCAGTAATACTAGCGCCGCCTGCATCATTACTTGACAAAGGTGATGGGGCGGGCTTTTATATTGGAATTCTGTGCAGGGCAATGGAGAAAGCGGACTAGTTCCCCCTACCATTACAGGTGGGGGAACTCAGATCCAGCTCGTTCCCCCCACTTTAACTCCTGCATATCCTGCACTGACTGTGAGAAGGTACTCACCTACAAAAGCTCCAGCATGGATGGAAGCAGAGTAGATTGCAAAAGTGCAGCAGAAAGGTACCGACGCAGGCAAGCGATCAACTAGGTGCAACATTACATGCTATGAGGAGGCCGCCCAAGCTGGCTCCTGGTTGGATGCTGCTGCCAGGACCTCCTGCTGCGTGTCTACGTAGCATGAGATGCAGAGACCATTGTGCATCGGATCCTGTGGAGAAAGACCAGCGGCACAGGGTTTACATGTACACTGAACAGGAGCTCCCACCTCCCCAGGTCCATTGCTCACAGGGACAGTGCAGTGTATGTGACAACCAAACTAACTCAATGATAATAAGCAGTGGGGCAAGGAAGTGGAAAGCCACACAGGGATAGACAAAGTAAATCCTCCAGAAAGTACGGAGAATTAGCAAAGTGAAAGTGAGAGGAACTAGGGATGGCCATCGTGGGCTGTCCATTGATGGTTGACATCAATGATGCAATCGGTGATAACCATTGATGGTACATAAACCATCTATAGCATACCTTCGATGGTTAGCACCACTCAATGTCCACCACTGAAATGTGCTGGCTGGGCCACGGGCCAATAAAAAAATGGGGAGGAGCTTAGTCGTGTCGGGGGCATTGCTATGCTCCATATCCCGACTCCTTGCTAAAAAAATAAAATAAAAATATTCGTTTGTGCTGTGCCATCGATGGATTGGTTCTCTTCCATCGATGGCAAAAGCATTCTACATCGGGCACAAACCATCGATGGTCGATGGCCATCCCTAAGAGGAACACTGAAGTGAAAGTGGCAACCACTTCCAACAAGCACAGTGGCCGGTTTTCCCAGGACTGCAAAAAGCTGCCCATTTTTTAGGCTGTGATCAGTGGCTTTAACACACAACAGCTTTGTACCGCATTGAACATTCTAGGCATGCGCAGCAGTAGCAGCAGCCGTCCTAGTCAGTGGATATTGACGGCTGTTACACGGCACCCGTGCCGTCTGAAAGCTGCTAGGTGCTACAATAGTTAATTAAAAAAAGTACACAACAAAAATCCGGGCTGATTTATTCCGTCTGTGGAAAAAATATGTGAAATAGCCCTAACATTCATAGCAATAAAATGTGGTCTAAAAATGCTCAACAACCAAGCCCCAGTTGGCTGGATGGAGCTACAATGTATAACCTGAGGGTGAGGAATACAGGGAGACAGGACCAAGCTCTCCGGAGACTCTCTGTAGCAGGCAGTGTCCCAGAAATGGCTGCTCAGCGTCTCATGCAGGAATGTAGAGGGGAGGAGAGGAGAGAACCCGATGGCGGGAAGCCTACTGTGAGGGATCACGCCAAGGGCCATGAGAGGAGCTTATGGGGAGAGACCACCTCCCCCTACTGACATGAAGCCCCCAGGGTAATGGCCATCTGTATTGCCAAAGCGCTGCTCCCTGCACCCTGGAGGCCCAGCGGTGGTGCAGATGACCTGGATCCCCGCTGTCAGCGCCGCCAGTAGTCTCCTGCAAGCAGGTGATAAAGGTGAACCCAGGAAAGGGCACCCTTTGCTTAACCAAGTTCAAGCACGCATTCAGTCAGTCAGCATCAGGTTCATACACGGCTGCAGCCAGTGACCAGTCAACAAATTAACATTTGTAATAACTAGCCACGTGTGTTCAGTGAGGAATAATAGTGCAGAGCTGCTTTATTTCCTGAAAACATTACATTATAAAGAGGTACATATTTGCATACAGTGGCGTAGCTTCCTTACACAAAACATAATCCTATTGGTTAATGATCTCTTTAATTCTATTGGTTAACATACTTTTCTTATCCTATTGGTTAATAAACTGCTATCTTCTTAGCAACGCTATAATTCCAGTTTGCGGTTTTATGTGGGGCAACAGGGGACTTTTGTTAAACTCATAATCTACATATGTCTGGTTCTGCTTCCGTTCCTGTTATACCGCAAACTGACAAATGCCTTTGAAGCCTTCACATTTAGCTGCTGACAATATAATTGTGCAAGGAAAGTATATCTTAGATAAAGATCATAGCTTCACAATATGGGTTCAAACAAAGTACAGGTCTATACTCTTTCCTGTGTCAGTTCTAAGCTGAAAACAATTTGAAACAGCTTGTAAGATGTCAATTATAAAATGGAGTCCTATGAACAAATATGGCTTCCATCTTTATCAACTTCCCCTCTTTGTTTCTAATTTTATTTTACCCTTCCTTTACCTGGTCATTGATTCTATAGGGACACCTACTTTCACGACTGGTGTACCATAAGGGCACTCCAGGCATGGGCTAGTCCATTCAACATCCCTATGCTCGGGTAGAACCAATGTTCCCTATCCTCTTATTCCTAACCACAAGAGAAAGTTCACAAAAGAGAAGCGGTTTCTCAAGATGAGATTATTATAATTGTTCATAGTCCTTGAAAATGTTAATAACTTCATATTGTGACAGCAATGTTCCTTTAGATCACATCATCATAGCAATAGGAACAGCTGGAAGCTTCTGTGTATCTGGTGTGGCAGGTATCACAGTAGAAGAATGTGGAATTGTATATTATAGCTCCTCCAATAAGTTTCATATAAATTGGTTGCGGTTTAGCAGTTTCAGCAATGCCTTAGGTAGAAATTTTTTTTAGTGTCAGTATCCACATAATAAGCCTTACCATAAAATATGCAATTAACAGCAAAACAAGTCCCTTAGCAACAATAGATAATATTCTTGAAAAGCAATTGGTTGTATAGTGTTTATAAAACCAAGAAAAGAAAGAATCTGGAAATACACTGGTATAATTATGATTAGTAGCAAACTGATTTTTCAACTGTATTACTTCATTCATCTTTTCATCAATAATATCTTCTGGGTTAGTATCATTAGTTAAATAAGTGCAACATTTAACTACATATACAGTTTGTAACGTGACACAATAGCCTGCAGATACAGTAAACAATTGGTGACAACTGTTTATATTGGTCCTGTTTTACATTCAATGACTAGCATCTTCTATGCCTATTTGTCTTTACCTGGGTAATTGTTGACATCCTATGTGTATTCCCTTTTGTTCTGTTATTTTTGGCATAGTTACTGATTATTGCACTATCACTTGACTCCTCATATAAGTAAGATTCAATCATTACTGTTTATATAAGAATAACCATGCTAACAAGAAGAACTAAGTTACACATTATACTCCCCCAGACCCTTATATGGCCTGGGGCCTATTAAATTGTATCTATATATTTTGATTGTGTATCGTGATTGGATAATACTTCCTTTGTCACTTTCTTGCAATGAGATGCGTTTATTTACGAGTTTCTTTCACTCAACGTGACTGAAGTAGCGGTAGTCAACAGAACTTAAAACGGTCCTTTGAATTTGGGTTCAAGAGACTTTCTCTTTCTTAGTGGCCACCCAATCACCTTGCTTTAGTTCATGTGAGTCTTGGGAACAGTTGGAATCTGGGAATAGAATCAAAAACTTTGCCATGCAATTTGGTTAGTTGCTGTTGTATATGCATTACATAATAAGTTAAGTCACCATGTTCATGTTGCAGTTGCTGTGGAAAATAGCATACTGTCCTAGCAACAATACCAAAATAAGATTTCATATGGTATTAACCCATGCTTTTCACTTGAAGTATTTGTGAGAACAAAGCAATGGGTAAACCTTCTAGCCATGTTTTGCCTGTTTCTGTTACTTATTTTTATAGCTTTCGTTTTAAGGTAATAGTTAAGTTTTTCTACATGTTTACTACTCTGCCTATAGGAAGTGTAAAAGGCCTGAGTAACACCTAAATTTGACAGAATTTTGCCTAATACTTTTCCTGTGAAATGGGTACCTCTGTTGCTTTCAATAACTTAAGGTACTCCATATTTACATATTACTTCTTGCATTAGCTTCTTTGCAACTGTCTTGGCATTTGCTGCTCTACAAGGCCAAGCTTCAACCCAATTTGAGAATAGGTCTTTGCACACAAGTACATTTTCATACCCAGAACATTTAGGTAACTGGATAAAGTCTATTTGTAATCTCTGAAAGGGGTAGCAAGTTTGTGGGTTACTTTTTGCTGGTACCTTTACAACCTTTCCTGGGTTACGTAAAGCACAAGTTACACACCCTGCAACATAAGCCTGTGCTGCTTGTGTGAAACCTGGTGCCACCCAATGCTGGTTCAGAATCCTCACCATTGCATCTCTTGATTGGTGAGTTTTTCCATGCAATATTTGTGCTAAGACTGGGTAAAGTGAGCGTGGTAAACAGATACGGTTTTCCACCATCCATCTGTCACCGTGTATTCGCCCACCTAATTTTTCACAATCTTTTTCTCCTTGCCTAAGGCTTGTGCTTGTAATTTGCACAATAACTGTAAGTCTAATGACTCTGGTGTGACAGTTAACATCACCTGAGTGTCTGGCAGAGGCTGGACTGCTGCAGCTTTTGCAGCCTGATCAGCTAGAGCGTTTCCTCTGACCTCTGCAGTATCCTCTTTAGTGTGCGCTTTGACCTTTATAACTGCTAATTTCTTTGGCAATTGAAAGGCAGCAAATAATGCCCTAATACAGTCTGCATGTTTTATTGGTTTTCCTGAAGAACCTATAAAATCTCTGCTCTTCCAGATAACTGCATAGTCATGGGCAATACCAAAGCAGTACCTTGAGTCTGTATAAACGTTAACTGTTTGACCTTCAGCATAAATACAGGCTGCTATCAGTGCCCTAAGTTCTGCCTCCTGTGCTGAACTACCTGATGGCAAGGGTTCCTGTATTAAGATGTCTGTTTCTGTGGTAACTGCAAAACCTGTATGCGGTTCCCCATCCACATAGTACCTGGAGCCATCCACAAATAAATGTAAATCTGCATTTAGTAGAGGATGTTCCTGTATGTCTGGTGTACTTGCGGCTTCAAGATTCATTAACTCTATACAATCATTTTCTTGATTATGTATAGAAATTGAAAAATTTGATTGGTTTTCTGTGCCTGTCACTGTCATTTCATCATCACTTGCACCATTCCCATCTTTTGAAACCAGCGGCAATAATGTAGCTGGGTTCAAAGAAGTACAACGTTTGATAGTGACATTGGATGGTGTAAGCAATGCTACTTCATATTTGGTTAGTCTAGCAGCAGATAAATGTTTAGTCTGCGCTTGGTTCAGAATTTCAGTCACTGAGTGAGGCACCTGTACAGTTAAGGGATGACCCAGAACAATATCAGCAGCTTTGTCTAACAATAACGCTGCTGCTGCTACTGACTTGACACATGTTGGTGCTGCCCGTATGACTGGGTCTAACCGTACTGAATAATACGCTAGGGGTCGCTGTTTGTCACCATGTACCTGTGTTAATATGCCTTGCGCATGGCCTGAAATTTCACAACAAAACAAATTGAAAGGCCTTGCATAATCAGGAAGTCCTAATGCTGGTGCTGATATTATGTCTGTTTTTAACTGACAAAAAGCATTTAGCTGTTCTTGTGTCATGAGTAATGCACCTTGTGCATTTTGTCCCTTTAGGGCATCATATAACACTTGTAGTTTCTGTGATGCGCCTACAATATACTCTCTGCAATAAGTGATCAGTCCTAAAAAGGATATGAGTTGTTTACATGTTTGAGGAGGTTTAACTTTTGAAATAATTTTCCTCCTTTTTGTAGTGATATGCTTACTATAAGCAGAAATGCAGTGTACTTTGTTTTGTGCATATTATAACTTATTTCTATGTACCCTACATTTTTTTTATATATGAATAGCAATAAGGGTTGACATTTGGGTTCTATTTAAAAATACCTTACACTTGTGGTTCTTTTGATGGCATCATATAAAACTTAGTTTTCTGTGATGCCCTTGGTGTTAGGTTCCTGGTGCTCAGAACAAGGGAGATGTTATGAAGTGAGTCCAGAGCACCAGGACGTAATACTGGATTTGGTGAAATGGAACGGGAATAGCCCCTGGCACCCTACCTCCGTTGTTTTACCCGTGTTGTCAATTCACGCTTGCAGGACTATGGCTTCTTGGGCCCATGGCAGCCGCGTTTGAAGGGCGGATTAGGTCTGCCCAACTCCGATGCCCCCTCAGGTCTTAAAGAGAGACAAAGCGTGAACTGAGACAGGGTAATAACAAGGGGCCCTCTAACTGAAACAACCAAAGCCAGGGGCTACTAACTAGGCTAAAACTAAATGTATGTGCGGCTCGCTGCCAAAGGAAAAGAATGACAAAGGAAATGCTGACCACACGCCGACACAATACTTTTGTGTACCGGCGGTGACAGCATAAGCAGAACCCTCTGCAAAACACCAGTGACAGTTACAACCAAGGAATACAGCGGCCTAGGCCGACGGACGCGGCAAAGCCGCTACTCACGGAACCGGTACAAATACTGGCAAACGGACAGGAACCCCCAATGCTGCCGACACGGACTCTCAGAACTGGAGGACAGGCAGAATCCCAAACGACAGACCGGTGGACACCAAGAAGCCAGAAACTCGACCAGGCATAGGCAAAGCCACAGGACTTCTGGACAGGAACGCTTCACGGCCGGACACAGGATCAGACACAGGAATCGACACAGGGACTGACACAGGAATCGACACAGGAAGCAGCTAGACAGACACTGCTAGACAGGAGCTCAGGAACTGGCAGGAACAAGCTCAGAACTCAAGCACTCTGGAAGACTGGAAACCTAGAAATATCACCAGCGTCTGTGAATTGCAGTCAGCCAGCATATAACAGAGAGGCCTAATTAATTATGTCGTGCAGCTGCCCCGTTGCATGACTCCAAACTGACAAGATGCAATTAGCAGACAGGTGAGACCAACCACATGGAAACAGGCTGCAATTACACAGACTCATCACTGACAGCAAACAAATATCTTCTAAACCAGAGCAAAAGGAAATCCTGGCCTGCAAGAGAACTATAAGCATAAAATAGTTATGAACCACTACCTGTGGTTCATAACACTTGGAATGTATTTTGTACAATAGGTGATTAATTTTAGAAATGACTTAAGCTGTTGTAAAGTGCGTCATAGAGATATTTCTAAAATAAACCTTCCTCCTTTACTGTTATATGCCGAGCATCAGCAGTAATGCAATGTTAATGTATGTTCACCTAACATCTTTCAGAGGTATCATTTATGCATTGTTACAGTTTACAGTTACAATCTTGATTTTATACCATGTAAATGTAATTGTATCATGAAGGCAGACTTCTATCTTAGGGATATGGACTATGACTACAGTTCTGCCCACTACTCATACCTAGTTTACTTCATCACTTGGCCCCACCCCTTGTAATAGTTACCCAAACACTTCCTGATTCTCTGACATTTCATTACACACTGTAACTGGAACAGCAACGAGCTGTACATTAAAGAAAATATTTTCTTACATCTGTAACATGTTCCTAATTATTTACCTATGAACTGTTACTGTTTTAGACACAGAGATATTAATTTTACTGTGGAGATTTTTTTTTTTTTTAATGCAAATACATGTCATATTTGTAGTCTTATGACAGCCCTTTGCTATTGGCTGTGGCAATATTCATTTGGCCACAACACATTTTATTATACTTATCCAAAACTTTATATTAAGATAATACTATTTTACACACACAAATAAAACACTGGTGGTCATTCCGAGTTGTTCGCTCGCAAGCTGCTTTTAGCAGCTTTGCACACGCTAAGCCGCCGCCTACTGGGAGTGAATCTTAGCTTATCAAAATTGCGAACGAAAGATTCGCAATATTGCGAAAAGACTTCTCTGTGCAGTTTCTGAGTAGCTCGAGACTTACTCTGCCAGTGCGATCAGTTCAGTGCTTGTCGTTCCTGGTTTGACGTCACAAACACACCCAGCATTCGCCCAGACACTCCTCCGTTTCTCCAGCCACTCCCGCGTTTTTCCCAGAAACGGTAGCGTTTTTTCACACACTCCCATAAAACGGCCAGTTTCCGCCCAGAAACACCCACTTCCTGTCAATCACATTACGATCACCAGAACGAAGAAAAAACCTCGTAATGCCGTGAGTAAAATACCTACCTGCATAGCAAATTTACTTGGCGCAGTCGCACTGCGGACATTGCGCATGCGCATTAGCGACTAATCGCACCGTTGCGAGAAAAAAATAACGAGCGAACAACTCGGAATGACCCCCACTGAGAGTGAGCCAGCACTCTCCCAACTCCGAACAGGGGTTAGCTGGCGTTTAATGATAAACCATTAGAACTTAAATAATACATTATATTACACACTTCCATTGAAGTCTACAAGTCATTTGTAGCCACTGATTCAATACATATTTACCAATGTAATTTACAGACTATATATTTTGCTATTCTGTGGCACAAATTGACAGAAAAGTGCAAACACACTGATTACAATTTATGAATAATTTCTTTACACAATTTGATAAGCATGCAGTTTCAGAGACAAAAGCAGCCTGAAACTGAGACTTTGACAAAAGCAGCCTGAAACTGAGACCTTTGGACCCCACTTTTACCTAATGACGGACCAGACCAGCCCACATGGGAAGGCAAAAAGGCTGGTTTTATGTTTGCATTTCCATGCCACCTGAGTTCAATTGTCCATCACTAAGCAGGATCCAGAAAACTCATAACCCTTTTTGGATTTTATTTCTAGGTTTAAATTATTTTTAATTTTCTTACATATCTGATGAACTTCATAAATTGTTGTTTAACATCAGGGAGTTCTGTAACTGTTATGTTAACAGTTCTGAATTTTTTATATCATGCAGTGGTTCAGCGCAACTTTTGGCGCACTGGATTAGGTTCGTCAGCAGTTACACCAGGTGTGACAGCATCTTATGTGCACACCGGATATAGTTTGCAGGGACCAAATCCTTAAGTAAATTATACACTGGAGGTGCAGATGCCAAGCTTGAGACCATACATAAATTTTTCTTAGGAGACATTTTTGGTCTCTTGACTTTACATGCTGTACAATTTTTAGTCTACCAATATATTAGTCTGTGGCATGCACATCTTCAGGTATAATTAGTAGGTCTTTTATTTTTTTTAACACTGGCAACCATTTACTGATTAACTTTTTAGATTTAACAGATTTCCTAACATTTGGTCTTTTACAGGGTTTACATTTGTAAGACCAGGGTGTCTGACAAACTGGACATAGTGTATCATCTGGTGGGTTACAATGTCTACAATTTGGATATGCCCAGTAAGGATACCCTTTGGTTTTCTTGGGACCTCTATGTATCATTGTTTCCTGCCCAGTAACTCTTCTAACTTTTTCTTATACTGAAGTAATTTACCTGTTTTAATCCACAAATCAAGACTCTGTTCCAGATTATTATCCTTCACATATCTCCCATAGGTTACTCTAATTTGTTTCAACCTATCCGGGTCTAGAGTGCCATTAGTAGTCACTTTTGCCCATTGAAACAATCGTCTCATACCCTTCAAGCATTGCTCACCATGTACATTCTTCATAATGTCCATGGCACTCCGAGGTGCTTCATCCGAAGGGTAAGTATTTGTATTTCCCATTCTTATGGCCAGTAAGAATTCAAAATCCGGGAAATATCATTAGCCTGGATCTAACGGGTCCTCAGAGATACAACTGTGAGGACAATTGCCTGAAACAGAGGTGATCTGTAACCAATTTTTACCTATGTCACTATCCTTTGGAATGAAATGACATCCCATCAATATGAACACATCATCTGGGTTTTCTCTATTTTCCCAAACCCTTCTTCTGCAGAGTACACTACTGCTTTTAAAACAAATGGATGTCCCTCTCCTAACCTATGTATAATAGCTATGCAGACACAATTCTGACAGGACATTCAACTTGCATTCATTGCTTGCAGCAGTCTGTGGTTACAGCTCACGGAAGAGAGAGAGAAAAAAAGTTTTAAACGGCTACCGTTCCTGACTTTTTTTTTCTTAACTCTGTACGCTATAATTTTTAAAGCGACAGGACGTGCTTTATGGTACTAACAAGGTATGCAAGTCAGATGCAATGATACTCTACCGTGAGTACAACTTAGACTCGTATATTATGTACAATATACTGTATTGTTCTGAACCTTCCAATTCAGACAGTATATCTGACCAATCTTTTCCAATATTTCTTACTTTAAGAATAAAATGACAACCTATTGGTACAAAAATGTTAAACCCCTCTTCCCACGGTTCAGAGAATAAGGGTGATTCTCCTGGATTACAAATATAATGTAAATAAAATTTCTGATTGTGGTGTGCCTTTACTAAGAGTACTACACACTTACAAATGGGACATGTCTGTTTCATAACTCTGACTTATTTTTTTTAAAGTCTTTCTACAATATTTTACACATATAGACTGCAGTAACACAAACTTAACCTACGTTCTAATTTTCAATATAAGACAAAACAAGACAGTGGTCGCAGCAACGTTTAGTTTAACAACCCGTCAGTTGGTTATATGCAGACACACTCTAAATACTCAGAATCCATTTTCTTCCACATTCATTCATTGTTACGCCTTTATAACACATATATAAGCACATATAAGCAAGAGATAGAATGAAAATGAGAAAAACCTGTTTACTGAGTGAACTTTGTGCGTGCGATCCCGATGCCTGTCTCCCAGCGGAACAGAGTGGACAGTTAGCAGGAATGAGAGTCTACAGAGAAATATCTCTACGTACCATGCATGGGTTTTGAGTCACAGTCCAGGAACCGTCCGCTCAGTCGTCCGCTGTTCAACAGGTGATGTGGGATCTCGGATTCGGAACCTCCATATGATAAAGGTGAACCCAGGAAAGGGCACCCTTTGCTTAACCAAGTTCAAGCACGCATTCAGTCAGTCAGCATCAGGTTCATACACGGCTGCAGCCAGTGACCAGTCAACAAATTAACATTTGTAATAACTAGCCACGTGTGTTCAGTGAGGAATAATAGTGCAGAGCTGCTTTATTTCCTGAAAACATTACATTATAAAGAGGTACATATTTGCATACAGTGGCGTAGCTTCCTTACACAAAACAAAATCCTATTGGTTAATGATCTCTTTAATTCTATTGGTTAACATACTTTTCTTATCCTATTGGTTAATAAACTGCTATCTTCTTAGCAATGCTATAATTCCAGTTTGCGGTTTTATGTGGGGCAACAGGGGACTTTTGTTAAACTCATAATCTACATATGTCTGGTTCTGCTTCCGTTCCTGTTATACCGCAAACTGACAAATGCCTTTGAAGCCTTCACATTTAGCTGCTGACAATATAATTGTGCAAGGAAAGTATATCTTAGATAAAGATCATAGCTTCACAATATGGGTTCAAACAAAGTACAGGTCTATACTCTTTCCTGTGTCAGTTCTAAGCTGAAAAACAATTTGAAACAGCTTGTAAGATGTCAATTATAAAATGGAGTCCTATGAACAAATATGGCTTCCATCTTTATCACAGGGAGCTGGCTTACCTGCTCCCCGGCATCTGGCTTGCCCCCTGTTCTGTAAATTGGGTCCGGACTGGGACACTAGGCAGCCCAGTCGCTGTACCACGGCCACCGGTGCTAGTTTAGTGGAGCAGCAGCACAGGCGTCTTTTGAATGAATTTAGATAAAATAAACATTAAGCTACTTAAGCAGGGCCGGTGCTAGGGTGTTTGGCGCCCTCTTGCAAACAATTAATTTGCGCCCCCCCCCCATAGTTTTCAAAGGGACAGATGCGCGCCAGAGGCGCGCAGCAAAAATATAGGGGTGTGGCTTCATAGGGAAGGGGCGTGACCACAGAATAGTACCAATTCACATTACAACGCACAATAGTGTCTGTCATTCACATTACACCACACAGTAGAACCCCTTATTCCACAGAAAGTGCCCCTACAGGGCCGGAGCTTCCACTAGGCAGCTTTAGGCAGCTGCCTAGGGGCGCCGGGACCTGAGGGGGTGGCCTGCTACAGCTGCCTGAAAAAGGTAGCGTGGTCCTATCTTTCCCAGCCGCTGCAATCCTCCCAGGACTCGTATCTTACAGTAGCCGTGACTGCTAAGCTCCTGTATTGCAGCCTCCAGCTCCACCTCTACAAGGCACAGGCAGTAACTGTGACAGCTCCTGGAGTCCTGGCTGGGGGTGACATGCAGCACTGCTCTTCATTCCAGACTCTTTCACAGACTACTCAGTCCCAACTCTGCATCGCAGCCTGCAGATAGTGGCTGCACAGTGTACTCTCTGCATTTGAGTCCACTAAGGGGGGGGGGGGGGGGAGGAGATGAGCAGCAGGCATGCACACAGTTTGGGGGGGGATGAGCAGCAGCATGCATACAGATGGTGGGGGGGATAGGACAGCAGACTTTTAACAGAGTGGGGGGGGGGTGAGAGTAGCAGGCACCCACACAGACTGGGGAGATGGGGAGAAGAGAGCAGCCATGCAACAAACTGGGGGTGGGGGAGAGCAGCAGCATGCCTTTCATCTGAAGGGTGGGTAGGGGGAAGGGGCAGTAGGCAGAAGTTTTGCCTAGGGTGCCGAGAAACCTTGCACCGGCCCTGTGCCCCTAACACACATAATGCCCACCACAGTAGTAGCGACACTTACACACAATGCCCACCACAATAGTAGCGCCCCTTACACACATAATGCCCACCACTCCCTGCGTGCTGCCCTCTCACCCCCCACGCTCATTTACAGGAGTCAGGAGGAAACACCATATCACCCGGCTGGGTACTTGGTGGATCCCTCCTGCAGCTACGGGGATGGGGGTGTTTGGGCACTACTGCCAGCGGCTGCATACTGGAGGAGAAGTGGGGGTGTTCAGCATTACAGACTACAGGGGGTTTGGACATTACTGCCCGCACAGCTGCATGCTAGATGGATGAGGAGGTTCGGGCAGTGCCTGTGATGCTGCTGTGGCCAAGCGAGGTGGGTGGACAGATAGTTCCGGACCACTTTAGCTCGTGCTAATAGTTTGAAAATTGTATACACACAAACTCTATATTGTAGTATTTAATTCAAAGATGGGCAGCCTGAGCTTGGTATGGCATGCTGGGGCTTGTAGTTCCACTGCAGCAGGACAATATTTTAGAATGACTGCAGTGGTTGTTTGCTGTGAGTACATTGCACAGCAATAAGAACTGAACATAACATATACAACAGGAGGCACTGAGCAAGGGAGGAAAATTGGAAAAACTGCAGTAGCCCTGCCCCCAGTAACAACGTGTCAGGCCTCTCTTTCACCTGCTCCCGGGTAGCAGCAGCTGCCTGGTACTCCATGCTGACCTCACGGAGAGCCTGGGCGCTGAGGCTCCAGACCTGCAGCAAGCCGTAACGGAAGGGAAGAGATGGCCAGACTGTAAGTTTTTGCGCCGGAGCCCCTTGCTTAAGGGGTGCATCTAATGATTGAAGCCATTAGGAATGTTTTGCATATTACTGAGAAGGTAGCTGAGCAGGCAGAGGAGTCTTATTTTACCTTACATAAGAAATCCTTGCTTACCTTCCCTGCTTATAAGGAGTTAAACTCCTTGTTTGAAAAGTCCTGGGAAAACCCAGAGAAAAAAATCCAGATCCCTAAAAGAATTCAAATTGCTTTCCCTTTCCCTGAAGAGGATAGAAAGAAGTGGGAAAACCCACCTATAGTGGACGCTTCTGTATCTAGCTTGTAAAAAAAGGTTGTTTTACCTGTCCCTGGCTCAACCTCCTTAAAGGAGCCGGCTGACCGCAAGATTGAGACTATGCTCAAATCACTATATACTGCTACAGGAGTGGCTCTGAGACCCACTATTGCTAGTGCGTGGATTTCTAGAGCCATTGGGGGTCATTCTGACCCATTCGCTCGCTGCTGTTTATCACAGCCGAGCAAACAGATCTCTACTGCGCATGCGCCGTAGCGCGCCGGCGCATGCCAGATGGCCGAAGGCCGTGGCAGGGCTGCGATCGCCTCTGCCTGATTGACAGGCAGAGGCAGTCGCTGGGCGGGAGGGGGTGAAACGGCAGCTGTTTCACAGGCGCGGTCCGGCCAATGCAGGCGTGACGGGACCGAATGGGAGGTGGGCCGCAGCGGCTGCTTGATGTCACACGCAGCCACTGCGGCCAGCGGCAGTGACAAACAACTCCCGGCCAGCCGCAGGAGCTGTGCTGGTCGGGAGTTACTCCTGAAATACAAAAGCAGTGCTGTGTGATGCTTTTGTATTTGTGCAGGGGGGCGGCACTGACATGCGGGGCGGACTAGCCCTGTGCTGGGCGCCCCCCGGCATGTCAGGGAAGATGATCGTAGCTGTGCTAAATTTAGCACAGCTACGATGAACTCGGAATGACCCCCATAGTAAAGTGGTCAAGCACTTTACTTGAGGATTTAGATTCTATGGATAGGGGTGACATTGACTTGTTTTACGTCACATACAAGATTCTGCAGGTTTCATGGTAGAGGCCATGAAGGATATTAATGCAATGGCTACTTCCATGGCAGTCTCGGCACGCAGAGGACTCTGGCTACGCCAATGATCGGCGGATGCAGAATCCAAGAAAAGTGTGGAGAACCTACCCTTCACAGATTAGGCCCTGTTTGGGGACGCATTGGATGCGTGGATATCCACGGCAGCTGCGGGTAAGTCGGCTTTTCTTCCTTCCGCAGCTTCACTGGCTAAGAAATCATATCCTACTCCTACACTGCAGTCCTTTCGGACTGCAAAATTTAAAAAATCCAAAGGTTCCCCCACCTTCTTTAGAGGAGGTCGGGGAAAATCCAGAAAACCTTCACCAACAGGTTCCCTGGAACAGAAACCAGATTCTGCTCCCTCAAAATCTTCAGCATGACAGTGGACCTCCCAGCCTGGAGATCGGGCAGGTGGGAGCCTAGACCCCTGGGTAAAATATATTATTGCCCAGGGGTACAGACTGGAGTTTCAGGAACTCCCGCCTCACAGATTCTTCAAATCAGGCTTGCCAGCTTCGCTGACAAAAAGTACAATCCTGCAGGAAGCCATTCAAAAATTGGTACAAACAAATGTAATTGTTCCAGTTCCACCTCCCCTAAAACACAGGGGTTATTACTCAAACCTGTTTGTGGTACCGAAACCGGACGGTTCGGTAAGGCCAATATTGAACCTAAAGTCATTGAACCCCTACTTGCGGGTATTCAAATTCAGGATGGAGTCTCTGAGGGCGGTGATCTCTGGTCTGGAGGAAGGGGAATTCCTAGTATCCCTGGATATCAAGGATGCGTACCTTCACATTCCGATCTGGCCACCTCACCAGGCCTAGCTAAGGTTTGCACTACAGGACTGTCACTATCAATTCCAAACATTGCCATTTGGCCTTTCCACAGTACTGAGGGTGTTATCCAAGGTCATGGCAGAGATGATGCTCCTCTTCCGCAAGCAGGGAGTGATCATAATTCCATATCTGGAGGATCCACTGATAAAGGCATCTTCCAGGGAGAGGCTGTTACAGAGTATTGCTCTCTCAACTCAAATACTCCGGGATCATGGGGGGATCCTGAACCTTCCAAAGTCACATTTGGAACAGCCAAAGAGACTGCCCTTCCTGGGGATGATACTCGACACGGAAGTGCAGAGGGTGTTTCTACCAGTGGAGAAAGTGTCGGTGATCCAATCAATGGTCCGGAATGTCTTGAAGCCAGCTCAGGTATCGGTTCATCAGTGCTTCGCCTTCTGGGAAATATGGTAGCCTCCTACGAGGCTCTGCAGTATGGAAGATTCCATGCAAGGTTCTTCCAGCTGGATCTCCTGGACAAGTGGTCAGAATCACATTTTCACCTGCACCGGCGGATACGCCTGTCGCCGAAAGCCAGAATTTTACTCCTCAGGTGACTGCAAACTTCTCTCCTACTCGAGGGCCGCAGGTTCGGGATTCAGAATTGGATTCTTCTAACCACGGATGCAAGTCTCAGAGGTTGGGGAGCAGTCACCCAGGGGGAAAACTTCCAAGGAAAGTGGTCAAGTCAGGAATCTATCCTTTCAATAAATATTCTGGAACTAAGGGCCATATCCAACAGCCTTCTACAAGCAGCACATCTTCTGCAAGATCAAGCCATTCAGGTTCAGTCGGACAACGTCACAGCAGTGTCCTACATAAACAGGCAGGGCGGAACAAAGAGCAGAGCTGCAATGTCAGAGGTAACAAGAATCCTTCTCTGGGCAGAAAGGCACGCAGTGGCGCTGGCGGCGATCTTCATTCCGGGAGTGGACTACTGGGAAGCGGACTTCCTCAACAGACACGATCTCCATCCAGGAGAATGGGGCCTCCACCCAGAGATATTCGCAGAGGTAACAAGCCGATGGAGTGTACCTAAGATAGACATGATGGCCTCTCGCCTCAACAAGAAACTTCGGAGATACTGTTCCAGGTCACGAGACCCACAAGAAATGGCGGTGGACGCCCTGGTAACTCCGTGGGTGTTCCAGTCAGTGTATGTGTTCCTTCCACTTCCACTCATCCCAAGGATTCTCAAACTAATAAAAAGAACAAGAGTTCGGGTGATCCTCATTGCTCCGGACTGGCCAAGAAGGGCTTGGTACGCAGATCTTCTGGAATTACTACAACAGGGGCTGTTCGCCTATCAATACTTACCACGGCTATTTGACGGCATGGAGGTTGAACACCAGATCTTAGCTCGAAAGGGCATTCTGAACAAGGTCATTCCTACTTTGATCCAAGCTAGGAAGGGGGTAACGTCTAAGCATTACCATCGGATTTGGAAAAAATAAGATTTTAAACCTACCGGTAAATCTTTTTCTCGTAGTCCGTAGAGGATGCTAGGGACTCCGTAAGGACCATGGGGATAGACGGGCTCCGCATGAGACATGGGCACTTTAAGAAAGACTTTAGATCTGAGTGTGCACTGGCTCCTCCCTCTATGCCCCTCCTCCAGACCTCAGTTAGAGAAACTGTGCCCAGAGGAGACGAACAGTACGAGGAAAGGATTTTTGTTAATCCAAGGGCAAGATTCATACCAGCCACACCAATCACACTGTATAACTTGTGATATACTACCCAGTTAACAGTATGAAAAACAACATAGCATCAGTCCAAGACCGATGAAAACTATAACATAACCCTTATGTAAGCAATAACTATATACAAGTCTTGCAGAAGTAGTCCGCACTTGGGACGGGCGCCCAGCATCCTCTACGGACTACGAGAAAAAGATTTACCGGTAGGTTTAAAATCTTATTTTCTCTTACGTCCTAGAGGATGCTGGGGACTCCGTAAGGACCATGGGGATTATACCAAAGCTCCCAAACGGGCGGGAGAGTGCGGATGACTCTGCAGCACCGATTGAGCAAACAGGAGGTCCTCCTCAGCCAGGGTATCAAACTTATAGAACTTTGCAAAGGTGTTTGAACCCGACCAAGTAGCAGCTCGGCACAGCTGTAGTGCTGAGACCCCTCGGGCAGCCGCCCAAGAAGAGCCCACCTTCCTAGTGGAATGGGCCTTAACCGATTTTGGTAACGGCAATCCAGCCGTAGAATGAGCCTGCTGAATCGTGTTACAGATCCAGCGAGCAATAGTCTGCTTGGAAGCAGGAGCGCCAACCTTGTTGGCTGCATACAGGACAAACAGTGCTTCTGTTTTCCTGACCCTAGCCGTTCTGGCCACGTAAATTTTCAAAGCCCTGACCACATCAAGGGACTCGGAATCCTCCAAGTCACGCATAGCCACAGGCACCACAATAGGTTGGTTCATATGAAAGGATGATACCACTTTTGGCAGGAATTGAGGACGGGTCCGCAATTCTGCTCTATCCATATGGAAAACCAGATAGGGGCTTTTATGTGATAAAGCCGCTAATTCCGACACTCGCCTAGCCGAAGCCAAGGCTAATAACATGACCACCTTCCAAGTGAGATATTTCAACTCCACCGTTTTAAGTGGTTCAACAAACCAGTGTGACTTAAGGAAACTTAACACCACGTTAAGGTCCCAAGGCACCACCGGAGGTACAAAAGGAGGCTGAATATGCAGTACTCCCTTCACAAAAGTTTGTAGTTCAGGGAGAGAGGCCAATTCCTTTTGAAAGAAAATGGATAAGGCCGAAATCTGAACCTTAATAGAGCCTAATTTTAGGCCCAAATTCACCCCAGTTTGTAGGAAGTGAAGGAAGCGGCCCAGATGGAATTCTTCCGTAGGAGCATTCCTGGCCTCACACCAAGAAACATATTTTCGCCATATACGGTGATAATGTTTAGATGTCACGTCCTTACTAGCCTTTATTAGCGTAGGAATGACCTCATCCGGAATACCTTTTTCCGCTAGGATCCGGCGTTCAACCGCCATGCCGTCAAACGCAGCCGCGGTAAGTCTTGGAACAGACAGGGCCCCTGTTGCAACAGGTCCTGTCTTAGAGGAAGAGGCCACGGATCTTCTGTGAGCATTTCCTGCAGATATGGATACCAGGTCCTTCGTGGCCAATCTGGAACAATGAGAATTGTTCTCACTCCTTTTTCTTATTATTCTCAACACCTTGGGTATGAGAGGAAGAGGAGGAAATACATAGACCGACCGGAACACCCACGGTGTCACTAGGGCGTCTACAGCTACTGCCTGAGGGTCTCTTGACCTGGCGCAATACCTCTGTAGCTTTTTGTTGAGTCGGGACGCCATCATGTCTATCTGGGGCAGTCCCCACTGACTTGCAATCTGTGCGAAGACTTCCTGATGAAGTCCCCACTCTCCTGGATGCAGGTCGTGTCTACTGAGGAAGTCTGCTTCCCAGTTGTCCACTCCCGGAATGAACACTGCTGACAGTGCGCTTACATGATTCTCCGCCCAGCAAAGAATTTTGGTGGCTTCCGCCATCGCCACTCTGCTCCTTATGCCGCCTTGGCGGTTTACATGAGCTACTACGGTGACGTTGTCTGACTGGATCAGAACTGGTTGGTCGCGAAGTAAGGTCTCCGCTTGACGTAGGGCGTTGTATATAGCCCTCAGTTCCAGGATGTTGATGTGAAGATAAGTCTCTTGACTTGACCAAAGACCTTGGAAATTTCTTCCCTGTGTGACTGCTCCCCAACCTCGGAGGCTCGCGTCCGTGGTCACCAGGATCCAGTCCTGAATGCCGAACCTGCGACCCTCTAGAAGGTGAGCACTCTGCAGCCACCACAGGAGAGATACCCTGGCCCTGGGGGACAGGGTGATCAACTGATGAATCTGTAAATGTGACCCGGACCACTTGCCTAGTAGGTCCCATTGGAAGATCCTCGCATGGAACCTGCCGAAGAGAATGGCCTCATATGATGCCACCATCTTTCCCAGGACTCGAGTGCAGTGATGCACTGACACCTGTTTTGGTTTAAATAGGTTCCTGACCAGAATCATGAGTTCCTGGGCTTTTTCTATCGGAAGATAAACCCTTTTCTGGTCCGTATCCAGAATCATGCCCAAGAAAGTCAGACGAGTCGTAGGAACCAACTGCGACTTCGGGATATTGAGAATCCAGCCGTGTTGCTGTAACACCTTCAGTGAAAGTGATACGCTGTTTAGCAACTGCTCTCTTGATCTCGCCTTTATGAGGAGATAGTCCACGTACGGGATAATTGTGACACCTTGCTTCCGCAGGAGCACCATAATTTCCGCCATTACCTTGGTGAAAACTCTCGGGCCGTGGAAAGACCAAACGGTAACGTCTGAAATTGGTAATGACAATCCTGTACCGCAAATCTGAGGTACGCCTGATGAGGTGGATAAATGGGAACATGAAGGTATGCATCCTTTATGTCCAGAGATACCATAAAATCCCCCCCTTCCAGGCTGGCGATGACCGCTCTTAGCGATTCCATCTTGAACTTGAACCTTTTCAAGTATAGGTTCAGGGATTTTAGATTTAATATGGGTCTGACCGAACCGTCCGGTTTCGGGACTACAAACAGGGTCGAGTAATATCCCCTTCCTTGTTGGAGCAGGGGCACCTTGACCACCACCTGTTGAGGACACAATTTTTGAATTGCATTTAACACTCCCTTTCCTGGGGAGAAGATGGTAGGGCCGATTTGAAAAATCGGCGAGGAGGCACCTCTTCGAATTCCAGCTTGTAACCCTGAGAAACAATTTATATTGCCCAGGGATCCACCTGTGAGTGAACCCAGATGTGGCTGAAAACTCGAAGACCTGCCCCCACTGGGGCGGACTCCTCCAGTGGAGCCCCAGCGTCATGCGGTGGATTTTGTAGAGGCCGGGGAGGACTTCTGTTCCTGGGAACTAGCTGTGTTGTGCAGCTTCTTTCCACTGCCCCTACCTCTGGCAAGAAAGGACGCACCTCGTACTTTCTTGTTTTTGTGAGATCGAAAGGACTGCATTTGATAATGCGGTGCTCTCTTAGGCTGTGAGGGAATATAAGGCAGAAAATTTGATTTACCAGCTGTAGCTGTGGAGACCAGGTCCAAGAGACCGTCCCCAAGCAATTCCTCACCCTTGTAAGGTAATACCTCCATATGCCTTTTTGAGTCGGCATCACCTGTCCATTGTCGGGTCCATAGGATTCTTCTGGCAGAAATCGACATAGCGTTTATTCTAGAACCCAGTAGACTAATGTCTCTTTGAGCATCTCTCATATATAGGACAGCATCTTTTATATGCCCCAGGGTCAATAAAATAGTATCCTTATCTAGGGTATCAATCTCCTCTGATAAGGTATCTGTCCATGCCGCTACCGCACTACAGACCCATGCTGACGAGCTTGCCGGTCTGAGTAAGGTACCCGAATGTGTGTAAATGGACTTCAGGGTAACCTCCTGCTTGCTGTCAGCAGAATCCTTGAGGGTAGCCGTATCCTGGGATGGCAGCGCTACCTTCTTGGATAAGCGTGTTGATGCTTTGTCCACCCTAGGGGAGGATTCCCATCGTAACCTGTCCGTTGGCGGGAAAGGATACGCCATAAGAATCCTTTTGGAAATCTGCAGTTTTTTGTCTGGAGATTCCCAAGCTTTTTCACATAACTCGTTCAGCTCGTGTGAGGGGGGAAAGGTTACCTAAGGTTTCTTTCCCTTATACATATGTACCCTCTTGTCAGGGACAGGGGGTTCCTCTGTGTTGTGCAAAACATCTTTTATTGCCATAATCATATATCGAATAGATTTAGACAATTTTGGCTGTAACTTTGCATCATCGTAGTCAACACTAGAGTCAGAATCCGTGTCGGTATCTGTGTCAACTATTTGGGATAGTGGGCGCTTTTGAGACCCTGACGGTCCCTGCGACATAGGATCAGACATGGGTTGACACCCTGACTGTCCCATAGCTTCAGCTTTGTCTAATCTTTTGTGCAATGAGTTTACACTAGCATTTAAAACATTCCACATATCCATCCAGTCAGGTGTCGGCGCTGTCGACGGCGACACCACATTCATTTGCTCCCGCTCCTCTCTAATATAGCCTTCTCCCTCAGACATGTCGACACATGCGTACCGACACACCACACACTCAAGGGATGCTCTTTCTGAAGACAGTTCCCCCACAAGGCCCTTTGGAGAGACAGAGAGAGAGTATGCCAGCACACACCCCAGCGCTATATGACCCAGGAAGAAACACAGTAATTTAATGTTTACCCAGCAGCGCTGTTGTATATTATCTGCGCCGAATTATGTGCCCCCCTTCTCTTTTCAAACCCTCTTGTCTACCGTGGTATAAGCAGGGGAGAGTCCGGGGAGCTTCCTCTCAGCGGTGCTGTAGAGAAAAAATGGCGGTGGTGAGTGCTGAGGGAGAAGCCCCGCCCCCTCGGCGGCGGGCTTCTGTCCCGCTCAAATAGTGTAAAATTGGCGGGGGCTCTTACATATATACAGTGTCCAGCTGTATATATGTACTTTTTTGCCAAATAAGAGGTTTACATGCTGCCCAGGGCGCCCACCCCCCCTGCACCCTGCACCCTTACAGTGACTGCCATATGTGAGGTGTATGGGAGCAATGGCGCACAGCTGCAGTGCTGTGCATTACCTCAGTAAAGATCAAGGAGTCTTCTGCCGCCTCTGAAGTATTCTTTTCTTCTCATACTCACCCGGCTTCTATCTTCCGGCTCTGCGAGGGGGACGGCGGCGCGGCTCTGGGACGGACGGCGAGGGTGAGATCCTGCGTACCAGTCCCTCTGGAGCTAATGGTGTCCAGTAGCCTAAGAAGCAGAGCCTTTCAACTCACAGAAGTAGGTCTGCTTCTCTCCCCTCAGTCTCTCGATGCAGGGAGTCTGTTGCCAGCAGGCTCCCTGAAAATAAAAAACCTAACAAATATACTTTCTGTCAGGAAGGTCAGGAGAGCTCCCTGAAAAGCACCCAGTCTCCTCTAGGCGCAGTAGTAAACTGAGGTCTGGAGGAGGGGCATAGAGGGAGGAGCCAGTGCACACCCAGATCTAAAGTCTTTCTTAAAGTGCCCATGTCTCCTGCGGAGCCCGTCTATCCCCATGGTCCTTACGGAGTCCCCAGCATCCTCTAGGACGTAAGAGAAAGTATGTGTCTTAGTGTGAATCCAAGAAGTTTCCTACGGTGGAGTTTCAACTAGGATGGTTTCTCCTCTTTCTGCAAGCAGGTATGGATGTGGGCCTATGCTTGGGCTCCATAAAGGTCCAGATTTCGGCCTTGTACATTTTCTTCCAGAAACATTGGCTGCTCTCCCTGAGGTTTAGACAATCTTGAAAGGAGTTCTACACATCCAACCACCCTTTGTACCTCCTACGGCACCTTGGGATCTTAATGTGGTGCTGCAGTTCCTGCAATCGGATTGGTTCGAACCTTTACAGGAGGTGGATGTAAAGTTTCTTACATGGAAGGCAGTCACACTGTTGGCATTGGCATCTGCAAGACGCGTGTCAGAATTGGGGCATTGTCACACAAGAGCCCTTACTTGATTTTCCATGAGGATAGAGCTGAGCTCAGAACGCGTCAGCAATTTCTTCCAAAGGTGGTGTCGGCTTTTCATATCAACCAACCTATTGTGGTGCCGGTGGCTACTGACACCTCGATTACCTCAAAGTCCTTGGATGTTGTGAGGGCTTTGAAAATATATGTGAACAGAACTACTCATCACAGGAAGTCGGATGCACTGTTTGTCCTTTATGATCCCAACAGGATTGGATGTCCTGCTTCTAAGCAGACAATTTTTCGCTGGATCAGGCTTACTATCCTGCATGCTTAATACTGGCAGGTTTGCCAATTCCAAAATCTGTTCAGGCTCGCTCTACCCGTACAGTGGGTTCTTCCTGGGCAGCTGCACGGGGTGTCTCGGCTATTCAGCTTTTCCGAGCGGCTACTTGGTCAGGGTCGAACACGATTGCTAAGTTCTACAAGTTTGATACTTTGGCCTCTGAGGACCTAAAACTGCAGGAACCTCAGCACTCTCCCTCCTGTACTGGGATCTTTGGTACATCCCCATGGTACTAAATGGAACTCAAGCATCCTCTAGGATGTAAGAGAAAATAGGATTTTAATTACCTACCGGTAATTCTTTTTCTCGTAGTCCGTAGAGCAGGGGTGGCCAACCAGTCAGAGGCAAAGAGCCAGAAAAGATCTGTAGTAAAGGGCAAGAGCCACTATCATGCGTGCGTGGCCTAGTTTTCACAAAGCCACACCCAGTTTTGGTGCGCGCACCTTTCGGTATGACATTTGTAGGAGTATGACCTTGTGTCATAACCCCGTTTTTAGTCATGTTGTACAGTGCCACATACATATAATGCCCCAGTACAGTGCCACATACATATAAAAATGCCAAAAAATGGGTGCCTCCACAGTGCCAGATACATATACCCCCCTCCACAGTGCCAGATACACATATGTCCAAACAGTGCCAGATAAATATATGCCCCCAGTGCCAGATACACATGCCCCCACAGTACCAGATACACATGCCCCAACAGTACCAGCTATGCTCCCAGGGCCAGATACACATGTCCCCACAGTGCTAGCTATGCCCCCAGTGCCAGATACACATGTCCACACAGTGCCAGCTATGCCCCATGTGCCAGATGCACATGCCCCCACAGTGCCAGATATGCCCCCAGTGCAGATACACGTCTCCACAGTGCCAGCTATGCATGTCCTTACAGTGCTAGCTATGCCCCCAGTGCCAGATACACATGTCCACACAGTGCCAGCTATGCCCCCAGTGCCAGATACACATGTCCTAACAGTGCCAGATATGCCCCCCAGTGCCAGATACACATCCTTACAGTGCCAGATATGCCCCCAGTGCAGATCCACACTATGCCCTCAGTGCAGATACACATGCCCCCACAGTGCCAGCTATGCCCCCAGTGCGCTCTCCTCCCCTCTCCTCACACGCCGGAGAGACCTTAGATTAACACACAGCAACTTCTAAGCCTTAGAAATTGCTGTGTGTCGGGCAGCGGTGGCCGGGAGCGGATCGAGCCGCAGGCGGAGGATGAAAGAGCCGCATGCTGCTCGAGAGCCGCGGGTTGGCCACCGCTGCCGTAGAGGATGCTGGGCACCCGCCCACTGCTTCGTATTCCTGCATTGTTACTTGGTTAAGTGTTGTTGGCTCAGTCGTTGCTAAATCGTTTCAAGTTGGTTAGCTTGGCTTTCCTTTTGTTATTTGTGAGCTGGTGTGAATCTCACCACTATCTGTGTATTTCCTTCTCTCGAAGTATGTCTGTCTCCTCGGGCACAGTTTCTAGACTAAGTCTGTTGGCTGGAGAGGCATAGAGGGAGGGGCCAGCCTACACTATTAAACTCTAAAAGTGCCAGTGGCTCCTAGTGGACCCATCTATACCCCGTGGTACTAAATGGAACCCCAGCATCCTCTACGGACTACGAGAAAAGGATTTACCGGTAGGTATATAAAATCCTATTTCTCATACGTCCTAGAGGATGCTGGGGTCCACTTCAGTACCATGAGGTATAGACGGTTCCGCAGGAGCCCCATGGGCACTTTAAGACTTTTCAAAGGGTGTGAACTGGCTCCTCCCTCTATGCCCCTCCTCCAGACCTCAGTTTTAGAAATGTGCCCAGGCAGACTGGATGCACTCCAGGGGAGCTCTACTGAGTTTCTCTGAAAAGACTTATGTTAGGTTTTTTATTTTCAGGGAGAACTGCTGGCAACAGTCACCCTGCTTCGTGGGACTGAGGGTGCAGATGTAGGAACCAATTTCCTAAAGAGTTTCATGGCTCTGCTTCTGGCTGACAGGACACCATTAGCTCCTGAAGGGTACTGAACGCTAGCTGTACCTAGATGCTCACTCCCACAGCACGCCGTCAGCCCCCTTGCAGAGCCAAAAGTCAGAAGACAGGTGAGTGTTAGAAGACAGATCTTCAATCAAGGTGACGGCTAAAGGTACCGTGCGGCTGGCGGGAGCGCAGCGTGCCATACTGCCCACATAAAACAGGCACTGCAGGGTGCAGGGGGGGGGGGCAGCATGATACCCTATAAAACTGGTAGAAAGGGGGCATAAGATGCCGAGGCACAGCCCTACCCCCACCAGTATAAATAATATTGTCAGAATCTCTGAGGAGAAATGCACCATTGCGGGGGCGGAGCTTCCTCCTCCGTCAGCCAGCACACTGCTCAGCGCCATTTTCTCTCTCTCCTCAGGCTGCCGAGACAACGCTGGTCCTCCTCCACTACTGAATACAAGTATCAGGGTGCAAAACAAGGGGGGGGCACAGTGAAATTGGTGCTTTACCTTGTGTATTTACATTATAAAAAAGCGCTGTATGTCAGTGGGCATTTTGTGTTTCACAGGCATTGTGTTACTGGCGCTGGGTTTGTGAAGTGGCTGCTCCTATCTCTGTCCTTCTGACAGATTTTACTGTGGGTCTGTCCCCTATAAGTCCCGGAGTGTCTGTGGTGTGTTTGTGACTTTGTGCACGTGTGTGGCATGTCTGAGGCAGGGAGTTTTTCCCCTGAGGGAGCCATTTTAGGGACACAGAGTTGTAATGTGGTGGCGCTGCCGGCACACCACGAGCCTGCATGGGTGAAAGAAATACGTGATAGTGTGAATCATATCAGTAGGAGATTAGATAGGTCTGAGTCTCATGCAGAAAGCTGGAGAAAATCAGTTGAAGATGTGATTTTTCAGGGTTCTGCTGTTTCATCCGCAGGCGACCCCTCTGGGTCACATAAGAGACCGTTTGCAAACATTGTCCATACTGATACCGACACGGACTCTGATCCTTGTGTCGAAGATAGTGATTCCAGGGCGGTAGATCCTAAATTGGCAAAAAAATATACAATATATGATTGTTGCTATAAAGGAGGTCTTAGAAGTTACGGAAGCCCCTACTGTACCTCAGGAGAAGGCTTATTTCTATAAGTAAAATAAATGTAAGGTAACTTTCCCTCCTTCCCACGAGCTAAATACTCTTTTTGAGGGAGTTTGGGTGAATCCTGAAACAAAATTTCATATTCCCAAAAGGATTCAGATTGCTTATCCTTTCCCATTAGAGGACAGGAAAAGATGGGAGTCACCCCCAGTTTTAGACAGTGCACTGTCAAGGTTAACAAAAAAGGTGATTCTCCCTGCACCTGGGACGGCTTCACTAAAGGAGCCGGCAGACCGTAAAATGGAGACCACGTTAAAATCTATTTATGTGGCCAATGGTACGCTGCTCAGACCCACCATTGCTTGCGCGTGGATATTGGACTTTTGGGTTCAACAGCCGCTACCATGGCAGTATCGACTCGGAGGGCGTTGTGGATTCGCCAGTGGAATGCTGATGCAGATTTCAAAAGAAATATGGAGGCTCTCCCGTATAAAGGTGAGGCCTTATTTGGTGATCGGCTGGATGCGTTAGTCTCGGCGGCTACCGCAGGTAAGTCGACATTCTTGCCTTATGCTCCTGCACCGGCGAAAAAGACACATCACTCTCACATGCAGCTCTTTCGGCCCGACAAATACAAAAAGGCCAAAGGTTCCCCCTTCTTTGCAGGTAGGGGAAGGGGAAAAGGAAAGAAATCCGCAGCATCTCCAGGATCCCAGGAGCAGAAGTCAACCCCTACTTCTGCCAAATCTACAGCATGACGCTTGGGCTCCCTTTCGGGAGTCCGCTCGGGTGGGAGCACGTCTGAAACTTTTCAGTCAAGTCTGGATTCAATCTGGCCTGGACCCATGGGTCTTACAAATAGTGTCCCAAGGGTACACACTGGAGTTTCAAGACGTCCCCCCATGCCGATTTTTCAAATCGACCTTGCCAGTTTCTCTTCCAGAAAGAGAGGCAGTAACAACAGCAATTCAAAAACTATGTCAGGATCAGGTCATTGTCCTGGTACCTTTGTCACAAAGAGGAGAAGGTTTTTATTCAAGCCTCTTCCTAGTTCCGAAGCCGGACGGCTCGGTCAGACCGATTTTAAACCTGAAAAATCTGAATCTCTACCTGAAAAGGTTCAAGTTCAAGATGGAATCCCTGAGGGCGGTGATTTCCATTCTGAAGGAGGGGGACTTCATGGTGTCAGTAGACATAACGGATGCTTACTTGCATGTTCCCATTTATCATCCTCACCAAGCTTATCTGAGATTCGCAGTACAGGATTGCCATTACCAGTTCCAGACGTTGCCGTTCGGTCTCTCCACGGCACCGAGGGTATTCACAAAGGTGATGGCGGAGATGATGGTCCTCCTTCGGCAGAAAGGAGTCAATATAATTCCTTATCTGGACGATCTCCTGATAAAAGCGAGATCCAGGGAACAGTTGGTGCGGAACATCGCACTCTCCCTGTCAATACTCCAACAACACGGTTGGATCATGAATTTTCCAAAATCGCAGTTGGAACCAACAACAAGATTGTCCTTTTTAGGGATGATTCTGGACACAGAAGTACAGAGAGTATTTCTTCCAGTGGAAAAGGCTCAGGAAATCCAGAAAATGGTCATACAAATTTTGAAACCAACAAGCGTGTCGATCCATCAATGCATTCGGTTGTTGGGGAAAATGGTAGCGGCCTACGAGGCCATACAGTTTGCCCGATTTTATGCCAGAGTATTTCAGTGGGACCTGTTGAACAAGTGGTCCGGATCCCACCTACACATGCACCGGAAGATAATCCTGTCCTCCAAAGCCAGGATTTCGCTCCTGTGGTGGCTACACAGTTCTCACCTACTGGAGGGACGCAGTTTCGGGATTTAGGACTGGGTCCTGGTAAGCACGGATGTAAGTCTCCGAGGCTGGGGAGCTGTCACACAGGGGGAAAGCTTCCAAGGAAAATGGTCAAGTCAGGAAGCCTGCCTTCACATAAACATTCTGGAATTGATAGTCATTTACAACGGCCTTTTACAAGCGGTACATCTTCTTCAAGATCATCCCATGCAGATCCAGTCGGACAATGTAACAGCAGTCGCGTACATAAACAGGCAAGGCGGAACGAAAAGCAGAGCAGCAATGGCAGAGATGACAAGTATTCTCCTCTGGGCAGAAAGACATGTAAGAGCTCTGTCGGCAATTTTCATTCCGGGAGTGGACAACTGGGAAGCAGACTTCCTCAGCAGACACGATCTCCATCCAGGAGAGTGGGGCCTCCACCAAGAAGTCTTTGCAGAGGTGACAAGTCTTTGGGGAGTTCCTCAAGTAGACATTATGGCATCTCGTCTAAACAAGAAGCTTCAGAGATATTTTTCCAGGTCGAGAGACCCTCAAGCAATAGCGGTGGATGCACTGGTAACCCAGTGGTTGTTTCGGTCGGTATATGTGTTCCCTCCACTTCCACTGATTCCAAAAGTTCTCAAAATAATAAGAAGAACAAGAGTTCGAGCAATCTTCATTGCCCCAGACTGGCCAAGGAGGGCTTGGTATCCAGATCTTCAGGAGTTACTCATAGAAGATCCTCGGCCTCTTCCTCATCGAGAGGACCTACTACAGCAGGGGCCATGTGTGTATCAAGACTTACTGCGGCTACGTTTGACGGCATGGCTGTTGAGCGCCAGATCCTAGCCCGAAAGGGTATTCCCAAGGAAGTCATCCCCACTCTTATTCAGGCCAGGAATGGAGTAACGTATAAACATTACCACCGTATTTGGAGAAAGTATGTGTCTTGGTGTGAAACCAAGAAGGCTCCTACGGGAGAGTTTGAATTGGGACGTTTTCTTCATTTTCTCCAGGCTGGTGTGGATGCGGGCCTTAGATTGGGGTCAATCAAGGTCCAGATTTCGGCCTTATCAGTTTTCTTTCAAAAACAATTGGCCTCCTTTCCAGAAGTTCAGACGTTCGTGAAAGAGGTTCTGCACATCCAGCCTCCATTTGTGCCTCCAGTGTCACCATGGGACCTTAATGTGGTGTTGCAGTTCCTTCAATCAGATTGGTTTGAACCTCTGCAGGAGATAGAATTGAAGTTTCTAACTTGGAAAGTGGTCATGCTTTTGGCCTTGGCATCCGCAAGGCGGGTGTCTGAGTTGGGGGCTTTGTCTCACAAGAGCTCTTACCTGATCTTCCATGAAGATAGGGTGGAGTTGAGAACTCGCCAACATTTCCTTCCAAAGGTGGTTTCATCTTTTCACATAAACCAACCTTTTGTGGTGCCAGTAGCTACTGACACTTTCACTGAGTCTCTAGATGTGGTTAGAGCTTTGAAGATTTATGTCGCAAGAACAGCTCGAATAAGGAAAACAGAGGCTCTGTTTGTCCTGTATGCTCCCAACAAGATTGGGTGTCCTGCTTCTAAGCAGACTATTGCGCGCTGGATTAGAGGTACGATTCAGCACGCTCTTTCTACGGCAGGATTGCCAATACTGAAGTCGGTGAAGGCCCATTCTACTAGGAAAGTGGGCTCATCCTGGGCGGCTGCCCGGGGCGTCTCGGCTTTACAACTTTGCTGAGTGGCTACTTGGTCAGGGTCAAACACATTTGCTAAATTTTATATGTTTGACACTTTGGCCGATGAGGACCTCAAGTTTGGTCAATCGGTGCTGCAGGGTCATCCGCACTCTCCCGCCCGTACTGGAGCTTTGTTATAACCCCATGGTACTGAAGTGGACCCCAGCATCCTCTAGTACGTATGAGAAAATAGGATTTTAATACCTACCGGTAAATCCTTTTCTCCTAGTCCGTAGAGGATGCTGGGCGCTCGTCCCAGTGCGTACTTTACCTGCAGTTTGTTCTTTATAGTTACACAAGTTGTGTTACATTTGGTTTCAGCATGTTGCTGCAAATAGTTCATGCCTGTTGGCGTGTGTTATGTTGAATGCCATGTTGTGCGGCATGGTTGAGGTGTGAGCTGGTATGAATCTCACCATTAGTATAAAAGTAAATCCTTTCCTCGAAATGTCCGTCTCCATGGGCACAGTTCCTATAACTGAGGTCTGGAGGAGGGGCATAGAGGGAGGAGCCAGTTCACACCCTTTGAAAAGTCTTAAAGTGCCCATGGCTCCTGCGGAACCATCTATACCCCATGGTACTGAAGTGTACCTCTACGGACTATGAGAAAAGGATTTACCGGTAGGTATTAAAATCCTATTTTTTTTTTTCAGGAGAAAAACGATCAGGGCTAAATGAATCTCGCCCTTCAGCTCCATATCTATTGGTAAACCCTAAACCATGTCCAAAGCAGCAGTGATGCTCAGATCTGTTAATGCTGTAGGAGGCATTGGCATAAGTGCATGCACGTGTTATCAGATGCAGTATTGGATCACCTGCGACACCCTGAGGTCACGAAAACCGTCCGCCACAGCTCTGTCCCTGAGACCAGGAAACCTACGTCTTAAGGCGGAGACCCAGGCCTTCCCACGTTTGTGAAACGTACTGCGTCCGACAATGCAGGACCCGTACTGCACGTATGCATTACTGGTAGTGATGAGCGGGTTCGGTTTCTCGGAAACCGAACCCCCCCGAACTTCACCCTTTTTACACGGGTCCGAGCCATACTCGGATTCTCCCGTATGGCTCGGTTAACCCGAGCGCGCCCGAACGTCATCATCCCGCTGTCGGATTCTCGCGAGATTCGGATTCTATATAAGCAGCCGCGCGTCGCCGCCATTTTCACTCGTGCATTGGAAATGTTAGGGAGAGGACGTGGCTGGCGTCCTCTCCGTTTATTCATTGTTGAGTTGATGCAAATATTTGTGCTTGCTTATATCATTGTGGGGACTGGGGAGCAGCTTTATATTAATATAGGAGGAGTACAGTGCAGAGTTTTGCTGATCAGTGACCACCAGTTTTATCCGTTCTCTGCCTGAAAAAAACACTCCATATCTGTGCTCAGTGTGCTGCATATATCTGTGCTCACACTGCTTAATTGTGGGGACTGGGGAGCAGCTGTATTATATAGCAGGAGTACAGTGCAGAGTTTTGCTGACAGTGACCACCAGTATACGTTGTCTGCCTGAAAAACACTCCATATCTGTGCTCAGTGTGCTGCTTTATTGTGGGGACAGGGGAGTCGGGACCACCAGTATATTATTATATAGGAGGAGTACAGTGCAGAGTTTTGCTGACACAGTGACCACCAGTATATATAGCAGTATGGTACGGAAGGCCACTGCTGTACCTACCTCTGTGTCATCATTAAGTATACTATCCATCTACATTCTATACCTGTGGTGCATTTTAGTTTTGCAGTTTGCTGACACAGTGACCACCAGTATATATAGCAGTACGGTACGGAAGGCCACTGCTGTACCTACCTCTGTGTCGTCATTAAGTATACTATCCATCTACATTCTATACCTGTGGTGCATTTTAGTTTTGCAGTTTGCTGACACAGTGACCACCAGTATATATAGCAGTACGGTACGGAAGGCCACTGCTGTACCTACCTCTGTGTCGTCATTAAGTATACTATCCATCTAAATACTATACCTGTGGTGCATTTTAGTTTTGCAGTTTGCTGACACAGTGACCACCAGTATATATAGCAGTACGGTACGGAAGGCCACTGCTGTACCTACCTCTGTGTCGTCATTAAGTATACTATCCATCTACATTCTATACCTGTGGTGCATTTCAGTTGTGCAGTTTGCTGACACAGTGACCACCAGAATATATAGCAGTACGGTACGGAAGGCCACTGCTGCACCTACCTCTGTGTCATCATTAAGTATGCTTATCCATCTACATTCTATACCTGTGGTGCATTTTAGTTTTGCAGTTTGCTGACACAGTGACCACCAGTATATATAGCAGTACGGTACGGAAGGCCACTGCTGTACCTACCTCTGTGTCATCATTAAGTATACTATCCATCTACATTATATACCTGTGGTGCATTTTAGTTTTGCAGTTTGCTGACACAGTGACCACCAGTATATATAGCAGTACGGTACGGAAGGCCACTGCTGTACCTACCTCTGTGTCATCATTAAGTATACTATCCATCTACATTCTATACCTGTGGTGCATTTTAGTATTGCAGTTTGCTGACACAGTGACCACCAGTATATATAGCAGTACGGTATGGAAGGCCACTGCTGTACCTACCTGTGTGTCGTCATTAAGTATACTATCCATCTACATTCTATACCTGTGGTGCATTTTAGTTTTGCAGTTTGCTGACACAGTGACCACCAGTATATATAGCAGTACGGTACGGAAGGCCACTGCTGTACCTACCTCTGTGTCGTCATTAAGTATACTATCCATCTACATTCTATACCTGTGGTGCATTTTAGTTTTGCAGTTTGCTGACACAGTGACCACCAGTATATATAGCAGTACGGTACGGAAAGGCCACTGCTGTACCTACCTCTGTGTCGTCATTAAGTATACTATCCATCTACATTCTATACCTGTGGTGCATTTTAGTTTTGCAGTTTGCTGACACAGTGACCACCAGTATATATAGCAGTACGGTACGGAAGGCCACTGCTGTACCTACCTCTGTGTCGTCATTAAGTATACTATCCATCTACATTCTATACCTGTGGTGCATTTTAGTTTTGCAGTTTGCTGACACAGTGACCACCAGTATATATCGCAGTACGGTACGGAAGGCCACTGCTGTACCTACCTCTGTGTCATCATTAAGTATACTATCCATCTACATTCTATATCTGTGGTGCATTTTAGTTTTGCAGTTTGCTGACACAGTGACCACCAGTATATATAGCAGTACGGTACGGAAGGCCACTGCTGTACCTACCTCTGTGTCGTCATTAAGTATACTATCCATCTACATTCTATACCTGTGGTGCATTTTAGTTTTGCAGTTTGCTGACACAGTGACCACCAGTATATATAGCAGTACGGTACGGAAGGCCACTGCTGTACCTACCTCTGTGTCGTCATTAAGTATACTATCCATCTACATTCTATACCTGTGGTGCATTTTAGTTTTGCAGTTTGCTGACACAGTGACCAACAGTATATATAGCAGTACGGTACGGAAGGCCACTGCTGTACCTACCTCTGTGTCGTCATTAAGTATACTATCCATCTACATTCTATACCTGTGGTGCATTTCAGTTGTGCAGTTTGCTGACACAGTGACCACCAGTATATATAGCAGTACGGTACGGAAGTCCACTGCTGTACCTACCTCTGTGTCGTCATTAAGTATACTATCCATCTACATTCTATACCTGTGGTGCATTTTAGTTTTGCAGTTTGCTGACACAGTGACCACCAGTATATATAGCAGTACGGTACGGAAGGCCACTGCTGTACCTACCTGTGTGTCGTCATTAAGTATACTATCCATCTACATTCTATATCTGTGGTGCATTTTAGTTTTGCAGTTTGCTGACACAGTGACCACCAGTATATATAGCAGTACGGTACGGAAGGCCACTGCTGTACCTACCTCTGTGTCGTCATTAAGTATACTATCCATCTACATTCTATACCTGTGGTGCATTTTAGTTTTGCAGTTTGCTGACACAGTGACCACCAGTATATATAGCAGTACGGTACGGAAGGCCACTGCTGTACCTACATCTGTGTCATCAAGTATACTATCCATCTACATTCTATACCTGTGGTGCATTTTAGTTGTGCGCAGTATATATAGTAGTAGGCCATTGCTATTGATACTGGCATATAATTCCACACATTAAAAAAATGGAGAACAAAAATGTGGAGGTTAAAATAGGGAAAGATCAAGATCCACTTCCACCTCATGCTGAAGCTGCTGCCACTAGTCATGGCCGAGACGATGAAATGCCATCAACGTCGTCTGCCAAGGCCGATGCCCAATGTCATAGTAGAGATCATGTAAAATAAAAACAAAACAAAAGTTCAGTAAAATGACCCAAAAATCAAAATTGAAAGCGTCTGATGAGAAGCGTAAACTTGCCAATATGCCATTTACGACACGGAGTGGCAAGGAACGGCTGAGGCCCTGGCCTATGTTCATGGCTAGTGGTTCAGATTCACATGAGGATGGAAGCACTCATCCTCTCGCTAGAAAAATGAAAAGACTTAAGCTGGCAAAAGCACAGCAAAGAACTGTGCGTTCTTCTAAATCACAAATCCCCAAGGAGAGTCCAATTGTGTCGGTTGCGATGCCTGACCTTCCCAACACTGGACGGGAAGAGCTTGCGCCTTCCACCATTTGCACGCCCCCTGCAAGTGCTGGAAGGAGCACCCGCAGTCCAGTTCCTGATAGTCAAATTGAAGATGTCACTGTTGAAGTACACCAGGATGAGGATATGGGTGTTGCTGGCGCTGGGGAGGAAATTGACAAGGAGGATTCTGATGGTGAGGTGGTTTGTCAAAGTCAGGCACCCGGGGAGACACCTGTTGTCCGTGGGACGAATATGGCCATTGACATGCCTGGTCAAAATACAAAAAAAATCAGCTCTTCGGTGTGGAATTATTTAAACACAAATGCGGACAACAGGTGTCAAGCCGTGTGTTGCCTTTGTCAAGCTGTAATAAGTAGGGGTAAGGACGTTAACCACCTCGGAACATCCTCCCTTATACGTCACCTGCAGCGCATTCATCATAAGTCAGTGACAAGTTCAAAAACTTTGGATGACAGCGGAAGCAGTCCACTGACCACTAAATCCCTTCCTCTTGTAACCAAGCTCCTGCAAACCACACCACCAACTCCCTCAGTGTCAATTTCCTCCTTACCCAGGAAAGCCAATAGTCCTGCAGGCCATGTCACTGGCAAGTCTGACGAGTCCTCTCCTGCCTGGGATTCCTCCGATGCATCCTTGAGTGTAACGCCTACTGCTGCTGACGCTGCTGTTGTAGCTGCTGGGAGTCGATCGTCATCCCAGAGGGGAAGTCGGAAGACCACTTGTACTACTTCCAGTAAGCAATTGACTGTCCAACAGTCCTTTGCGAGGAAGATGAAATATCACAGCAGTCATCCTGCTGCAAAGCAGATAACTCAGGCCTTGGCAGCCTGGGCGGTGAGAAACATGGTTCCGGTATCCACCGTTAATTCAGAGGCAACTAGAGACTTGATTGAGGTACTGTGTCCCCGGTACCAAACACCATCTAGGTTCCATTTCTCTAGGCAGGCGATACCGAAAATGTACACAGACGTCAGAAAAAGAGTCACCAGTGTCCTAAAAAATGCAGTTGTACCCAATGTCCACTTAACCACGGACATGTGGACAAGTGGAGCAGGGCAGACTCAGGACTATATGACTGTGACAGCCCACTGGGTAGATGTATTGCCTCCCGCAGCAAGAACAGCAGCGACGGCACCAGTAGCAGCATCTCGCAAACGCCAACTCGTTCCTAGGCAGGCTACGCTTTGTATCACCGCTTTCCAGAAGAGGCACACAGCTGACAACCTCTTACGGAAACTGAGGAAGATCATCGCAGAATGGCTTACCCCAATTGGACTCTCCTGGGGATTTGTGACATCGGACAACGCCAGCAATATTGTGCGTGCATTACATCTGGGCAAATTCCAGCACGTCCCATGTTTTGCACATACATTGAATTTGGTGGTGCAGAATTATTTAAAAAACGACAGGGGCGTGCAAGAGATGCTGTCGATGGCCCGAAGAATTGCGGGCCACTTTCGGCATTCAGCCACCGCGTACAGAAGACTGGAGCACCACCAAACAATCCTGAACCTGCCCTGCCATCATCTGAAGCAAGAGGTGGTAACGAGGTGGAATTCAACCCTCTATATGCTTCAGAGGATGGAGGAGCAGCAAAAGGCCATTCAAGCCTATACATCTGCCCACGATATAGGCAAAGGAGGGGGAATGCACCTGACTCAAGCGCAGTGGAGAATGATTTCAACGTTGTGCAAGGTTCTGCAACCCTTTGAACTTGCCACACGTGAAGTCAGTTCAGACACTGCCAGCCTGAGTCAGGTCATTCCCCTCATCAGGCTTTTGCAGAAGAAGCTGGAGACATTGAAGGAGGAGCTAAAACAGAGCGATTCCGCTAGGCATGTGGGACTTGTGGATGGAGCCCTTAATTCGCTTAACCAGGATTCACGGGTGGTCAATCTGTTGAAATCAGAGCACTACATTTTGGCCACCGTGCTCGATCCTAGATTTAAAACCTACGTTGTATCTCTCTTTCCGGCAGACACAAGTCTGCAGAGGTTCAAAGACCTGCTGGTGAGAAAATTGTCAAGTCAAGCGGAACGTGACCCGTCAACATCTCCTCCTTCACATTCTCCCGCAACTGGGGGTGCGAGGAAAAGGCTAAGAATTCCGAGCCCACCCCCTGGCGGGGATGCAGGGCAGTCTGGAGCGAGTGCTGACATGTGGTCCGGACTGAAGGACCTGCCAACGATTACTGACATGTCGTCTACTGTCACTGCATATGATTCTCTCACCATTGAAAGAATGGTGGAGGATTATATGAGTGACCGCATCCAAGTAGGCACGTCAGACAGTCCGTACGTATACTGGCAGGAAAAAGAGGCAATTTGGAGGCCCTTGCACAAACTGGCTTTATTCTACCTAAGTTGCCCTCCCTCCAGTGTGTACTCCGAAAGAGTGTTTAGTGCAGCCGCTCACCTTGTCAGCAATCGACGTACGAGGTTACTTCCAGAAAATGTGGAGAAGATGATGTTCATCAAAATTAATTATAATCAATTCCTCCGTGGAGACATTCACCAGCAATTGCCTCCAGAAAGTACACAGGGATCTGAGATGGTGGATTCCAGTGAGGACGAATTAATAATCTGTGAGGAGGGGGATGTACACAGTAAAAGGGGTGAGGAATCGGAGGATGATGATGAGGTGGACATCTTGCCTCTGTAGAGCCAGTTTGTGCAAGGAGAGATTGATTGCTTCTTTTTTGGTGGGGGCCCAAACCAACCAGTCATTTCAGTCACAGTCGTGTGGCAGACCCTGTCGCTGAAATAATGGGTTCGTTAAAGTGTGCATGTCCTGTTTATACAACATAAGGGTGGGTGGGAGGGCCCAAGGACAATTCCATCTTGCACCTCTTTTTTCTTTCATTTTTCTTTGCATCATGTGCTGTTTGGGGACAATTTTTTTGGGACATCCTGCGTGACACTGCAGTGCCACTCCTAGATGGGCCCGGTGTTTGTGTCGGCCACTAGGGTCGCTTATCTTACTCACACAGCTACCTCATTGCGCCTCTTTTTTTCTTTGCGTCATGAGCTGTTTGGGGAGGGTTTTTTGGAAGGGACATCCTGTCTGACACTGCAGTGCCACTCCTAGATGGGCCAGGTGTTTGTGTCGGCCACTTGTGTCGCTTATCTTAGTCACACAGCGACCTTGGTGCGCCCAGAGCCGGCCATAGGCATAGGCAAACTAGGCAATTGCCTAGGGCATTTGATATGCCTAGGGGCATCAGCAGCTTCTGCTGATTAAAATAATATGCGGCATGCCTATATTCTGTGTGTAGCATTTCTTATGCAGATACAGCCACAGTCTCACACAATATATAGGCATGCTGCATATCATTTTAATCAACAGAATCTGCTTGTGCATCCTAGCCACATAGCAATGCAAATAAGATGCATTTTCATAAAAAAAGGTCCCCGACGTTAGCATTGAGGCAAGATTTATGAGGACACATCTGTATCCAAGCAGAGGCAGAGGTCACAGTGTTAGTAGCAGTGTGAGTGCTGTGTGCATGTGAGTGGGTTGGTTGTGCAGTAGTGTTCGGAATATGTGTAAGAAGCATTATGTGTGTCATGTAAAAATGCATTAATAATGTGCAACATATGTGTAAGGGGCACTATGTGTGTCATTATGTGTATAGGGGCACCAATAATGTGCAGCAAATGTGTAGGGGGCACTATGTGTGTTATTATGTGTATAAGGGCATTAATAATATGCGGCATATATGTAAGGGACATTATGTGTAAAAGGGCATTAATAAAGGTTGTCATAATGTGTAAGGCACATTATGTTTATAAGGACATTAATAAAGTGTAAGGGGTATTACTGTGTGGAATTATGTGTATAAATGCATTACTAATGTGTGGCATTATGTGTATAAGGTGCTCTACTATGTGGCGTTGCATCTAGAAAGGGCACTACTGTGTTGTCTAATATAAATAAAGAGCAATAGAGTGTGGTGTAATGTGAATAAGGAGCAATTCAGTATGATGTAATGTGAATAAGGGGCTCTACTGTGTGGAGTAATGTTTATAAGGTAAAGTAATGATACTACTGTGGGATGTAATATAAATTATGGACATTATCGCATGATCAAATGTGAATAAAGTTTCAGTACTGTGTGGCGTAATTGGAATTGGGGTTACTATTGTGTGGCCATGCCCCTTGCCAGCAAAAACACACCCCTTTTTGGGCTGTGCACCAAATGTGTGAACTGTTCCTATTTAAAATATAGGGGGTACAAACACCAAAATAAGGACTGCTATGGGTGAGGGGTGATGGTGCTGGGAAAGAGGTGCAAGGTCAGAGGCGGAACCAGCGGTGGTGCTAGGGGGCACCAGCCAAAATCTTGCCTAGGGCATCATATTGGTTAGGGCCGGCTCTGGGTGCGCCTCTTTTTTTCTTTGTATCATGTGCTGTTTGGGGACTATTTTTTTGAAGTGCCATCCTGTCTGACACTGCAGTGCCACTCCTAGATGGGCCAGGTGTTTGTGTCGGCCACTTGTGTCGCTTATCTTAGTCACACAGCGACCTTGGTGCGCCTCTTTTTTTCTTTGCATCATGTGCTGTTTGGGGACTATTTTTTTGAAGTGCCATCCTGCCTGACACTGCAGTGCCACTCCTAGATGGGCCAGGTGTTTGTGTCGGCCACTTGTGTCGCTTAGCTTAGCCATCCAGCGACCTCGGTGCAAATTTTAGTACTAAAAATAATATTGTGAGGTGTGAGGTGTTCAGAATAGACTGGAAATGAGTGGATATTATGGTTATTGAGGTTAATAATACTATGGGATCAAAATGACCCCCAAATTCTATGATTTAAGCTGTTTTTTAGGGTTTTTTGAAAAAAACACCCGAATCTAAAACACACCCAAATCCGACAAAAACATTTCGGTGAGGTTTTGCCAAAACGCATCCGAATCCAAAACACGGCCGCGGAACCGAATCCAAAACCAAAACACAAAACCCGAAAAATGTCCGGTGCACATCACTGGGCCGGCGCATGCGCAGAGAACCAAACGTCGTTACTTTGCGCTTTTAGCAATACAGTGACCAGACCTGAATCAGGCCCACTGTGCAAAGCTTTCTTCAGGGCAGCTTCTTCTTGGCATTAAGTTTGGCCATCAGAAGCCGATGTTTAGCAATGAACGATGTTCCTAGCTTGATGGAAATAGTTTTTCAATTCAAAACCATGGTCCGCAGCACTGCACCTGTTGTGCAAAATCCTGGTGTTGACTGTGCGTGAGAACCAAATAACCAATGGTTAAATTATTCCCACATTGCGTGAAGTATGGGAACAGCAATGTAGTAGTGTTCTAAAAGGCTTAGCTTTTTGAACTTTGGCTCAGGCAGCTAACGCCATATGATGGCATTACCTATTGTAGCCTTTTCTTTGGAGACTGCATGAGAGGATGGTTAGGGTTAGGCTGCCGAAAGGTATGGTTATGGTTAGGCTGCGGGAGGGGTGGGTTAGGCACTAGGTGGTAGGTCAGGCTGCAGGAGGGGACAGTTAGGGTTAGGCTATGGGAGGGGTGGGTTAGGTCTAGGGTTAGGCACTAGGTGATAGGTCTAGGTTAGGCTGCGCAAGGGTACAGTTAGGGCTAGGCTGCATGAGAGGATGGTTAGGCTGCCAAAGGGTATGGCTAGGGTTAGGCTGCAAGAGGGGTGGGTTAGGTTTAGGGTTAGGCTGCGGGAGGGGTGGGTTAGGCAGCGGGAGGGGTGGGTTAGGGTTAGGCACTAGGTGGTAGGTCAAGGTTAGGCTGCACGAGGGTACAGTTAGGGCTAGGCTGCGGGAGGGGTGGGTTAGGGTTAGGCACTAGGTGGTAGGTCAAGGTTAGGCTGCGCAAGGGTACAGTTAGGGCTAGGCTGTGGGAGGGGTGGGTTAGGGTTAGGCACTAGGTGGTAGGTCAAGGTTAGGCTGCGCGAGGGTACAGTTAGGGCTAGGCTGCAGGAGGGGTGGGTTAGGGTTAGGCACTAGGTTGTAGGTCAAGGTTAGGCTGCGCGAGGGTACAGTTAGGGCTAGGCTGCGGGAGGGGTGGGTTAGGGTTAAGCACTAGGTGGTAGGTCAAGGTTAGGCTGCGCGAGGGTACAGTTAGGGTTAGGCTGCGCGAGGGTACAGTTAGGGCTAGGCTGCGGGAGGGGTGGGTTAGGGTTAGTCACTAGGTGGTAGGTCAAGGTTAGGCTGCGCGAGGGTACAGTTAGGGTTAGGCTGCGGGAGGGGTGGGTTAGGGTTAGGCACTAGGTGGTAGGTCAAGGTTAGGCTGCGCGAGGGTACAGTTAGGGCTAGGCTGCGGGAGGGGTGGGTTAGGGTTAGGCACTAGGTGGTAGGTCAAGGTTAGGCTGCGCGAGGGTACAGTTAGGGTTAGGCTGCGGGAGGGGTGGGTTAGGGTTAGAATATTCACGGAGATCTGTTGGCATTGTGACAGTCAGGACACTGGCCGCCGGAATTTTGTACCAAACCCATATAAAAGTGTTACATATACAGTATATACAGTAAAATAGACTGCACTCCCCATTGAGGTTTGTTTCCATTTTTTTATATTGGCAGGGCAGATTGAAACGTATGGAACGTACAATAAATATTTAATTTCACATTGATTTGCAATGTTACATTGGCTGTGCATTACTTGACTAACGTGACATTTCCCCTGGGTTTGATGCCCCGTATAACACAGGATGGATGTTACTGCTTAGTGAAAAGAAAAAAAAATATTTTCAAAGTATTAGGCTGGGCGATGTGCACCCGACATATATTGTCCGATCCTGCGGACCGGACGATACATCGTTCATATCGTCCAGTGAGTATTCACTAAATCATTAACGATGTGCGCTCCCGCTGGTCATTAACTATGTACGATATCTTTCGTTTTCACCCTGAAATCTAAGTTACAGTATTGTACAAGACTGGATGTGGCCGACTGCCGAAATCCAGTATAGGAACCGATATCGCTTAGTGTGTAGGAACAATGGTGGTCATTCAGAGTTGTTCGCTCGCTAGCTGCTTTTATCAGCATTGCAAACACTAGGCCGCCGCCCTCTGGGAGTGTATCTTAGCTTAGCAGAATAGCGAACGAAAGGTTACTAAATAGTTCCCTGCAGTTTCTGAGTAGCTCCAGACCTACTCCTAGATTGCGATCACCTCAGTCCGTTTAGTTCCTGGTTTGACGTCACACACACGCCCTGCGTTCGGCCAGCCACTCCCCCGTTTCTACAGCCACTCCAGCGTTTTTACCTGGCACGCCTGCGTTTTTTAGCACACTCCCTGAAAACGGCCAGTTACCACCCAGAAACACCCACTTCCTGTCCATCACACTACGATCACTCGAGCGATGAAAAAACGCAGCTCGAGCTTGTGCAAATCTCCAAAGTTTTGTGTTAAATTACTGAATGCATGCGCGCTGCGTACCATGCGCATTTTCCACCTAATCGCTCCATTGCGAAAAACGGCAACGAGCGAACAACTCGGAATGACCACCCATATCGTTTGCGGGGGGGAAATCTTGCATGATGTCACATCTGACGTGCATAGACAAGTGTGTACCCAGATTTAGAATAAGTGATTTCTACCAAGCTCTGGGAATCGTTGTGTAGAACAAATGAAGACTACAGAAAATAGTCCTGAGAGAGTTGGAATAGTGGCCAGTGTGCATTTCTTATTAATGCTGTCAATTTTATAGACGGAAAAAGCATAAAATACCTGTGATGGAATTTTTTTATTTCAATATTCAAATCAGTCGGCCAGTAAGTCACATGCTCTGACAAAGCGATGGTTTTACAGTGATACAGTACCAGCGGCATTTAGTGTTTATTACGTACAGCAAACCTTCATACAAACAATGACAAGCCAGCCTGCGCTTAGTAATTCAGGTTTAACCCTAACCAAACTACTTTACAGAACTGGAGTAATCAGCCCTCCTATCTACAGTAGTTGTTTAACAACAAATATTTCCATCAAGCTCTGTTAGAAATTCATTCTTGGAAACTGGAAAAGGTAACTAACCAGTTCCAGGAGTGTCAGTCATAAATCTTTGCTTTCCAGCACAAAATCATTTCTTTTACATTTTTCCGGACAGGGCAGTCAGAGATAAAAGCATGGGAGTAGTTATAGTGGGTGCAGGGGGTGCCATTTCTATGGGGCCCAGAGGCTTAGAGAGCCCGGCTCACCTGAACTCAGGTCATATAGTTGTCTACCAATTCAAACTGGGGCAGTACAGTGTGGCATAATGTACTAGGGGCACAGTGTGGTATAATGTGAACTGGGGCAATGTGTGGCATAATGTGAACTAGGACACTACTATGGGGCATAAAACTAGGGCACTGCTACGGGGCAAAAATGAACTAGGGCACTACTGCGGGGCATAAAATGAACTAGGGCACTACTGCGGGGCATAAAATGAACTAGGGCACTACTGCGGGGCATAAATGAACTAGGGCACTACTGCGGGGCATAAAATGAACTAGGGCACTACTGCAGGGCATAAAATGAACTAGGGCACTACTGCGGGGCATAAAATGAACTAGGGCACTACTGCGGGGCATAAAATTACTAGGGCACTACTGCGGGCATAAAATGAACTAGGGCACTACTATGGGTCATAAAATGAACTAGGGCACTACTGCGGGGCATAAAATTAACAAAAGCACTACTACGGGGTATAAAATGAACTAGGGCACTACTACGGGACAAAAAATGAGCTTGGGCACTACTATGGATTATTAAAATGTACAACTGCTGTTGGAGAAAAAGCGCTATATAAATAATAATAATTATTATTATTATAATAACTGCTGCAGATAGAGGTGTCTCTTCGAAAGCATTGAGGCCGAGCCACTTCAAAATGTTGCTATGGGGTCCACAAAGTTGTAGCCTGGATAAAAGTGTAGTGTTACATCACCAGCTACCTGTTTAAATACAAATTTGTACGTTTGTTTTCTTTGCAAATGAGGACAGATGGAAATAAAGAACTCAGCTGTGTACAGTGCATACAGGATAACCTTAATAGCAAATCTTGTCGGTGTCACAAGCAAACAGGAACAACTAGGAGCAGATAACAGGAGCAGGAGGATGTAACACATCCAACTCCCTGTAGTTATCAATCACCTCACCTGTATCACTTTAACACTTCATTTGCTGCTAAGCATCCTCCACCTGTTGTAACTACCACCCCCACCATCTATTTGCGGCACCTTCTCCATGGTCAGTTCTGTATTGCCCAGCCAATCACTCACTGGCTGATGGCTAGTACTGAAACCAGACCCCTGCAGCTCAGTAAATTGGGGGATGGTGGGTTTCACAAAGATCCAATTTTCAAGTGGAATTCCCCATTAGAGTTTTTCTTTTTTTTTCTTCTTCTCCACAGGTAAAACCCCCCACAAATTAATCCCATCATCAACAGGAGTTCTCCATCCAATAGGGATTTGACTAGTTTACCTTATATTCAAAATACATTTATTTATTTTTTTGTTATTTGATTTTTCCTTCTCAGATTAGCATGGAGGTGGCCATCCTTCTAGAATGTCTGCTGATTCTGCCTCAATTCTGTCTTTTGTATAGAGAACACAGCTGCTATTATTGGAGGCAATTAGCCCCAGACGCAGTCCCAATTTGGTCGCAGTTGACCATTGCTCTTGGGACTGCGTATGTGCCGGAACTGTAATGCGTATGTCTCCTGATGGTAGTTCGGCTGCCGTCACAGTGCCCTGTTAGCTGCAGCCTGATTGACAACCTGCAGGCGTTTCAGGGCGGCAGTGAGGAAGCGCATCAGAAAATGTGGAACCCCTGCAGTCTTGCTAGTTGGCTGAAGGAGGGGTGGTAACTGTGAAATACAATTATATCTTGGGGCAGTACGGATGGTGTAACATAGTGCATATCGCACCGTGTGTATACAGCTTGTGGTGCCAGTGCCTGGTCCGTCCCGCGGGGTCGGCATTGCAAGGAAAAATAGACTGTGCAGGCAGGCCAATATTGACTGTATCGGAGGTTCATACCTCCGCGCCACAATATAGGCAATATCTGCCATTAGCCTGCATCGTACTGTGTGTATTACCAGATATTTATACAGCGCACACATATTCCGCAGCGTTTTACAGAGAATATTTTTACCATTCACATCAGTCCCTGCCCCAGTGGAGCTTACAATCTATATTCCCCACCACACATACGCTAGGGTTCATTTTGTCAGGAGCCAATGAACCTACCAGTATATTTTTGGATTGTGGGAAGAAACCGGAGCACCCGGAGAAAACCCACGCAAGTACAGGGAGAATATACAAACTCCACACAGGACCATGGTAGGATTCAAACCCATGACCTCAGTGCTGTGAGGCAGTAATGCTAACCATTACACCATCCGTGCTGCCCCGTGTATGCGGCTTATATGCATACAGTATGTGTGCGCATTCAGTGAAGTGCGGTGGGGTGAGGCAGGTTTCCTGTCATACTAACGTATCAGGGCAGTACGGATGGTGTAATGGTTAACGTTACTGCCTCACAGCACTGAGGTCATGGGCTCGATTCCCATGGCCCTGTGTGGAGTTTGTATATTCTCCCCCCGTACTTGCGTGGGTTTCCTCTGGGTACTCCGGTTTCCCCCCACACTCTAAAAATATACTGGTAGGTTAATTGGCTCCCAACAAAATTAACCCTAGTGTGAATGTGTGTGCGTGTACATGTGATAGGGAATATAGAGTGTAAGCTCCACTGGGGCAGGGACTGATGTGATGTGCATAATAATAAGCCGGAGTTTTGACTATGTAAAGTCTATGAAAAAACAACAACAAATAATATATTACTAGGTGCTTCATCGCGCCCTACGGGCGCTCTTCACACCGTCGCAAGGGGCTATGCCCCGTTAACCCCTGCATGCCTTTCTGGGGTTCAATATTTGTATTATATGGAGTATTACCTGCATTCCTTTGTTAGTGGGTAAATATTGCACAATAAAAGGGCGTGCGATGGTGAAGGAGGTGCAGCCCCTTGCGACGGCGTGAACAGCACCTGCAGGAAACAATGTACAGAATGTAGTGGGTGCGGGGGGGACTGCGGATGGGGGAGGGTGTCTGTAGATGCTGCGGGTGGAGGGGAGGGGAGGCCGGATGGGGAAGGGTCGGAAGGTGCTGAGGGTGGGGGAGGGGCAGAGGAGTGGGGGCTGCAGATGGGGGAGGGGTCCGGAGGCACTGCAGGTGGGGGAGGGGCAGGGGTGCCACGGGTGGGGGAGGGGCAGGTGCAGGGATGTTGCGGATGGGTGAAGGTTTCCGGAGGTGCTGTGGGATGGGAAGGGGCGGGGGTGGGGTAGTGGGTCCGGAGGCGCCATGAGTGGGGGAGGGGCAGGTGCAGGTGGTGCGGCGGATGGGGAAGGGGGTCCGGAGGCGCTGCAGGTGGTGGAGGGGCAGGTACAGGGGTGCCGTGGGTGGGTGAGGGGGGGGCCGCGGATGGAGGAGGGTGTCTGCGGGTGGGGTGAGACATATATGGGGGGTGGATGGTGGAGGTGCTGTGGGTGGTGGAGGGGCGGCGTAGTGGGAGCCGCCGGTGGTGTAGGGGGTCTGGAGACACAGCGTGTGGGGGAGGGGTGGAGTGCCGCATGTGGTGGTGGGGAAGGTGCGGAGGTGTGGTGCATTGGGGAGGGGTCTGGAGGCACTGCGGGTACTATACCTGGCAAAAAGGTAGTTGGAGGGTACGCAGTAACAGGGCCAGGACAGGGGTGACAGGGTCAGAACAGGGGTGACTGGGCCAGGACAGGGGTGACTGGGCCAGGACAGGGGTGACGGGGCCAGTACAGGGGTGACGGGGCAAGGACAGGGGTGACGGGGCAAGGACAGGGGTGACGGGGCAAGGACAGAAATGACAGGGACAGGATAGGGGTGACAGGACTAGGGTAGGGGCGGCCGGACCAGGACAGGGGTGACAGGGCCGGGATAGGGTTGACAGGGCAAGCACAGGGGTGACAGGGCCAGGATAAGGGTGACAGGGCCAGGATAAGGGTGAAAGGACCAGGATAAGGGTGACCGGGCAAGGCCAGGGGTGACAGGGACATGACAGAACACAGGGCAAGGGAGAGATTGGTATTAGGGACAAAACAGTGGTGACAGACAGATGTGTCTTACCGGAGTCACTGCTGCTGGCTGCTGCTGTTCCACTCCAATCTGTTGGGATCTGCTGCTAGTGGAGACTTGGCATGGCTGACTCTCTCAGGCTGGAGTCCTGCTTCCTCTGCCCGTCCGCATCCCTCCCCCCCACTCCTCAGTCACACACCGCGGACCTCGTGCGGCTGCCGGGCACTGTGGTAAGGGGAGACTGGGAGTGACTGGTTAGCCCCCAGGAGACGCTGCGGCTGGAGGGAGGAGGGGGTCATAGCATGCACGCGGCGTGGACCTCGCGGCTGCCGGGCACTGTGGTGAGGGGAGACTGGGAGTGACTGGTTAGCCCCCAGGAGACGCTGCGGCTGGAGGGAGGAGGGGGTCGGAGCCTGCAAGCAGCGCGGACTTCTGCAGCACTGCCCGCCGGCTAAAGTGTGAGGAGCTGGGTGCACCTCACTGCAGGCGGCAGCACTGCAGGTAGCGGTGGGGTTGCTGGGGCTGGAGATAACAGAGGAGATACGGAACCTGCACAGCGGCAGGTGCCCCACAAAACTGCAGCTAAGAAGCGTGGAGTGTGCCAGAAAGTGACGCTCCTCCGCGCCAGAGAGCCCCTGCTGAGTATGCTGATGTGGGGGGTCAAGCACACAGTGAGCCGGTGCCCGTCTGTCTGTACGGCATACCCCCTCACACACCCCCATACCTCCCAACTGTCCCGATTTTCGCGGGGGGGGGGGGGGGGGGGGGCAATTGAGAAGCTCCTGTACTCGATGTTCTGCTTAGCAGAGCAGCGGTGAATAGACGCTGTGCGCATGCGCACATCGTCTATTTAGTGGAGACAGGGAGAGGGGGCATCAAGGGGTACGGATTAAGAGGGAGTTCCGGCAGCAGAGCCGTATTAAGGAGGGGGCCCAGGGGGTACGTACCGCGGGCCCCACAGTTTTAGCCCCCCCCCCCCCCCCCCCCGGCTGGAGTAGCTCTGTCCCAGCCAGGGCCGGTGCAAGGTTTCTCAGCACCCTAGGCAAATAGTCAGCACCCCTCCACCCCCCCCACCCCCCCCCCCACCCCCACACCCCCTGCCAAAATACCAAGCCCTCAGGTAAAATTTAGGGATAGGATATTAGGGTTGTTTTAGCAGTTTGTGTTAAGGCAGAGGTTCCCAAACGCGGTGCTCAAGGCACCCCAACAGTCCAGGTTTTAGGTATATCCATGGCTCAGCACAGTTGGTTAAATCAAATTGACTAAGGTGCTAATTAAAGTCACCTCTGGCCAAGCATGGATACATTTAAAACGTGTGTGTGTGTGTGTGTGTGTGTGTGTGTGTGTGTGTGTGTGTGTGTGTGTGTACACACACAGTGGTCGAAGTGGAAATTTTGAAGTGGAGGTGTGGAAAAGGGCGCTTCTTCGAAAAAGGGTGCGTGGCCACTCAATAGGAGGCAGGCCTTCAGTGTAGTTTACCACCCCTTATACACATTTTGCACCACAATAGTAGGACCCCTTATACTTTCTAGTACTGGTGCCCCTTTCGCATTATACCACACACTTTGCGCCAAAAATCACATTATACCACACTGTATGAGCCGAAAATCACAATCACATTATAGCACACGGTATGAGCCGAAATTCACATTATAGCAGACGGTATGAGGCGAAATTCACATAATAGTACACGGTATAAGCCGAAAATCACATTATAGCACACGGTATGAGGCGAAATTCACATTATAGCACATAGAATGAGCCGATATTCACACTATAGCGCATGGTATGAGCCGAAATTCACATTATACCACACAGCATGAGCTGAAAATTACATTATAGCACATGGTATGAGCCGAAATTCACATTAGAGCACACAGTATGAGCCGAAATTCACATTAGAGCACACGGAATAAGACGAAATTCACATTTTGCCACATGGAATGAGCCGAAATTCACATTATGCCACACACATAGCCACATATCTACATACTCACAGCCACATACAGTATACACACACGCATATATATATTTACACACACAGCCACATTTACACACACACACTGTCCCTACCCTGACACTCTCCTCCATCAGTTCCCCTCTGCTCACCAGTTGCCGGGTAGCCGGGGGTATCAGCATACGGAAGCCGGGCAGCTGTGTTGTGGAGCGGGAGCCGGCCACCGGAGTTGTTATCAAAGAAAGAGAAAGCCGGGCAGCGGAGCTGTCAGGGGGGCTGGAGCCGGAGCCTCGGCGTAATCATGCTGCATGCGGGAGCCGAACCTTGCAGCCGCACTTGTCAGGGCTCAGGGACAGGTGCCGGGCACTGTACTATTTCAAATCTGCCGCGGACCGGCAGCCAATCAGGAGCTGCTGCTACTGATTGGCTGCCGGTCTGCGGCAGATTTGAAATAGTAGCGCCGCGGTCAGCTTGCTGCGGCGGGGGACAGTGCTCGAAGAAGTGCCGGTATACCATACCATAGTATACCGGCCCACTTCAGGCACTGTAATATATTAAATATATATATATGCGGTATTGGTATCGGCGTCACTCAGCAGTCTTGTTATTCAATTTAAAAGATGCCTTTATTCACATCTTTTAAATTGAATAACAAGACTGCGGAGTGACCGCCGATACCAATACCGCATATTTTGAGCGTGCAAGCTCATATTTGGCACCGCAGCAAGCTACGTCAGACCCCATTAAGAGTGCCGGACGTTTGGGAGAATATATATATATATATATATATATATATTTATATTATAAACAGAATTGATACTGCGGTACTCGGAGTCGTTTAAAACGAGCAAAGTGTAGTCAAAAAAATGTACATCACATAGTCCAACGTTTTGGGGTGTCTAACCCCTTTGTCACACCTTGACAAAGGGGTTAGGTACCCCGAAATGTTGGACTATGTGATGTACATTTTTTTGACTATACTTTGCTCGTTTTAAACGACTCCGAGTGCTGCAGTATCAATTCAATATACTATCCTCCGCACTGAGGGCATCGGGGCCAATCAACATCTAAATCAGAGTGCCGGGCTGATTGTAATTATATATATATATATATATATATATATATATATGCAGGAAAGAAAGGCGGCACTCGGAGGCTGACGAATTTGGTGAAACAAAACCAATCAGTGTTTAATCACGTCAACGTTTCGGGGGACGTACCCCCTTCCTCAGGACAAACCAAACACAAGTGCAAACAGTGTGAGAATGAAATTATATACCTTACCAAATCTAGAAGCGCCAACCCCCGTTGCGGCGACGCCGGCCGGAGCCCCGGATACCGCACCTCCGGACGCGTCTTCCTGTCTAACCCAGAAGTGCCGTCGTCCTGCCCCGGACGTCATCCCGCAACGGCTGTGGACGTGCACACGTTCTGTAACCATGGAGACCATGGAGACAAATTTAGTAAATAAAACACTAAAATAACATACATAAACCAAATATAGATACTACACAACAGTACTAGGTATAACAGTACAAATCACTTCACAGTGATAGTTAGTAAAAATTATTGATAAAACAAGTGACCGTTTAAAAGTTGTTCCATAAGACACACTCGGGTATTAACCCTTGTGTGATGTGTGAACCTAACAAATACATCCTCACATAGATTACAATACATCAACGTGTTAAAATGTAATGATAAAAAATCCAAATGTAAAAAGTGTGTGTATAAAATGTTGCAATTATGTGACCAATGTGTAAAAATTATATACAAGATGTGAAGACAAATATTTTTTGCTATAAAACCCCCGCTCTTTATACTGCTCGTGACACATCTTATTAGCAACTAGGTACTTTTAAAAAAAATACCTCTAGTAACCTACAATACAATAAATTGATCCTAATAATAAAAAATGAAAAATTTAAAGCAGGACGTGATGTGCCAAAAAATACTGATATACAGATATACAACAGTATCATATATAGAGGGATTATTTCATAAAAAAACAGCTAAGGCCTAAATTTTCATTAAGGCCCCTAGGGTGGATGGTGTCAAGCCTGTAGATCCACCGTGATTCAAGCTGTAACAATTTCTTAGGTCTGTTACCTAAACGCTGCGATACTGGGACCTGGTCCACTATTTTATAACGGAGCGAAGTGAGACTGTGTCTACTCTGTGCGAAGTGCCGCGCGACCGGTTGCTCACTAGTGCCAGACTGTAAAGCTGCCCTGATGGCCGACCTGTGCTGGGCCATCCTTTCTTTAAATTGGCATTGGGTTTGGCCAATGTAGTACAAACTGCATGGACATACCAGCACATATATTACAAAGGTCGAGCTGCAAGTGAGAGGCCGTTTACTTGCAGCTCGACCTTTGTAATATATGTGCTGGTACAGGTTGAGTATCCCATATCCAAATATTCCGAAATACGTAATATTCCGAAATACGGACTTTTTTGAGTGAGAGTGAGATAGTGAAACCTTTGTTTTTTGATGTCTCAATGTACACAAACTTTGTTTAATACACGTTATTAAAAATATTGTGTTACATGACCTTTAGGCTGTGTGTATAAGGTGTATATGAAACATAAATGAATTGTGTGAATGTACACACACTTTGTTTAATGCACAAAGTTATAAAAAATATTGGCTACAATGACCTTCAGGCTGTGTGTATAAGGTGTATATGAAACATAAATGCATTCTGTGATTAGACTTAGGTCCCATCACCATGATATCTCATTATGGTATGCAATTATTCCAAAATACGGAAAAATCCGTTATCCAAAATACCTCTGGTCCCAAGCATTTTGGATAAGGGATACTCAACCTGTATGTCCATGCAGTTTGTACTACATTGGCAAAACCCAATGCCAATTTAAAGAAAGGATGGCCCAGCACAGGTCGGCCATCAGGGCAGCTTTACAGTCTGGCACTAGTGAGCAACCGGTCGCGCGGCACTTCGCACAGAGTAGACACAGTCTCACTTCGCTCCGTTATAAAATAGTGGACCAGGTTCCAGTATCGCAGCGTGGAGGTAACAGACCTAAGAAATTGTTACAGCTTGAATCACGGTGGATCTACAGGCTTGACACCATCCACCCTAGGGGCCTTAATGAAAATTTAGGCCTTAGCTGTTTTTTATGAAATAATCCCTCTATATATGATACTGTTGTATATCTGTATATCAGTATTTTTTGGCACATCACGTCCTGCTTTAAAGTTTTCATTTTTTATTATTAGGATCAATTTATTGTATTGTAGGTTACTAGAGGTATTTTTTTTAAAAGTACCTAGTTGCTAATAAGATGTGTCACGAGCAGTATAAAGAGCGGGGGTTTTATAGCAAAAAATATTTGTCTTCACATCTTGTATATAATTTTTACACATTGGTCACATAATTGCAACATTTTATACACACACTTTTTACATTTGGATTTTTTATCATTACATTTTAACACGTTGATGTATTGTAATCTATGTGAGGATGTATTTGTTAGGTTCACACATCACACAAGGGTTAATACCCGAGTGTGTCTTATGGAACAACTTTTAAACGGTCACTTGTTTTATCAATAATTTTTACTAACTATCACTGTGAAGTGATTTGTACTGTTATACCTAGTACTGTTGTGTAGTATCTATATTTGGTTTATGTATGTTATTTTAGTGTTTTATTTACTAAATTTGTCTCCATGGTCTCCATGGTTACAGAACGTGTGCACGTCCACAGCCGTTGCGGGATGACGTCCGGGGGCAGGACGACGGCACTTCTGGGTTAGACAGGAAGACGCGTCCGGAGGTGCGGTATCCGGGGCTCCGGCCGGCGTCGCCGCAACAGGGGTTGGCGCTTCTAGATTTGGTAAGGTATATAATTTCATTCTCACACTGTTTGCACTTGTGTTTGGTTTGTCCTGAGGAAGGGGGTACGTCCCCCGAAACGTTGACGTGATTAAACACTGATTGGTTTTGTTTCACCAAATTCGTCAGCCTCCGAGTGCCGCCTTTCTTTCCTGCATGCATTGAGGTAGCAACAACCTCTAAGGAGGGCACCGGAGCAAGTAACCCGCCGGGAGCGGTGAGTGCCGGACCACACAGAGGATTGTGTATATATATATATCTATATATATATATATATATATATATATATAATTATGGAATACATATATCTTGGCGCTTAGGATGCCAAAATACCGACAGCGGCATCCCAGAGATTAAAATCCTGACACTTACTAATTAAGTAAACTAACCCTGATCCCTAACCCCCCCAATCCCTAATACACCTTTCCCGCAGCCTGACCCTAATTGTCCCCCCTCCCCCTCAGCTTACTCCTAACCCTAACCACCCCCTTCCTGCAGCCTAAACCTCCCCAGGTGTGCCTAACCCTCCCCCCACAGCCTACACCTAACCTAAACGTCCCACATGGCGGTCACGGTGTAGGAGGGTATGGCTCAATCCCGGCTGCACGGAGGACACAGGTGCAGGCCAGGGAGAGCAGACGCCAGACGCTGCCAGGAAGCAATGTATGGCGCAGCGATTGGCCGTCCCTCCCTGCACTGCTACTCACTTCTCGGCAGGATGAGTTGCGAGGTGAGGACATGCCGAGGGGGGCGGAGGGAGGCGGACGGGGAAGCCCTCTCCGCGTCGGGTGAAGGTACCGCCGAACGCCCCCCCCCCCCCCCCCCCCGGCTCGAGCAGCTTTGTTGTCTCCGGTGCAAGAGGGGGAGGTGGGAATAGCTTATCTGACACCGGGTTAGCGGGTAGCGGTTGCCTGACATCCCAAATGGCGAGCGCAGAGCAGTCAATTCCTTTTTTTTTTTGCTGCACTCAGCGCCGCCTTTCAAGTGCTGCCGCCCATAGGCAGCTGCCTAAAGCTGCCTAATGGTGGCGCCGGCCCTGGTCCCAGCTCTGACGCTCCCCCGTCCTGCCAGTAACAGCAGCAGCATTGTCCTACAGTCAGCACACGCTGCTGCGTGTTGGCAGGTCTGTGGTGTTGCAGGGAGGCTGAAGCCTCCCTGCTTTCTTCTGCCAATGCAGGTGTGTAGGGGGGGGGGGGGGGGGGGGGGGGTCTGGATTTACCCCTAGCTGAGGGGCCAAAATCCCATGTAAAAAAAAACACACACAAAAAAGCGGATTTGCATAAAAGGGCGTGGCCACATGGGCCGCGATTAGGCCACGCCCCCAAACCCACAGCAGGCACAGCAATGAGATGACTCAAGTGCCCTGGTCCCCCCAGACTGATAATCTGCCCCTGGGGGCATGCCAGCAGCTGCCCAGATCTGTGACTCATTTGACTAACTCCGCCAGCATACCTCCCAACTGTCCCGATTTGGCGGGACAGTCCCGTTTTTCACGGTCTGTTCCGCTGTCCCACCCGCGGGTCGCAGTGTCCCGCGGGTGGGGGGGCAGTTGGGAGATCCCTCCCTGTCACTCGCTGCTCTGTGGAGAGCAGCGGTGAATAGATGCTGTGCGCATGCGCACAGCGTCTATTCACGGCAGAGAGGGACAGGGGGCATGACCAGCAGCTCTCACAGCGCTGTTCATGCCCCCATAATGATGAAAACGGGGGCGTGGCTTGCGATCGTGGCGCTCGCCGTGAAGCCACGCCCCATTGTCATTAGGCCACGCCCCCTAAAACGGGCGTGCAGCTTCGGCGCGCGTTGCCGTCCCTCCACCGCTGAGATAAAAGTTGGGAGGTATGGCCCAGTGTTGTGACTCCGCCCAGCGTTAGCAAATGAAGCACAAAGTCACAGATCTGGGCTATTATATAGGAGATAAATATCTTTTTTGTATTATTCTAATAATTTTTATAGTCAAAACTCTGGAGTTAAAAGTCTGTCAGGTGCCCCTATCTTTTCCGCACATTTCTGATCAAAACTCAACAAATTTCCAGCAGTATATACTGCTGCACTGTATATAGGCCCTCATTCCGAGTTGATCGCTAAGTTTTTCGTTCGCACAACCTATTAGTAAAGTTGCGTTAATGTAGTAATTTTGCGAACATCCGCCCCCAACGTATTTTTGCTCATTCGCACGCATTATTACACAAAGTGGGCGTACGCCAAATGACATCGCAGCAATGCAAAAACATCGCAGCAATGCGAACCCATCGCATTAACACATACTTATTCGTAAAAATACTAGGTAGTCGTAGATTTACACATTTATCAGTTAAAGTGCTCACTTTTGCGGAGAAACGCACCACATTGTTTTTTTTTACTATTAAGTGGAATAACACCTTCCAATTAAAAGTCCACAAGCCCTCCTCAATTACAAATCCAATTAGTGACTGAATTGTAATGTTCATGATCAATTAAGTATTTTATAAATACCTGAAGAACACTTTGTAGCCATAAAAGAACCTATTTCTATTTACATGTTTAATATAAATATAGATGTTTGCAATGTGCTTGGTCTAATGTGTTTTGTGTATTTATTAAAGTAGAGTTTTTGTATGTGAATGAAGGTTTTTGCATGTTTATTTAGCCAATAACATGTTTGTTTTAGATTTTTAAAATAACTTACGTTAGCTGTATGAAATGTTTAATGTAAGAAATGTTTGTTCTGCAATCTGCTGTTCCTTTATTGCATTATTAAATAATAAACACCCGCTTAAGTATAATAATTTTCTTTTATTTTTTTTAAATGATTTTTAGAAATCTTAAGATAATTTTTTTTTTTTAAAAACATAAAAAAATTAACAAAAAATTTCCATCTCATCTAGCAGACCCAGCAAGGCCTGGAGATGTCGCCTCATGTTTCCCACAATCTCCCGCAACGATGTGGGATCTCCAACGGCAACATCTGAAATTAAAAGATAACATAAACATTACTAACTTACTCACATTGCTTATTATACAAGCAAGGCACAAAGCACACTTTAATGCAGGCATGTCCAAACTGCATCCCTCAAGCTGGTGTGAAACTACATATACCAGCATGCGTTAACTCAGTTTTGGGGCCAGGGAATGCCAAACCTGTGTCAGGGCATGCTGGGATGTGTAGTTTCTCTACAGTTGCAGTTGCGCAGTTTGGACAGGCATGCTTAATGGCAAAGTTTATACATCATGCCTGTTTTATGGTACAATCATTAGCAGAAAAACACACAAGCCTGCTCAGGCTTTTTTGGCTAATTTTTACAGTATTCTAGACCATGGGCTACATTTACTACTATGTGAGTTCATTTTAAGATGGAGCGTTGCCCATAGCAAACAAGCCAAAATAAGATGATTATCTTGTAGAAGTGGTTCCCCAATTGTAAAGTTTATTTGTATTGGTTGCTATGGGCGACATCCCATGTTAAAGATAACTACCATCTTCGTCACTGTTACACCATGTTGGCATTCATTCACATCTGGAGTGTTTTTTTAATATTTTTAAGGGGTTTGGTGCTGCATCATCACACTGCATATCAACATCTTCAGAAGGCCAACATATCCTAGCATTCCCACACTCCCTGAAAGCTGCCCTTACTAAATAATTGCAAACAGGTTTGACTTTAACAAATAGTCATTTTGTGAGTGTAACTTTCACAACACAAATCACTGTGTCATTAGGCTGCATAACAAAGTGAAGCATGTGTTTTGTAAGTGCAAATATTAAGACTACACAGGCACAAGTGTAAAAGACCAACAACATACTAAACTCCACTCAGGTCTAACTGTTTCCCAGAAAAAAACCCACATATAAACCCTGTTGTCCTGGCAACCCTGGCTACCTAATGAGTGTCAACCTAGAGTGGACACACAAAACATTGCACACATAAACACTGTACATATAATGACACTCACAAATATGTAAATGCAACATGTACACCATGAAGAAAAACACAAATTTTTGTCCTTGGTACAAGATTTCAAACAGTACAACACTGCATGTTTTGTCTAGAGATGAGCGGGTTCGGTTTCTCTGAATCCGAACCCGCCAGAACTTCATGTTTTTTTTCACGGGTCCGAGCGACTCGGATCTTCCCGCCTTGCTCGGTTAACCCGAGCGCGCCCGAACGTCATCATGACGCTGTCGGATTCTCGCGAGGCTCGGATTCTATCGCGAGACTCGGATTCTATATAAGGAGCCGCGCGTCGCCGCCATTTTCACACGTGCATTGAGATTGATAGGGAGAGGACGTGGCTGGCGTCCTCTCCATTTAGATTATAAGAGACTGAGAGAGATTTACTGGAGCTGACTAGGAGGAGTACTGTTACTGTAGAAGTGTAGAGACTGAGTGGAGAGAGTTTACTAGTGAGGACAGTGCAGTTTACTTTATAATCCGTTCTCTGCCTGAAAAAAGCGATACACAGCACACAGTGACTCAGTCACATACCATATCTGTGTGCACTGCTCAGGCTCAGGCCAGTGTGCTGCATCATCTATATATATTATATATCTGTCTGACTGCTCAGCTCACACAGCTTATAATTGTGGGGGAGACTGGGGAGCACTACTGCAGTGCCAGTTATAGGTTATAGCAGGAGCCAGGAGTACATAATATATTATATAGTGAGTGACCACCAGACACACAGTGCAGTTTATTTAATATATCCGTTCTCTGCCTGAAAAAAGCGATACACACAGTGACTCAGTCAGTCACATACCATATCTGTGTGCACTGCTCAGGCTCAGGCCAGTGTGCTGCATCATCTATTATCTATATATAATATTATATATATCTGTCTGACTGCTCAGCTCACACAGCTTATAATTGTGGGGGAGACTGGGGAGCACTACTGCAGTGCCAGTTATAGGTTATAGCAGGAGCCAGGAGTACATAATATATTATATAGTGAGTGACCACCAGACACACAGTGCAGTTTATTTAATATATCCGTTCTCTGCCTGAAAAAAGCGATACACACAGTGACTCAGTCAGTCACATACCATATCTGTGTGCACTGCTCAGGCTCAGGCCAGTGTGCTGCATCATCTATTATCTATATATAATATTATATATATCTGTCTGACTGCTCAGCTCACACAGCTTATAATTGTGGGGGAGACTGGGGAGCACTACTGCAGTGCCAGTTATAGGTTATAGCAGGAGCCAGGAGTACATAATATATTATATAGTGAGTGACCACCAGACACACAGTGCAGTTTATTTAATATATCCGTTCTCTGCCTGAAAAAAGCGATACACACAGTGACTCAGTCAGTCACATACCATATCTGTGTGCACTGCTCAGGCTCAGGCCAGTGTGCTGCATCATCTATATATATTATATATCTGTCTGACTGCTCAGCTCACACAGCTTATAATTGTGGGGGAGACTGGGGAGCACTACTGCAGTGCCAGTTATAGGTTATAGCAGGAGCCAGGAGTACATATTATATTAAAATTAAACAGTGCACACTTTTGCTGCAGGAGTGCCACTGCCAGTGTGACTGACCAGTGACCTGACCACACTGACCACCAGTATAGTTAGTAGTATACTTATATTGTGATTGCCTGAAAAAGTTAAACACTCGTCGTGTGACTTCACTTGTGTGTTTTTTTTTTTTTTATTCTATAAAAATAAAACTCATTCTGCTGACAGACAGTGTCCAGCAGGTCCGTCATTATATAATATATAATATATACCTGTCCGGCTGCAGTAGTGATATATATATATTTTTTATATCATTTATCATCCAGTCGCAGCAGACACAGTACGGTAGTTCACGGCTGTGGCTACCTCTGTGTCTCTGCACTCGGCAGGCAGTCCGTCCATAATTGTAATACCACCTAACCGTGGATTTTTTTCATTCTTCTTTATACATACATAGTTACATAGACATCTTCTCTTTATCAACCAGTCTATATTAGCTGCAGACACAGTACAGTACGGTAGTTCACGGCTGTGGCTACCTCTGTGTCTGCACTCGGCAGGCAGTCCGTCCATAATTGTATACCACCTAACCGTGGTTTTTTTTCATTCTTCTTTATACATACATAGTTACATAGACATCTTCTCTTTATCAACCAGTCTATATTAGCTGCAGACACAGTACAGTACGGTAGTTCACGGCTGTGGCTACCTCTGTGTCTGCACTCGGCAGGCAGTCCGTCCATAATTGTATACCACCTAACCGTGGATTTTTTTCAGTCTTCTTTATACATACATAGTTACATAGACATCTTCTCTTTATCAACCAGTCTATATTAGCTGCAGACACAGTACAGTACGGTAGTTCACGGCTGTGGCTACCTCTGTGTCTGCAGTCGGCAGGCAGTCCATAATTGTATACTAGTATCCATCTCCATTGTTTACCTGAGGTGCCTTTTAGTTGTGCCTATTAAAATATGGAGAACAAAAATGTTGAGGTTCCAAAATTAGGGAAAGATCAAGATCCACTTCCACCTCGTGCTGAAGCTGCTGCCACTAGTCATGGCCGAGACGATGAAATGCCAGCAACGTCGTCTGCCAAGGCCGATGCCCAATGTCATAGTACAGAGCATGTCAAATCCAAAACACCAAATATCAGAAAAAAAAGGACTCCAAAACCTAAAATAAAATTGTCGGAGGAGAAGCGTAAACTTGCCAATATGCCATTTACCACACGGAGTGGCAAGGAACGGCTGAGGCCCTGGCCTATGTTCATGGCTAGTGGTTCAGCTTCACATGAGGATGGAAGCACTCAGCCTCTCGCTAGAAAAATGAAAAGACTCAAGCTGGCAAAAGCAGCACAGCAAAGAACTGTGCATTCTTCGAAATCCCAAATCCACAAGGAGAGTCCAATTGTGTCGGTTGCGATGCCTGACCTTCCCAACACTGGACGTGAAGAGCATGCGCCTTCCACCATTTGCACGCCCCCTGCAAGTGCTGGAAGGAGCACCCGCAGTCCAGTTCCTGATAGTCAGATTGAAGATGTCAGTGTTGAAGTACACCAGGATGAGGAGGATATGGGTGTTGCTGGCGCTGGGGAGGAAATTGACCAGGAGGATTCTGATGGTGAGGTGGTTTGTTTAAGTCAGGCACCCGGGGAGACACCTGTTGTCCATGGGAGGAATATGGCCGTTGACATGCCAGGTGAAAATACCAAAAAAATCAGCTCTTCGGTGTGGAGGTATTTCACCAGAAATGCGGACAACAGGTGTCAAGCCGTGTGTTCCCTTTGTCAAGCTGTAATAAGTAGGGGTAAGGACGTTAACCACCTCGGAACATCCTCCCTTATACGTCACCTGCAGCGCATTCATAATAAGTCAGTGACAAGTTCAAAAACTTTGGGTGACAGCGGAAGCAGTCCACTGACCAGTAAATCCCTTCCTCTTGTAACCAAGCTCACGCAAACCACCCCACCAACTCCCTCAGTGTCAATTTCCTCCTTCCCCAGGAATGCCAATAGTCCTGCAGGCCATGTCACTGGCAATTCTGACGAGTCCTCTCCTGCCTGGGATTCCTCCGATGCATCCTTGCGTGTAACGCCTACTGCTGCTGGCGCTGCTGTTGTTGCCGCTGGGAGTCGATGGTCATCCCAGAGGGGAAGTCGTAAGCCCACTTGTACTACTTCCAGTAAGCAATTGACTGTTCAACAGTCCTTTGCGAGGAAGATGAAATATCACAGCAGTCATCCTACTGCAAAGCGGATAACTGAGGCCTTGACAACTATGTTGGTGTTAGACGTGCGTCCGGTATCCGCCGTTAGTTCACAGGGAACTAGACAATTTATTGAGGCAGTGTGCCCCCGTTACCAAATACCATCTAGGTTCCACTTCTCTAGGCAGGCGATACCGAGAATGTACACGGACGTCAGAAAAAGACTCACCAGTGTCCTAAAAAATGCAGTTGTACCCAATGTCCACTTAACCACGGACATGTGGACAAGTGGAGCAGGGCAGGGTCAGGACTATATGACTGTGACAGCCCACTGGGTAGATGTATGGACTCCCGCCGCAAGAACAGCAGCGGCGGCACCAGTAGCAGCATCTCGCAAACGCCAACTCTTTCCTAGGCAGGCTACGCTTTGTATCACCGCTTTCCAGAATACGCACACAGCTGAAAACCTCTTACGGCAACTGAGGAAGATCATCGCGGAATGGCTTGCCCCAATTGGACTCTCCTGTGGATTTGTGGCATCGGACAACGCCAGCAATATTGTGTGTGCATTAAATATGGGCAAATTCCAGCACGTCCCATGTTTTGCACATACCTTGAATTTGGTGGTGCAGAATTTTTTAAAAAACGACAGGGGCGTGCAAGAGATGCTGTCGGTGGCCAGAAGAATTGCGGGACACTTTCGGCGTACAGGCACCACGTACAGAAGACTGGAGCACCACCAAAAACTACTGAACCTGCCCTGCCATCATCTGAAGCAAGAAGTGGTAACGAGGTGGAATTCAACCCTCTATATGCTTCAGAGGTTGGAGGAGCAGCAAAAGGCCATTCAAGCCTATACAATTGAGCACGATATAGTAGGTGGAATGCACCTGTCTCAAGCGCAGTGGAGAATGATTTCAACGTTGTGCAAGGTTCTGATGCCCTTTGAACTTGCCACACGTGAAGTCAGTTCAGACACTGCCAGCCTGAGTCAGGTCATTCCCCTCATCAGGCTTTTGCAGAAGAAGCTGGAGACATTGAAGGAGGAGCTAACACGGAGCGATTCCGCTAGGCATGTGGGACTTGTGGATGGAGCCCTTAATTCTCTTAACAAGGATTCACGGGTGGTCAATCTGTTGAAATCAGAGCACTACATTTTGGCCACCGTGCTCGATCCTAGATTTAAAGTCTACCTTGGATCTCTCTTTCCGGCAGACACAAGTCTGCTGGGGTTGAAAGACCTGCTGGTGACAAAATTGTCAAGTCAAGCGGAACGCGACCTGTCAACATCTCCTCCTTCACATTCTCCCGCAACTGGGGGTGCGAGGAAAAGGCTCAGAATTCCGAGCCCACCCGCTGGCGGTGATGCAGGGCAGTCTGGAGCGACTGCTGATGCTGACATCTGGTCCGGACTGAAGGACCTGACAACGATTACGGACATGTCGTCTACTGTCACTGCATATGATTCTCTCAACATTGATAGAATGGTGGAGGATTATATGAGTGACCGCATCCAAGTAGGCACGTCACACAGTCCGTACTTATACTGGCAGGAAAAAGAGGCAATTTGGAGGCCCTTGCACAAACTGGCTTTATTCTACCTAAGTTGCCCTCCCACAAGTGTGTACTCCGAAAGAGTGTTTAGTGCCGCCGCTCACCTTGTCAGCAATCGGCGTACGAGGTTACATCCAGAAAATGTGGAGAAGATGATGTTCATTAAAATGAATTATAATCAATTCCTCCGCGGAGACATTGACCAGCAGCAATTGCCTCCACAAAGTACACAGGGAGCTGAGATGGTGGATTCCAGTGGGGACGAATTGATAATCTGTGAGGAGGGGGATGTACACGGTGATATATCGGAGGGTGAAGATGAGGTGGACATCTTGCCTCTGTAGAGCCAGTTTGTGCAAGGAGAGATTAATTGCTTCTTTTTTGGGGGGGGGTCCAAACCAACCCGTCATATCAGTCACAGTCGTGTGGCAGACCCTGTCACTGAAATGATGGGTTGGTTAAAGTGTGCATGTCCTGTTTTGTTTATACAACATAAGGGTGGGTGGGAGGGCCCAAGGACAATTCCATCTTGCACCTCTTTTTTCTTTTCTTTTTCTTTGCATCATGTGCTGATTGGGGAGGGTTTTTTGGAAGGGACATCCTGCGTGACACTGCAGTGCCACTCCTAGATGGGCCCGGTGTTTGTGTCGGCCACTAGGGTCGCTAATCTTACTCACACAGTCAGCTACCTCATTGCGCCTCTTTTTTTCTTTGCGTCATGTGCTGTTTGGGGAGGGTTTTTTGGAAGGGACATCCTGCGTGACACTGCAGTGCCACTCCTAGATGGGCCCGGTGTTTGTGTCGGCCACTAGGGTCGCTAATCTTACTCACACAGCTACCTCATTGCGCCTCTTTTTTTCTTTGCGTCATGTGCTGTTTGGGGAGGGTTTTTTGGAAGGGACATCCTGCGTGACACTGCAGTGCCACTCCTAGATGGGCCCGGTGTTTGTGTCGGCCACTAGGGTCGCTAATCTTACTCACACAGCTACCTCATTGCGCCTCTTTTTTTCTTTGCGTCATGTGCTGTTTGGGGAGGGTTTTTTGGAAGGGCCATCCTGCGTGACACTGCAGTGCCACTCCTAGATGGGCCCGGTGTTTGTGTCGGCCACTAGGGTCGCTAATCTTACTCACACAGCTACCTCATTGCGCCTCTTTTTTTCTTTGCGTCATGTGCTGTTTGGGGAGGGTTTTTTGGAAGGGACATCCTGCGTGACACTGCAGTGCCACTCCTAGATGGGCCCGGTGTTTGTGTCGGCCACTAGGGTCGCTTATCTTACTCACACAGCGACCTCGGTGCAAATTTTAGGACTAAAAATAATATTGTGAGGTGTGAGGTATTCAGAATAGACTGAAAATGAGTGTAAATTATGGTTTTTGAGGTTAATAATACTTTGGGATCAAAATGACCCCCAAATTCTATGATTTAAGCTGTTTTTTAGTGTTTTTTGAAAAAAACACCCGAATCCAAAACACACCCGAATCCGACAAAAAAAATTCGGTGAGGTTTTGCCAAAACGCGTTCGAACCCAAAACACGGCCGCGGAACCGAACCCAAAACCAAAACACAAAACCCGAAAAATTTCAGGCGCTCATCTCTAGTTTTGTCATTGTAAGTGTAAGTAGGTAATCATTTAAAAAAAAAAAAAAAAAAATCTTACTTTCCACGGCAACATGAACACTCCCTGAACTGGCTTCAGGGGCTTCCTCTGCCCATTCACTGGGTGGGGATGTTGGCTGGATGGGTGAAGGCGGCTGGATGGGGGAAGGAGGAGGGATTGGGGAAGGAGGAGGGATTGGGGAAGGAGGAGGGATTGGGGAAGGAGGCTGGATGGGGGAAGGAGGCTGGATTGGTGCTGGAATTTCAGAGGGGGGGTCTGATTGAGAGGGCGAGGGGGGCGGAGAGAAAGTTAAGCCAATAGAGGGTGAGGGGGGCAGAGATGGTGATTTAGAAGTTGAAGGAGAAGGGGTATGGGAAGGAGGAGAAGGGGTCCCAGAAAGAGATGGAGAGGTGTGGTGAGAAGGGGAGTGTAAAGTGGTGTGGGCCAGGGAAGCTGAGGGGGACTGGGAAGATGAGGGGGACTGGGAAGATGAGGGGGACTGGGAAGGGGAGGGGGAGTGAGAAGGGGAGGGGGAGTGAGAAGGGGAGGGGGACTGGGAAGGGGAAGGGGGCGGAGAGGTCTGCCGTTGTTGTTGTCCTATAATGATATTTTTGACAACATTTATTTTACATGTGAAATTACATAGTAAACAATTTCAATTTTCAATGTTCTGTTCCATGTAAAATACAGTGTTTTTTAGAAATGAAAATCAAACATGTATAAATCCTATTCATGTTGGCCACAGCAAACAAAATGAGTCATAACTTTTACTTTGAAGCTCATTCCGTAATCTAGTCCATTGAGTCATATTGATTGGTCTAGGCAACATCACCAGATCACTATTCAAGGCACCTTATTATATAGGCAGCAATGATCAAGTATTTGGGACCAGTTTCCTGGCTGGTTATTAATTCTTGAAAACATGCACTTGTTTGGTGTCAGTTTGCTACAGTCAGTACTGTTTGGCCTAACCACACACACTGTCCTATTTTGTAAAAAAACACACTCAGCGTTGCAATTAGCCTACCACTTAGTGTAAATTTGCACAATGTTTGCTAATATTCTTATGTAATGTAACTTACGTCGTGTATGCATAGAACGTATTTGCTGGCGGATCTCCGCCAACAGCTCAGGAGTCCTCCTGCGGAGATCACTCCATCTCCTCTCAAGTTGAATGATTGACCGCCTGCTGCGGACGCGAGTCCGCAGCAGGCGGCGGACCTCCGCGTAGGCCTCGCGCTTCACCCGATTTGGGATGAAGCGCCCAACGCGGCCTACGCGGCGGTCCATCACCGCAACCAGGACGCGGAGCTCACGCCTGGTGAACGGTGCAGCACGCATCTTGGCAATGGCGTTTTCCTTATTTGGGCATATATTTATAGCGTCTGTTAGCATGTGATTGGTCATAAATCTGTTGTCATTTCTAATAACTTTATTGATCTTTGCAATGCTGTGAAGAGCAGTGTTATTTCGCACGAGCGGAAAAACGCATCCGCAGAAGTAAATTTTTGCATAAAAAAAAAAAAACCCATAACACAAACAGACACAGAGACACACAGTTTTGAATAAAATTGTAAACATATCTGTGTACTCACCACAGTTTGTGTGATCATTCAGCTGGACAGTCACAAAGTGGGCAAGATTAAATTTCATTTGTTTTTGTGTTTGTTTAAATAATCAAGATTTTAGGATATAAAACAAATAAGGACACTATTTAGCCACATCACATTATATTCTGTACTAATCTCAAATTGTAAGCTTAACGTGTTAACGGATTTTTACTTTTTAAAAAATGACAAATAAACAAAAAATCCTAAACCATTACACAATGACCTTACAATCTCAAACAAAATGTCAACATTACAAACAAAACATAAGCATACTGTGCTTTGTTTTTTTCACATAAAAATAATATAAAAACACTATACCTGAAATATTCGGCAACAATCCTTGCCCTCACTTGGCTCCCCCTCCGTGTAACACTCCCACCACCGAAGTGTCGAACAACCCCTGGCTCCTCATCAGGCAATTCCTCTGCCTGAGGAAGCTCTACACTACTCCTTACCGCGATATTATGTAGTATTGCGCACAGGACCACTATTTTACTTGCCATCTCCGGCGAATACATGATGTCGCCACCAGTGCGGTGGAGCACACGAAACCGCCCTTTAAGGACACCAATTGTGCGCTCCACCAGCTGCCTAGTGGCAGTAAGCGCGGAGTTAAATGCCATCTGTGGTCCTGGCCTGGGATTACGGTAAGGAGTCATGAGCCAGGGGGTGCAAGGATATCCACGGTCTCCTGTTTGAGGAAAAACCTTAAATTAAAAAGAGTATATTCAAAAATTTCATTTATTTTTAAGATAAAAAATATCTACAAACTCACCCAATAACCACATGTCTGCTCGTTGACTTGCTCTTAATCTCTGCCATATCCCTGATTGTCTAATGACATATGCATCATGTGAACTTCCAGTAAACTTGGCATTCAGGGAAAGGATCTGGAGGGATGGCCCACAAACAACCATTACATTCAGAGAATGAAACAGTTTCCTGTTTCTATAAATTTCTTCATTATGTCTTGGTGGCTGAATAGCAACATGTGTGCCATCCACAACCCCAATAACATGTGGGAAGCGACTACCACCTTCCTCAAATTGCCGCTTCACCACATCTAGGGCACCAACATCCAAAGGCATATCAATGAATTGCTTCACCCGCTTTAGGAAAGCCTGGCAGACACGCCGCAGGACCTTACTGAACTGGCCCTGCGACATGCCAACCAGGTCTCCCACAACATGTTGATATGAGGCTGTAGCCAAAAAATGTAACACAGCAAGGAATTGTGTCAATGGTGGTATTGCTGTAGGATACCGAATTTCAGACTCCAGATCACTCTCTATTATGGAGAGAGTGTCTAGGATTAGATGTGGTGGCAGCCTGTATCTACGCACCACCACATCATCTGGCATCCCAAAAAGTAGGACACGGGTTCTGAAAATTGGTGGCCTAGCACGCCTCCGTTGCCTTGGTTGATGAGGAGCCGGTTGTGGGGCTGGCGGTTGGGGTGGGAGTGCTGGCGTGGGTTGGGGAGGTAGGGCTTCTGCTGCGATAAATATCGACATAACACACTTTTTTGAGATAAAAACAAAAAAATGTTTAATACTCCAAAATTATTTATAAAAAAATATACAAACAATAAATGTATAAAAAAAGGTGGAGTCAACTTACTGCAGGAGCGTACAACATTATTTCTGGGTTCAATTCAGGAACAAAATTTAATTAAAAAAAAATAAACATATGTTAATGTGAGAAAAACCAAAAATGTTAGTTTCTAGATTTCTGAGCATCAAACACATCACAAACACCATAAAACAAATATAAATAAAAATAAAATAAAGGAAAAAATTCAATCAAATAACAAAAAAAATCCATTTAGTAGCTAGGCCAGGCAAGAAAAAAACTACTTTGCAGATCAATCCAGGTAAGAAAAAATAATTGTCTTTACAAAATGGCAAAGAAACATAATAACAACACTTTGAACAAACACAAACAGGCACCAACACAGGCAAAGGGCACTTACCTGATCCAAAATCAATAAAGTTTTTGTGTTTTCTTGCACACCAAAAACTCAAAATATACAAGGGTTTCCTCACCCAAAAAACAACTCCTACAAGAGAACAAAAATGACAGTCAAAAACAACATACAGACCATTCAAACAAACAAACAAACAAACAAACAAACAACAACACAGGCAAAGGGCACTTACCTGATCCAAAATCAATAAAGTTTTTGTGTTTTCTTGCACACCAAAAACTCAAAATATACAAGGGTTTCCTCACCCAAAAAACAACTCCTACAAGAGAACAAAAATGACAGTCAAATCAAAGAAGCACAGGTTTATTTACAAAAATGGACTTGCTAAATATATTTCTTCTACGCTACTCCATGGCAGCCATTACTCTGGGATTTATCCCTACTCCTAGATTTTAGACAGGAAGTTTTTTCTATTTTAGGCTCCGCCCCCTCAGGGAATATAGGTCCGTCCGCCTCTGGCTTCCCCAGTCTTTTTCCTGTCTCCTTAGATAGTGACAGTGTAGTCGTTTGTTATTTTTATTCAAATATGAGGCTTACCAGGAATTTTTCCCGGCCTAATGCGCCTCTGTGAGCCGCGGCTGGAAGGGGTTTGGCACCCAGGACCATGGAGGAGCATTGTATGACTGCATGTGGCAGTACAAATGCTGGAAGGAAAAACCATAATAATTGCTGCCTGTGGCAGTACAAATATGGAGGTAAAGGAAAGCCATAATAATATCCTGCTGCACGGAATATATTACATTGGTGGCAGTGTGAAGTACCTGACTGATTGCTGTGGGCTCCCCCCGCCTGTTGCCGCTGGTGACCGCCGGAGACTGGAGGGCGGAAGTCGCGCTGAGCCTGGATGGCAGCGCTGGACGCGGCGGGCGGAAGTACGCGGCCGAAAACCGGAAGTGCCGTACATCGGTCTGCGCATGCGCCGCCCGGAGGCTGAGAGTCAAGGGAGGATAAAAATGGCGCGGTCCACCACTGAGAGTGAAGGAGCAGTGTGGATTATTAATATTAACAAGGAGCAATATTGGAGAAAGGATTCTGCAGACATGGACAGAGAGATGTCCCCCTCCACGCCTACATGTGCCCAGGAATGGTAAGCAGCCTCATTTAGGGCACTTATTATTACTTTATATAGTTAGGGTGCTTAGTGTATCATCTGTTTTGGTTGCAGTGTGTCTGATGTGCCTAGGAAAAGAACACATAAAAAGAAACATCATTTAACTTGTTCTGGCTGTAGAAAGAGTATATCTGGAAGTAAACATAGCAAGTTATGCGAGGATTGTGAAGCATCCCAGGGCCAATCCAAACAGATCCAGGATCTAATGGAGTGGATGAAAAAATCATTTGTGACAAAAGAGGAATTAAAGGAACTTCAGGGGGCTAAAAGATCCAGGTCACAGACCAGCCTAGATGTTGCTGAGGATTCTGATAGTCTTGTTGTATTGGATTATGCTGATAGTCCCTCGCCGGCAGAGTCAGAGGAAGCTCAGGAGCCAGATAGGTCATTTAATCTGGATATAGTGGATGGCTTATTAAAGCATATGTATAGAGCTTTAAATATTAAGGATGAAGCACAGGAGGATGGTGCTCAAGATCCTTTGTTTGAAGACAGAATTAAGAAAAGCCGGTGTTTTCCAGTACATAAGGTGTTAAAGGAGATCATGTCAGTGCAGTGGCAGACTGCTGACAAGCGTCTCAATTATATGAAGAGGTTGGAACGTATGTTTCCGATACAAGATGCAGAATTCACTAAGTGGTGTGAATTACCTAAAGTGGATGCAGCTGTGGCAGAAGTAGTTTCCAAAACCACAATTCTGTTAGAAGACGGTGCGGTGCTTAAGGATGCAATGGATAAGAAGGTTGAGAGTTCCTTGAAAAAGGTCCATAAAGCATCAGCAGTGACGCTGAAGGCCGGGGTAGCGATGGCGTCAACAACTAGGACCCTAAGGCTTTGGGGGAACAATCTGCACCGTGACTTGGAGGATCAGGTATCAAGACATCACCTGCAGAAAGACCTGACTGTGATGATGAAGGCGGTGGAGTACCTGTGTGAGGCCTCTCTTGAGGTGGTAGAATATGCAGCAAAATCATTAGCGGCAGGTGTTGCGGCTAGAAGGTCATTGTGGCTGCGTACCTGGACAGCAGATGTCCACTCAAAAAATAGGTTGGTAGCCCTTCCGTATGAAGGATCTCGCCTCTTTGGAAGTAAGCTGGAGTCCATAATTAGTGTAATGTCAGGCGGTAAATCTGCAAAACTGCCATTTGATAGGAAAACGAAGTTTAGGGCCTCTTCACCTAAACAACAGTTTAAAGAGGCCAGGTCATACAGACCAGGTAGGCAGTATGGCAGATACAATTCAACAACCACCAGGCAGTCCTTTCGTCAGTCTGGCAGAAGAGGAAATAGAAAATTCTGACTATATGAGAGAAAAGAAAGTGCCCCAGAATGCTGCGCCAGTAGGAGGCAGATTAATGAAATTCGCAGGTCAGTGGCAGGAATCAACTCAAGAAGCCTGGGTATTAAAGGTAATCTCCCAGGGTTACCGTATAGAGTTCATAAAGAAGCCGGTAGGACGGAATTTTGTGAAGTCAAAAAGCTTAACATCAAAAGAACAGATAATAGCCTTTCAGGGTATTATAGAAAACCTCATCAAAACACAGGCAGTCGTGAAGGTGCCGAAGGCAGAAGAGAGAAGAGGTTTTTATTCCAGGATGTTCCTGATTCAGAAACCATCAGGCGAATTCAGGGCCATTCTGGATTTAAGAAGTTTGAACAAATTCCTTATAAAGAAAAGGTTTCACATGGAAACATTGAAGACCATATTATTAGGGATAAAGCAGGAAGACTTTATGGCCTCTATAGATCTGAAGGATGCATACTTTCATGTGCCAATTCACCGGGACGACCAGAAGTTTCTAAGGTTCCACGTCCTTGGAGAACATCTTCAGTTTACCTGCCTGCCGTTCGGCCTGTCTTCCTCGCCAAGAGTCTTCACGAAAGTGCTTCTAGCTCTAGTAGCACATATGAGAGTGATGGGCATAGCATTATGGCCGTACCTGGACGACTTGCTGATCTGTGCGAACACAAAAGCAACTCTGATAATAGCCGTACAGAAGACTCTTCAGATTCTTCAAGCTCATGGTTGGCTAGTAAATTGGAAGAAGAGCAAGCTAGATCCAACACAAGGGCTGCAGTTCCTAGGTGTTTGGATAGATTCGAAGAAGTACACGGTGGCATTATCAGAAGACAGATGCAAAAAGATTCAAGACCTTTCATCTCTAGTTCAGGTAGAGGACAGCATTTCACTCCGTCTGGGTCTGCGTCTTGTGGGGATGTTGTCTTCTACAATAGATGTAGTACCCTGGGCCAGGTGGAAGATGAGAACGTTCCAGTGGGACATAATCAGAGCGGTCCGTATAGGCAGAGACCTAGACCACAAGATAATCCTTACTCAAGGAGCAAAGAAGTCCCTGGATTGGTGGATGGACCAGAGTCTGAGGCAGAGGTCGGTGTCCTTAGCACAACCCAAGTACGCTGTCTTAACAACAGATGCAAGTGCCACAGGTTGGGGAGGTCATCTGTTAAGTCACACATGCCAGGGGTCATGGTCCACCCAAGAAAAACTCATGTCTTCCAACAAGCGAGAAATGAGAGCAGCGTGGAATTCAATATGTTGTTTTCAGATGCTGCTGGTACAGTCTCATCTGAGGGTGTTCTCGGACAATGTGACAGTCGTGGCATATTTAAACCGACAAGGAGGCACCAGAAGTCGAGATCTAGGGCTGGAAGTAGCGAAGATCTTGGATTGGGCAGTACAAAATCTAAAGTCCATAACAGCCCTTCATGTTCCAGGAGAATCCAATCTAGTGGCGGATTACCTGAGCAGACACGAGGTATTACCAGGAGAATGGGAGCTAAATCCTCAAGTGTTCCACTTGATAACACAGAGGTTTGGGTACCCTCAGATAGACCTGATGGCTACATCCCAGAATACGAAAGTGAGGCATTTCTTTTCAAGGTACCAGTCCCCAAATGCCAACGGGACAGATGCTCTCTCCCAGAGGTGGAACTTCAGCCTCAGCTATGTGTTCCCTCCACTACCGATGATACCCCGGGTTCTACGGAAAATCAGAGAGGAGAAAGCGGTAGTTATAATAATTCTACCTCACTGGCCAAACAGAGTGTGGTTCCCCACGGTACTCAGAATGGCAATACAGGGTCCATGGGTCTTACCAGTAGAACCAGAGCTACTACGTCAGGGACCAGTCTTTCACCCAAACCCACAGAGTCTTCATTTGACGGCGTGGAAGTTGAAAGGTCAATCTTGAGAACTAAAGGCCTTTCAGAACAGGTTGTCACCTTACTTATGAAGGCAAGAAAAAGCACCTCTTCGAAATCCTATTACAGAGTGTGGAGAAAATTTGGAGAATGGCTGGGAGATGATGCCGAAATCTCTAGGGTTGAGGTTCCTCAGATACTGCAGTTCTTAAGCGAAGGTTTCCAGATGGGTTTGGCAGTATCAACCATCAAGGTACAAATATCAGCCTTAAGTGTACTGCTGGATAGGAAGTTGTCAGAGGATAACTTGATACAGAGATTCTGTCAAGCCATCAAGAGGGAACGTCCCAGAGTCAGATCAGTTATGCCAACCTGGGATCTGAACCTTGTTCTGAATACGCTTATGGATTCACCCTTCGAACCTCTGCGGGAAATCCCTTTAAAGATGCTTACCTGGAAGGTAGTTTTCCTCACGGCGATAACCTCAGCGAAAAGGGTCGGGGAACTACAGGCTCTTTGGGCTGAGGAACCCTACCTGAAGATTCTTCCAGACAGAATAATACTGAGGAATAATCCCGAATTTCTACCAAAAGTAGTATCAGACTTCCATATGAGTCAAGAAATCATTCTACCATCTTTCTTTCCATACCCAACGGATGATTATGAAGAAAGACTGCATATGCTGGATGTTTTGCGGGCAGTCTCCATATATTTGGAGAGAGTGAAAGACTTCCGGAAGGTTAAGAATCTGTTTGTTTTACACTCTGGAGTCAAGAAAGGTGAATCACCTTCTAAAAACACGATCTCTAGGTGGATTACGGAATTGATTGCATTCACCTATCAAGAGAATGGCCGACCAGTTCCAGACCACATTAAGGCACATTCTACGAGGGCTATGTCTACATCCTGGGCAAGGAAGGCGCAGGTGTCGATTAAAGAGATATGTGCGGCAGCAACGTGGTCGTCCATCCATACATTCACCAGACACTATGGCTTAGATGTCTCTGGTGGTCACTTTGGAGAAGCAGTACTGAAGGAAGCAACTGCATAAAATTTACTTTAAGCATCATTTGGGTTCTGTGTGGTTTATTTCCCTCCCTACTAGTATGCTTTGGTATATCCCAGAGTAATGGCTGCCATGGAGTAGCGTAGAAGAAAGTAGCAAATTATACTTACCGATAATTTCATTTCTTCAAGATACTCCATGGCAGCCTAGTTTTTCCCACCTCAATATATCTTTGTTTTTTCTCAGGCTCCGTCAAGGAGACACTCAAAGACTGGGGAAGCCAGAGGCGGACGGACCTATATTCCCTGAGGGGGCGGAGCCTAAAATAGAAAAAACTTCCTGTCTAAAATCTAGGAGTAGGGATAAATCCCAGAGTAATGGCTGCCATGGAGTATCTTGAAGAAATGAAATTATCGGTAAGTATAATTTGCTACTATGTGTTTTTAAATAAAAATTAAAAAAAAACAAAAAAAAAAAACTTTGAATTCAAAAAATTACCAAGAAGATTTCCAGAATACTCACAAACGAAAAAACGCAACAAAAAAATGTCTATACTCAAAACGCAAACGAAAGGACAAATGTATGCTTGACAATTACTCACTCTGCAAATTCCTATAGCACCTTCACGCACAAGCCAACAAACTCAAGTGAAACTCCAAACTACCTACACTCACAGCGTGCAAAGTAGGCCCTTAAATAAGCAGTGCAATCATTAATCAGATTAACAGTGTACACCTGTGTGAATTAACGATACGCACGTAGGTATATAAGCACACACCTCGGCGTACACACGTCATCACAAACATGGCTTCTCGTGAGCAAATCGCAGCAGAGATGGACCGCATTGCAGAGCAGGAGATGGCATTGCGGAAAAGACGCATAGATTGCCAACGGCGCATGCTGGAATACGCCTCTGCGGATGTTGAAGAGGCAGGACCTAGTACTCTGCAAATGTCTGCTTCTGAACCACAACAATTGACTGGGGATACTCTGCCACACACACAAAGTGACCAAACTGAGGGAGAATTGGCTTTAGCCACACAAACACAACAGACAGAAGCTGCTAGTGAGGAGGAAGATGGTGATGAACAACAAGAAACCTCACAGGCTACCTCCAGACGGAAGAAAAGACAGCCTGCATTCACTAAGAGGGAGTTGCGTGTCTTGGTCACGCAGGCCATGTCCAAAATCCATAGAGGGCCAAAAAACATGGGGGCTGCTTCAAAAGAACGAATCTGGAGAGACATCACAAAATCTGTGAATGAAGTTGGCTCTGTCGTCAGAACATCACAGGAAGTGAGACGACGGTAAGTGCATATTGACAGTCCTTTTTCTGTGCTAAGTTGACTAAAAAATGTAGTTACATGTGATGTTATGTCTAGCAAACACAAGCAGAACACGTGTCCTATATATTAGCTTAGACAAATAATAAGACTCTACTTTGTCCCTCTTTCACAATACATATGTAGGTGGGCCGACTTCAAATCCCGCCTTAAGGCAAAGAGGGCTGCGGAGTGGAATGCCTCAAGGGCTACAGGTGGAGGAGCACCTGTCGCTGTGGAGTATACTGACTTGGAGGAGATGGCGATGCCCTGTGTCAGTTATGAGGGCCAAGGGGTGTCTCATATGGACACGGACCTGCCTGAGATCCTGACGGGACATGACTTGGAAGGTAAGTTTACACATTTAGTTGTCTGTAATTTTGACAGTATTTATAATAATAAACTAATTTTGTATCCTACTTTTTTCCCACACATTCTTCTATTTGCTTGCCACAAAACACAGCACAGGGGGGTGATCCGTTTGAGTCACAGGACGGTTATGTGGTTGAGGCTGAGGTGGAGGGACCTAGTGAGTCTGGCAGTGTGGGCCAACAAATCCCACCTCTGCAGGTTCCTACTGGCCCCCCCACCCAACCCTCTGCTATCCCGGAGATCCTGCTTGAAATCGCTAGGTATGGTGAGAGCCTAAATCGGTTTCAAGACGGGGTCATCCGGGAGGTAAGCCAGATAGCTGTCCGGCTCACTGAGCACCGAACCTGTGTTGAGCAAGGTGTTGCTCAACTCTGCCAAGGTCTGGCAGAGATCAGGCAGGGCCAAGAACAACTTGCCTCCTCATTCCAAACCCTTGCAAATAACATCTTGCAAGGGCTCCAGGCCATCGCTGTCTCCCTTGCCCACAGTGGCAGAGAGCCACCCACATCGGCTCCCTCCCCTGCCCCTGCCCAGGAAGAACAGCCCACTGGGCAGACCTTCCAAAGAAGAACAGCCTCAGGCGGGGAGAAAAAGAAGAAAATGATGTCTCTCCAGATGGGCAGCACCCATGTTTTTGATGTTGCCTCTCTGTATTTTTGGAGTTGGCTTGTGTGACCAGAATGGATAACTCCCTCTTAGTGAAATGTATTCTTTCTGTTTGGATGTATTGTAGCCTGTGAGTTTATGTGTATAAACACCAGAGCCATCTTCCTCTTACTAGTGTGCTATGTATTGTTGTGTTTGTGTGGTGGATCCTAATTCTTTCTCATTTGGTTTAAAATGTGTGTGTGGCAGGGTGTGTCATGTTTTATTTATGCTTTAAAAATATACTTTTGTCAGAAGCAGACTTTTGCAGAGTACTGAGTTCTGCTATCTAATGATTGTCAGTGCCATCTGCTTGCTGCTTGGTCCATCTCTGCCTGTGCGACTCATGTGGAGCCATGTTTAAATGTTGTCAAAAAATTATATAGTAATAAAAAATATATTTCAAAAATTTGAGCAGTTTCTTCCAGGTAATGCAGTTCCAGAAAGATTAGGTCAGCATATAGACACTTGTAGACCAATCTGCTAATTCTCCTTAAAAATTGAAAAAAAAAAAAAAAAAAAAAAAAAGGTATGCTTTGCACCACACTTTAATGTCCATATTAAGTAAACAGACACAACGCTTTTTATAAATATCTAGGGTCAACAGGACATCATTTCAAACATTGTCAGATATTATAATCAAATATTATTGTGACTTTTAAGCCTAAATTAAAGTGTATGCTGCATTATGTTGGTGTTGGTTTATTTTTAAACAATTTTGCAGATTTCAAACACTTTCACAAATATTTTCATTTGCTTGTATTTGGGAGTCTTACACACATTAAAACAAGTTTTAAAAAGGCTTACACAACAATTTAAAAAAAAATAAACACCCTTATTTGGCAGTGTGTGAGATTTCTATGTGAGTAGACTAAACATGTAATGTGTGTTCAGACAATTGCTGGTTGGTAACTTTCATCTGCTCATTAATTAACAAGTAATTGGACATCAGATGAATGTGATATCCAATTAACTGCTAATTACTGCATACACACTTGTACCAGTACTTCGCAAATGTAGAGTAACTGCAGACCTACTCTGCTGCTGCGTGAATGTTGCTACGGTTTCCTATGTTAGTTTTAACAGCGACAATGTTTATTTGCGAAAAACACGCCCATTGCGAGTTGAATACTCCCACACTGTACGCCCACTTTCACGCCCTTGTCGGAGCATTGCGAAGTCTCGCCTCCGCCACGCCCACGCCACTCCTCGTTTTCGTTTGGCAGTTACGGCTTTATTTTTTCTGAGTAATTTTGCACAGTTGTCGTACGTATGTACTCGCGCATGCGTAATCACGCATTTGCGCATGCGCAGATACTTACATTTCGTACATTTGCGATGCGATGACTCTTAGCGATCAACTCGGAATGAGGGCCATAATGCCCACATGTACCCCTTGGCTCATATATTGTGTGTAAATCTGGCTGAGGTACTAGCCAGTGCCTCCTGAGCCATTTACCTCACCTTGGGCGGGATGTACTAATGTACATCGCTGCCCTGAGCCACGATGCTGATCGCATATGTACTAACATATGCGATCAGCATTGCGGAGGACAGCTCTTCCGATAAGAGTGGTCCTCTGCGATGCACAGTGGCAGCCTGACTTCCGGGATTCGGCCCCAGAAGTCAGTCTGCGCATGCACGGGGTGACGGGGACGGCCGCAGGGCATGCTGGGAGGGATCCGATCGGATCCCTCACACAGCGCCGCGGAGAGAAGCCCATAGGCTTCTATGGACTATCGCCAGCTAAAGCTGGCGAACCCCGCCGCGGCGCTGACCTGTTGGACGGGGGTTAGTACATCAGGAAAATGCGGTAAACAGGGGGTTTACCGCATTTTCCGCTTAGTACATCCCGCCCCTGGTGAGCATGCATATGTGGTAGAGAATATAGATTGTAAGCGTCACTGGGACATATGTGAATTGACAAATATTCTCTGTAAAGCGCTACAGTATACGTGTGTGCTATATAAATAACTGGTAATAAATAAATATCTTGATGTCCGAAGGTCATATAAGCTAAGCTTTGAGTTTGAGGAAGTGCTGTATTCCCCAAGCTGCACGTACAGACAAAGGGGCTGGGCAGCATCACAGTAGATATAACCCAGCAGCAACCAGTGTGGAAAAGTGCTGTATAGTTCCTTCACCAGTGGAGTCTGTGACCATAAGTAACTAGGCCAGATCAGACCATATGCCCATTTTGTCTTCATTGACCTCCATCCTCAGTATAGTGATGAATAGATAATTTTAGGCCATTCTTGACGTTCTTTGGGCTGCACCCTCCAAGTCGGCACTGAGGGGGGGCACTGTAGAAGTGGGCGGTGCTGGGGCGTGGGGATGGCATGTGATAGCACCATCGTGGCCATTGTGAAACGGGGATCTCCGCTCAGTGTGCTGACAAGCCATTGTCAGCACCGCATGGATGCGGCCCTCTCTCATCTTCCCCTTCAGCTCTTGTCAGCGGAAGGGGACACCAGAAAGCGGCAAGTAAAGTGAACAGTCTGCACCTCCTCAAATCAAATCTAGCACAAAACGGGCCTTGTGATGTCGCCTTCACATCTGCTCCTGTCTGAGTCACAAGCGCTCCATTGAGAGGGTGGGAAGGGGGCGGGGGGGAGCCGTGCGTTTACGGGGAGACTCAAGGGTCTGTGTGTCACCTCCCAGGCTTGCTCAGCTGGCCGTCTGCGTGAACGTGGTCGCGATGTTGGATCCCAGCTTGCGATGTCGGTTGCAGCGCTAGGATGCTATGTAATCACAAGTGCACCTCTGTGTGTACCCTCTGTGGTGCGCCATGCACATTTTTAGGACAGTAGCATGAGAGCGCTCAACCTCGTGAACATCAGCATTACAGGGTCTGAATCAGGGCCCTTGATGCATACAAAGGCGGTCCTAGGCCTACCCTCTCTACAATGAACAAACTGGATATCTTAAAAAAAAGTACATTCAAATAAAAAGATATATTTAAAAAAAAGAATGGTGCCAAATAGAAAACACAAAAGACGTCTGGATTTTATCTTTAAATACTGCAACTATTTATGTGCGAATCCAATTATACACACAGAGTTCTAACATCTCTGCAAACATCAGCAGAAATCTGATCACTGTTCCACACCTTGTAGCAATAGCACCTTTGACACCTCTGTCTATTTCCTAGCGTCAGTTGGACGTCATGGAACAGTTGTTGTGGAGAATCACAGTGCTGAACAATAAATGTCCTGTTAACACCTTCCAGATGCAGAGAGACAAAAGAGGAAAATCCGTTACCTCCCCTTTACCTGATGTAAGCTCGGCGCTCACCTGTAACAGGATGTCTGCGGTGTCAGCACTGCCACTTAGCACATTACCTTCCAACAGGAGAACAACTGCAGTCCTTCTGTTTAACCCAAAGCTTTGCCACACTCCTTATCTGCTGTCCTTGCAGCTGCTTTGTAGACGTGGCCATAGAACTGCTCTTTTCTGTGGCCCTAATTTCATGAGTCCAGGGCTTGGTTAAGGTTTATTGGGGCCCGAGGGTAACTTGTGGGGGCCCCTATAAAAAATAATTGTCGATATGATCTACTGGTGATTTTATGAAAAAGTATAATGCATACCTCCCAACTGTCACGATTTCTGTGGGACAGTCCAGTTTTTTTGGAACTGTCCCACCCGCAAGTCGCAGTGTCCCACAGTGTGTGTGTGTGTGTGTGTGTGGGGGGGGGGGGGGGCAGTTGGGAGAACCCCTGGCACATGTGCACAGTTTCTATTCACAGGATACAGAGGGACTGGGGGCATGCTAGCAGGTCATAGGGCATGCTCCCTAAGTGAGGTAAATGGATGACGTGGCAGGTGGTCGACATTTCCGTAAAGTCATGCCCCCTTTTGCCAAAGCCACACCCCCATTAGGGCGGGTGCGGCTTTGCTGTGCAGAGGAGTCCCGCTTCAACAAAACTAAAAGTTGGGAAGTATGTAATGTATAAACCCTACCAGCAATACAAATGTGTAAACAAAAACAACCCAAAACCTCTGTAGTGCCGCCAGTTCACATTATGCCACAGAGAAACCACAGTTCTGCCCCAGTGCCCTCCCACGCTGGTGATCTAGCTATGTGGGGGTCTCACTGTGTGGGTGCTTGTATGTGTGAGGGATTCCTGTGCGTGGGGGCACAGGGTGACTTGTTGGTTCCACGGTTCATTTTAGGTAATAATTTCTTAGATATTTTAAACCATAAACTTTTCTGATAGTCATATATAGGCCAGTCACGATTATCTGCGATGAAGCGATGTGCCGTGGAGACGGCGTGGGAACATTCTTACCGTTGTCACATTACAGACACAGAATTACTAATTTTACCTTGCACCTTCATACGGGTACTTGGTAAAATGGATAATGTTGGACTTGGTGATGCAGCCAGAGGCATCGGTTACAAGCAGACGCCTCCTTATGCAGTAGTGATCCGACCTGAGTCCTAGGACCAAGCATCAGATCTCTGTCACCTTCAGACGGCTTACGGCACCATAGGTGTCGTGCAAGCTGCCCGTTGTAGAGGCCAGGAAATCTTCCTGCAACGGAGATCCCTGACTTCTTTCCACCCCCTAAGGGGCGGTGACATATGTACAGTGCGACTTATGTGCAGTGGCAAAAAAATCGTTTCACTCCATACAAAATTGTCATAGTGGATCTCTGAATTGGGCCATTGCTCCGAATTGAACCGTGCCCCTTACAGGATAACTTCACTGAATACTGAGAAATCAATTTTGGGCTAAGTGCTGTAAGAAATTCATTCAGAATGTTGTTGGCCTGGTGCTTGACGTACAGAGGCTCTTCTTGCTCCTGATGGCACCTGGCAGAGGTTTGTAGATGGACATTAGTCATTACTCAGGAGGACACTACAAAACAGCTGAGCCTAGTACACGCCCCAGTATAAACGAGTGCGCCTGGAGTTACGTTGGGCCTGTCGCAGGCTTTTTGGAGAGGTGCATGGTGCTGTAAAAGTGGAACGATGCTTCACAGCCAAAGTGCTACATGTAGGAGCAACACTAGGTCTCATTACCAGAAAAGGACATGATTTCCACCTCTTGTCTAGTACACAATTCGCCACAAGAAACACACCAGAAAATATACCCACTTCAACCCTTTATTTCATTTCAGAGGTCTTGTGCCACAAAAATGAAATCGTCGTGTCTCACTGTTCTCAAAACATAGGGCCTGTTCCAGAGATGGATGGAAATTAAATTCCGCTTGTAAGCAGCTTTGAATTTCTGTCCGATGTGAAGCCGGGACATATAAGAGAAGGTCTCAGTAGAAGTGACACCTCCTGCATGTACTGTAGCTGCGATCCCAGCACTGTGACCGACGTCACAAGCTGGGATTCAACATAGTCGCAATGTTCACGCAGATGACCAGCTGAGTAAGCCTCAGTTTATGCAGCCGACTAACGGAATGGGGTTCGCGAGGGCAGGTAGTCTGCATGGCGACATGTAGACCCTTGGCTCTCCCCTCCCAGAAAATGGGGGCAACAGACCTAGTAATTAATATATCAGCTGGTTGCCCCATATAACACGCAGTGACCCATGTTTGTGGCCCAGACGTAAGCCTCGTACAGTAGGTCCGCGCTCAGATCACTTTTCGCTGCATTGACTAAGTTACAGTAATACACGTAATTCAGCTAACATTTATTAGAAGCATTATAATCAACAAACCATTATAATCAACGGTTTCCTGTCATCTTCAAAGGAGTGTCAGGCTATGTCTGTGTTTTTTTAATGCATTCACAAACACCTCTATTCAAATGCAGCTCTTAATGTAATCATCTCCTTACACAGAGCTGTGCTTGGGTTAAACAATAGAGGAGAGTGTGCACCCTGCAAGCGCTCCCAGGAAACTGATGGGAGGAGGAGGAGGAAGGAGCTGGAGGCAGAACTTGTTGGACAGCCTTGGATTGCTGCTCTCAGTGACACTATTTTCCAGCAGCAGCCAGGGGAGAGGACAGCAGAGCCGGTGCTCTGGCACAGTCCCTGTACTGAGGCTATACAGGGGCACACATCAGGTGGCACACTGTACTATACATAGGGAGAGGGTAGCATGCCAAGTCCCCATCGCCTGGAAGAGAAGATTCTACTGCACTCTGCTCTGTGTCACATACAACACGTATGATGGAGAAGGACAATCTCATGTGTTTGCTGAAGCTGCAGAGCACAGAAGTTATGGTGACACTAGAGCACAGGAGTCTGAGTTGGACCTTTAGCAAGAAGTGGACATGGAGGCAGAAACGTAAGTGAGATGATGGGAAGGGTGTCTACAGTACAGACAGTATGGTAGTAGCAGACCAAGACTGTACCCCTAAGAGTTAATATAGTGTAGATGGATTATTACTAAAAGTAGACTAAAGTTATTGTGCAAAATTATTAGTGATTGTTCCTAATTTCACGTTCTACGGGTCTGGTGGAAAGATGACTGGAGAGAGGGGGTAATTGTCCTCTGTATTGCCCCTTCCTGTACCTTTTCCCTAGTCACTGCGCCAGAACCCTCATTGTGAGACCTGAGATGTCTTCAGTCTGTATACCACAAGTATTACCTCTCTGTCATACGCAGCATTGTCATGTTCTTTGTGCATCACCAGACACTTATCCTCTTGAGACTCCAGCAGATCATTAATCAGAGCTAGGGAGTGCAATTAGTGAGGTGAGCAGTGGAATTTACATTGTTGGTAAGTACAAAGGGCAATTTCAGAATATCAGGCAACCACCTACATCTGCAAACAGTCCACACAAAGCAATCTGCAGTTCTGTGATAGGAAACACACAGATGTCAGCGCCAGTGAGTGGCTGTGATACTAACGGCAAATACAGCCAGTTCTAAAATGAAACCTGGTAAAAGTTTAGATGTTTGGGATAAAGATATCGGGACTCCTTGCCTGTAATGTCAGGGGGAGGCTTAATGGGTGGGATGTACTAAGCATCGCATCCACAGTGTGATACATCCCACTACTTATCGGGTATATACCGGCGGTAATAATGACGGTATGTACTTAAAAATGCCTTTAGAATCGCAAAGGACAGCTTTCCAGATAAGAGCTGTCGTTTGCCATAGAAGGACCTCCGTTTTTCCCTGGTTTTCAGAGTGAAGAGACTGTCACAGAGGGTGCTGGGAGAGATCCAATTGGATACCTCTCAGGGGAAAATGTGAATAGAAGTTAATAGGCTTTGGTAGGGTAGCGGCACGTGAAGATGGTGTAACCCACCGGATCCAAGCTCCGGAATGTGTCACATTCTGGAGCTTGCTACATATGGCAATGCATCCAAAACTACTAAAACAGGACTTTCAGAGTTTTGGCCACATTTTCAGCTTTAGTACATCCCGCACTATATCCATTTTAAATCAGTTGCTTACATGTATATTATATAATTGTGACGTCATGTTGACTTGAATATTGTAGTATATTAGTTCTAATTCATTAGTAGGCCCAGAAGGTAACTACAGGGGGTGTCTGCAGCTGACGGCGTTGAAAGCTGCAGGGAGAGACAGTGACGCTCCTCCCACTGTACCCTGAGGTCACATCTGCGCAGGCCCCTTAGGAAGAATACAAACAGACAAGCCGCCAACTAAAGAGTCACCCCTCTATCACATGCATAATGTAAACTGAGGGCACTATAATGTGATATGGGGCATTTTAACAAAGGAGACTCCGGGTGGGCGCCGTCCACTGCACGATGCAGTAGTCTCCAGCATCATGCTGCAGTCTACTGTGTATGCGCAGATCTCCAGAAACATGGCGCCTGTTATGTTCCGGAGACCAAATTCACTACTGTGCATGCGCAGCGCCCATTTTGGCTGCGATTTTCGCTGCGGCTGCAGCACCCAATGCTGTACTCTGGAAAGGTAAGTATTAAAATGTAGGTGCAATGTGTTTGGTGTGGGGCCCCCTGGACCGCTCACATTGCACCCATTATAGAAACGCCAATGAAGGTGACATAATGTGACGTGGCCGAACTACAATGTGGCATACTATGAACTGGGCACACTGTGGCATACTATGAACTGGGCACACTGTGGCATACTATGAACTGGGCACACTGTGGCATATTATGAACTGGGCACACTGTGGCATACTATGAACTGAGGGCTGGCAGTAATTGACATAGTGTGAAATAGGGCACTACTATGAGGCATAAAATGCACAACTGCTGCGGAGAGAGCTAGTTCTCTAGAAGCATTTGAGTGGGGACCCCTTCAAATTGTTGTTATGGGCACCACAATATTATCAAATGTATCTAGCAGGATCATCTAACTGATACACGATTTGTGGCGTAAATGACTGAAGTTCGTTACACAATTGTCTGAGATGTTTTGTACGAGCTAAGCTGCTACTATTTGAGATGTGCTCGCTGTTCCAATGCAGACTAGAAACAGGCACAAATATTCTCAGTGATGTCATTCGTTCCCAGAGAATTTATAGTCTGCATTTAAACATAGGTTTATTGTATAGAATGGATTTCCCTATCATGTGACCTGCGAAGTGCCTGTAATAAGGGACACACATGAATTACACAAGTTTTGTGTACCTGTGTAACAGATGTGTCCCTTATGAAAGGGGTGATCGGGTGACCCTAGTGTCATGTGAGCCCGCATAATGTCTGAATCCACTGTACAGTTAGCATGTCTACACAAGGGGAGGCATTCAATATTCCAGCTGTCGAGATCCCGACGCTCAGCATACCTCAAGGGAGAATAAATAGCGCTACACGTGCCACTGTGCCCACAGCGTGGCAAGCCCGCAAGGGGCTTGCACTTGCCCCGCTGCCAGCATTCCGGCGGTCGGGATCCCGGCGTCGGGATTCCGACAGCTGGGATATCGATACCAAACCCCTACAGAAGACCATGCTTTAGATATACTTATTCATTTATTTATGTTAATTGCCCCACGCCTTTGTATTTTATCTCCATCATTCTCATCCTTCCTGTCATGTGCTGAAAAAAGTTCTATCCAATGGTCTCCAGCTGAGCTCCCCTATGAGAAAAGTGATGTTTTCTGTCTAACAACTAGGGGTAAATGCTGTGACAGGTACAGAATGTTGGACGTATGTAAAGTTAGAGATGAGCGGGTTCGGTTCCTCGGAATCCGAACCCGCCCGAACTTCAGGTTTTTTTACACGGGGCCGAGCGACTCGGATCTTCCCGCCTTGCTCGGTTAACCCGAGCGCGCCCGAACGTCATCATCCCGCTGTCGGATTCTCGCGAGGCTCGTATTCTATCGCGAGACTCGGATTCTATATAAGGAGCCGCGCGTCGCCGCCATTTTCACACGTGCATTGAGATTGATAGGGAGAGGACGTGGCTGGCGTCCTCTCCGTTTAGACTAGAGTACTAGAGAGAGACACAAATTTTGGGGAGCATATTATTAGGAGGAGTACTACTTGCTGCTGATAGTGTGACCAGTGACCACCAGTTTAATTAATCCGTTCTCTGCCTGAAAAAAAACGATACACAGTGTGACACAGTCACATACCATATCTGTGCTCAGCCCAGTGTGCTGCATCATATGTAATACTGTATATCATTATCTGACTGTGCTGAGTGCTCACTGCTCACACAGCTTAATTGTGGGGGAGACTGGGGAGCAGTTATAGCAGGAGTACATATTTTAAGTACAGTGCACACTTTTGCTGCCAGAGTGCCACTGCCAGTGTGACTGACCAGTGACCACTGACCACCAGTATTGTGATTGTCTGCCTGAAAAAGTTAAACACTCGTCGTGTGGTGTTTTTTTTTATAAACGCATTCTGCAGACAGTGTCCAGCAGGTCCGTCATTACATAATATATACCTGTCCGGCTGCAGTACTAGTGTGATATATATATATATATTTTAATTTTATCTCATTATCATCCAGTCTATATTAGCAGCAGACACAGTACGGTAGTCCACGGCTGTAGCTACCTCTGTGTCGGCAGTCGCTCGTCCATCCATAATTGTATACCACCTACCCGTGGTTTTTTTTTTTTTTCTATCTTCTTGATACTAGTAGCTTACTTTAGGAGTCTGCAGTGCTGAGTCTGACAGACAGTGTCCAGCAGGTCCGTCATTACATAATATATACCTGTCCGGCTGCAGTACTAGTGTGATATATATATATATATATTTTAATTTTATCTCATTATCATCCAGTCTATATTAGCAGCAGACACAGTACTGTAGTCCACGGCTGTAGCTACCTCTGTGTCGGCAGTCGCTCGTCATCCATAAGTATACTAGTATCCATCCATCTCCATTGTTTACCTGAGGTGCCTTTTAGTTGTGCCTATTAAAATATGGAGAACAAAAATGTTGAGGTTCCAAAAATAGGGAAAGATCAAGATCGACTTCCACCTCGTGCTGAAGCTGCTGCCACTAGTCATGGCCGAGACGATGAAATGCCAGCAACGTCGTCTGCCAAGGCCGATGCCCAATGTCATAGTACAGAGCATGTAAAATCCAAAACACCAAATATCAGTAAAAAAAGGACTCAAAAATCTAAAATAAAATTGTCGGAGGAGAAGCGTAAACTTGCCAATATGCCATTTACCACACGGAGTGGCAAGGAACGGCTGAGGCCCTGGCCTATGTTCATGGCTAGTGGTTCAGCTTCACATGAGGATGGAAGCACTCATCCTCTCGCTAGAAAACTGCAGTGCCACTCCTAGATGGGCCAGGTGTTTGTGTCGGCCACTTGGGTGGCTTAGCTTAGTCACACAGCTACCTCATTGCGCCTCTTTTTTTCTCTGCATCATGTGCTGTTTGGGGACTATTTTTTTGAAGTGCCATCCTGCGTGACACTGCAGTGCCACTCCTAGATGGGCCAGGTGTTTGTGTCGGCCACTAGGGTCGCTTAGCTTACTCACACAGCTACCTCATTGCGCCTCTTTTTTTCTTTGCGTCATGTGCTGTTTGGGGAGTGTTTTTTGGAAGGGCCATCCTGCGTGACACTGCAGTGCCACTCCTAGATGGGCCAGGTGTTTGTGTCGGCCACTAGGGTCGCTTATCTTACTCACACAGCTACCTCATTGCGCCTCTTTTTTTCTTTGCGTCATGTGCTGTTTGGGGAGTGTTTTTTGGAAGGGCCATCCTGCGTGACACTGCAGTGCCACTCCTAGATGGGCCAGGTGTTTGTGTCGGCCACTAGGGTCGCTTATCTTACTCACACAGCTACCTCATTGCGCCTCTTTTTTTCTTTGCGTCATGTGCTGTTTGGGGAGTGTTTTTTGGAAGGGCCATCCTGCGTGACACTGCAGTGCCACTCCTAGATGGGCCAGGTGTTTGTGTCGGCCACTAGGGTCGCTTATCTTACTCACACAGCTACCTCATTGCGCCTCTTTTTTTCTTTGCGTCATGTGCTGTTTGGGGAGTGTTTTTTGGAAGGGCCATCCTGCGTGACACTGCAGTGCCACTCCTAGATGGGCCAGGTGTTTGTGTCGGCCACTAGGGTCGCTTATCTTACTCACACAGCTACCTCATTGCGCCTCTTTTTTTCTTTGCGTCATGTGCTGTTTGGGGAGTGTTTTTTGGAAGGGCCATCCTGCGTGACACTGCAGTGCCACTCCTAGATGGGCCAGGTGTTTGTGTCGGCCACTAGGGTCGCTTAGCTTACTCACACAGCTACCTCATTGCGCCTCTTTTTTTCTTTGCGTCATGTGCTGTTTGGGGAGTGTTTTTTGGAAGGGCCATCCTGCGTGACACTGCAGTGCCACTCCTAGATGGGCCAGGTGTTTGTGTCGGCCACTAGGGTCGCTTAGCTTAGTCATCCAGCGACCTCGGTGCAAATTTTAGGACTAAAAATAATATTGTGAGGTGTGAGGTGTTCAGAATAGACTGAAAATGAGTGGAAATTATGGTTTTTGAGGTTAATAATACTTTGGGATCAAAATGACCCCCAAATTCTATGATTTAAGCTGTTTTTTAGTGTTTGTTGAAAAAAACACCCGAATCCAAAACACAACCGAATCCGACAAAAAAAATTCGGTGAGGTTTTGCCAAAACGCGGTCGAACCCAAAACTCGGCCGCGGAACCGAACCCAAAACCAAAACACAAAACCCGAAAAATTTCAAGTGCACATCTCTATTAAAGTACGTCTTTCTATTTCGGTAGCCAGCAACGTGGGTATGTTACTTCCCCATCTGGTGAATGACGGCTACCTTTTAGGGCTTCTACAGAAGGGCAGAAAGTTCACTGTATATTCTCAGAGTCTTCCTGCAGTAAAATATGCTGTGTACTTAATGGGTGCGCCTATAAACCCATTACACTGCTTGCGAGCATTAACACTTGATTCCCCGCAGACGGCATGAAACTGGTGCAAGGGGAATGCTTATCAGAAAGTGTACGTACGTGTCAAGCCACGGGCATTATGTTTTGGACCATCATTAAAGAGTGTTTGCCAGTTTTTACCAATGCCTGATCTTAATGCTCTTGTACACGAGACCTTAGGCCAGCTAGTCCCATCTGATTATCACTTTAAATGTCATTTTTAATCCTCAAAACTCTAGTCATTCTTATGCAGTGTGTTCTGAGCCCATATGACCCTTTGCTTGGGCTGTGTTCTGTTCAAGTGATGGCGAATGGCATAAAATGTGCATTAATTGGAATTTTAAATACAGATCAAATTCAAAGGACTTTCACCCGTCCATTCAGTGCTCTGCGCTATCTAAAGTGCATATGTGAGTAGAACCTCGTGATTCCCACCATTGACCCCTTTTTAAAGCCCCTGGAAGAGAGATGTGTCAAACCTTTGAGAGGTATTTCAACCCAGGAATAAAGCAGGGGGTTATTCCCGGGTCAGGTGCAGTGTCAAGGGATTGCCGGGCCGATGCGTCCTGGGACCCGTTCACAGTATAGCCAGAGGCGGCGTTAGAGGGACAGGTGGTGCACTGCTGACGTCACCAATCCAGCAATTTACCAGGTTGGTGCCGCCAATCTGAAAGGGGCCTCAAGCAGGTCGCACACGGGAAAGACTCGTGCACAAGTCCCGGGTGTGACTCGCAGCAGAGATGTGAAAGCCGTAATAGCAACCAATCAGCTTCCATCTATCATTGCACCATCATATTCTCCACTGTATCTCTCTTTAAGGTTTGCAACCCCTCCCCCCCCTCCCCGACACGCACACACTTTGCTGTGTAAATATAACACAAGATTTGTCATTTGACAGATGAAAGGCTTTTATGCAACGGGATACGTAACAACATTAAGCTGGGTACACACTATGCAGTAATCGGGACGGACAGAGGATTTTCAGATACCTGGTCTGATAATCTCAGAATGCGTACACAGCACCCTGGGCCGATTATCGTACCAAAACTAGTCGGTGCGGATGATTGGACCTGAACTGCTATCATGGGCGAAACTGGTCATCTGGCAAACGCTAGAAGGGCTTATGGCCGGATGGGCCGGTCTGGCCACACAGTGCAGCTTCCTGGCTCTCTGCTCAGTATACAGATAGATGGGGGCGTGCAACAAGGCCAGCCCCCCCCTCCCTCACTCGTGGCACACCCCCATGAGCCGTGGCCACGCCTCCTTGTCATGCGTGCGCGCAGTGACGTGGCAGGGCTGCTTCACGGCCCCAGTCAAAACAATAAAGTGAATAAGAAAATATAATTCCACACAATTTAAAACAATAGACTGCCCCATAAACTGCACTAAACTAGTCATATGCGGCGTTTGCTTATGTGAGTGTGCTCTAACTAGTCTTACCATACCATTTCTTTAAACCAGGACGCTCATGAATTACGCAGGTTGTCTGGCTGATTAAAACCAGGTGACATGCAGGCTTGAAGTCAGCAGCCACAGAACCGGTGTAATCTAAGAGTGTCTCGGTTTAAAAGGATAGTACTAGCTCTAACCCGTAACACCTGGCTGCTGTGTGTTACATTATATCAGAGTTTCCGCAAACTCCTGTCCAGTTTTTCAGGATATCCATGCTTGAGTCCAGGTGGTTAAATCAAATTGACCGATTACTAAATAAGACACCTGTGCTCAAGCATGGATAGACTTAAAATCTGGACTGTAAGGGGGAAGTTTGGGGAACTCTGCATTATACAGCAGGTTTTATTCAGAATCTGCATTTGATGGGTTTTCTATCTGCAGTCTCCTGATGATACAATGCTGCAGACAGGACCATGTGTGATAATAAAGTCAGCAAGGTTGCACTGTGTGAAGGTGGTTTGTAAACGTCTTTACTTTTTTTACAGATGCCACCGTGTCTATTCCAGTCAGTGAAATTGTCACAGTTCTGCAGGGTGATGGGAAACCACGGATAAAGGAGATGGCCGCCCCCAGCCACCAGTTTACAGGTATGAGAGGGCAGGAAATACCGTATCCGGATCCTCTGTCACCTCTGTGCAAACCTGTAATTAGCAAGGAAGGTGAAGGAGATGAGTCACATCTAAATTGGCTGTAGTCACTATTGAGTATTGTTTTATTTGTTACTATATACTGTATACATGGCTTCTCCTAGTCTTAGAGACCTGTTTGTCCACCTGTCACATGACTAAACATGGCATTATAAGACACATACCTCCCAACATGACCCGTTCCAGGAGGGACTAAATGCTCTGTCCATGACTCTCCTCTTTTTTATGATGCCATTACCTGAGGTGAAACACCTTTCTTATCAAATAACTAGTTCAACACAGGTGATGGCAATCATAAATTAAGAGGAAAGCCTAGGAACAGAACATTTTGTCCCTTCTGGAATGGGTTCCGCTGGGAGGTTTGTAACTCCTCTGACCTTGCAGTATACGTAACTGCTAGCGAACCCATGCAGTGCGGCACCTCATTAGCCTGAATATGTTCAATGGATCTCTCCCAAGCATGTAAAAGGATAGGGGCTTGTGTAGCAATATATTCATGGTACTGTAATCTATTGTGATCACTGACAATCTGTATTGTGGCCAGTATTAGTATCAAGTACATATTTTTCACAGCTATGTACTAAAAGGTTCTGTAGGGACATCTTTTGTGAGAACCACTGTCCTGACTGTAAATAAGGCTTTTCTGAGTACTCCTCCACAGTTACTGACACTGCGCATGCAACTTACGCAATGCTTAGGTGGACAGTAGACCATACTTGCCTACCTGACCCTCTCCATGAGGGAGAAAATGCTCTGTTCCTGGACTTTCCTGGTAATGTATGATTGCCATCACATGTAGTGAAGGGACGTGCGGTGAGCTAAATGGCTCAGGAGGCACTGGCTAACCCCAGCGCCATATTTACATGCAATATATTAGCCAAAGGGTACATCTGGGCATTATACACAGCATTATAAACTCCTAGAAATCTGGTGAGTTTTGATTAGAGATGTGTGGAAAGGATACACAGGTGAGGCACTGCCTCATCTGCCACAGACTTTTTACTCCAGCGTTTGGGCTATAAAAATTATTAGAATAATGCAAAGAAGATGTTTCAAACAAATTATCAGTATTCTTCATATATTTTATTCAGTCAAAACTCTGGTTTAAACATAAGTATGACAGGAAAGGCTCTGCCTCACCTGCCTCACCCCACCGCACGTCACTGCAGTGTGGTGAAACACCTTTCTTATCAATTAACTAGCTCACCACAGGTGATGGCAATCATACATTACCAGGTAAGTGCAGGAACAGAGCATTTTCTCCCTCATGGAGAGGATCAGGTAGGCAAGTATGCAATAGAGCAGAGGTTCTCAAACTCGGTCCTCAGGACCCCACACAGTGCATGTTTAGCAGGTCACCCAGCAGGTGCACAGGTGTGTTCATTACTCACTAACACATTTTAAAATGTCTACAGGTGGAGCTAATTATTTCACTTGTGATTCTATGAGGAGACCTCAGACCTGGAAAACATGCACTGTGTGGGGTCCTGAGGACCGAGTTTGAGAAGCTGTGCAATAGCGTCTGCGATCCCTCTCCTCTGAAAATGTATCCATAGGTATACAGTGACTAGGCATAGTCCATAGGCAAAAAGCAGCCTTCAGGACCACTCTCAGAAAATCTACGTACATAGGGTATCAGACTACAGTCCCCATGGAGAATAATAGGGACTGTGGTCTGAAGTGCTAATAAGCCTTGCTTGCATAGCCCCAATACTTAAAATACTAAAAAAGCTGCAATTTCCTCAACGATTTAAGTAAAAAAGGGGTTGATACATAATCCCCTTAGTCTAGTTGCTTAAATGTTAAAAGCAGGAATGGTCTCTTCGGTTCCCCCCTCTTACTTTCATGTAGTGACAGCAGTTTCATGAGTCAAGGAAGAGAAGGTAAAGGGAGTAAATGCTTTGTGTGGTGTATATGTATTTTGCCGCCTCAGGTCACAGGAAACCCCAGATCCACCCCTAGTGTCACTAGTGACGTCACAGGAATATTACTGCAGAGAAATGTGCACAGAAGGGTGCGGGTCATCCAATTGCTGCTTGTTAGTAGAGTGGCTTTTGTTCTATGTTTGAGGGATCTTGTGCGCACTGTAAAGGGGGGTACTCACGGGAGAGATGTGTGCTGAGCGATCTTAACACAGACCGCTCAGCACACATCTCTCACCCCGCTCAGCACAGCGCGATGTGCTGAGCGAGGGGGAAAGCCGACGGGGGGGCCGCTCACTTCACACAACGGTGAAGTGAGCGACCCGCTAGATTGAGCCTGCATGCAGCTCAATCTAGCATCGGCGATAGCGATGCGCGGGGCCGCGCATCGCTATCGCTGGAGGGCATACACACGGCAGATCCGTGCTTAAAATCTAAGCAATCTAGCAAGATTGCTTAGATTTTAAGTACGGATCTCTCCGTGTGTACCCCCCTTAAGATTTGATTGTCCAATAAAGTTCCTCTTGTTTAAAGAAAATCTCAAAGACTTTAAAAGTGTGACAAATATATATTTATATTATATTGCTATATTATGTATAATATATTTTCTATTGCAAAAGAAACAAAAAAAAATTGAAATAAAGTTTCTTTGTTTTTTTACTTTGTAACCAGAATTCTTAGGGCACAGCCAGTCAGGTGGGCATTTGTACTGGGCCTCTAACTTCAGAGGGGCCCCATGTATTGGAATTTACCTTGATAGAGCTGTATTTCGGCATCCAAATGTATCTTTGATTGTGGATAGGGTTTTACTTTCGAATGACAATGAAGATGGTTGTCCTGTCGAACAGCAGTGGAAAATTCAATGGACGTAGAAGATCCTTGAGCTTCCCTGAGGATGGTTCACAACAGAGCCATGACAGCTGGCCTCCCATTCGTCAGTTCAGCTTGCTCACCTTCACGGATGTAGCAAATAAATGTACGGTTGCCTAGTGTGACAGTATTTTGGGACAATGACAAGGAAGGCGTTACACCCTGATTCAGTCAGTACATTTACACTTTGGCGGAGCCCGGTCTGTAATGTGATCTGCTGAATTCACAAAAAGCTATCCTAGCTCAGACTGACGCATCTTGTTACGTAGTTACAGGGTCACAGCCTAACTTGTCACCATGGCTCTTCAAAGCAAGTCAGGCGCTCAGCTTTCTCCCCTGCCTGGGGGTAAATGTGAACTTTGCTTATTACTGGACGTCATTGGTGGCATTATCTGTTGGATTTTCCAGTGACATCAGAGCTACTGATTCCCCACTCTACATGGGGTGCGGTTCTGAATAGTATTTTACAGGATTCTCATGCAAAACGTCTGTCGATGCGTGGCAAGACTCGGACAGACTGAAAAGACGTGCTGACTTTTCTCAGCCTTGTCCATTGTTGGAGAGAGAGGGAAAGAGAGAGAGAGAGAGAGATGTTAGTAGTGGCAGATATAACAGGGACTATCCAACAGGCCTGGCACTGTACAGTTTAAAGGCTTTTTTTTTTGTGTGGTAATTAACTTTATTTAACGCTCATTAACCTGTACAAAAACATAATTGATCTCCATAGGAGTTTCTGGTATTTTTCAAACACAGCCTGTAAAACGACAGAAGCTGATTGGCTGGTACTTCTCACTCTCCACTGTATCTCTCTCCAAGGGTTGATACATCTCCCCGTGTATGTTATTTGCTCTAACACAACACATTGGAATCATTGCGTAATCCAGTAGATGAGGATTAGGGCATGCATTTTATTTATGTGAATCAGACACGTGTTTACATGAGGAGTTTAGTCATTATGCACATGTATATTAAGATAGAAATTTCCCGTAGTCTGAATTAATTATACAACAGGTATAAGGTTGACGGCTTATTCAAATTACTGCATTTTGAAAATGTAGGTGAGTTATGGATAATATTAATGAGAACAATTATAGATCCTTAGTAAACAGCTTCACCCCTCTGTTTGTGTCTCTCCAAAAAAAAAATCTATTTACTAATGGGGTCATGTACTAAGCAGTGATAAAAGTGGAGAAGTGAGCCGTGGAGAAGTTGCCCATGGCAACCATTCAGCTGCTCTGTATACTTATATAGTATGCAAATTATTCTCCACTGGCTCACTTCTCCACTCTTATCACTGCTTAGTACATCTCCCCCTAAGCCTTGTAGAGAAATAAAGTGGATGGATAAAAGGTACCAACCAACCAGCTCCTAGCTGTCATTTTTCAAACACAACCTGCAACATGGTAGTTAGGACCTGATTGGCTGGTACTTTGTCAGCCTCCAAGGCTTAGTGCATCTCCCCCTGTATGAGTTACTTTATCACACTCTAAAGCTGGGTACACACCGAAGGGCCGACATATCGGATCCTGGGTAGACATCAGAACGATCTAAGGAAGGGCGGAATGATCCATGTTCCATCCCTCATTAGCATACACCATGTCGTTAGTGTTATCTGTGCAGCAGGGGCCACCGTGCTAAGTCGCTAGTGACTGCGGGCACCCACATATCAGACATACACACTGATCAATATGTCTGATACGTCGTTCCGTGACGGGCAGAAACTACACATCGGGCCAATGTTACTCCATCTTAAGGCTTGGTACATCTCCCCCGCACTGACTGACTTGTTCTCTCTCTTTACATCCCAGTGTTCCACGTGTGTCGCAAGTCTCAGCGCTGGTCTCTGCAAGTGGTGACGTTCACAGCTCCAGACGCCCAGGTGGCTCATAGCTGGGTGCAGAGTATACAGGAGAGAATACACCAGACAGGTGAGAACGACCAATCACAGAGCAGAATAGGACTTTTACTCTGTATTATGAAATAGCTGCATAGTCCTATGGGAATGAGAGACTTGATAGCACCCCTTAATGACTGGATGCAAATCTTCGCAACGAGAGCGTCCACTTCCAACAATGCTGGTTACTGTTATAGAGAGCACTTTGCCTTAAGAAACTCAGTTTAAGAGAAAACTGTTTTGTTTATTACGTAAGAAGCGCTCACTTTTATAGCTTGTAATTATTTATATATTAATATAAGAGTTTGATTACTTGTACAGGGGCGGATTGGGCCCTGGGACATCACGTTTGTGTCCCGCTGGGACGATCCCGATGTCCCCTCAGTGGCCTTCACTCGTCCCTATGTTGGTCCGGCTGCCGTGATCAGAGCTGAGCTCCGTTCGGGCAGTGTTAGGAGACAGCTTTTGCACATGTGCAGAAGCTCAATGAGGCTCAGTTGTGCCACGCCACCTCCCTCTCCCCTCACAGGGCAGGGGATCCCCAGTGCTGCTGCTACAAGGCTCTGGCACCCACAGCATGCCAGCCAGCGCGGCAGTGCAGGCTCAGTGTGTGGGTAATGCTGTTAATACAAGTTTGGATCCATGGGTTCATTATCCTTTTGTCTGTATTCATCATGTCAACATTTATAATGATTGATTACCATGTCGACAAGACGGTGTGCCCTGGTGCAGCGCTCACTTACCTGCTAGCGGATCTCCATTGGCTCCAGCAGAGTCGTCTGGGTCCGGCAGTCAAGAGATGTTGAGTTCAGCTGTCATCCAGCGGTAACGGCGGTAACACAAACCCCATGCCGTCCTCTGCCACAGCCTAACCCTAACCGTCCCCTGTCATCTCCTAACCCTAACAGTCCCCTCCCGCAGCCAACTTTACGGCAGACCCGCTGTTGCGCCGATTGAGCGGCTGATTTAGGTAAGCATCTACACTTACCGATCAGCCACTCGATATGCATTTGAATTTGCCCACCCAGCTGTGACATCAGCCACTGCAGCAAGTGTGCGTGTGGTCGGCGGACCTTTCATACACACAGCCAGATGCAGCTGTGTCGGCTGTACAGCAGAGTCGACGCAATATGCCTGTGAATAACAGAGTTCACAGACATATCATTTGTATACACCCGTCGACCCACTTGTGATATATCTCCCAGTGTGTACCTTGCATACCCCTAATATTGGCATTCTGAAGAAAGTCGACGTTTCTTAATGTTGACATAACTGTCAACATGGTGACTGCATCGCATCTTCCTCCTGTCTCCATTTTTGTGAATAGAATACACTGGTAATCTAATGTGGATGTGGATCATTAAATCGACAGTGTCTAGGTCGACAATGTTTAGGTCGACCACTATAGGTCGACAGTCACTAGGTCGACAGGGTTGGAAGGGCGACAGGGTTTCTAGGTTGACATGTGCTAGGTCAAAAGGTCGACGTGAGTTTTTTTGGGGGGTTTTGGTGTCGTTTTCTTCGTAGAGTGACCGGGAACTCCAATTAGTGCACAGTGTCCCCTTGCATGGTTTGCTTCACTCGCCATGCTTCGGGCAAGGTGCCTCGCTCCGCTACCGCTTTGCTCGGCACAGATTACCGTCCCAATCTTAGTCCATGTGGATCGTTAAGTATGAAAAAGTTCAAAAAAAGGTTTTTTTTGGGGGAAACTCATGTCGACATTTTCACCTGTCGACATATAAACCCTGTCGACCTTCCAACCCTGTTGACCTAGTGACTGTCTACCTATAGTGGTCGATCTAAACATTGTCAACCTAGACAGTGTCGATCTTCAGACCGGATCCCAAGCTAATTATGGATCTGCTGAGAGCTCTGTCTTGTAGTATGTAAATAACGAGCACTGTTCCATTCGTCTATGCCCTGTGCTGTATACTCCGCTCAGTGTTTTGCACTCAACCCCTCTTTCTCCAATAGGACACCTGAGGCCAAGGAAGCTCCTGGTGTTTATCAACCCCTATGGTGGCTGCGGGAAAGGATCACAGATTTACTACACTAAAATAAGCCACCTCTTCCAGCTGGCGGGAATTGACAGTGTTGTCATCGGTATGTTTTTTTATTTTTTTTTGGAAGTGACATTTGAATCAGCACTTATTTATATTGTGTGCACATATTACGCAGCATTTTACAGAGAATATTTCTTCCCATTAACATAAGTCAGAGCCCCAGTGGAGCTTACAATCTATGGGGGTGTTTCAGATATGATCACTTCTGTGCGTTTTCGCACAGCGGATGATCAGGTCCTAACTGCGCATGCGTATGCACTGCAATGCACACACGCATCAGACAACAACAAAGGTCATCGCCGGTCAGCAACAGGATGGTGCGAAAAATCCGATCGCACGGGCGTTCACAAGGTGATTAACAGGAAGAGGCTGTTTGTGGGTGGCAACTGAGCGTTTATGGGGTGTGTCCGGAAAAACGCAGGCGTGCCCAAGCGTTTTCAGGGAGGATGCGGCCCCGATCAGCATGTTCTCATTGCACTGTCTGAGTAAGTCCTGGGCTGCGCACAGACTGCACACAGTGGATTTTTGCAGCTCAGCACAGCTCAGCACATAGGATCGCACACTTGCATGGCGAATTTACACCCCCCCTGAAGGGGGGGCGACTATCTGAACGCCGGACAGCAAAGATTGCAGCCCAGCGATCAGATCTGAATCACCCCCTATTTTCCCTATCACATGGACACACATATATACCCACTAATTTGTTCTATCAGAATCCAATTAACCTACCAGTATGTTTTTGGAGTGTCCAAAGCTCTCTGAGGTAACCCACGCAAACATGGGGAGAACATACAAACTCCTCATAGATAGTGCCTTGGCTAGGAATTGAACTCAACTGCAACATCGCTCATGTTATCTCACACCCTCATGTTGCTCTCCCTTAATTATGTGAGAAGTTCACAGCCCCACACTGTGGCCATACATCGCAACCCCTCATCGCAGATAACTAAATTGCCCTTTCAAAATGTATCTGAGCAGCACTTTCCCAATAGGAGAACCCCAATAACTGCCTGTTACAGAACATGTTTCTGGGGATCCTCTAGGTCCCAGTCTAGCTGGCGGTGGTGTTAACCAACCCGATAATGCCTTCCACATCTTGGTGATCTCCTGTGGACCAATAAGAAGCCACAAACTCTCTCCAGCAGTCACAACCCATAGGTGGTAGGTGCAGCCGCACTTTTCCCACGCAGGGGCTCTGTGGTTAGTTAAGCCAGCATTTTTGCGTTTACAGTTTCTTTACATGCCTGTTCCAATTTACTATAGTATTCAGATTTGTCAACAGTAGTTTAGTGTTGAGGTAGCAATTTTAAAAAGACTTGATAAGTTTTAAAAGAAGTAAATAACTTTTTTCAAAGGAAAAAAAGGACAATAAATTATAGTGTGGGTGTATCAGCTGTACAAAAAGTGAAGTGCACCGGAAATTTTTTGGGTTTTGGTTTGGGGTTCGGTTCCGCGGCCGTGTTTTGGGTTCGATCTCGTTTTGGCAAAACCTCACCGAATTTTTTTTGTCGGATTCGGGTGTGTTTTGGATTCGGGTGTTTTTTTTTCAAAAAACCCTAAAAAACAGCTTAAATCATTGAATTTGGGGGTCATTTTGATCCCATAGTATTTTCTCTGACGTCCTAAGTGGATGCTGGGGACTCCGTCAGGACCATGGGGAATAGCGGCTCCGCAGGAGACAGGGCACAAAAGTAAAAGCTTTAGGATCAGGTGGTGTGCACTGGCTCCTCCCCCTATGACCCTCCTCCAAGCCTCAGTTAGGTTTTTGTGCCCGGCCGAGAAGGGTGCAATCTAGGTGGCTCTCCTAAAGAGCTGCTTAGAGTAAAAGTTTTGTTAGGTTTTTTATTTTCAGTGAGTCCTGCTGGCAACAGGCTCACTGCAACGAGGGACTTAGGGGAGAAGAAGTGAACTCACCTGCGTGCAGGATGGATTGGCTTCTTAGGCTACTGGACACTAGCTCCAGAGGGACGATCACAGGTACAGCCTGGATGGGTCACCGGAGCCGCGCCGCCGACCCCCTTGCAGATGCTGAAGAGAGAAGAGGTCCAGAAATCGGCGGCTGAAGACTTCTCAGTCTTCATGAGGTAGCGCACAGCACTGCAGCTGTGCGCCATTGCTCTCAGCACACTTCACACCAACGGTCACTGAGGGTGCAGGGCGCTTGGGGGGGGGCGCCCTGGGCAGCAATGAAAGTACCTATGCTGGCTAAAAATACATCACATATAGCTCCTGGGGCTATATGGATGTATTTAACCCCTGCCAGGTTGTCAGAAAAACGGGAGAAGAAGCCCGCCGAAAAGGGGGCGGGGCCTATTCTCCTCAGCACACAGCGCCATTTTCCTACACAGCTCCGCTGCTAGGAAGGCTCCCAGGCTCTCCCCTGCACTGCACTACAGAAACAGGGTTAAAACAGAGAGGGGGGGCACTTATTTGGCGATATTATTATATATTAAGATGCTATAAGGGAAAACACTTATATAAGGTTGTCCCTGTATAATATAGCGTTTTGGTGTGTGCTGGCAAACTCTCCCTCTGTCTCCCCAAAGGGCTAGTGGGGTCCTGTCCTCTATCAGAGCATTCCCTGTGTGTGTGCTGTGTGTCGGTACGTGTGTGTCGACGTGTATGAGGACGATGTTGGTGAGGAGGCGGAGCAATTGCCTGTAATGGTGATGTCACTCTCTAGGGAGTCGACACCGGAATGGATGGCTTATTTAGGGAATTACGTGATAATGTCAACACGCTGCAAGGTCGGTTGACGACATGAGACGGCCGGCAAACCAATTAGTACCTGTCCAGGCGTCTCAAACACCGTCAGGGGCTTTAAAACGCCCATTTACCTCAGTCGGTCGACACGGACACTGACTCCAGTGTTGAAGGTGAAGAAACAAACGTATTTTCCATTTGGGCCACACGTTACATGTTAAGGGCAATGAAGGAGGTGTTACATATTTCTGATACTACAAGTACCACAAAAGAGGGTATTATGTGGGGTGTGAAAAAACTACCTGTAGTTTTTCCTGAATCAGATAAATTAAATGAAGTGTGTGATGATGCGTGGGTTTCCCCCGATAGAAAATTATTGGCGTTATACCCTTTCCCGCCAGAAGTTAGGGCGCGTTGGGAAACACCCCTTAGGGTGGATAAGGCGCTCACACGCTTATCAAAACAAGTGGCGTTACCGTCTCCAGATACGGCCGCCCTCAAGGAGCCAGCTGATAGGAGGCTGGAAAATATCCTAAAAAGTATATACACACATACTGGTGTTATACTGCGACCAGCGATCGCCTCAGCCTGGATGTGCAGCGCTGGGGTGGCTTGGTCGGATTCCCTGACTGAAAATATTGATACCCTTGACAGGGACAGTATTTTATTGACTATAGAGCATTTAAAGGATGCATTTCTATATATGCGAGATGCACAGAGGGATATTTGCACTCTGGCATCAAGAGTAAGTGCGATGTCCAGATCTGCCAGAAGATGTTTATGGACACGACAGTGGTCAGGTGATGCAGATTCCAAACGGCACATGGAAGTATTGCCGTATAAAGGGGAGGAGTTATTTGGGGTCGGTCCATCGGACCTGGTGGCCAGGGCAACAGCTGGAAAATCCACCTTTTTTACCCCAAGTCACATCTCAGCAGAAAAAGACACCGTCTTTTCAGCCTCAGTCCTTTCGTCCCCATAAGGGCAAGCAGGCAAAAGGCCAGTCATATCTGCCCAGGGATAGAGGAAAGGGAAGAAGACTGCAGCAGGCAGCCCATTCCCAGGAACAGAAGCCCTCTACCGCTTTTGCCAAGTCCTCAGCATGACGCTGGGGCCGTACAAGCGGACTCAGGTGCGGTGGGGGGTCGTCTCAAGAGTTTCAGCGCGCAGTGGGCTCACTCGCAAGTGGACCCCTGGATCCTACAAGTAGTATCCCAGGGGTACAGATTGGAAATTCGAGACGTCTCCCCCTCGCAGGTTCCTGAAGTCTGCTTTACCAACGTCTCCCTCCGACAGGGAGGCAGTATTGGAAACAATTCACAAGCTGTATTCCCAGCAGGTGATAATCAAAGTACCCCTCCTACAACAAGGAAAGGGGTATTATTCCACACTATATTGTGGTACTGAAGCCAGACGGCTCGGTGAGACCTATTTTAAATCTGAAATATTTGAACACTTACATACAAAGGTTCAAATCAAGATGGAGTCACTCAGAGCAGTGATAGCGAACCAGGAAGAAGGGGACTATATGGTGTCCCTGGACATCAAGGATGCTTACCTCCATGTCCCAATTTGCCCTTCTCACCAAGGGTACCTCAGGTTCGTGGTACAAAACTGTCACTATCAGTTTCAGACGCTGCCGTTTGGATTGTCCACGGCACCCCAGGTCTTTACCAAGGTAATGGCCGAAATGATAATTCTTCTTCAAAGAAAAGGCGTCTTAATTATCCCTTACTTGGACGATCTCCTGATAAGGGCAAGGTCCAGAGAACAGTTGGAGGTCGGAGTAGCACTATCTCAAGTAGTTCTACGACAGCACGGGTGGATTCTAAATATTCCAAAATCGCAGCTGTCTCCGACGACACGTCTGCTGTTCCTAGGGATGATTCTGGACACAGTCCAGAAAAAGGTGTTTCTCCCGGAGGAGAAAGCCAGGGAGTTATCCGAGCTAGTCAGGAACCTCCTAAAACCAGGAAAAGTGTCAGTGCATCATTGCACAGGGGGTCCTGGGAAAAATGGTGGCTTCTTACGAAGCGATTCCATTCGGCAGATTTCACGCAAGAACTTTTCAGTGGGATCTGCTGGAAAAATGGTCCGGATCGCATCTTCAGATGCATCAGCGGATAACCCTGTCTCCAAGGACAAGGGTGTCTCTTCTGTGGTGGCTGCAGAGTGCTCATCTACTAAAGGGCCACAGATTCGGCATTCAGGACTGGGTCCTGATGACCACGGATGCCAGCCTGAAAGGCTGGGGAGCAGTCACACAAGGAAAAAATTTCCAGGGAGTGTGATCAAGTCTGGAGACTTCTCTCCACATAAATATACTGGAGCTAAGAGCAATTTACAATACTCTAAGCTTAGCAAGACCTCTGCTTCAAGGTCAGCCGGTATTGATCCAGTGGGACAACATCACGGCAGTCGCCCACGTAAACAGACAGGGCGGCACAAGAAGCAGGAGGGCAATGGCAGAAACTGCAAGGATTCTTCGCTGGGCGGAAAATCATGTGATAGCACTGTCAGCAGTGTTCATTCCGGGAGTGGACAACTGGGAAGCAGACTTCCTCAGCACGACCTCCACCCGGGAGAGTGGGGACTTCATCGGGAAGTCTTCCACATGATTGTGAACCGTTGGGAAAGACCAAAGGTGGACATGATGGCGTCCCGCCTGAACAAAAAACTGGACAGGTATTGCGCCAGGTCAAGAGACCCTCAGGCAATAGCTGTGGACGTTCTGGTAACACCGTGGGTGTACCAGTCGGTGTATGTGTTCCCTCCTCTGCTTCTCATACCTAACGTACTGAGAATTATAAGACGTAGAGGAGTAAGAACTATACTCGTGGCTCCGGATTGGCCAAGAAGGACTTGGTACCCGGAACTTCAAGAGATGCTCACAGAGGACTCATGGCCTCTGCCGCTAAGAAGGGACTTGCTTCAGCAAGTACCATGTCTGTTCCAAGACTTACCGCGGCTGCGTTTGACGCATGGCGGTTGAACGCCGGATCCTAAGGGAAAAAGGCATTCCGGAAGAGGTCATTCCTACCCTGGTCAAAGCCAGGAAGGAGGTGACCGCACAACATTATCACCACATGTGGCGAAAATATGTTGCGTGGTGTGAGGCCAGGAAGGCCCCACGAAGAAATTTCAACTCGGTCGATTCCTGCATTTCCTGCAAACAGGAGTGTCTATGGGCCTCAAATTGGGGTCCATTAAGGTTCAAATTTCGGCCCTGTCGATTTTCTTCCAGAAAGAATTGGCTTCAGTTCCTGAAGTCCAGAAGTTTGTCAAGGGAGTACTGCATATACAACCCCCTTTTGTGCCTCCAGTGGCACTGTGGGATCTCAACGTAGTTCTGGGATTCCTCAAATCACATTGGTTTACACCGCTCAAATCTGTGGATTTGAAATATCTCACATGGAAAGTGACCATGATGTTGGCCCTGGCCTCGGCCAGGCGAGTGTCAGAATTGGCGGCTTTGTCTCACAAAAGCCCATATCTGATTGTCCATTCGGACAGGGCAGAGCTGCGGACTCGTCCCCAGTTTCTCCCTAAGGTGGTGTCAGCGTTTCACCTGAACCAGCTTATTGTGGTACCTGCGGCTACTAGGGACTTGGAGGACTCCAAGTTGCTAGATGTTGTCAGGGCCCTGAAAATATAGGTTTCCAGGACGGCTGGAGTCAGGAAAACTGACTTGCTGTTATCCTGTATGCACCCAACAAACTGGGTGCTCTTGCTTCTAAGCAGACGATTGCTAGTTGGATGTGTAGTACAATTCAGCTTGCACATTCTGTGGCAGGCCTGCCACAGCCAAAATATGTAAATGCCCATTCCACAAGGAAGGTGGGCTCATCTTGGGCGGCTGCCCGAGGGGTCTCGGCTTTACAACTTTGCCGAGCTGCTACTTGGTCAGAGGCACACCCTGGCTGAGGAGGACCTGGAGTTCTCTCACTCGGTGCTGCAGAGTCATCCGCACTCTCCCGCCCGTTTGGGAGCTTTGGTATAATCCCCATGGTCCTGACGGAGTCCCCAGCATCCACTTAGGACGTCAGAGAAAATAAGAATTTACTTACCGATAATTCTATTTCTCGTAGTCCGTAGTGGATGCTGGGCGCCCATCCCAAGTGCGGATTGTCTGCAATACTTGTACATAGTTATTGTTACAAAAATCGGGTTATTATTGTTGTGAGCCATCTTTTCAGAGGCTCCGCTGTTATCATGCTGTTAACTGGGTTCAGATCACAGGTTGTACAGTGTGATTGGTGTGGCTGGTATGAGTCTTACCCGGGATTCAAGATCCTTCCTTATTGTGTACGCTCGTCCGGGCACAGTATCCTAACTGAGGCTTGGAGGAGGGTCATAGGGGGAGGAGCCAGTGCACACCACCTGATCCTAAAGCTTTTACTTTTGTGCCCTGTCTCCTGCGGAGCCGCTATTCCCCATGGTCCTGACGGAGTCCCCAGCATCCACTACGGACTACGAGAAATAGAATTATCGGTAAGTAAATTCTTATTATTAACCTCAATAACCATAATTTACACTCATTTCCAGTCTATTCTGAACACCTCACACCTGACAATATTATTTTTAGTCCTAAAATTTGCACCGAGGTCGCTGGATGGCTAAGCTAAGCGACACAAGTGGCCGACACAAACACCTGGCCCATCTAGGAGTGGCACTGCAGTGTCAGGCAGGATGGCCCTTCCAAAAAATACTCCCCAAACAGCACATGACGCAAAGAAAAAAAGAGGCGCAATGAGGTAGCTGTGTGAGTAAGCTAAGCGACCCTAGTGGCCGACACAAACACCTGGCCCATCTAGGAGTGGCACTGCAGTGTCAGGCAGGATGGCCCTTCCAAAAAATACTCCCCAAACAGCACATGACGCAAAGAAAAAAAGAGGCGCAATGAGGTAGCTGTGTGAGTAAGCTAAGCGACCCTAGTGGCCGACACAAACACCTGGCCCATCTAGGAGTGGCACTGCAGTGTCACGCAGGATGGCCCTTCCAAAAAATACTCCCCAAACAGCACATGACGCAAAGAAAAAAAGAGGCGCAATGAGGTAGCTGTGTGAGTAAGCTAAGCGACCCTAGTGGCCGACACAAACACCTGGCCCATCTAGGAGAGGCACTGCAGTGTCAGGCAGGATGGCCCTTCCAAAAAATACTCCCCAAACAGCACATGACGCAAAAAAAAAAAGAGGCGCAATGAGGTAGCTGTGTGAGTAAGCTAAGCGACCCTAGTGGCCGACACAAACACCTGGCCCATCTAGGAGTGTCACTGCAGTGTCACGCAGGATGGCCCTTCCAAAAAATACTCCCCAAACAGCACATGACGCAAAGAAAAAAAGAGGCGCAATGAGGTAGCTGTGTGAGTAAGCTAAGCGACCCTAGTGGCCGGCACAAACACCTGGCCCATCTCACGCAGGATGGCCCTTCCAAAAAATACTCCCCAAACAGCACATGACGCAAAGAAAAAAAGAGGCGCAAGCTCTTCCCGTCCAGTGTTGGGAAGGTCAGGCATCGCAACCGACACAATTGGACTCTCCTTTGGGATTTGTGATTTCGAAGAACGCACAGTTCTTTGCTGTGCTTTTGCCGCAAGTCTTTTCTTTTTTCTAGCGAGAGGATGAGTGCTTTCATCCTCATGTGAAGCTGAACTACTAGCCATGAACATAGGCCAGGGCCTCAGCCGTTCCTTGCCACTCCGTGTCGTAAATGGCATATTGGCAAGTTTACGCTTCTCCTCAGACGCTTTTAATTTTGATTTTTGGGTCATTTTTTTACTGATCTTTTGTGTTTTGGATTTTACATGCTCTGTACTATGACATTGGGCATCGGCCTTGGCAGACGACGTTGATGGCATTTCATCGTCTCGGCCATGACTAGTGGCAGCAGCTTCAGCACGAGGTGGAAGTGGATCTTGATCTTTCCCTATTTTTTTAACCTCCACATTTTTGTTCTCCATATTTTGCGCACAACTAAAAGCCACCACAGGTATACAATGTAGATGGGTGGATAGTATAGTATTATATTACTTATGGACGACGAGTGACGACTCAGAGGTAGGTACAGCCGTGGCCTACCGTACTGCTGCTTATATATATAATATACTGTATAACGGACCTGGTGGACACTGTCAGCAGACTGCTAAACTAGTATGAAGGAGAAAAAAAAACAACACAGGTATACAATGTAGATGGATGGATAGTATAGTATTATATTACTTATGGACGACGAGTGCACTGACGACACAGAGGTAGGTACAGCCGTGGCCTACCGTACTGCTGCTTATATATATAATATACTGTATAACGGACCTGGTGGACACTGTCAGCAGACTGCTAAACTAGTATGAAGAAAAAAAAAAACACCACAGGTATACAATGTAGATGGATGGATAGTATAGTATTATATTACTTATGGACGACGAGTGACGACACAGAGGTAGGTACAGCCGTGGCCTACCGTACTGCTGCTTATATATATAATATACTGTATAACGGACCTGGTGGACACTGTCAGCAGACTGCTAAACTAGGATGAAGAAGAAAAAAAACACCACAGGTATACAAAGTAGATGGATGGATAGTATAGTATTATATTACTTATGGACGACGAGTGACGACACAGAGGTAGTTACAGCCGTGGCCTACCGTACTGCTGCTTATATATATAATATACTGTATAACGGACCTGGTGGACACTGTCAGCAGACTGCTAAACTAGGATGAAGAAAAAAAAAACACCACAGGTATACAATGTAGATGGATGGATAGTATAGTATTATATTACTTATGGACGACGAGTGACGACACAGAGGTAGGTACCGCCGTGGCCTACCGTACTGCTGCTTATATATATAATATACTGTATAACGGACCTGGTGGACACTGTCAGCAGACTGCTAAACTAGTATGAAGAAAAAAAACACACCACAGGTATACAATGTAGATGGATGGATAGTATAGTATTATATTACTTATGGACGACGAGTGACGACACAGAGGTAGGTACAGACGTGGCCTACCGTACTGCTGCTTATATATATAATATACTGTATAACGGACCTGGTGGACACTGTCAGCAGACTGCTAAACTAGGATGAAGAAAACAAAAACACCACAGGTATACAATGTAGATGGATGGATAGTATAGTATTATATTACTTATGGACGACGAGTGACGACACAGAGGTAGGTACAGCCGTGGCCTACCGTACTGCTGCTTATATATATAATATACTGTATAACGGACCTGGTGGACACTGTCAGCAGACTGCTAAACTAGTATGAAGAAAAAAACAACAACACAGGTATACAATGTAGATGGATGGATAGTATAGTATTATATTACTTATGGACGACGAGTGCACTGACGACACAGAGGTAGGTACAGCCGTGGCCTACCGTACTGCTGCTTATATATATAATATACTGTATAACGGACCTGGTGGACACTGTCAGCAGACTGCTAAACTAGTATGAAGAAGAAAAAAAACAACACAGGTATACAATGTAGATGGATGGATAGTATAGTATTATATTACTTATGGACGACGAGTGCACTGACGACACAGAGGTAGGTACAGCCGTGGCCTACCGTACTGCTGCTTATATATATATAATATACTGTATAACGGACCTGGTGGACACTGTCAGCAGACTGCTAAACTAGTATGAAGAAAAAAAAAAAACACAGGAGTGTTTTTCAGGCAGACAAACGTATACTGGACTGGTGGTCACTGTCAGCAAAACTGTGCACTGTACTCCTGCTATAACTGCTCCCCAGGACCCACAATTAGGCAGTGTGAGCAGAGCAGTGCACTCAGCACAGATATATCATGCAGCAGTGCAGCACACTGAGTGAGCACAGATATGGTGGTCGGAGCGTTTTTTTCAGGCAGAGAAACAAAGGATTAAACTCACTGGTGGTATAATCAAAACCCTGCACTGTACTCCCTAACAGCTGCTCCCCGTCCCCAATCCTCCCCACAATTATAACTAACTAAGTCACTCTGTGTTCTACTATAACGGAGAGGACGCCAGCCACGTCCTCTCCCTATCAATCTCAATGCACGTGTGAAAATGGCGGCGACGCGCGGCTCCTTATATAGAATCCGAGTCTCGCGAGAATCCGACAGCGGGATGATGACGTTCGGGCGCGCTCGGGTTAACCGAGCAAGGCAAGAGGATCCGAGTCGCTCGGACCCATGTAAAAAAAAGGTGAAGTTCGGGCGGGTCGGATCCCGAGGATCCGAACCCGCTCATCACTATACAAAACTAAAATCAGAAACTACTGTCTTGTGTGTTTCTAACTTCTAACTCATGCCATCAGTGCCACTAAACCCCAGGGCTCAGCTCCAGGCATCACAGGGAGGCGATATATAGGGATGCCAAGTCATCCCTTCAATAAGGGAGACCTATGAATTACACAAGTACTGTGGCTGATTACAACCAGGTGAAATGGATACTTGGAGTCGGATGTAATGATGACGAGTTCGGTGGGATGCCGGCCGAACTCGATTTTTTAACAGGGCAATCACTTATGGTTTTGCCTTGTAACTGATTGCCCCTTTAAAAAAATGTCCGCGTTCGGCACAGCCGCTGAACTTGAAGTCAGCCAGCCACAGTACCTGTGTAATTCCATATGTCTCTTAGTAAAGGGGTGATCTGGCCAAGATACAAAAATCTCTTAAATGTTCCATAATAGTAATACGTCTGTCTCTGGCCATTTCTAATTTTTGTTGTGGTTTTTTTTTTTTTTTTTTAGAGACGACACGAGCAAATCATGCCAGAGACTACCTAATAGAGGCAGATCTACAGCAATACGACGGGTAAAGTGTCTGAGTGTTTCATGGACACTGTAGAGCATCTCTGTATAGCCGGGCTGGGGAGTGTCAAACCTTGCCTGTATAACAATACCCCTATAACAATTTTGTGTAACCACACCCCTATAGCCACTTCCCTATGATAACTCTATGTAACCACACCCATATAACCACTCCCCTATGATAATAGTGTAACCACGCACCCAGAACCACTCCCCTATGATAATAGTATAACAACACCCCTATAACCACTCCCTTATGATAACTATGTAACCACACCCCTATAACAATTTTGTGTAACCACACCCCTATGATAATAGTGTAACCACACACCCATAACCACTCCCCTATGATAATAGTGTAACCACCCCCATAACCACTCCCCTATGATAATAGTGTAACCACACCCCTATAACCACTTCCCTATGATAACTCTATGTAACCACACCCATATAACCACTCCCCTATGATAATAGTGTAACCACGCACCCAGAACCACTCCCCTATGATAATAGTATAACAACACCCCTATAACCACTCCCTTATGATAACTATATAACCACACCCCTATAACAATTTTGTGTAACCACACCCCTATGATAATAGTGTAACCACACACCCATAACCACTCCCCTATGATAATAGTGTAACCACCCCCATAACCACTCCCCTATGATAATAGTGTAACCACACCCCTATAACAATTTTGTGTAACCACACCCCTATGATAATAGTGTAACCACACACCCATAACCACTCCCCTATGATAATAGTGTAACCACCCCCATAACCACTCCCCTATGATAATAGTGTAACCACACCCCTATAACCACTTCCCTATGATAACTCTGTAACCACACCTTTATAACTGCTCCCCTATGATCAGTGGTGCAAGTAGAAATATTTTCTTAGTGGTACTGAATGCCGAAAATGGCCGTGGTCATGTGTTGTGAGGGGCATGGCCACATGCTGCTACTGGGAGTGGCTACATGACACAGCCCCCTTTTTTTTTTTTTATCTGGAGGCAAGGCTAAAAATATATAGTAATGCCTCCAGTATAATAGAAATATATAGTAATGCCCCCAATTTAATAATATATATTAATGCCTCCATTATAACAGGAAAATACAGCCACTGTCGCACTCCCAGTAACCCTGACAAAGAGGAGCCGTCATGCTGCCAAGCACCATGGTCTTGTTGCTTTGTGGTTCATTAGAATTGTGGTAATGGCAAAGTGTGTGGCAGGTGGTACTGCTTACCCGCTGCCAAATTCTTAAGGGTACTCCGTACCCGCATACTTGCACCGCTGCCTGATAGCTGTGTAACCACACCCCTATAACCACTCCCCTATGATAACTCTGTAACCACACCTTTATAACTGCTCCCCTATGATAACTGTAACCACACCCCTATAACCACTCCCCTATCATAACTCTGTGTAACCACACCTCTATGATAATAGTGTAACTACACCCCCATAACCACACCCCTGTGATAACTCTGTGTAACCACACCTTTATAACCACTCCCCTATGATAACTCTGTAACCACACCTTTATAACTGCTCCCCTATGATAACTGTAACCACACCCCTATAACCACTCCCCTATCATAACTCTGTGTAACCACACCTCTATGATAATAGTGTAACTACACCCCCATAACCACACCCCTGTAATAACTCTGTGTAACCACACCCCTATAACCACTCCCCTATGATAATTCTGTAACCACACCTTTATAACTGCTCCCCTATGATAACTGTAACCACACCCCTATAACCACTCCCCTATCATAACTCTGTGTAACCACACCTCTATGATAATAGTGTAACTACACCCCCATAACCACACCCCTGTGATAACTCTGTGTAACCACACCTTTATAACCACTCCCCTATGATAACTGTGTAACCACATCCCTATAACTACTCCCCTATAACTGTATAACCACACCGTTATAATCACTCCCATATGCAGGACATGGTGGGCAGGGTCTTTACACCTGGTGGTGCCCAACAGCGATGTGTCTAATGTATATGTCTCCTCCATCACTGCCTGTTACATGACTGCAGACAGACTGGTGACATTAGGCCACATAGAATGATCCTATTTATTACTGTGATGGAAACATGTCTTCTTGCATTATCTGTAATAGAAATGTCTCAAATGTCTACAGCTTACATGTATGGACTATAGAGGTGATGTATCAAACCTTCTAAAGACAATAGGTGGCGTAGTTGCCCATAGCAACCAACTAGCTTGAAGGCATTACTTTATAGAATGTAGATAAATGATAGCTAAAGGCTGCTTGGTTGCCATGCGCAACTTCTCCACCTGTCCTGGTTAGAAGGCTTGATACATCTCCCCCTAATGCCTATAGGGATGTACAACCCCTTCCCGCCTCTGTGTGCAGTCTCCTGATCATTCTCTGCTCTCTTTCTGCCTGCAGAGTGGTGTGTGTTGGCGGTGACGGGATGTTCAGTGAATTACTTCATGGTCTGGTGAAGCGCACACAGAGTGACAGTGGGGTGTGTGAGGACAAGGAGGATGCCAAGCTCGCACCGTGTAACCTTCGCATAGGGATTATTCCTGCCGGTAAGTATCACGCGGTTATTGGGCAGATGCACACAGGAACTCATTGCAACAACAGAACATGAATTTGGTTATGAAATATGTAAAACCGTCTGACTGTTCCAGAATATTATCATTCTGTGTTCCTCATATAGGGGGTGGTGTATCAAACCTCGGAGAGAGATAAAGCACCAACCAATCAGCTGCCATTTTACTGGTTGCGTTTGAAAAGTGACAGATGCTGTTTGGTTGGTTGGTACGTTATCTCTTTCTACTCTGTCTATCTCCAAAGATTGATATATCTTCCCCATACAGATTTGGCTCATTACACATAAAGAAACCAGTGCATATTAGCATTTATTGTATAATGGAAATAGCCACCTACCATTTGCTTACACTTTGTGTAATGATCTGAAGCATAACTATGATTTATTCTCCAGTGCCCCCTAGTGGACGAAAAAGAAAACACTGATTTTATTTAGCTCACACAAGGGATTTGCATAATTGTTATAATACTTAGATACCGTGCACTGATGCCTTTGTAATGTATATTGCCATTGGGGGATTGTGAGATTGTCTTTCCATCAGTAACTGTAGTGTCCACATAGTAAACATTCTGTTGTCCTATCACTGTTTCCAGGCTCTACGGATTGTGTGTGTTTCGCTACAATGGGAATCAATGACCCTGTGACATCAGCCCTTCATATTATTATAGGTAATTAAGGAGTGGTCATGCCACATTTTGTACCTGATATTTTGATGTCTGGGGTAGGGGGCTCCCCTCACGTGCTCACAGTTCTGGAAATGAAAAGTGCGCTTATCGCCATTCCTGGTGTATAGGGTATAAGTACCTCCTTCCTGCATTTGTGATGCGATCACATCTGTGTTGAACATCGCAACCATCGGTCGTGATGTTCATCTGCAACAGCAGGCTGAGTAAGCCCGAGCTTATTCAGATTTGCTGATGCAGGATGGCTGCAAGGCCAAGGAAACTGAGTCTTTCGCTGCAGTCCTTGGTCTCGCCACTCTGGGAAAACGGGGTGACACCCCCCCCCCTTCCCCCATTTTCAGCCACCCACGTTCCTCCTCGCGGACGCCTCTGCCTGTCAGATCAGGCAGAGGCATTTGCATGGGTATGATACAGAAGACATAAAAAATATAGACAGTCATTAGGTTTACACGGGTGTACTGCGATATACCGGTGCTCGGGAACCTGGCGCCCAGCATACTGGCGCCGGGATCCCGACCGCCAGAATGCCGGCAGCGTGGAAAGCACAAAAGAGCCCCTTTGTGGGCACGGTGGCACGCCACGTTATTTATTCTCCCTCTAGGGGTGTCGTGGACACCGCAAGACGGGGAATAGTTGTCGGTATCTTGGGGCCGGTATGCAGAGTGCTGTGGTACCGACAGCCGGGATATCGAGTGCCTCCCGGATTACACTTTAAAACAGGGTCAAAAGGTCAACACAAAATTATTAATTTTTTAAAATATTTTTTTACCCAAATTTGTTGAAATGCGTCCCCTCGCAGGCTTGACACACTTTGGGCACGGTGGCTCGCTCCGCTTCCCTCACCACAAGGTTACTAATGGTAATAGTTTGTGACATGAATAGTAACTGCAGCAAAAAGTTTAAAAACGTGAAAAACCCTAAAAAACGTGTTGACCATATGTCGATCTTTTGACTATCGACCTCTTGAGCCGTCGACCTTTTGACTATCTATCAACCACCTCCCATTTGCATCCCTGCGGTGCGGTCGCAGAACCTGTTCTGCACATGCGCAAAACGGGCCCTGCGCACGCACAGTTTCCCGACAATCTGGAAAATGCAGTAAGGATCGCATAAGCAATCCTTACTGAATCAGGCCCTTATTGTGAAAGTGAATGAACTAAGGGACTGATGCAGTGTTGAATGCAAAGCGGCCATGTTTGCACCCACATTAGGTGCACATAAATAAAGGTGTATATTCACCAATACGCAGATTACCCACTTTGGGGTGTGCCCGCCCCCTATATGTACAATGGACATATTAAGTGATGAGTGGGCCGTATGCCCCCTTCTCTCTGGCAGGCGGCACAAACAGTGGACTCTGGAAGTCAGTGGCTGCCATTCTCCTGGTGAGATTGTGCCCGTCGGACTATTTTCCCTGTGATTTGTACAACGCTGCCGCTGTAGGACTACGGAGAGTAACTAAAGAACATGGGTGTGCGGAGTGTGCCCCCCCTGATCCCACACCCTGCACACGTTATGGATATGCCACTGATGTAGGCTTAGTCTGGCACTCGTCATCATCATCATCATCAGGGAATCTATACTTTGTGGAGATGATGCATCTGGAAGTGTATCTATGCTCCTGTCTCAACTTCCACACATGGAGCGATATAGCTGAGCGATTTTGACTATATAGTCAAAATCGCACAGAAAGTTAGTGCATATCGCTCTGTGTGTACACAGCCAGCAATTCCCCGCCAGGTCGCTATCGCTGCTAAAAAATAGACTGTGTAGGCAAGTCAATTTTGGCTAGGTCGCTGGAAAAGAAAAAGGCATCCCATCCCCTTGCTTATATGGGTTAGCCAAAATTGGCCATAGCCAAAATTGCTTGCACACTTAAGGGCCCTATACAGGGGCGGATCCAGAAGAAAATGATAGGGGGGGCACGATGGAAGGGGCAAGTACATTTGCGTGCGGCTTCGGTGCATGTGAGGTGGCGCTTCTTATACAATGCCCACAGTTGTAGCGCTCATTATGCAATGTCCACAGTACTGGTAGTGCCCCTTATATAGACCCCATAGTAGTGGTGCTCCTTATGCAATGCCCGTATTGCCCCCAGTAGTAATGTTGCCTGTAGTAATGCCCCCAGTCATTATGCCCCCAGTGGTAATGCCCCTGCAGTTATGACCCCAGTAGTTTACCCCCCCTTTAGTTTAGCCTCCCAGTGGTAATGCCCCCACTAGTTTAGCCACCAGTAGTAATGCCCCCCTGTAGTTTTACCCATTGTAGTTTAGCCCCTGTAGTTATGCCCCCCTTATAGTTTAGCCTCCAGTAGTAATGCCCCCAGTAGTTTGGCCCCTGTAGTTATCCCCCAGTAGTTTGGCCCCTGTAGTTATGCCCCCAGTAGTTTGGCCCCCCTGTAGTTTAGCCCCCAAGTAGTAATGCCCCTGTAGTTAAGCCGCCAGTAGTAATGCCCTCCTGTAGTATGCCCCCAGTAGTTAGCACCTTTGTAGTTGGCCCCCAGTAATAATGTCCCCCAGTAGTTTGCCCCCAGTAGATGCCCCCCAGTAATGATGTCCTCCAGTAGTAATGCCCCCTAGGACTTTGCCCCAATAGATGACCCCCCAGTAGTAATGCCCCCAGTAGCTGCCCCCCAGTAATAATGCCCCCAGTAGCTGCCCCCAAAAATAATGCCCCCAGTAGCTGCCCCCAATAGATGATGCCCCCAGTAATAATGCCCCCAGTAGATTGCGCCCAGTAAAAATGTCCCCCAGTAGCTGCCCCCAATAGATGACCCCCCAGTAGTAATGCCCCCAGTAGATGCCCCCAGTAATAATGCCCACAGTAGATAGCCCCCAGTAAAAATGTCCCTCATTAGGTGCCCCCAATAATAATGCCCCCAGTAGGTGCCTCCCAGTAATAATGCCCCCAGTAGATGGCCCCCAGTGAAAATGTCCCCCAGTAGCTGCCCCCAATAGATGACCCCCCCAGTACTGATGCCCCCAGATATAATGCCCCCAGTAGTAATGCCCCCCCATTAGTAATGCCCCTTGTTGATGCCCCCCCAGTAGTAATGCCCCCTCTGCATTAAGAAAAAAAAACATACTTACCGAGCCCCGTTCCCGCGCCGCTGCAGTCCTCCTCCTCCCTGGGCGTCCGCTCCTCAGTAAGCACTATGAGAGAGACGTCATGACTGACGTCTCTCCCATAGCGCACGCTGCACAGTGACAGCGCCGGAAGCCGGAGCTCAGTACTGAGCTCCTGCCTCCGGCTGCCGCTGTGCAGGGAGACGGGCGCCCGCTGGTAACACAATCTCAGCGGGCGCCCGTCATCTCCCTGCGCGGGGGGGGATGGGACACACGGAGGCCGCAAATGACAGGGGGGGCACGGGCCCGAGTGCCCCCCCCCCTGGATCCGCCACTGGCCCTATACACTGGAAGATCTCACTACACGATATGAATGTTCTCGTTCATATCGTGCAGAGTGTAGGCACCAACGATTAACGATGCACGGCCCCGCGCTCGTTAATCATTGGTGCCCCGTCGCTTATGCATGCAGGCCAATATGGACGAGATTGTCCATATTAGCATGCATTGCTATGGAGCTGGGTGACGGGGGGAGTGAAGAAACTTCACTCCTCCCAGCCGCCGGGTCGCCCGTCTGCCGTATCGGTGGTCGGGTAGCTCGGCGGCGGGTCGCCGAATCTGTAGGGCCCTTGAGTCAAAATCACTGGTAAAGTTAGTCACAATCTCCTACTGCCAGTTCAAGGGAAAACGCTCAGCCAAAATCTCTCCGTGTGTATAGCATTTAGCTCCACCAACGCGCTCTCACTGAAGTTTGCCTACGTAAGACATCTCCGGAGATGCAGTTAAATTGTGCGTTGCCCTCATGCTTGTATATTCTTGGTTCTGGAGAATGCACAATGTGAATTCTCACAAGATCCGCTCAGCAGAAAGCCATACTAAAGCTTTACAAAGTAAAGGTTCATGGCATGCGTCATTAAAATGTGAGTGTGCCCCTTCGACGATGCCAGAATATAGCTTGTGCCACGCGGACAGTTCAGTAACTTCCTTCGTTTTATAAAAACATATTTTGTGGCTGTATTCTGATTGACCTAACTTTGTGTTTTCTGTCTAGGAGACACACAACCCCTGGATGTTTGTGCTTCGTACCACAATGGAGAGCTCATGAAATATTCTGTATCTCTGATTGGCTACGGCTTCTTTGGGGATGTTCTAAGGGAGAGTGAAAACATGCGTTGGGTGGGACCTATACGATACGATTTAGCAGGTGAGACATAAGGCTTGGACTCTATTATAAAAGAGATGTCACAGGGACACATTTCAATGTTTTATCCCATTTTCTGTAAGCTGATGGGTAGTAAGGATTCTTTAAGGTCTGAAAGTGCAACTAGTAAGAAAACAATATTAGTATGTAAAAATTAAACTCAACCTGTCACTACAACAATACTGACCAAAGTGTAGCAAAGATGATTTTGAGATTGTGGGTTTTAAATCTTTTTTCTCTGCCAGTGATGAAGATTAAGCTGGTATTACCTCTAGGTGGCAGCACAATGGAACAATAATTGATAACTCCTCCTTCCTAGAACCCTGCCTGCTTCTAATCAGTTGATTTTGTAGTGCATCGCCTCAGAGTGGAACACATGGTGTTTCACCCTTACTTAAATAGATTTTGTTTTGTAATTTTCTTATACACTTTAAGGTTGTAAATTCAGCTGTCCCCTTGAAAGTGGCAGACGTTCTCTTGAACTCACATGGCTGGAATATAAATAGGACCAAGTTATTCATGACCCTGATGACAACCATGATTTTCATGAACCTCCATAAGGGATTTGCAGTCAGAGTGCAGGTGGACGTTTGCTTCTTTAACACATTGGGAGCAGTTGTAGCACATTGGGAGCAGTTGTAGCACATTGGGAGCAGTTGTAGCACATTGGGAGTAGTTGTAACACCTTGGGAGCAGTTGTAGCACATTGGGAGCAGTTGTAGCACATTGGGAGTAGTTGTTGCACTTTGGGAGCAGTTGCTTTTCATATAATACCGCAAGTGAAGCTTTTTTCCACGACTTCACAAAGACCTACATTCCTGGCTTGTGGAGAAATGTGGCGTGGTTTTCCTGAGCTTTCAATGTTGGACCTAGCTCCCCCTCTATGGCACCCAGGTCCTAATACCAATGGGCATATCTCATTGGGATGCAGTCAATTTACCTACAATCAAAATACAGACAACTATTCAACAATGGTCAAAATACAACAAGGTCAAAATAACGACATGGTCAAAATAAATACTGACATTAAAAATGTTGGTGCGGTCAAAATATCGACGTTTAGCATGTCGACAGGACAAAAAAATCGACATGAGTTTTTCATGATTTTTTTTTATTGAAACCGACTTGTTCATACTTTACCATCCCAGTGGACATGGAGGGGGAATATAATAGTGTGCCGAGCGCAGCAAGGGGATGCAGTACACATATACGGTGTCTATGTTGACCTATGTCAACATACACACCCCAAAGCTTTGAAAAGCCTGTGTCGACTTTTTGGCTTGTCTACATCTTAAATGTCTGTATTTTGACCGTGTATACATTTTAAATGTCGGCATTTTGACTATGTCGGTATTTTCACCATCGGTCAATTGTTGTCAGTATTTTGGCCGTCAGGATTTTGATTGTAGATAAATCATACTGATCCCCTCTCATTTACTTTTAAACAAAAAAATCGCCTAAGCGCAAATTGATTTGTTTTGTGGGCATTGGAAAGTTGTTGTGTTTTTTTTTTTTGCTATTACCCATATTGCAGCAGTTCAATCACACTCATCAAAGAAAGCACAGATACTATATAACTGTAGCTAATTAATTGGATGCAGAACAATATGTGTTAGTTTTAATGATGCCCATGTAGTGGTTTCCTGAACTTCTGCATACTTAGGGGGAGATGTATCATGACTTGGAAAAAGACATTGGGGGTAATTCCAAGTTGATCGCAGCAGGATTTTTGATAGCAACTGGGCAAAACCATGTGCACTGCAGGGGAGGCAGATATAACATGTGCAGAGAGAGTTAGATTTGGGTGTGGTGTGTTCAATCTGCAATCTAATTTGCAGTGTAAAAATAAAGCAGCCAGTATTTACCCTGCACAGAAATAAAATAACCCACCCAAATCTAACTCTTTCTGCACATGTTATATCTGCCTCACCTGCAGTGCACATGGTATTGCCCAGTTGCTATCAAAAATCCTGCTGCGATCAACTTGGAATTACCCCCAATGATCAATGCAACAAATCAGCTTTGAAATGACAGAATCTGATTGGAAACTTTGGGCAACTACTCCACTCTGTCCAAGGCTTGAGACATCTCCCCTATAGTGTATTCATTCAGCCGTACTCCATATATACTAAACTGTACCTTTTCCCCTCCTAGGTTTCAAGACTGTGCTTGGCAATCGGTCATATAGAGGCACAGTAGAATTCTTGGAGACTGCTGACCGGAACTCTACTCCAAGAGACAACACTCGCTGCAGGACGGGGTAACAGTCCTTATCCTCATCTCTATCATTTTGTACTGTATGTATGTGTATATAGGGTAATTCATATGGTGCCACGTGGTGTATCTTGTTCCATGAAGTGTAAAGAAAGGAAAAACATTAACTCTCTGTCCTAGAGGGCTTACATTCTAATGGGTGATGAGAGACATAGCGCAACATAAATCAAGGTAAAGCTGGCCATATATCAGACCTACTTTCCTCCAACTTACCAACCGTCCAACTAAAATGCTGCCTCACACACCTAACCAACTTTTTTCTCAGACCAATATACCAGCCAACTTCTTTCCAACATGTGATGTCACATTAGTAGGCGGACAGTCTTCCTACTTCTGCGTTCTTTGACTAAACAGGCAGCATGCACAGTACATGCGCAGTAAGCCCACATTTGCCGAATCAGGACTCACGCTATCACTCTGCTTTTAGCTGTTTGTCAGGACGCGTCACCCGGCAAGAGCAGAATAGTACATTAAATATATACATTTTCACAATTCAAATTTATGTGAAAAATATTGACAGCATCGGCATTAAAAATGTGGATTGTGATAAATACTGAGTGCCCTTGGGTGACGTAGAACAGAACATGCCTGCTTCAGTGTCCTCATGCAGCATGCTAACAGTAACACTTGGGGCTGTAAGGTGGGCGGTGCCGGCACACAGGGCGGAGCTGCCTGTGCATCTGTCTGGCCAGTTTCATTACTGCAATGCCAGCCGTGCATCTGTCTGGCGAGTTTCATTACTGCAATGCCAGCCGTGCATCTGTCTGGCCAGTTTCATTACTGCAATGCCAGCCGTGCATCTGTCTGGCCAGTTTCATTACTGCAGTGTCCTTTGGACATTCTGGCTGCGCACCCTGCAGGCTGTAATGGAGGTTAATGATATCAGGCTTTTAGGCTATTAGTCATGTTTAGTCATGTTCATTTTCTATTTTATTTTTTTGCTTTTGCTTTTTTTTCTGGGTTTTTTTTTTTTTTTTTTAGCTATTTGAAAAAACCCTGTAATCCTTTTCTTGGAATACACAATGTCATGCTATACATAATATACTTCTTGTGAGCACAGTTTAAGCAAGCAGTGGTATCAGTTTAAAGGATGGAGCAGTGTGAGTCCAGAGGATTGAGCGGAATGCGCCCGGGGAACCTGGTGGGGGTCAGAGGTCAGGTTTTCTTCAGAACCCGGAATAGAGGGAAAATGCAACAGCACTGATCTCCTTCTTCTCCTTCCACTCTGTCGTCTGGTGGGGGGCCATGCACTGCTGCAGCTGCTCATTCGGCAGCAGCACCAGATCTGATCCTTCACCTCTGCTCCGCCGGCCCCCACTGCTGTCATCACCGCTGCTAGGGACCATGGGCTGACTAGGTGAGCCCCAGCAGATATGGGGGGGGGGGGGGGGGTGCTGATTGCGGGAAAGGGGGTGCTCATTGCAGGGGTGGCAGGTGATCTCGAGGGTGCAACTTGTGAAGCAGACACACTTTCGTGCAGCAGCAGGGCTGAACCAGCACTGACCTCCGTTTCTGCTGTTGACAGGAGCAGCCTGGTTGGGGTGTCCCCCTACACTAGAACTATAGTTGGGAAAAATCAAACGTTTAATTTTTCCAGCTGGTTGGAACATCTATTTCCTGATGTTTATTCAGCGTATGGGAGCAAACAGCTGATTACCATTTGCTCCCGCACACTGGGGGTCATTCCAATCCGATCGCTCGCTGCAGTTTGTCGCGGTCGCTGGGCGGGAGGGGGCTGGACGGTGGCGTTAAGCCGCCGTTTAGGGGGAGCGGTCCGGCCAACGCAGGTTTGGCCGGACCGTTGGGGGGGGGGGGGGCGGGCCACGGCGGCTGCGTGACGTCTCACGCAGCCGCTGCGGCCAGCGGCAGCGATGAACAACTCCTGGCCTGCCGCAGGAGCTGCGCTGGCCGGGAGTTACTGCTTTTGTATTTGTGGGGGGGGGGGGGGGGTACCGGACTGACATGCGGGGCGGACTAGCCCTGTGCTGGGCATCCTCCCTCATGTCAGGGAAGATGATCGTAGCTGTGCTAAATTTAGCACAGCTACGATCAACTCGGAATGACCCCCATTGTCAGATTATCTTTCCAAGCAGCCAACTAGTAGTGACTGACAGGCTGTGACGGCCAGGGCACTGTGAGCGATATTGCAGAACGGCCGATACAAGCACTTGGGTAGTGTGGCAGCCGCCCATGTGCAGATCTCGCTGTATGGGAGATGTACGTAAACCACCGGGTTTTGCATACATGTCCGAATTAGGCCCAATGTGTTGACGGTTGGAATAAGTAAATTATATGTGGATGATCAGAAGCTGCAAGTAGAGGCCTTTCCGAGCTATGTGTCAGTCCCTTCATTCTCAGCTGGCAGCCTCTCCTGACAATTTCCCACGTGTGATAGGTTTTCATCACAGTGATACAGCCGCTAGATTTAAAACGGCAATTTGTTTCAAGGCAAAAATCTACTTGGTTTTGCCTTGAAACTGATTGCCACCTTAAATCTAGCATCCGTATCTTTGAATTGTGTGGGCACCAGGAAATCTGAGCCTATGACATGTCGGCCAGTGTCTTCTTTTAACTGAATAACCCCTTTCTTTTTTTTCCTTGCAGTCAGCGGAACATCTCTGAATGTATCTATTGTTCTTTCAGGTGTCTTGTCTGTTCCGAATCATCGGGAAGATTAAATGAGATGGCAGCGGAATCTCAGGGTGAGTCCTCACTTTATGCTTTTCATTTTAAATGTGCCATACATTGAGGGTGAGTGCGCAATGTATAGGCTGTGAGGTGAGAGGATGAGAGCCGCTAAACAGCATCGTCTTCATGGGCTGGACTCAAAAAGCCAAGTGTGGGGCTGAAAGCAGGTGATGGGTATAGAATGCCTGCTACAACACAGTCTCGTCTGGGACGTACTTTGCAGTGTGTTGTGTATCAGACGCTGTAGTCCGGGCAGTTAAGAAGAGTCACATCTGTAAAACAGACAGCAAAGATACGGAGCTGGTGAGGGGAAGGAGGTTCGTTTAGCCAAGTTGGGGTTAGAGGTTAAGGCTGTGTACAGATCGGCCGTCCAGCCAATCTACCGGGCGATCTAACGATAAATAATTAGGTAAAGGTTATGCACAAACGATGTTGTGTATGTGCATTTACCAATCCCCCGCCTGACCTGTCTGGCTATCAGACCCATTTGAATATGCCCGCTCATTTTTCACGTCATATTCAGTGGATTCTGCGGGCGACTTATCGCGGTCGGCGGGTCACCCATACACACAGGCAGACGCACCGATATATCTGGGCTGACCTGATATGCCTGTGAATGACGTAGTTCACACTGACAGAGGCACTTAGAGATACGTGGGCTGTACGAATGTCATATTGCATGGGGGCCCAATTCAGATGTGGTTGGAGTTGCTAGCACAGCTACAGTGATAGCACTAATATGGTAATGCAGCAGGGGGTTTGACACCTCCTGCTTGCATTCATGATCAGTGCTGTGTCCTAGGATGACCCATGGGGGTTTTTGAGACAAAGCCCCCTCCCTGTCCCCCAAATGGCAGCAGGCTGTCAATCACTGACTGTCTGCTGGCAATCTTCGTCCAACTTTGAAGACCCGTAGTGCACATGTGCAAAGTACCGAACATTGGCAGCTTACCGCATGCACCGTATCTTTAACCACATCTACATTAGGTCTTGTGTGTACCCGGCCTTGGGGCCTCATTCACTAAGGATTGCAGTTGCAAAGCTGTTTGCAGCAGCTTTGCAATTGCACTCCTTAGCAATACAAATGCAGGAGGAGGTGCATACCACCTCATACCTCCCTGCATACCACCTGCTCCCTGCATTTGCGATGCCATCGTTTGTGATGGTCATCTGCGACAGCAGGCTAAGTGAGCCTAACCTTTCTCAGAATGGTGGCTTGCAAGGCCAAAGAAACTGCGTCTCGCGACATAGTTCTTGGCCTTGCCACTCCCGGAAAACTGACAAAAACGCCCCTATTTTCCCGAACGCCATCTGCCCCAACCCCTCTTTGCGAGCACATCTGTCTGTCAGTCATTCAGAGGAGTTTGCATTCCTGCTGTGATCTATATTTATAGTATACAGATGTAGCCATCTTTATCTTGGCCTTTAATGGGATTAACTGAGCCAGGGCAGTCAGACTTAATCCCCTGATGTATTGTTCTCTCTGTATTGTTTGCAGCTGAGAACAATAGATGAAGGGCTTATGCTAATAAGCCTTGGTGTACCATGGTGCAGCAGAGAAGTCAAGATAATCGTGGCTCCATCTGTACTATTAATATAGATCAGCCCTGCCTCTTAGTAGTTTCTCTGACGTCCTAGTGGATGCTGGGAACTCTGTAAGGACCATGGGGAATAGACGGGCTCCGCAGGAGACTGGGCACTCTAAAAGAAAGATTAGGTACTATCTGGTGTGCACTGGCTCCTCCCTCTATGACCCTCCTCCAGACCTCAGTTAGAATCTTGTGCCCGGCTGAGCTGGATGCACACTAGGGGCTCTCCTGAGCTCCTAGAAAGAAAGTATATTTTAGTTTTTTTATTTTACAGTGAGACCTGCTGGCAACAGGCTCACTGCAACGAGGGACTAAGGGGAGAAGAAGCGAACCTACCTGCTTGCAGCTAGCTTGGGCTTCTTAGGCTACTGGACACCATTAGCTCCAGAGGGATCGACCGCAGGACCCGTCCTTGGTGTTCGTTCCCGGAGCCGCGCCGCCGTCCCCCTTACAGAGCCAGAAGCATGAAGATGGTCCGGAAAATCGGCGGCAGAAGACTTCAGTCTTCACCAAGGTAGCACACAGCACTGCAGCTGTGCGCCATTGCTCCTCTGTACACCTCACACTCCGGTCACTGATGGGTGCAGGGCGCTGGGGGGGGCGCCCTGAGCAGCAATATAAACACCTTGGCTGGCAAAATAATCACAATATATAGCCCCAGAGGCTATATATGTGATAATTACCCCTGCCAGAATCCATAAAAAAGCGGGAGAAAAGTCCGCCGAAAAAGGGGCGGAGCTATCTCCCTCAGCACACTGGCGCCATTTCTCCCTCACAGCTCCGCTGGAAGGAAGCTCCCTGGCTCTCCCCTGCAGTCTGCACTACAGAAAGGGTAAAAAAGAGAGGGGGGGGACTAAATTTAGGCGCAGTATAACTTATAGCAGCTATAAGGGGACATAATTCAGTTAGTCCCTGCATTATATAGCGCTCTGGTGTGTGCTGGCATACTCTCTCTCTGTCTCCCCAAAGGGCTTTTGTGGGGTCCTGTCTCCTGTTAAGAGCATTCCCTGTGTGTGTGCGGTGTGTCGGTACGACTGTGTCGACATGTTTGATGAGGAGGCTTATGTGGAGGCGGAGCAGATGCCTATAAATGTGATGTCACCCCCTGCGGGGCAGACACCTGAGTGGATGGACTTATGGAAGGAATTACGTGCAAGTGTCGACTCCTTACATAAAAAATTTGACGACATGCCAAATGCGGGACAGCCGGCTTCTCAGCTCGTGCCTGCCCAGACGACTCAAAGGCCATCAGGGGCTCTAAAGCGCCCACTACCTCAGATGGCAGACACAGATGTCGACACGGATACTGATACCAGTGTCGACGACGAAGAGTCTAATTTAATGTCCACTAGGGCCATTCGTTGCATGATTGAGGCAATGAAAGAGGTATTACACATTTCTGAATAAACCCAGGTACCTCAAAAAAGGGTATTCTGTTTGGGGAGAAAAAACTACCAATAGTTTTTCCCCCATCTGAAGAATTAAATGAAGTGTGTGAAGAAGCGTGGGCTTTCCCCGATAAAAAATTGGTAATTTCTAAAAAGTTACTAATGGCGTTCCCTTTCTCGCCAGAGGATAGGTCACGTTGGGAAACACCCCCTAGGGTGGATAAAGCGCTCACACGTTTGTCAAAAAAGGTGGCACTACCGTCTCCGGATACGGCCGCCCTAAAGGAGCTTGCTGATAGAAAGCAGGAGGCGATCCTGAAGTCTGTATATACACACTCAGGCATTATACTGAGACCAGCTATTGCTTCAGCATGGATGTGCAGTGCTGCTGCTGCATGGTCAGATTCCCTGTCGGGAAATATTGACACCCTAGACAGGGACACTATATTGCTAACCGTAGAGCATATAAAAGACTCAGTCTTATACATGAGAGATGCACAGAGGGAGATCTGCCGGCTGGCATCTAGAATAAGTGCATTGTCCATTTCTGCTAGGAGAGGCTTATGGACTCGGCAGTGGACAGGGGATGCAGATTCGAAAAGGCACATGGAAGTTTTGCCTTATAAGGGTGAGGAGCTATTCGGGGATGGTCTCTCAGACCTAGTTTCCACAGCAACAGCTGGGAAGTCAGCATTTTTGCCCCATGTCCCCTCACAGCCTAAGAAAGCGCCGTATTATCAGGTACAGTCCTTTCGACCCCAGAAAAACAGGCGGGGAAAAGGCGGGTCCTTTCTGTCTAGAGGCAGAGGTAGGGGAAAAAAGCTGCAACAAACAGCAGGTTCCCAGGAACAAAAGTCCTCCCCCGCTTCTTCCAAGTCTGCCGCATGACGGTGGGGCTCCACAGGTGGAGCCAGGTACGGTGGGGGGCCGCCTCAAAAATTTCAGCGATCAGTGGGCTCGCTCACAGGTGGATCCCTGGATCCTTCAAGTAGTATCTCAGGGGTACAAGCTGGAATTCGAGGCGTCTCCCCCCCACTGTTTCCTCAAATCTGCCTTGCCGACAACTCCCTCGGGCAGGGAGGCTGTGCTAGAGGCAATTCACAAGCTGTTTTCCCAGCAGGTGATAGTCAAGGTGCCCCTACTTCAACAAGGACGGGGTTACTATTCCACACTGTTTGTGGTACCGAAACCGGACGGTTCGGTGAGACCCATTTTAAATTTGAAATCCTTGAACACATACATAAAAAAATTCAAGTTCAAGATAGAATCGCTCAGGGCGGTTATTGCAAGCCTGGACGAGGGGGATTACATGGTATCCCTGGACATCAAGGATGCTTACCTGCATGTCCCCATTTACCATCCTCACCAGGAGTACCTCAGGTTTGTGGTACAGGATTTCCATTACCAATTCCAGACACTGCCGTTTGGACTGTCCACGGCACCGAGGGTGTTTACCAAGGTAATGGCAGAAATGATGATACTCCTTCGAAAAAAGGGAGTTTTAATTATCCCGTACTTGGACGATCTCCTTATAAAGGCGAGGTCCAAGGAGCAGTTGTTGGTCGGAGTAGCACTATCTCGGGAAGTGCTACAACAGCACGGATGGATTCTAAACATTCCAAAGTCACAGCTGGTTCCTTCCACACGCCTACTGTTCCTGGGGATGGTTCTGGACACAGAACAGAAAAAAGGGTGTTTTTCCCGCAGGAGAAAGCCAAGGAGCTGTCATCTCTAGTCAGAGACCTCCTGAAACCGAAACAGGTATCGGTGCATCACTGCAGACGAGTCCTCGGAAAAATGGTAGCTTCATACGAAGCAATTCCATTCGGCAGGTTCCATGCAAGAACCTTCCAGTGGGACCTCTTGGACAAGTGGTCGGGATCGCATCTTCAAATGCATCGTCTGATAACCCTGTCTCCAAGGACCAGGGTGTCTCTGCTGTGGTGGCTGCAGAGTGCTCATCTTCTAGAGGGCCGCAGATTCGGCATACAGGACTGGGTCCTGGTGACCACGGATGCCAGCCTTCGAGGCTGGGGGGCAGTCACACAGGGAATAAATTTCCAAGGACTTTGGTCAAGTCAGGAGTCGTCCCTACACATAAATATTCTGGAACTGAGGGCCATTTACAATGCCCTAAGTCAGGCAAGGCCCCTGCTTCAAAACCAGCCGGTACTGATCCAATCAGACAACATCACGGCAGTCGCCCATGTAAACCGACAGGGCGGCACAAGAAGCAGGATGGCGATGGCAGAAGCCACAAGGATTCTCCGATGGGCGGAAAATCACGTCTTAGCACTGTCAGCAGTGTTCATTCCGGGAGTGGACAACTGGGAAGCAGACTTCCTCAGCAGACACGACCTACACCCCGGAGAGTGGGGACTTCATCCAGAAGTCTTCAAACTGTTGGTAAACCGTTGGGAAAGGCCACAGGTGGACATGATGGCGTCCCGCCTCAACAAAAAGCTAAAGAGATATTGCGCCAGCTCAAGGGACCCTCAGGCGATAGCGGTGGACGCTCTAGTGACACCGTGGGTGTACCAGTCGGTTTATGTGTTCCCTCCTCTGCCTCTCATACCAAAGGTACTGAGAATAATAAGAAGGCGAGGAGTAAGAACGATACTCGTGGTTCCGGATTGGCCAAGAAGAGCTTGGTACCCAGAACTTCAAGAAATGATATCAGAGGACCCATGGCCTCTACCGCTCAGACAGGATCTGCTACAGCAGGGGCCCTGTCTGTTCCAAGACTTACCGCGGCTGCGTTTGACGGCATGGCGGTTGAATTCCGGATCCTAAAGGAAAAGGGCATTCCGGAGGAAGTCATTCCTACGCTGATAAAAGCCAGGAAAGAATTAACCGCAAACCATTATCACCGTATTTGGCGAAAATATGTTGCGTGGTGTGAGGCCAGGAAGGCCCCTACAGAGGAATTTCAGCTGGGTCGTTTTCTGCACTTCCTACAGTCGGGAGTGACTATGGGCCTAAAATTGGGTTCCATTAAGGTCCAGATTTCGGCTCTGTCGATTTTCTTCCAGAAAGAACTGGCTTCAATGCCTGAAGTTCAGACATTTGTAAAGGGAGTGCTACATATTCAGCCCCCTTTTGTGCCTCCTGTGGCACCTTGGGATCTCAAAGTGGTGTTGAGTTTCCTGAAATCACATTGGTTTGAGCCACTTAAAACTGTGGATCTGAAATATCTCACGTGGAAAGTGGTCATGTTATTGGCCTTGGCTTCGGCCAGGCGTGTGTCAGAATTGGCGGCTTTGTCATGTAAAAGCCCTTATCTGATTTTCCATATGGATAGGGCAGAATTGAGGACTCGTCCCCAGTTTCTCCCTAAGGTGGTATCAGCTTTTCACTTGAACCAACCTATTGTAGTGCCTGCGGCTACTAGGGACTTGGAAGATTCCAAGTTACTGGACGTAGTCAGGGCCTTGAAAATTTATGTTTCCAGGACGGCTGGAGTCAGGAAAACTGACTCGCTTTTTATCCTGTATGCACCCAACAAACTAGGTGCTCCTGCTTCTAAGCAGACTATTGCTCGCTGGATTTGTAGCACAATTCAGCTGGCGCATTCTGCGGCTGGATTGCCGCATCCTAAATCAGAAAAAGCCCATTCCACGAGGAAAGTGGGCTCTTCTTGGGCGGCTGCCCGAGGGGCCTCGGCATTACAACTTTGCCGAGCTGCAACTTGGTCAGGGGCAAACACGTTTGCAGAATTCTACAAATTTGATACCCTGGCTGAGGAGGACCTTGAGTTCTCTCATTCGGTGCTGCAGAGTCATCCGCACTCTCCCGCCCGTTTGGGAGCTTTGGTATAATCCCCATGGTCCTTACGGAGTTCCCAGCATCCACTAGGACGTCAGAGAAAATAAGATTTTACTCACCGGTAAATCTATTTCTCGTAGTCCGTAGTGGATGCTGGGCGCCCATCCCAAGTGCGGATTGTCTGCAATACTTGTATATAGTTATTGCTTAACTAAAGGGTTATTGTTGAGCCATCTGTTGAGAGGCTCAGTTATATTCATACTGTTAACTGGGTATAGTATCACGAGTTATACGGTGTGATTGGTGTGGCTGGTATGAGTCTTACCCGGGATTCAAAATCCTTCCTTATTGTGTCAGCTCTTCCGGGCACAGTATCCTAACTGAGGTCTGGAGGAGGGGCATAGAGGGAGGAGCCAGTGCACACCAGATAGTACCTAATCTTTCTTTTAGAGTGCCCAGTCTCCTGCGGAGCCCGTCTATTCCCCATGGTCCTTACGGAGTTCCCAGCATCCACTACGGACTACGAGAAATAGATTTACCGGTGAGTAAAATCTTATTTTTGCCGCATAGGGCTGTGAAATCCGCACTGCTTTAGAACCATAATTATATTTGTATTGTCTTATTTTACATTTATTTGCGGCACTAGGCTAACGCGTTTCACAGTGACATACACTGCATACACAGGTGGCACTCAGCGGAGTCATGTAATTACTTCATTTACACGTATTTCATGGAGACACACATAACACATGGGAGCAAAACATACCTACTGTAGATATAAGGATTTCCCCCCAAATGATGCTATATGCAGTTACACGAGTGGATATGGATAATAGTATACGGTATGATTTTGCACATGACATGTAATTCAGCTATAATCCTTTCTGACTCTAACAGACTGTGTATCAGACTCCTGGAGAACAGTTACTGGTTCCTTCACAGCACTTAACATTACCGGCATATCCAGCGCATGCCCGAAGAGCCAAGACGGGTTGTCGCCGACCGCGCACTTAGCAGATGGCACCGCTGACCTGATAATCGTACGAGAGTGTAGCACATACCAGTTCCTGCGATATCTTAGCAGGCTCACCAACCGCAAAGACCAGGTAAGGGATTCTGGAGGATGTTGCTGGGAGAAGTCTCATAATCTTATTAGACTTTCTTTTTTGCTACCTGTGACTGCAATTGTTGACTCTCCTGCTGATTTTGTAACACAGGTCACTGTTTTGGCAGGCAAGGCATATTGCGCCTTGTAATGTAACAGTAGGGTAGGAACCAGCGGGAACATATCTGGATCATAAGGGGAAATGTATCAAAAATGCTAAAGTGGACAGGTTTGGCTGCTATGGCCATGTAAACTTGGCGCGTTTTGCACTTATGACTTTTTGGAGGAGGAACAGGGGCTGGAGAGGAGTGCAAGCATGGCCAGAGTACATCAAGGGTGTGCAGGTGCGGCCAAGGTACAGTTCTTATGAAGTCCCATGCTGAAAACAAGGACGCAAATGCGCCTGCTAAGAGGTGGACAATGTGCGAGTACTGGATACCTGCTGGGGCCTAATTCAGACCTGATCGCAGCAGCAAAATCTTTCTCTAATGGGTAAAACCATGGCCCTCATTCCGAGTCGTTCGCTCGCTAGCTGCTTTTAGCAGCATTGCACACGCTAAGCCGCCGCCCTCTGGGAGTGTATCTTAGCTTAGCAGAATAGCGAACGAAAGATTAGCAGATTTGCGAATAGAAATTTCTTAGCAGTTTCTCTATCGTCCTAGTGGATGCTGGGGTTCCTGAAAGGACCATGGGGAATAGCGGCTCCGCAGGAGACAGGGCACAAAAAGTAAAGCTTTTCCAGATCAGGTGGTGTGCACTGGCTCCTCCCCCTATGACCCTCCTCCAGACTCCAGTTAGATTTTTGTGCCCGGCCGAGAAGGGTGCAATCTAGGTGGCTCTCCTAAAGAGCTGCTTAGAAAAAGTTTAGCTAGGTTTTTTATTTTACAGTGATTCCTGCTGGCAACAGGATCACTGCAGCGAGGGACTGAGGGGAGAAGGAGTCAACTCACCTGCGTGCAGGATGGATTGGCTTCTTGGCTACTGGACATCAAGCTCCAGAGGGACGATCACAGGTACAGCCTGGATGGTCACCGGAGCCGCGCCGCCGGCCCCCTTGCAGATGCTGAAGTCAGAAGAGGTCCAGAATCGGCGGCTGAAGACTCCTGCAGTCTTCTAAAGGTAGCGCACAGCACTGCAGCTGTGCGCCATTTTCCTCTCAGCACACTTCACACGCGGTCACTGAGGGTGCAGGGCGCTGGGGGGGGGCGCCCTGGGAGGCAAATGTAACCTATATAAAGGCTAAAAATACCTCACATATAGCCCCTAGAGGCTATATGGAGATATTTAACCCCTGCCTGATTTCTCTAAATAGCGGGAGACGAGCCCGCCAGAAAAGGGGCGGGGCCTATCTCCTCAGCACACGGCGCCATTTCCTCTCACAGCTCCGCTGGTCAGGACGGCTCCCAAGTCTCTCCCCTGCACTGCACTACAGAAACAGGGTAAAACAGAGAGGGGGGGGCAAATTTATGGCGATATTTTGATATAACAAAGCAGCTATAAGGGAGCACTTATTATAAGGCTATCCCTGATATATATATAGCGCTTTTGGTGTGTGCTGGCAAACTCTCCCTCTGTCTCCCCAAAGGGCTAGTGGGTCCTGTCTTCATTAGGAGCATTCCCTGTGTGTCTGCTGTGTGTCGGTACGTGTGTGTCGACATGTATGAGGACGATATTGGTGTGGAGGCGGAGCAATTGCCAAATATGAGGATGTCACCCCCTAGGGAGTCGACACCAGAATGGATGCCTTTATTTATGGAACTACGGGATAGTGTCAACACGCTAAAGCAGTCGTTTGACGACATGAGGCGGCCGGACAATCAATTAGTGCCTGTCCAGGCGACTCAAACACCGTCAGGGGCTGTGAAACGCCCTTTGCCTCAGTCGGTCGACACAGACCCAGACACAGGCACTGACTCCAGTGGTGACGGTGACGAATCAACCGTATTTTCCAGTAGGGCCACACGTTATATGATTTTGGCAATGAAGGAGGCGTTACATTTAGCTGATACTACAGGTACCACTAAACAGGGTATTATGTGGGGTGTGAAAAAACTACCTATAGTTTTTCCTGAATCAGAAGAATTAAATGACGTGTGTAATGAAGCGTGGGTTGCCCCTGATAAAAAGCTGATAATTTCAAAGAAATTATTGGCATTATACCCTTTCCCGCCAGAGGTTAGGGAGCGCTGGGAAACACCTCCTAGGGTGGACAAGGCGCTAACACGCTTATCTAAACAAGTGGCGGTACCCTCTCCTGAGACGGCCGCACTTAAAGATCCATCAGATAGGAGGATGGAAAATATCCAAAAAAGTATATACACACATGCAGGTGTTATACTACGACCAGCTGTAGCGACTGCCTGGATGTGCAGTGCTGGGGTAGTTTGGTCAGAGTCCCTGATTGAAAATATTGATACCCTGGACAGGGACAATATTTTACTGTCGTTAGAACAAATAAAGGATGCATTTCTTTATATGCGTGATGCACAGAGGGATATCTGCACACTGGCATCACGGGTAAGTGCTATGTCCATTTCGGCCAGAAGAGCTTTATGGACGCGACAGTGGACAGGCGATGCGGATTCAAAACGGCATATGGAAGTTTTGCCGTATAAAGGGGAGGAGTTATTTGGAGTCGGTCTATCAGATTTGGTGGCCACGGCTACAGCCGGGAAATCCACCTTTCTACCTCAAGTCACTCCCCAACAGAAAAAGGCACCGACTTTTCAACCGCAGCCCTTTCGTTCCTTTAAAAATAAGAGAGCAAAGGGCTATTCATATCTGCCACGAGGCAGAGGTCGAGGGAAGAGACAGCAACACGCAGCTCCTTCCCAGGAACAGAAGCCCTCCCCGGCTTCTACAAAAGCCTCAGCATGACGCTGGGGCTTCTCAAGCGGACTCGGGGACGGTGGGCGGTCGTCTCAAAAATTACAGCGCGCAGTGGGCTCACTCGCAGGTAGATCCCTGGATCCTGCAGATAATATCTCAAGGGTACAGGTTGGAATTAGAGACAGATCCACCTCGCCGTTTCCTGAAGTCTGCTTTACCAACGTCCCCCTCCGAAAGGGAGACGGTTTTGGAAGCCATTCACAAGCTGTACTCTCAGCAGGTGATAGTCAAGGTACCTCTTCTACAACAAGGGAAGGGGTATTATTCCACTCTTTTTGTGGTACCGAAGCCGGATGGCTCGGTAAGGCCTATTCTAAATCTGAAGTCCTTGAACCGGTACATAAAGAAGTTCAAGTTCAAGATGGAGTCACTCAGAGCAGTGATAGCGAACCTGGAAGAGGGGGACTTTATGGTATCCTTGGACATCAAGGATGCGTATCTCCACGTTCCAATTTACCCCTCACACCAGGGGTACCTCAGGTTCGTTGTACAAAACTGTCACTATCAGTTTCAGACGCTGCCGTTCGGATTGTCCACGGCACCTCGGATCTTTACAAAGGTAATGGCCGAGATGATGATTCTTCTTCGAAGAAAAGGCATATTAATTATCCCATACTTGGACGATCTCCTAATAAGGGCAAGGTCCAGAGAACAGCTAGAGATGGGATTAGCACTGTCTCAAGAAGTGCTAAAACAGCACGGGTGGATTCTGAATATTCCAAAATCCCAGTTAATGCCGACAACTCGTCTGCTGTTCCTAGGGATGATTCTGGACACGGTTCAGAAAAAGGTTTTTCTCCCGGAGGAAAAAGCCAAGGAGTTATCCGAGCTTGTCAGGAACCTCCTAAAACCAGGAAAGGTGTCTGTACATCAATGCACAAGAGTCCTGGGAAAAATGGTGGCTTCTTACGAAGCAATTCCATTCGGCAGATTCCACGCAAGAATTTTCCAAAGGGATCTGTTGGACAAATGGTCAGGGTCGCATCTTCAGATGCACCTACGGATAACCCTGTCTCCAAGGACAAGGGTGTCTCTTCTGTGGTGGTTGCAGAGTCCTCATCTATTGGAGGGCCGCAGATTCGGCATACAGGATTGGATCCTGGTGACCACGGACGCCAGCCTGAGAGGCTGGGGAGCAGTCACACAAGGAAGAAACTTCCAGGGAGTATGGACGAGTCTGGAAACGTCTCTTCACATAAACATTCTGGAACTAAGAGCAATATACAATGCTCTAAGCCAGGCAGAACCTCTGCTTCAGGGAAAACCGGTGTTGATCCAGTCGGACAACATCACGGCAGTCGCCCATGTGAACAGACAGGGCGGCACAAGAAGCAGGAGTGCAATGGCAGAAGCTGCAAGGATTCTTCGCTGGGCAGAGAATCATGTGATAGCACTGTCAGCAGTGTTCATCCCGGGAGTGGACAACTGGGAAGCAGACTTCCTCAGCAGACACGATCTTCACCCGGGAGAGTGGGGACTTCATCCAGAAGTCTTCCACATGCTGGTAACCCGTTGGGAAAGACCAATGGTGGACATGATGGCGTCTCGCCTCAACAAAAAACTGGACAGGTATTGCGCCAGGTCAAGAGATCCGCAGGCAATAGCTGTGGACGCGCTGGTAACGCCTTGGGTGTACCAGTCGGTGTATGTGTTTCCTCCTCTGCCTCTCATACCAAAAGTATTGAGAATTATACGGCAAAGAGGCGTAAGAACGATACTAGTGGTTCCGGATTGGCCAAGAAGGACTTGGTACCCGGAACTTCAAGAGATGATCACGGAAGATCCGTGGCCTCTACCTCTAAGGAGGGACTTGCTTCAGCAGGGTCCCTGTCTGTTTCAAGACTTACCGCGGCTGCGTTTGACGGCATGGCGGTTGAACGCCGGATCCTAAAGGAAAAAGGCATGCCGGAAGAAGTCATTCCTACTTTGATTAAAGCAAGGAAGGAAGTAACCGTGCAACATTATCACCGAATTTGGCGAAAATATGTTGCGTGGTGCGAAGATCGGAGTGCTCCGACGGAGGAATTTCAACTGGGTCGATTCCTACATTTCCTGCAATCAGGATTGTCTATGGGTCTCAAATTGGGATCTATTAAGGTTCAAATTTCGGCCCTGTCGATTTTCTTTCAAAAAGAATTGGCTTCAGTCCCTGAAGTCCAGACCTTTGTTAAGGGAGTGCTGCATATACAGCCTCCTGTGGTGCCTCCAGTGGCACCGTGGGATCTCAATGTGGTTTTGGACTTTCTAAAATCTCATTGGTTTGAACCACTAAAAAAGGTGGATTTGAAATATCTCACTTGGAAAGTGACCATGCTTCTAGCCCTGGCTTCTGCCAGGAGAGTATCAGAATTGGCAGCTTTATCTTACAAAAGCCCATATCTGATTTTCCATTCGGACAGGGCAGAACTGCGGACTCGTCCGCATTTTCTCCCTAAGGTGGTGTCAGCATTTCATCTGAACCAGCCTATTGTAGTGCCTGCGGCTACAAGTGACTTGGAGGACTCCAAGTTACTGGACGTTGTCAGAGCATTAAAAATATATATTGCAAGGACAGCTGGAGTCAGAAAATCTGACTCGTTGTTTATATTGTATGCACCCAACAAGATGGGTGCTCCTGCGTCTAAGCAGACGATTGCTTGTTGGATCTGTAGCACAATCCAACTTGCACATTCTGTGGCAGGCCTGCCACAGCCTAAATCTGTAAAGGCCCACTCCACAAGGAAGGTGGGCTCATCTTGGGCGGCTGCCCGAGGGGTCTCGGCATTACAACTTTGCCGAGCAGCTACGTGGTCAGGGGAGAACACGTTTGTAAAATTTTACAAATTTGATACTCTGGCTAAGGAGGACCTGGAGTTCTCTCATTCGGTGCTGCAGAGTCATCCGCACTCTCCCGCCCGTTTGGGAGCTTTGGTATAATCCCCATGGTCCTTTCAGGAACCCCAGCATCCACTAGGACGATAGAGAAAATAAGATTTTACTTACCGATAAATCTATTTCTCGGAGTCCGTAGTGGATGCTGGGCGCCCATCCCAAGTGCGGATTATCTGCATAAATTGTACATAGTTATTGTTAACTAATTCGGGTTATTGTTGAAGGAAGCCATCTTTCAGAGGCTCCGCTGTTATCATACTGTTAACTGGGTTTAGATCACAGGTTGTACGGTGTGATTGGTGTGGCTGGTATGAGTCTTACCCGGGATTCAAAATCCTCCCTTATTGTGTACGCTCGTCCGGGCACAGTACCTAACTGGAGTCTGGAGGAGGGTCATAGGGGGAGGAGCCAGTGCACACCACCTGATCTGGAAAAGCTTTACTTTTTGTGCCCTGTCTCCTGCGGAGCCGCTATTCCCCATGGTCCTTTCAGGAACCCCAGCATCCACTACGGACTCCGAGAAATAGATTTATCGGTAAGTAAAATCTTATTTTCTGAGTAGCTCCACACTTACTCAGCCATTGCGATCAGTTCAGTCAGTTTCGTTCCTGGTTTGACGTCACAAACACACCCAGCGTTCGCCCAGACACTCCCCCGTTTCTTCAGACACTCCCACGTTTTTCCCAGAAACGCCAGCGTTTTTTCGCACACGCCCATAAAACGGCCAGTTTCCGCCCAGAAACACCCACTTCCTGTCAATCACACTCTGATCACCAGAACAATGAAAAATCCTCGTTATGCCGTGAGTAAAATACCTAACTTTTGAGTAAAATAACTAAGCGCATGCGCTCTGCGACCCTTGCGCATGCGCAGTAAGCGACTAATCGCAATATAGCGAAACTCGGCAACGAGCGAACAACTCGGAATGAGGGCCCATGTGCACTGCCGGTCTGGCAAATATAACATGTGCAAAGAGAGTTAGATTTGGGTGGGTTATTTTGTTTCTGTGCAGGGTAAATACTGGCTGCTTTATTTTTACACTGCAATTTAGATTTCAGTTTGAACACACCCCACCCAAATCTAACTCTCTCTGCACATGTTACATCTGCCCCACCTGCACTGCACATGGTTTTGCCTATGAGAGAGTTTGCTTGTGTGATCAGATCTGAATTACCCCCCTGGTGCAGATGATGATCAGCAGTCACTTCTGAATGGCTGAATGCAACGGATTCCCTCCCATTTGTACTGTTACTACTGTCATGTGGCTTGCTGCTATCTGTTGCATTATTACAGTACAGTACATGGGTATTTGCAATCAGAGTTTAAAGGGGAAGGCGATCGATGTGTGTATTGATTTGAACTTAAATAGCTCTGTCATTTATGTCTTTACAGCTTGCTCTAATTTCCTTTAACATGGCAAATGCTACTGTATTAGTTACTGATAATATTGGTCAGACATGTATTGCATTGCGTGCTGTCATTACCACTATTCTGGGACGGACTGGGGCTGTAAAACAGCCCTGGCACATCTCCCTCGACAAGGGGGTTCGGCCATGGCTAAGGCGGGGCGCAGCCACAGCTGAAGACGGCTGCAGGTGGCACATCCACGGCTCCCAGGGGCATGCCACAAGTCAAGGTGTCCTGACCTTGCGGCACGCCTCCATCTATTTGTATGCCTGGTGGCCAGCCCCGCTCTCTGTGTGGCTCGAGAACTCATCGTCCCTTTTGCCAGATGGCCAGTCCTGCCTGCCGCTATCTCTGTGGAGCCACATCTCCTTGCGTAATCCAGCTCTTGTTTGCGTAAGACAGTTTGTCAGTATTGCTCAATCCTGGCTAGCGTGCTGTTCTCTGTTCCACCAGTTTGCTCTGCCTAATGTGGAAGTTCATCGGATCCACGCCATGCGCTTTATCCCCGAGCAGCTCGATGAGGAGAAAGAAATCCAGCGTGAGAAGCGACTGTTTGCCTGCCCCTGTACAGAAGTACTGGACACCAGCACTTGGAACTGTGACGGAGAGATCTTGAACTGTGCCCAACTCAGTGTGAGGTGAGGTAGAAGAGACTGGCAATATATAGTTACTGTGCACTATTCCTGAGAATGCAGCCTATCAGGCCACAGGAAACTAGTGACATCACTGAGGCACAAAATGGTAGTACTGTTTCCCTATTTAGGGGTCACATTCTCTTCAGTGACTCGGTGATGTCATAAGTTTCTAGTAAATAGAGACACAGCACTGGGTCCATTGGGGCCCTGCTATGCGCACCCTGCATCCAGAGTATACTTATCTTTTGCCGGCTAGCAGGCCTCTCCTCCTCTGCAGTGACATCTTCGGGAATATGACACAGCACTGTAAAGATGCTAGCACTGTGCCAGAGCTTTTGCTCTCTTCTACACATGCGCCATTTTCTTGGAAAGATGGTGCAGCGGAGGAGGAGGGACCCGCTTTCCAGCGTAAAATATGCATGCATTATAATAATAAATGCTTATGTGCCATCCAAGATCTTGATGTATATATGGCCACCTTTCTGGACAAAAAGGCTAGTACCGCGGACAGAACAGGCTTGCCTGAGACTGTCTCGTCTCAGGTATCTTCCAATCTGCTATATTGTCATTTCCATATCTATCTGTGAGTGGCACACAATAAGGCAGTATGCATTTAGCATTTAGTTGTCCATTGATTATTTTCCAACCTGTGACTCTCCAGTTGTTGTGAAACTACACATCCCAGCATGCCCTGCCACAGTTTTAGCATTCCCTTATAGTTAAACTGTAGCAGAGCATGCTGGGACTTGTAGTTTCACAACAGCTGGAGAGCCACAGGTTGGCCAGCAGAGGGCGCCAGATAAATGGTGGATGGTAGACAGATGAATGTGAAATCAGGAGTTATCGCTATACATTTGGCTGTAGGATGCGGCTCACTCTCTCCCCTCTATGATTGCAGAGTACATCACCAGCTCATCCAGCTCTTTGCACGGGGAATAGAAGACACCTCAAGCAGCTAAGGAGAATTCCCTAACACACCCAAGGGTTAAACACATTACTGACTACACGCCTGGACCTGTACATGTGACCAGAATGAAACATATATGTTATACCGCTGCTGGGTTGGCTATGGTGGCCTGCTGGACGGGTACCAACGGGCATCAGGAATCTTAAACTGCCATGCACTTTGTCTGCCAGAATGTAAAGCAGCTTTCTGGCAGCTAATGGGTTACGAGCTTATGTACATAGTAATAGCTCCAATCTAATGTATTTAATTATTTTGTCCCATACTGGGGTTTTAATTAAAATTGAATGTTTATTTATATCCAGTTAAAATCGGTGTCAAGCCTGGAGCTTGCCTGCTATATTTATGTCTGCAAAGAAACAACACTGGCTTACGCAAAGAGTCATTTTTACTTCTGGTGTTTTAATTCTAGGTGTAACGAGAGCCACCTGCCGGCTGTGTGATTCGTGCATTTGTACAAAGTGAGGCACCTGCTGGCCGTGTGATCTGTGCATCTGTACAGAGAGAGGCACCTGCTGGCTGTGTGATCCGTGCATCTGTACAGAGAGAGGCACCTGCCGGCTGTGTGATTCGTGCATTTGTACAAAGTGAGGCACCTGCTGGCCGTGTGATCTGTGCATCTGTACAGAGAGAGGCACCTGCTGGCTGTGTGATCCGTGCATCTGTACAGAGAGAGGCACCTGCCGGCTGTGTGATTCGTGCATTTGTACAAAGTGAGGCACCTGCTGGCCGTGTGATCTGTGCATCTGTACAGAGAGAGGCACCTGCTGGCTGTGTGATCCGTGCATCTGTACAGAGAGAGGCACCTGCCGGCTGTGTGATTTGTGCATCTGTACAGAGAGAGGCACCTGCCGGCTGTGTGATTTGTGCATCTGTACAGAGAGAGGCACCTGCCGGCTGTGTGATCCGTGCATCTGTACAGAGAGAGGCACCTGCCGGCTGTGTGATTTGTGCGTCTGTACAGAAAGAGGCACCTGCCGGCTGTGTGATTTGTGCGTCTGTACAGAAAGAGGCACCTGCCGGCTGTGTGATTTGTGCATCTGTACAGAAAGAGGCACCTGCCGGCTGTGTGATTTGTGCATCTGTACAGAGAGAGCCACCTGCCGGCTGTGTGATTCGTGCATTTGTACAAAGTGAGGCACCTGCTGGCCGTGTGATCTGTGCATCTGTACAGAGAGAGGCACCTGCCGGCTGTGTGATTTGTGCATCTGTACAGAGAGAGGCACCTGCCGGCTGTGTGATTTGTGCATCTGTACAGAGAGAGGCACCTGCCGGCTGTGTGATCCGTGCATCTGTACAGAGAGAGGCACCTGCCGGCTGTGTGATTTGTGCGTCTGTACAGAAAGAGGCACCTGCCGGCTGTGTGATTTGTGCGTCTGTACAGAAAGAGGCACCTGCCGGCTGTGTGATTTGTGCATCTGTACAGAAAGAGGCACCTGCCGGCTGTGTGATTTGTGCATCTGTACAGAGAGAGCCACCTGCCGGCTGTGTGATTCGTGCATTTGTACAAAGTGAGGCACCTGCTGGCCGTGTGATCTGTGCATCTGTACAGAGAGAGGCACCTGCCGGCTGTGTGATTTGTGCATCTGTACAGAGAGAGGCACCTGCCGGCTGTGTGATTTGTGCATCTGTACAGAGAGAGGCACCTGCCGGCTGTGTGATCTGTGCATCTGTACAGAGAGAGGCACCTGCCGGCTGTGTGATTTGTGCGTCTGTACAGAAAGAGGCACCTGCCGGCTGTGTGATTTGTGCGTCTGTACAGAAAGAGGCACCTGCCGGCTGTGTGATTTGTGCATCTGTACAGAAAGAGGCACCTGCCGGCTGTGTGATTTGTGCATCTGTACAGAGAGAGCCACCTGCCGGCTGTGTGATTCGTGCATTTGTACAAAGTGAGGCACCTGCTGGCCGTGTGATCTGTGCATCTGTACAGAGAGAGGCACCTGCTGGCTGTGTGATTCGTGCATCTGTACAGAGAGAGGCACCTGCCGGCTGTGTGATCCGTGCATCTGTACAGAGAGAGGCACCTGCCGGCTGTGTGATTTGTGCGTCTGTACAGAAAGAGGCACCTGCCGGCTGTGTGATTTGTGCATCTGTACAGAGAGAGCCACCTGCCGGCTGTGTGATTTGTGCATTTGTACAAAGGTAGGCACCTGCTGGCCGTGTGATCTGTGCATCTGTACAGAGAGAGGCACCTGCTGGCTGTGTGATCCGTGCATCTGTACAGAGAGAGGCACCTGCCGGCTGTGTGATTCGTGCATTTGTACAAAGTGAGGCACCTGCTGGCCGTGTGATCTGTGCATCTGTACAGAGAGAGGCACCTGCTAGCTGTGTGATCCGTGCATCTGTACAGAGAGAGGCACCTGCCGGCTGTGTGATTTGTGCATCTGTACAGAGAGAGGCACCTGCCGGCTGTGTGATTCGTGCATTTGTACAAAGTGAGGCACCTGCTGGCCGTGTGATCTGTGCATCTGTACAGAGAGAGGCACCTGCTAGCTGTGTGATCCGTGCATCTGTACAGAGAGAGGCACCTGCCGGCTGTGTGATTTGTGCATCTGTACAGAGAGAGGCACCTGCCGGCTGTGTGATTTGTGCATCTGTACAGAGAGAGGCACCTGCCGGCTGTGTGATCCGTGCGTCTGTACAGAGAGAGGCACCTGCCGGCTGTGTGATCCGTGCGTCTGTACAGAGAGAGGCACCTGCCGGCTGTGTGATCCGTGCATCTGTACCGAGAGAGGCACCTGCCGGCTGTGTGATCCGTGCATCTGTACAGAGAGAGGTACCTGCCGGCTGTGTGATTTGTGCATCTGTACAGAGAGAGGCACCTGCCGGCTGTGTGATCCGTGCATCTGTACAGAGAGAGGCACCTGCCGGCTGTGTGATCCGTGCATCTGTACAGAGAGAGGCACCTGCCGGCTGTGTGATCTGTGCGTCTGTACAGAGAGAGGCACCTGCCGGCTGTGTGATCTGTGCGTCTGTACAGAAAGAGGCACCTGCCGGCTGTGTGATCTGTGCATTTGTAGATGTTGCAAAGAAATTCTATTAGAGTTTCAATATAATAACTTTATTTTTATTTTTTTTAACATCTTGCTATTTAAACTAAAATTTCAACAGAACATTCTTCAGTCAACACAATGGTGGTCACTATCAGGCCTGCTTGATATTAAGATTATGCATTTGAATACCAGCACATCTACAGATTCTTAGTTCAAAGTATATCAATTAACATTGGTGACATTTTGCAAAACATGTTAAATAAAAATGCACACGTTGGCTCTGGTAGGTGCTCTTGATTTCTAGCACTTTAAAGTGTATGCTAAGTATTTAAATATAAATGGCTGCATTTGTGTCATCACTGGTGTTGTGGGTAACATGATATTTTTGAGACACTTCTACTTTCCCACACAGAGGCCTCGCATTAACTTTGGGTAGTAGAATAAGACCCTATAATGAGATGAGAGTGGCAGCATTAAGTATTCACATAGCACAAGCAGTAGGTACCTCAGGCTCATTATTGGCTAATCCAGTTTTTGGGAAGACACCCAAATAGCTAGGCAGAGGGCTAAAGAGGGACATCACTTGGGAGGGTCAATGTTTGGACAGCCACGAGGGCTACGTGGCAGGTCAGGTGTAATTAAAATATAATACTCTACAGCAGTGTTTTCCAAACACGCTCCTCAAGTCAAAGTAACTGAGGTACTAAGGGAGATGTACTAAGCAGTGAAAAGAGCGGAGAAGTGAGCCAGTGGAGAAGTTGCCCATGGCAACCAATCAGCTGCTGTGTACAATTTTATAGTATGCAAATTATAAATGTTACTTCAATACTGATTGGTTGCCATGGGCAACTTCTCCATGGGCTCACTTCTCTTTTCACTGCTTAGTACAGTGATGGCTAACCTTGACACTCCAGCTGTTGTTGAACTACACATCCCACCATGCCCTGCATCAGTTTTAGCATGGCCAAATAACAAAACTGTAGCAGGGCATGCTGGGATGTGTAGTTCAACAACAGCTGGAGTGTCAAAGTTAGCCATCACTGGCTTAGTACATCTCCCCATGTGTCACTTGCGCTCAAGTATGGCTATCCTTAAAACCTGGACTGTTGGTATGCCTTGAGGACCGTGTTTGAGAACCCTGTTCTACTGGGTGGCTAAATACTACTTGTATTACACAACACGGTGTATGGACGGTTTATATAGCAGGACTAAGCACCAGGTCTTGTTGTGAGCCTGCGATAAGTTATTGCTCCTCTTCATATGTTATATATATATATAGGATAATGTGCCATCTAATGTAAATTATGGGGATATTAGAAGTTACAGGGAAGTTCTATAACCATACAAGTAAAAATAAGATTTTACTTACCGATAAATCTATTTCTCGTAGTCCGTAGTGGATGCTGGGACTCCGTCAGGACCATGGGGATTAGCGGCTCCGCAGGAGACAGGGCACAAAAATAAAAGCTTTAGGACTAGGTGGTGTGCACTGGCTCCTCCCCCTATGACCCTCCTCCAAGCCTCAGTTAGGATACTGTGCCCGGACGAGCGTACACAATAAGGAAGGATTTTGAATCCCGGGTAAGACTCATACCAGCCACACCAATCACACCGTACAACCTGTGATCTGAACCCAGTTAACAGTATGACAAACGTAGGAGCCTCTGAACAGACGGCTCACAACAATAACAACCCGATTTTTTTGTAACAATAACTATGTACAAGTATTGCAGACAATCCGCACTTGGGATGGGCGCCCAGCATCCACTACGGACTACGAGAAATAGATTTATCGGTAAGTAAAATCTTATTTTCTCTGACGTCCTAGTGGATGCTGGGACTCCGTCAGGACCATGGAGATTATACCAAAGCTCCCAAACGGGCGGGAGAGTGCGGATGACTCTGCAGCACCGAATGAGAGAACTCCAGGTCCTCTTTAGCCAGGGTATCAAATTTGTAGAATTTTACAAACGTGTTCTCCCCCGACCACGTAGCTGCTCGGCAGAGTTGTAATGCCGAGACCCCTCGGGCAGCCGCCCAAGATGAGCCCACCTTCCTTGTGGAATGGGCCTTGATAGATTTAGGCTGTGGCAGGCCTGCCACAGAATGTGCAAGTTGAATTGTGCTACAAATCCAACGAGCAATCGTCTGCTTAGAAGCAGGAGCACCCAGCTTGTTGGGTGCATACAGTATAAACAGCGAGTCAGATTTTCTGACTCCAGCCGTCCTTGAAATATATATTTTCAATGCCCTGACAACGTCCAGCAACTTGGAATCCTCCAAATCGCTAGTAGCCGCAGGCACCACAATAGGCTGGTTCAGGTGAAACGCTGAAACCACTTTAGGCAGAAACTGAGGACGCGTCCGCAGTTCTGCCCTGTCCGAATGGAAAATCAGATATGGGCTTTTATACGATAAAGCCGCCAATTCTGACACTCTCCTGGCTGAAGCCAGGGCCAGTAGCATGGTTACTTTCCATGTAAGATATTTCAAATCCACCGATTTGAGTGGCTCAAACCAATGGGATTTGAGAAAATCCAAAACTACATTAAGATCCCACGGAGCCACTGGGGGCACAACCGGGGGCTGTATATGTAGTACTCCTTTTACAAAAGTCTGGACTTCAGGAACTGAAGCCAATTCTTTCTGGAAGAAAATCGACAGGGCCGAAATTTGAACCTTAATGGACCCTAATTTGAGGCCCATAGACAATCCTGTTTGCAGGAAATGTAGGAATCGACCCAGTTGAAATTCCTCCGTCGGGGCCTTCCTGGCCTCACACCACGCAACATATTTTCTCCAAATGCGGTGATAATGTTGTGCAGTCACCTCCTTCCTGGCTTTTACCAGGGTAGGGATGACCTCTTCCGGAATGCCTTTTTCCCTTAGAATTCGGCGTTTAACCGCCATGCCGTCAAACGCAGCCGCGGTAAGTCTTGGAATAGACACGGTCCCTGCTGAAGCAGGTCCCGTCTTAGAGGTAGAGGCCACGGATCTTCCGTGAGCATCTCCTGAAGTTCCGGGTACCAAGTTCTTCTTGGCCAATCCGGAGCCACGAGTATCGTTCTTACTCCCCTTTGCCGTATAATTCTCAGTACTTTTGGTATGAGAGGCAGAGGAGGAAACACATACACTGACTGGAACACCCACGGTGTTACCAGAGCGTCCACAGCTATTGCCTGAGGGTCTCTTGACCTGGCGCAATACCTGTCCAGTTTTTTGTTGAGGCGGGACGCCATCATATCCACCTTTGGTTTTTCCCAACGGTTCACAATCATGTGGAAGACTTCTGGATGAAGTCCCCACTCTCCCGGGTGTAGATCGTGTCTGCTGAGGAAGTCCGCTTCCCAGTTGTCCACTCCCGGAATGAACACTGCTGACAGTGCTATCACATGATCTTCCGCCCAGCGAAGAATCCTTGCAGCTTCTGCCATTGCCCTCCTGCTTCTTGTGCCGCCCTGTCTGTTTACGTGGGCGACTGCCGTGATGTTGTCCGACTGGATCAACACCGGCTGACCCTGAAGCAGGGGTTTTGCCAGGCTTAGAGCATTGCAAATCGCTCTTAGCTCCAGTATATTTATGTGAAGAGACATCTCCAGGCTTGACCACACTCCCTGGAAGTTTCTTCCCTGTGTGACCGCTCCCCAGCCTCTCAGACTGGCATCCGTGGTCACCAGGACCCAGTCCTGTATGCCGAATCTGCGGCCCTCTAACAGATGAGCACTCTGCAACCACCACAGAAGAGACACCCTTGTCCGTGGAGACAAAGTTATCCGCTGATGCATCTGCAGATGCGATCCGGACCATTTGTCCAGCAGATCCCACTGAAAAGTTCGTGCGTGGAATCTGCCGAATGGAATCGCTTCGTAAGAAGCCACCATTTTTCCCAGGACTCTTGTGCATTGATGCACAGACACTTTTCCTGGTTGTAGGAGGTTCCTGACAAGTTCGGATAACTCCCTGGCTTTCTCCTCCGGAAGAAACACCTTTTTCTGAACCGTGTCCAGAATCATTCCCAGGAACAGCAGACGTGTCGTCGGGGTCAATTGAGATTTTGGAAAATTCAGAATCCACCCGTGCTGTTGCAGCACTACTTGGGTTAGTGCTACTACGTCCTCCAGCTGTTCTCTGGACCTTGCCCTTATCAGGAGATCGTCCAAGTAAGGGATAATTAATACGCCTTTTCTTCGCAGAAGAAACATCATTTCGGCCATTACCTTGGTAAAGACCCGAGGTGCCGTGGACAATCCAAACGGCAGCGTCTGAAACTGATAATGACAGTTTTGCACCACGAACCTGAGGTACCCTTGATGTGAAGGGCAAATTGGGACATGCAGGTAAGCATCCTTGATGTCCAGGGACACCATAAAGTCCCCTTCTTCCAGATTCGCTATCACTGCTCTGAGTGACTCCATCTTGAACTTGAATTTTTGTATGTACAGGTTCAAAGATTTTAGATTTAGAATAGGTCTTACCGAGCCGTCCGGCTTCGGTACCACAAATAGTGTGGAATAATACCCCTTTCCCTGTTGTAGGAGGGGTACCTTGACTATCACCTGCTGAGAATACAGCTTGTGAATGGCTTCCAATACCGTCGCCCTGTCTGAGGGAGACGTTGGCAGAGCAGACTTTAGGAAACGGCGAGGGGGAGACTTCTCGAATTCCAACCTGTAACCCTGAGATACTACCTGCAGGATCCAGGGGTCCACCTGTGAGTGAGCCCACTGTGCGCTGAAATTCTTGAGTCGACCCCCCACCGCCCCTGAGTCCGCTTGTAAAGCCCCAACGTCATGCTGAGGGCTTTGCAGAAGCCGGGGAGGGCTTCTGCTCCTGGGAGGGAGCTGCTTGGTGCACTCTCTTACCCTTTCCTTTGCCTCGGGGCAGATATGACTGTCCTTTTGCCCGCTTGTTCTTATAGGAACGAAAGGACTGCGGCTGAAAAGACGGTGTCTTTTTCTGTTGGGAGGGGACCTGAGGTAAAAAGGTGGATTTCCCGGCTGTTGCCGTGGCCACCAAATCCGATAGACCGACCCCAAATAATTCCTCCCCTTTATACGGCAATACTTCCATATGCCGTTTGGAATCCGCATCACCTGACCACTGTCGCGTCCATAAACTTCTTCTGGCAGATATGGACATCGCACTTACTCTCGATGCCAGAGTGCAAATATCCCTCTGAGCATCTCGCATATAAAGAAAAGCATCCTTTAATTGCTCTATAGTCAATAAAATACTGTCCCTATCCAGGGTATCAATATTTTCAGTCAGGGAATCCGACCAAACCACCCCAGCACTGCACATCCATGCTGAGGCGATGGCTGGTCGCAGTATAACACCAGTATGAGTGTATATACTTTTCAGGGTAGTTTCCAGCCTCCTATCAGCTGGATCCTTGAGGGCGGCCGTTTCAGGAGACGGTAACGCCACTTGTTTTGATAAGCGTGTGAGTGCCTTATCCACCCTAGGGGGTGTTTCCCAGCGCGCCCTAACCTCTGGCGGGAAAGGATATAATGCCAATAACTTCTTTGAAATTAGCAGTTTTCTATCGGGTTAACCCACGCTTCATCACACACTTCATTCAATTCCTCTGATTCAGGAAAAACTACAGGTAGTTTTTTCAGACCCCACATAATACCCCTTTTTGTGGTACTTGCAGTATCAGAGATATGCAAAGCCTCCTTCATTGCCGTGATCATATAACGTGTGGCCCTACTGGAAAATACGTTTGTTTCTTCACCGTCGACACTAGATTCGGTGTCCGTGTCTGGGTCTGTGTCGACCGACTGAGGTAAAGGGCGTTTTACAGCCCCTGACGGTGTCTGAGACGCCTGGACAGGTACTAACTGGTTTGCCGGCCGTCTCATGTCGTCAACTGATTTTTGTAACGTGCTGACATTATCACGTAATTCCATAAACAAAGCCATCCATTCCGGTGTCGACTCCCTAGGGGGTGACATCACCATTACCGGCAATTGCTCCGCCTCCACACCAACATCGTCCTCATACATGTCGACACACACGTACCGACACACAGCAGACACACAGGGAATGCTCTTATCGAAGACAGGACCCCACTAGCCCTTTGGGGAGACAGAGGGAGAGTTTGCCAGCACACACCCAAGCGCTATAAATATATAGCAGCTTAATATATCAATATCGCCAAAAAAGTGCCCCCCCCTCTCTGTTTTTTTTACCCTGTTTCTGTAGTGCAGTGCAGGGGAGAGTCCTGGGAGCCTTCCTCGCAGCGGAGCTGTGCAGGAAAATGGCGCTGTGTGCTGAGGAGATAGGCCCCGCCCCCTATTTCGGCGGGCTCTTCTCCCGGTGTTTGTGAGACCTGGCAGGGGTTAAATACATCCATATAGCCCCAGGGGCTATATGTGATGTATTTTTAGCCAGAACAAGGTATTATCATTGCTGCCCAGGGCGCCCCCCCCCAGCGCCCTGCACCCTCAGTGACCGCTGGTGTGAAGTGTGCTGACAACAATGGCGCACAGCTGCAGTGCTGTGCGCTACCTCATGAAGACTGAAAAGTCTTCTGCCGCCGGTTTCTGGACCTCTTCACTTTTCGGCATCTGCAAGGGGGTCGGCGGTGCGGCTCCGGGACCGGACTCCATGGCTGGGCCTGTGTTCGATCCCTCTGGAGCTAATGGTGTCCAGTAGCCTAAGAAGCCAATCCATACTGCACGCAGGTGAGTTCACTTCTTCTCCCCTAAGTCCCTCGTTGCAGTGAGCCTGTTGCCAGCAGGACTCACTGAAAATAAAAAAACCTAATAACTTTTTCTAAGCAGCTCTTTAGGAGAGCCACCTAGATTGCACCCTGCTCGGACGGGCACAAAAACCTAACTGAGGCTTGGAGGAGGGTCATAGGGGGAGGAGCCAGTGCACACCACCTAGTCCTAAAGCTTTTATTTTTGTGCCCTGTCTCCTGCGGAGCCGCTAATCCCCATGGTCCTGACGGAGTCCCAGCATCCACTAGGACGTCAGAGAAAGTTAGTATGCCAAGTACCTTTATGCAGGTCACAGAGATTCGGGGAGCCTTACAGTATTCAGCTATTATATGGAGGGAATGGCAAATCCCCTCAGGTGTTTGGCTGCGGTAAGTGATTCTATAGCCCGAATGCCACCTTTTTCCGAGCACCACGTCATTTGTGGTTTGTAGATTATCATTTTCTTGTGCTGCTCTTTTTCTACCCGTGTGGCAAAATCCACAGCTCAGCTCCACTCTCAGGGGGGCATTTACTAAGCAGTGATAAGAGTGGAGAAGTGAGCCGGTGGAAAAGTGCCCATGGCAACCAATCAGCACTGAAGTAACATCTATAATTTGCATACTATAAAATGATACAGAGCTGCTGATTGGTCGATGGGGCCACTTCTCCACTGGCTCACTTCTCCGCTCTTATCACTGCTTAGTAAATGTCCCCTTCAGAGAGGTATGTAAGGAACAATTCAAACACATGGTGATGCCCTTCTCCAGAATTGGAGCATGCAGCAGCACGGGCAGAATGTATGTTAAAACACAGAAAAAACTTAAAGCCTCCTTAACACACTCCGCACAATCAAAAAGGAATATAAATACGTCCCTTGGTGTTTAAGCGTAGATACGGATGTTCTTGTAAAACTTCTTCCAGTAAATGGTGTTCGGTATATGAACTGCAGATATGGAAATTAAAACAGAAAAAAACAGCCAACGTGTAGTATGATTATAAACAGCAATAGATGTCGCTAATAGAAACACAGATTGTTAAAATCCAGCGTACCCCACTCACACAGATAAGAGTGGATAAGTGCACATCAAGGTTTCTTATCACACTTTCAGCCGTTTAGTACTCTATCCATCCACCCACAAGATGCCAAATGCAGGTGAGTAATGTTTCTTGGAAGCAGACAACTTTGCAAAGTGGAAAGCGTACCCCGAAACTCACAGAAGAGATATAGGGGATCATTCCGAGTTGATCGCTCGCTAGCAGTTTTTAGCAGCAGTGCAAATGCATTGTCGCCGCCCACTGGGGAGTGTATTTTCGCTTTGCATAAGTGCGTACGCCTGTGCAGCAGAGCGCCTGCAAAATCTTTTTGTGCAAATCAAGACCAGCCCTGTAGTTACTCTTCGTGTGCGTTGATTCTAACAACGTAGGGACGGCTTTTGACAACACACACCCGTACGACGCGCCTGCGTATTGCGGTGCATACGCATGCGCAGAAATGCCAATTTTTATCCTGACCGCTTCGCTGCGAATAATGTCAGCTAGTGATCAACTCGGAATGACCCCCATAAGTAGCAGGCACATCTAGGTATCTTTAAAGTGTAATGGTTATCACACACAGCGTACCCTGACTCACACTAAAAGATGTATGGCTGTTCCTATCAAGGTATCTTTGCACGATTGACGGGATTGTCTTCCTCAGGTTCCTTCCCAGGGGAAATTACTTGTGCCCTCAGTTTGTCATAGGAATAAAAAAGAACAACCAATGTGTAGTACAATCTAAATACCAACAAATGTTATTACTGCCAATGATGGACTACGGTGTACCCCACTCACACGAATAAGGGTGAATTTGTGCATATCAAGGTTTCTTTACATATTCTCAATCGTCCAATAGCATATTTACCACGCTCAGAGTGCGAAGCAGAGGTGTTTTAAATTAGAACAATAGCTTACAAGAAGGGAAGCGTACCCCATAGGATGAAAACTTCAGAGTTTTCATTAGACCACAGGTTCTCAAACTCGGTCCTCAGAACCCCACACGGTGCATGTTTTGCAGGTCTCCTCACAGAATCACAAGTGACAAAATTAGCTCCACCTGTGGACCTTTTAAAATGTGTCAGTGAGTAATTAATACACCTGTGCACCTGCTGGGTTACCTGCAAAACATGCACTGTGTGGGGTCCTGAGGACCGAGGTTGAGAACCACTGCATTAGACTATACAAACACAAAATGGCATTAAGAGTATGGCGACCTTGTGGCATGGCTGTACTGCCTGCGTCGGCTTTCCTCATAAGCAACAGTGAGCCTGATTCTGATTTGTATGGCATTGCATAGCCACAGGGAAGCAGAAGGTAACGTCTGTGCAATTACAATTCAAATACAGCATGAGGCGTCTGCATGCATCTGTGAGATCCAAGTGCTGCGTCATAGGACGCAGTCTCAGATCACCATTGCGATCATTGGTCACAACTCGCGATGTTAGCAATCAGCAGTCAGTCTGTATAAGCTGAAGCTTACTCAAAATGGCCGTAGGATCCGGATAGCCGGGTCCTGGAAGTCTGCGCCCCGACGCTGACCCAAATCCGAATCGGGCTCTGTGCCATCTTCCTGCTTCTGGGACTCCAGTTGAATTTGTCTTCACTCTAAGGCACATGCAATGTAACGCGCATAATTTGATAATAATTAATAATGTCATTAATGCAGGTAATCGTATCTAGAATGAATTCCTTTATGATGCGTAGTGAATTAAATGATAGTAATTTGCAGTGATATTCTCTTTAACAATGCAGACGGTGACTCACGCAGAGCGCCATCATGACATGTATCAGGGATTAATGGGCGTCTGCCAAGTGACAATCTCGGCCTTACTTGATAACCCATTATTTATCAGTGCCATATTCCTGACAGTAGCCCCAACTTGTGCAGGAGTAATCACTCAGAAGACGGCCTCATACAGTCATGTCTACAGGCCTGCTGACTGACACGTCCCATATAAACTCCTGCCATTCCACATTCTTCACCTTTAAGAACCCTTCCTCAGGGCCAGCCCGTGGCGATGTCAGCATCTGTAATTGCCGCATGTTAACTACTGTCACTTTGCTTCTGTTTCTACGGAGGTTGTGAAACTGATAAAGGTCACTACAGATAACTCCACTTTTAGTCCCTGCCTTCTATTTTAACTTATAAATGGCCTCTCGGTACAGCCATAATGGGCACTATTTACCCCAGTTTTGACAGCAGGCAGAGGCATGTGTGTGCTGGCACGTAGTTCCGATCATATACACTCCGGTTGTTGGGAGGAATGGAGTCGTGAAGAGGAAGTGAGAGAGGGAAAACAAACTTTTTGAAGGGTTTTTAATTAGCACTAGAACCAAATCCTCTATCAGTCTGAGTGATTATTACAATATTTAGACACGCATATAGAATTGTCCATTGACAAAAAAGTGAAATCAAATTAGATAAGATTTAATAGAAAAAAAGGGAAACAAAAACAAACTGGGATGTGATAATGGACAAGTGGGGGAGGTAATGTGGCCATGAGAACCAATGCAAGATAAAAAATATTTAAGGCAGGGGTCTCCAACCTTAATTGGTGTGTGAGCTACTCGAGAAAACTGAAACCTCCTGAAGAGCTTCAAACTGGGCTCTTGGGCAGTGGCGTAGCTATAAATGTTGCTCCTCCATGTCAAAAACGTCCATCCCATTGACCTATGAAATAAGGAATGTGGCCTCACAAGGGGCGTGGCATTGCAGGAAATGACTGCCTTATACCCCAGTTTTGCAACCTGCCGGCACAGACATTGGCCACCACAGGAAAAAAAAAAACCCTGATCCATGCCTATTACATTACTTGTCATTTTTCCTCCTTATAGTAATGCCCAGTATACATTATGCTACACACTGTAATGCCCATGACACATTATACCGCACACCACAATGCCTCTTACACAATATGCCACACACCATAATGCCTGTTACACATTATGCCCCACACTGAAATGCCCCTGATGAATTATTCCACACACCATAATGCCTTACACAATATGCCACACACTGCAATGCCCCTGACACATTATTTCACATACTTAATGCCCGACACATTATGCCACACACGGTAAAGCCCGTAATACATTATGCCACACAGTAAGGCTTCTAATTACTTTTGAATAACCTGCTCATTGTCAGGGGTTCCATGCTTGTTGCCAGGGGTTTCATGCTCATTGACAGGGGTGTCATGGAAGAAGATGCAGCTCTGGCTCTGTTGATGCCAGTGATGTGCACTTCCGGGTAGCCATAGCACTGTGCTCCCTGTCAGACACTAGAGGTTAAGTATGACCTCTAACATCTGTCTCCTCCAAGGTGAAGAGTGGTACGGACCGGCGGGGGGAGTCAATTATGGACTCCCCCCAAAGTTGGGCAGCAGCAGCAGCCAGCAAGGGTTGAGTGAGCCGGATTGGCGACCGCTGATTTAAGGCAACAGACAGGCCATAATGAGTAGAACTAGTAATACAATCCAACAGGCAAGATTCCAGCAACTGGTAAATCCAACATTTGTAGCCTCTGTAATAAAAGGCTAAGCTGCTCCTCACCTCTGTAATGTGCATTGGCGGCCACTAGAGGTCGCCACACTGACCAAATGACTCACAACTAAAAGTGAAACTGATACTAGGACAAGGGTACACGCCCGCTCAGTTCATGACGTCAGTCCCCGACAGATCGGGCAGTATGTATGCACAGCACACTGCCTGATCCGTCCATAGATATATCTATCAGTGTGTACCCACCTTTAGTCTGTTTATTTTAAATCAAAATCAACATTTAGGCAAAAAATATAAACAAGACTCACACACTCAGTGGTACGCATTACATCTGTATGATGTTTTTATGTTCTCCCATGTCTATATGGCTTTCCTCCCACACCACAAAAATATACTGGGAGGTGTTGCGGAATTCATACTGTAAGCGCCAAAAGGTCGGGGACCTGGGCTGCGCAGAGACTGCACAAAGTAGATTTTTGCAGCTCTGCGTACACATACGATCGTACACTTGCACGGGTGAATTTACACTCCCCCTGGGGGTGGCGACTACCCGAACGCAGGACAGCAAAATTAGCAGCCCAGTAATCAGGTCTGAATCAGCCCCTTAATCAGCAGTTGCAGCAAAATGCAAATGCAGCCAACTCAAAATAAGACTCATTATAGGGCCCAATTCAGACACGATCGCTGCTGTGTGTTTTCGCACAGCAGGCGACCGGGTCTGAACTGCGCATGCACTGCAATGTGCAGGCGCGTCAGTCCGCAACGCTGGGCAGTGACTGGATGGTGTGAACAAAGCGATCGCACGGGCGATCGCAAGGTAATTGACAGGAAGAGGACGTTCGTGGGTGGCAATTGACCGTTTTAGAGGAGTGTCCGGAAAAATGCAGTAGGGACCAGGCTTTTGGAGGGAGGGTTTCTGACGTCAGCTTCGGCCCCGATCATCGCACTGGAAGAGTAAAGTCCTGTTTCTTCCTCCCCCTGTAGGCGGCGACTACCTGATCGCACGGATGCAAAAATGCACCCTAGCGATCAGGTCTGAATTAGGCCCATAGTTATGTATATAACTATAAAAACATAGTATATATAACTATAAAAACACAGCACAATATACATTACATACGTAGTTTTTTACAGGCAAAATACAAATGTCTAAAAAACACAGTAATCCAGTAATATTTTTTTTTTTTTTTTTAAAACAGCGCTGAAAACAAACCGCCCCCTGTGTAATGCTGTTATCCACAGCTCCTGTCTCTCCCTGGGCACAGTTACTAGCTCCCCCGGACCCATATGGCATTCTCTACCCCCCTACCTCCCCTGGACCCATATAGCAGTCTCTATCCTCCCCTCTCCCCTAAACCCATATAGCAGTCCCTACCCGCCTTTCCAGCCCTCCCCTAAACCCATATAGCAGTCCCTACCCCCCTTCCCCTTAACCTATATAGCAGTCTCTACCCCCCTTCCACCCCTCCCCATAACCTATATAGCAGTCTCTACCCCCCTTCCACCCCTCCCCTGAACCTATATAGCAGTCCCTCCCCCCTTCCCCCCCCTCCCCTGAACCTTTATAGCAGTCCCTACCCCCCTTCCCCCCCTCCCCTGAACCTATATAGCAGTCTCTACCCCCCCTTCCCCCCCCTCCCCTGAACCTATATAGCAGTCCCTACCCCCCTTCCCCCCCTCCCCTGAACCTATATAGCAGTCTCTACCCCCCTTCCCTGGACCCATATAGTAGCTTTTAAAGTTAAGCACAGATCTCTTTACTTCTTTTTTTCACAGTGGCAGATCCGCTTTCCAGATGATCTGCTGCCAGATCCCAGCTACCTGCTGCCAGATGATCCGCTGCCCGCTGTGCTGCACGGAGTCCCTGCTGCTGTCCGCTCCTGCTGTGGCTCCACCCCCCCCCGTGCCGCCCAACGCATGACGTCACAGAGGAAATCCCGGTCAGCAGACCCTGTGACGTGACCGGGACTTCCTCAGCCAGTCGGGCCACTTGTCATTGCACACTAGTGGGGGACAGCAGGCCAGGCAGGAACGGTTCGCGGGCCGCGTGTTGCCCACCCCTACTGTAGGAAGATGTTACAGCCTCCTACCCTGCTGCTAATATTAATAATACTGATCTGACCATACCTCCCAACTGTCCCAATTTTCGCGGGTCAGTCCTGTTTTTTGGGGCCTGTCCCGCTGTCCCACCCATGGGCCATAGTGTCCCGCGGTGGGGGTGGGGTGGGGGGGGGGGGCAGTTGGGAGGTCCATGGCACACAATAAGCTGCTGCTCTACAGCGGTGAATAGATCCTGTGCACGCGCGCCTATTTACTGGAGGCTGGGGGGCTTGGCCTGCAGATCACTGGGCATGCACCCATTGTGACAAAAACGGAGGCGTGGCTAGCGACCACCAGCATTCCCATGAAGACACACTCCCTTTTCCCAAGGCCACACCCCTTTGCGCTGGCGCGTGCCTTCAGCACGCATAATTGTCCGTGTTTGCCTGTGGATGATATTGGGAAGCATTATCTGACTGTTTTACACTTGCTGCATATGGAGAGAGAGCGGGGGTAGGGACAGATAGGGACTGGTGGGGTGGAGAGTGGGGTAGAAGCAGAAAGGGACTGGGAGAGATAGAAAGAGGGCAGGAGGGTTGGGGCAGATAGGGACTTGGGATAGGGGTTGGGATAGATAGGGGCTGTGGAGTGGTAGCGGCAGATAGGTATAGGGGAGAAAGAGATGCAGATTTTTTTCAATATAGTCACCCCTGGTGCCGCCGCCGTACACTGGAGGGTGCCTGCCAGAGCTCCCTTCAGGACACACACACACCCTATGGACACTGCATCCCTCCATCATATACTGCCCCTATATACACACTGCACCCCATATCCCTCCATATTCCCCCTATATACAGGGCACCCCCTTCCTCCATATGCTGCTCCTGTCATATACCGCATACATTGCACCCCTTCTTCTATATACTGTGCTGCAACCCCAGGTTACTTGCCATCCCGGGACTCTGCAACAAGTAGCAGCAGTAACCAGGAAACGGATGCAGGAACCACCAGATGGTTCTCCAGCGCTCAGAGCGGAGGCATTGGGGACGTGTGTGGCCACTTGCCAGAAAGGGGGGGTGGGGGTGTGAATCAGTCTGGCAGGATGGGGTGAGACCCTGTCTAGGGTGAGCAGTGGGGTGACAAGGAGAAGAAGGGGTCAGTGCTGGGACTGCAGACGTTGCGGGTGACGAGGCAGATTACCAGCTCAGCTGCTTTATATATATTGCAGGGTCCTGTGCTCGCCCCTCCCACACCCCGCACTGACTCTCCGGCCAGCTGCTTGTGGCTATGGGTATCCTCTACCCCAAGATTGGCTGGGAGCTGTGCGGGGACTGGTGAGCTTTCATGTCCCAGTACTGGTGCATATAGTGCAGCATCATCATAGCCTGCCCATTACAGATATACAGTATATATATATAGAGAGAGAGATATAGACATATATAAGGCTAACTCTACACACACTCAGCATGACAGAGCGCCGGCTCCCAGCAGCAGGACTACCAGAAACCCGGCAGCTCTTGTGCGAGTAGCGACTCCCCCCCCCCCCCCCCCCCCCCCTTCCCCTTATAATCCGGCCTAGGTGTCCATTATTTTGACAGGCTTTTAACTGGTACGATCATAATAAAAGGAATAAAGATGGCTGGCAGTTAGTAGTGGGATTAGGGTCATGCATCATTGAAAGGGGTCTAGTTATAAAAACCAATGCAGGATGGAGAACTATAACGGTAAACAAAACCTCTATATGCATAGTATCTATACTAAACCTATAATATCAACGTATTATATAAGATGGGGTGTAGTACGGTATGCCGGCGGTCAGGCTTCCGGCGACCAGCATACCGGCGCCGGGAGCCCGACCGCCGGCATACCGACAGCGTGGCGAGCGCAAAGGAGCCCCTTGCGGGCTCGCTGCGCTCAGCACGCTGTGGGCACGGTGGCGTGCTACGCGCGCCACACTATTTTATTCTTCCTCCAGGGGGGTCGTGGACCCCCACGAGGGAGAATAGCTGTCGGTATGCCAGGTGTCTGCATTCCGGCGCTGGTATACTGTGCGGCGGGATCCCGACATTCGGCATACTGAAGACCACCCTATAAGATGACAATGCCAGCCTCTAAACCAAACATGAAATTAGATATAGATATATATATATAAGGCTAACGCTACACACACTGAAAAAGTGTGGAGAAGTGAGCCAGTGGAGAAGTTGCCCATGGCGACCAATCAGCATTGAAGTAACATTTATAATTTGCATACTATAAAATGATACAGAGCAGCTGATTGGTTGCCATGGACAACTTCTCCACCGCTTCATGAATGGACTCCTTAGCCACTCATGGTGGAGACTCTGTTTGTTTTAACTTCTGTCAACGTCCGTTTTACAGCATTTGTGACGATTGGCCGACTGATGTTTGCTCCCATACATTACCTGATGTTCGTTCAAGCCAGTGAAGTAGTTGGCTTGTTGGAAAGATGATCTTTAGGTGTGTGTCCAGCTGTACTTGTTTTGGGGGATTTTCTGCTATGCTCCAAAAAGCAGAACATTCCAAGGCGCCAACCTCTGAAAATTCCACAAGGTTAGTTGAATGCTAATTAGTTTTTAGTACTCACAATAATTTTAGTTTGTTGTTCCTTGGCAGTTGAACCCAAGAACAAACAATTATCTGGTTGGTCATATTTAGGATGTCGCACAGCTGAACGTAAAGCCGCCTTGCAAACAGATATTGTAGTTTTTAGCACTGGGCATGCTCCGTAGAAAAAATGCAGGCATCTATGGGTGTCTCTGGGCATAACCAGGGGGTAACGGGTGTTCACACATAGGCTAAGTTGGCGAGGATATGTTGACTGAATGGAGTGCTATGCGGAGTGGTGCATACGCACAGATCCGTCTGTCTATCAGGAGTCTCTTGCACCAAAGATATGCCTGGTGCAGGAAGACACTGAAGCCTCCATAGATGCGTACAACTTGGCTAACAGGTGAATATCTGCAGTTCCATACACACAATGCAGAGTTGTTAGCATCAACCGATTTGACAGATTTTGCGTTTAAGGTCTCCTTTGTGGAGTATACAATTTGTTCTAACAATTTAATGAGATCACCTTAGAACTTAATTATTTTGGACAAAAAAAACCATAATATTCTCAATTGGTTTATACCTACCCTGTCCTATCATTAACATATCAATCTTCTTCTAAAACTTGACACAGGATAAGAAGGGTTATTATTCAGAATAGACTGGATCTTCCATAGACCCATGTGCAGATTAACACACATTGGGGCAAAAACTGCCCCCATAGCCATAACCACTTTTTTTTTTTTTTTTAGAAAAACAATCTAAAAACTTAAAATAAAGATGTGGTAAAATCAATTCTATTAAAATGCTTAACCAACTTGCAATGCTTTTGGTAATTTCCTGATGTGCACATAAAAAAATTCTCACATGCCTGTATAATTGACTAGTATTGGTCCAGGTCTTTTTTTTTTTTTTTTATACAATTAAACTGTTGATGTGTTTTCTTTTTTTCTTACGTTGTTCTTGTCTCCGGTTCGGCTTCATTTATTTCTAGTGTTGTTTGGTAGCAGAGCAAATTGCTAACAAATTAATATACCCAATGGTGTTATCACTATATCTGCAGGACAATTATAACGTAATTTTGTTTTTGTAATAATTGGAAAGGACATAATCTTATGTCTGTAGTTTACCTGAAACCTTTAAAATAGGCTTTTTATCATCTTCCTTTTTAGACAGGTAAAAGGTACAGGAGTTGCTTTTCTTAAACAGCCTGAAGAAGTAGACTGCATCCAGCTAAACGCGTAGCACATTACTAGGGGTCACATACCTACCTTACTTTTTCTCATTATCCTCTCCATGTTCTTTCTCTCCTTTTCCTTTACAAATATTTGTATTATGTAATGTACTTTAACTCCTTTTCGGCAGTGACCTTCCATCCTTCGCTATGGGTAAAGGGCAGCATGCACAGAAATAGGGACTTTTCTATAAAGTGAAATATAGGGTTTCTAAATAAAAAATTTTTAGATACCGGAAGGTGATAATTTGGCCCCCACAAAGCCCTGATCTCAACATCATCAAGTCTGTCTGGGATTACATGAAGAGACAGATGGATTTGAGCAATCCACAGAAGATCTGTGGTTAGTTCTCCAAAATGTTTGGGACAACCTCCCTGCCAAGTTCCTTCAAAAACTGTTTGCAAGTGTACCTAGAAGAATTTATGCTGTTTTGAAGGCAAAGGGTGGTCACACCAAATAATGATTTGACTTAGATTTCTCTTCTGTTCATTCACTTTGCATTTTAATTGACTTTGCATTTTGTTAATTGATAAAAATAAACTAATAACACTTTTATTTTTGAAAGCATTCTTACTTTGCAGTATTTTTTCCACACTAGCCTAAAACTTTTGCATAGGTGGTTTTATATATGTATAGAGAGAGAGAGAGAGAGAGACAGGGTTTGGAGGGAGGCGGCACTCTGGAGACTATAAACAGGCAAATCTCACTAAACAACAGTGTTTATTCTGTCAACGTTTCAGCCTACAGCCCCTTCCTCAGGTCCCCGTAACGTTGACAGAATTAGAGCACCGAAACTTTGATAGAATAAACATTGTTGCTTGGTGAGATTTGCCTGTTTACAGTCTCCAGAGTGCCACCTCCCTCCAAACACTGCATATTTAGGGATGCAATCCTCTTAAGGAGGGCACCGGAGCACAGCACGACCTAGATAGGTCATTTGAGTGCCGGGGCATTTGTATCTGCTATAATATATATACACACACAATATATATATATATATATATATATATATATAAAAAAAGATGTCATAAGGGAGCTACAAGTATTGTATATATAAAATATCTTTCCAGATTCTGACCACACAGTGATAAAAACAATAGAATTTATTCACATATTATCTATGTACATTTTCAGTAAACATAGACTATCACATAAAATCCAATATTGGATACAATAAAAAATGCAGTTTATAATTCTGTTGGAGACATGATACAATCAGTATATCCCATCAAGTTGTATAGTTTGCAGGATGCCTGATGTTTTCGCAAGAAACAATACCCGACGCGTTTCGTCCTCACGGACTTCATCAGGGGAACTGCTGTTCAGGAGAGCCTGTCACCACTCAAAGCTGAACACTACTAATGTGGTTTAACAATTAGGGATTATAACAGCACAAATTTACGGTTTGCACTCCCATGAGGGCTGGACCTATTGTGAACACTGATTCATTCAGCGTGATTATTTGATTTTAAACCATTTTGAAATTGTTGTGGGACTAATTATACCGCAAAAAATTGGTCTTTGGCCCCTATTCTTGATTGACATGAACCCCTGATGAAGTCCGTGAGGACGAAACGCGTCGGGTATTGTTTCTTGCGAAAACATCAGGCATCCTGCAAACTATACAACTTGATGGGATATACTGATTGTATCATGTCTCCAACAGAATTATAAACTGCATTTTTTATTGTATCCAATATTGGATTTTATGTGATAGTCTATGTTTACTGAAAATGTACATAGATAATATGTGAATAAATTCTATTGTTTTTATCACTGTGTGGTCAGAATCTGGAAAGATATTTTATATATACAATACTTGTAGCTCCCTTATGACATCTTGTTTCTGTATTCCTATTTTGTACTCTATCTAACAGGGAGTACGTCATTAAGGTTTGGAGCTTTTACTTAGCGCATTATTAGGTCTACACCACTTCCACATATATATATATATATTCTGCTAAAAAAAATAAAGGGAACACTAAAATAACACATCCTAGATCTGAATGAATGAAATATTCTTATTAAATACTTTGTTCCTTACATAGTTGAATGTGCTGACAACAGAATAACACAAAAATTATCAATGGAAATCAAATTTATTAACCCATGGAGGTCTGGATTTGGAGTCACACTCAAAATTAAAGTGGAAAACACACTACAGGCTGATCCAACTTTGATGTAATGTCGTTAAAACAAGTCAAACTGAGGCTCAGTAGTGTGTGTTGCCTCCACGTGCCTGTATGACCTCCCTACAATGCCCGGGCATGCTCCTGATGAGGTGGCGGATGGTCTCCTGAGGGATCTCCTTCCAGACCTGGACTAAAGCATCTGCCAACTCCTGGACAGTCTGTGGTGCAATGTGGCGTTGGTGGATGGAGCGAGACATGATGTCCCAAATGTGCTCAATTGGATTCAGGTCTGGGGAACGGGCGGGCCAGTCCATAGCATCAATGCCTTAGTCTTGCAGGAACTGCTGACACACTCCAGCTACACGAAGTCTAGCATTGTCTTGCATTAGGAGGAACCCAGGGCCAACCGCACCAGCATATGATCTTACAAGGGGTCTGAGGATCTCATCTTGGTACCTAATGGCAGTCAGGCTACCTCTGGCGAGCACATGGAGGGCTGTGCGGCCCCCCCAAAGAAATGCCACCCCACACCATTACTGACCCACTGCCAAACCGGTCATGCTGGAGGATGTTGCAGGCAGCAGAACGTTCTCCTTGGCGTCTCCAGACTCTGTCACATGTGCTCAGTGAGAACCTGCTTTCATCTGTGAAGAGCACAGGGCGCCAGTGGCAAATTTGCCAATCTTGGTGTTCTCTGGCAAATGCCAAACGTCCTGCATGGTGTTGGGCTGTAAGCACAACCCCCACCTGTGGACGTCGGGCCCTCATACCACCCTCATGGAGTCTGTTTCTGATCGTTTGAGTAGACACATGCACATTTGTGGCTTGCTGGAGGTCATTTTGCAGGGCTCTGGCAGTGCTCCTCCTGTTCCTCCTTGCACAAAGGCGGAGGTAGCGGTCCTGCTGCTGGGTTGTTGCCCTCCTACGGTCTCCACGTCTCCTGATGTACTGGCCTGTCTCCTGGTAGCGCCTCCATGCTCTGGACACTACACTGTGTCGAAGTCAGAAAATATTACAGTACACACATTACGCACAAACACCACATAGATGGCCTCCGTGTGCGTACTTATTCGGCCGTGCGTGCACATATTCGCAATTTGCGTATGGTCGCTTCCGCAGTCCTGCGCATTAGAGCGTGGTATGAGTAATTACAGTGGAATTTGTACTTGCATGGAAAAGCCACAAAGACATATAATATATATAATCCATATATTGCATGAATCACCCACTGTCTGCTTTCTCTTCTAAATAGCATTAAGATGGGTCACCCATAAATTATACTCCCAGAGACTCAAATATAATGGCCTTATTTACACAAAGCTTTGACATTCTATGAAGAAGGCAAACACATTTGTTTACTCCTATTATTCTAGAGTAGCCTAGTTTCTGTTGAAGACAATAAAATACTGGATTGTCATTGTCTTATCTGAAGACAAGACAAACAAAAAGACAATACCCAGGAACCTAGTTTGAAGAGAAACTCAATTAGCAATAGCTAACAAAATTACAAACCAGACATTTAGAAATCTGAGGTAATAACATTCATAGTCTAAACTCTTGGAGAGATATATATATATATGATTCATAACAAATTGTAATAGCTGGAGTAGGTGTGTGTATATACACTGCTCAAAAAAATAAAGGGAACACTAAAATAACACATCCTAGATCTGAATGAATGAAATATTCTTTTTAAATACTTTGTTCTTTACATAGTTAAATGTGCTGACAACAAAATCACACAAAAATTATCAATGGAAATCAAATTTATTGACCCATGGAGGTCTGGATTTGGAGTCACCCTCAAAATTAAAGTGGAAAAACACACTACAGGCTGATCCAACTTTGATGTAATGCCCTTAAAACAAATCAAAATGAGGCTCAGTAGTGTGTGTGGCCTCCTCGTGCCTGTATGACCTCCCTACAACCCACACAAGTGGCTCAGGTAGTGCAGCTCATCCAGGATGGCACATCAATGCAAGCTGTGGCAAGAAGGTTTGCTGTGTCTGTCAGCGTAGTGTACAGAGCATGGAGGCGCTACCAGGAGACAGGTCAGTACATCAGGAGATGTGGAGGAGGCCGTAGGAGGGCAACAACCCAGCAGCAGGACCGCTACCTCCGCCTTTGTGCAAGGAGGAACAGGAGAAGCACTGCCAGAGCCCTGCAAAATGACCTCCAGCAAGCCACAAATGTGCATGTGTCTACTCAAAAGATCAGAAACAGACTCCATGAGGGTGGTATGAGGGCCCGACGTCCACAGGTGGGGGTTGTGCTTACAGCCCAACACCATGCAGGACGTTTGGCATTTGCCTGAGAACACCAAGATTGGCAAATTCGCCACTGGCGCCCTGTGCTCTTCACAGTTCTCACTGAGCACATGTGACAGACGTGACAGAGTCTGAAGACACCAAGGAGAACGTTCTGCTGCCTGCAACATTCTCCAGCATGACCGGTTTGGCAGTGGGTCAGTAATGGTGTGGGGTGGCATTTCTTTGGGGGGCCGCACAGCCCTCCATGTGCTCACCAGAGGTAGTCTGACTGCCATTAGGTACCGAGAGGAGATCCTCAGACCCCTTGTGAGACCATATCCTGGTGCGGTTGGCCCTGGGTTTCTCCTAATGCAAGACAATGCTAGACCTCATGTGGCTGGAATGTGTCAGCAGTTCCTGCAAGACGAAGGCATTGATGCTATGGACTGGCCGCCCGTTCCCCAGACCTGAATCCAATTGAGCACATCTGGGACATCATGTCTCGCTCCATCCACCAATGCCACGTTGCACCACAGACTGTCCAGGAGTTGGCGGATGCTTTAGTCCAGGTCTGGGAGGAAATCCCTCAGGAGACCATCTGCCACCTCATCGGGAGCACACCCAGGTGTTGTAGGGAGATCATACAGGCATGAGGAGGCCACAGACACTACTGAGCCTCATTTTGACTTGTTTTAAGGACATTACATCAAATTTGGATCAGCCTGTAGTGTGTTTTTCCACTTTAATTTTGAGGGTGACTCCAAATCCAGACCTCCATGGGTTAATAAATTTGATTTCCATTGATTATTTTTGTGTGATTTTGTTGTCAGCACATTCAACTATGTAAAGAACAAAGTATTTAATAAGAATATTTCATTAATTCAGATCTAGGATGTGTTATTTTAGTGTTCCCTTTATTTTTTTGAGCAGTATATATATATATATATATATATATATATATATATATATATATATGTGTGTGTATATGGATATATGTGTATCTTGAGGATGGTAATAGATAATCATATCATGTGTGGGATCATATTGTTCAGAGTCACGTAAACATTAATCTGGTCGGAATAAGAATATTCTCATATATTACAACATTAAGTTATTAATAATACCAGATTTATGTATGATTAATGTGATGGGTTTAACTGGTCATGGGGCAGGAACTCAGATGCAAACAACAGAAATCACATCTCAAGTCTTAGCCATTGCCCACTTCTTGAGCTGACCAATGATCCCCGGTGCACAGGATATGTCCCACCCCCGAACCAATGGAAGAAGAGCACAGTGTCTATTGTATTATGTTTTGATCCACTGTATAAAGAGCCAGCTGCATGCCAGATCACTATCACAGACTCTAAAGGTCATCTACCCTGATGACTGAGGACCAGACTGGGAAGCGCAGGCGAAACTAAACAAGTATGTACCATTGACTGTTGCCATTATTCTATTGTATTGTATTGTTATTGTAACGCCCTTTCAGTAATTATATGTTGGTGTGTCGGAACCCGGCATTTTAAATACAATCTGGTGTTGTGCTTCCTTTCCCTGCTAAGGTATTAAAGTGTATTTACAGCCACTCGGGCTGCTGCATTGTGCTAACAACGTATAGGCCTGTGTACGCAAACTGTGCAGTCACTACGCCCTTTAGGCGTACGTATGCAGTTTGTACACTGTGCGACTTTGTGTACGTAAGGTTTGTGAATAACATAAAGGTGAAAGGTTAATTACCACGGCGGCTCAATATTAAAGTGTATCAAGTGTGTTTAAGGTATATGCTTTTTAGTCCTGTAAGTAAACCAGTGTTTACAGCTGACAGACACAGCAAACCTTCTTGCCACAGCTTGCATTGATGTGCCATTCTGGATGAGCTGCACTACCTGAGCCACTGTGTGGGTTGTAGACTCCATCTCATGCTACCACTAGAGTAAAAGCACCGCCAGCTTTCAAAAGTGACCAAACATCAGCCAGAAAGCATAGGAGGTGAGAAGTGGTCTGTGGTCACCACTTGCAGAACAACTCCTTTATTGGGGGTGTCTTGCTAATTGCCTATAATTTCCACCTGTTGTCTATTCCATTTGCACAACAGCAGGTGAAATTGATTGTCAATCAGTGTTGCTTCCTAAGTGGACAGTTTGATTACACAGAAGTGTGATTGACTTGGAGTTACATTGTGTTGTTTAAGTGTTCCCTTTATTTTTTTTAGCAGTGTATATATATATATATATATATATACATACATACATACACACACACATACACTCACATTCATACATACACACACATCACCATTTCTAAAACAGCAAACCACATGGCTCAGAATGAGTGACATTCCTCTGTGCATTACAGCACCGGAAGAACATTTGCTTGGATTACTTCCAGATATCTGGTCTGCAGAGGTGCTGATAGAACCCGTAAAACAGGAAAAAAGCTATTTAAAAAATCTGTCAATTTATTTTGGCGCCAAAAAGCGTACACAAGGGGCACCGATACTTTGCATACCCTCTCACATTGTTGCCGCAAGATTCAGATTGCTAGATTCATTTAGATCTGTGTGAAATCGGATACATTTGTTGCTATATAGTTAAATTTGAAATAAAAATGTTTAAGGAAGTAAATATAAAAAACAACACGCAGGTCTGGCACGGTCGTTAAAGGTTACACAGAACAAGCGGTTGTGCTTGTGAGCGATTATAGTTAGCATTGCTCACATTTATAGAGACTGTGTGATTTGTTTTATTGCGGTTGTACGGTTTTGTACACGTGTCTCGGACAATTTACAGGACTGCGCACGCAGCGTAAAAGACATGCACGGTCGCGTGTTTACGCAAAGTGCGTAAGAGTGCAGGCGCTACGTACAAATTACACAATAGTGTCGTTTAGTTAAAAGAAGGGACAGTAGCCATGCTACAATATCACATAACTATCCGGTTTCTAAAGCAGATTAGTATAAACTTTTGTTTAAACTGTATTGTCTCTGGGGGTAAAGCTGCCAATCAGAACGAGTGAAAATTTTCTGTACAGAAAAACAAAGCGTATTTGAGCGAAAGCAGAGCGAGTGGAGCTGAACCCAGGAGCTAAGTGATCTAAGTGGCTGAAGTGGTAACACTGGGTTAGTAGAGGCCCGGCGGCGTAGGGTCCGCTACCTTGCGTGATTAGAAGTAAGTGGTCTAGGTGATCTGAAGTGGTCCCATACAACTAGGTGATCTGGAGTGGTCTAGGCTAGTTGGTCTACAGCAATCATAGGGCATATAGATAACTAGTATCTATAGGCTGTGCTATTGCATCGCATGTCCGTGTGTTCTGCACAGCACAACGTGATACCATTGTGTCATATGCGCTGTGGTAAAAGCATACGCAGATGTGATTGTATAGACAAAGGGGTTTTTCTTGGATAACGTCTTTAAATCTCCCTGGTGGGCTTTCACTGGAAAGGGTGAAGGATAGTTATCTAATTTCTCTGTTTTTCACCCTACAAAAAAATTCCAGTAGAAAGATACCGAACAGGAATTTTTCGCTGCCTCTCTCTGGAAAATATTCCAACAGAACCTCCACCGAAAGAAATTACGGAGCTGTAAGGTCTGATAGGAGCCCTAAATTGGGTACATTGCGATCCGCTCTCAACAGTGTATCGTTGTACTGGCCAGCATGGGCGGGAGTGGGTGAAAGTGCTCTAAGAACTTTCACTGTCTACTTGCATTGAGTATTTTGGTGTTTGTGGGATTTTTTTTTTTAGTTATTAAAAAGACCCACAAATATGGGATCCAGTTGCTCAAGTGAGAGACGTTTGTGCAGGGTTCAGGCTGAAGAAGAAAGACCAAAAGGGTCAGCAAGGTTTATCATGTGTGAAAAATATGGTTCACACATGGAAGTTTTATGCAATGAGTGGGTACGTATGACAGACAACGATAGGGTATCATTCCCTAGGATGGGCAGCTTTGAACCAGAGGTACTGCAGAATGTAAGCAGTAAAATATGTCTGCTTAAATACAGAAAACAAAGGATTAGACATAACGATTGTTTAAAATTATGGCAACAAGAGGGGGAGATGCAAAGGGAACAAACTCGCAAAGCTGGTTCCAAACCTAGCAGGAATGAGGACACAAACACACCATTATCGACACAGGTCGAGAGGGAAAAGATGGCTACAGTCAATGGTATATCTATGAATGATAATAGAATGCAAGTGAAATGTATTAACCCTAATTTTTGCAAGATGTATTCTGTTTTGAAGTCTTTTCAAGGTTATAGGTCACAGGAAGATGAAGGACCCAGCCAAATCGCAGCTCTCATTCAGGCAGTCCCCTTGCAGGAAACTCAGGTGGGGCCTATCCATCCAGTTAGAGCAGTAACAGTATTCCCCACTGAAAGAACTGGTGAGGTCACAGCTACCGGTAATTGTGAGACGGGTCATTGCACAGAGACAACACCTTACAGCAAACAGATTAGGAACGGAATGGCAGGATTACATCCTGTCTTGGAAATAGCAACTCCCAATGGGGGAACCGATAGTCAGGGAGTAATCCTCACCAGGAATAATGCAATGTATTGCCCGTGGTCCAGAGCTGAGCTGCGGTCAATCATTTCAGAATTCCCCGATCCCCGGAAGCATTTAGCCAGATGTCAGAAGTTTATCAGAGATCTGGGTAATGCTCTTGAACCAGCTAACAAAGACTGGCGGATACTTTTAAAAGTGTGCCTACCCCCTAATATTGACACCCAAAAATGTATTACTGATTGTAGATTAGAGTCGGATGGTCCTATGACTAACGAACACAATCAGGAGAATGTGGAACGAATTAACAGGCAACTAGAGTTGTATTTCCCCATTACTGTTAAGTGGAGAAGAATTTTCTACATAAAACAAAGGGAAAATGAAATGGCATCTGAATATTTCCATCGGGCTCTGCAAATAATGGATAAATAAATTGGAGTATCAGATAAATTTGGGTAACGATGCGAATTACAGGGAGGTGGCTGTCTCTGTGCTAATGGACGGGCTCAATGAGACAGAAAGGGACAGGGTACAAACATTTTTGCCTAATTGGAGAGGGGACACAGTAGCTTGTCTTAGAGAGTGCGCAATGGAACACCACGAGAATGTTGCTAGGCACAGGAAACAACAGGAGGATAAACTGATGACAATAAGTGTACAGGCTCTTGCAGCAAAGCCTCATCAGCCTAAACCCCAAAATCCTGGTAGTAAGAAAAGACTGATAATATGTTACATTTGTAGAAATAAAGGGCATTTTGCCAGAGACTGTAGGAGTAGTAGAACACATAGTCAATATAGACCCCTAGACAGAGAAAACAAGCCACATTATTAAACACATAGACGGGATCAAGGGACATATAGTAAGGAATCACGAGCCATATAGAAAACATAGATTCGGTTAATGGGAAGAACGGAATAAATGCAACTTTACCCTTTTGACAAAACTTGCTGGGGTTAAGATATGGCCTCTAAACTCTTGCTTCTTTTCTCTAGCAGAAATGGCCCCTGATTAACTTAACAGGAGTTTTGTTAGATATGGTATACATATAGCGTGCTCCCGCCCAGGAAGTACAAAGTATGTTGGATACCCACAAAGACTAATGTTGCATTTCACTGTTCTAGATTCATGTCCATGACAGGTAGAGGAAATTATCTCACAGATACTGGGTTCCCTATGAACTTAGGATGGACAGGACACTGGATTGATGGCTGGGATAGTCCCAGTAGAGATACATAGAATTTTTTTTTAGGGGTATAGACAGTAGAGAACCACTTCCCCATAGTGCCCAATCCAGTTGTCAAATTTTATAAAATCCTCTTTGCCTCTATAAACTTATCTGTTACTAAGCTCTATGTGATTTTTCTTCAAAGTTTCCTCCTCATCTCTTACGTTCACCGACAGGAGGGTACAACACATGGACCAGATTACAGTTCAAACGCCACATGCCTACTCGGTCCTTCAGAGTTCTGCCCAAATCCAGTATATCTCACCAGCATAAGGACACCAGTATTAATGCTGTGTGCCTGGTCATGCACAAAGGGTGGAGAATGAGAATACTGGTGAAGGGAGACTGTGTACAGACACCGATATGCATGATGGTGAGACTAGGGATGAGCGGGTTCGGTTCCTCGGAATCCGAACCCGCCCGAACTTCATGTTTTTTTACACGGGGCCGAGCGACTCGGATCTTCCCGCCTTGCTCGGTTAACCCGAGCGCGCCCGAACGTCATCATCCCGCTGTCGGATTCTCGCGAGGCTCGGATTCTATCGCGAGACTCGGATTCTATATAAGGAGCCGCGCGTCGCCGCCATTTTCACACGTGCATTGAGATTCATAGGGAGAGGACGTGGCTGGCGTCCTCTCCGTTTATAAAGAAGAGAGTGAGACAGTAGAGAGAGACACAGTAGTAATTTTGGGGAGCATTAGGAGGAGTACTAGTTACTTGCTGAAGTGATAGATAGTGTGACTGTATATTATCTGACTTGTGGGGGAGACACTGACAGTGGGGAGCAGTTAGAGTCTGAGAGCAGGACTCAGGAGTACATATAACGTACAGTGCACACTTTTGCTGCCAGAGTGCCACACTGCCATTGTGACCACACTGACCACCAGTATAATATATATTGTGATTGTCTGCTTAGGAGTACTACTTGCAAGTTGCTGATAGTGTGACCAGTGACCTGACCACCAGTCACCACCAGTTTAATATATATACATATATATATATATATATATATATATATAATTGTATATAATATATATATAATATTGTATACCACCTACCTGTGGTTTTTTTTTCTTTCTTCTTTATACATACTACTATAGTAGCTTACTGTAGCAGTCTGCGGTGCTGCTGAGCTGACTGTGTCCAGCAGGTCCGTCATCAGTCATTACATAATAAATATATATACCTGTCCGGCTGCAGTACTAGTGATATTATATATATATATATATATATATATATATATATTGATTTCATCTCATTATCATCCAGTCTATATTAGCAGCAGACACAGTACGGTAGTCCATGGCTGTAGCTACCTCTGTGTCGGCAGTCGCTCGTCCATCCATAATTGTATACCACCTACCCGTGGTTTTTTTTTTCTTTCTTCTTTATACATACTACTATAGTAGCTTACTGTAGCAGTCTGCGGTGCTGCTGAGCTGACAGTGTCCAGCAGGTCCGTCATCAGTCATTACATAATAAATATATCTACCTGTCCGGCTGCAGTACTAGTGTGATATAATATATATTGATTTCATCTCATTATCATCCAGTCTATATTAGCAGCAGACACAGTACGGTAGTCCACGGCTGTAGCTACCTCTGTGTCGGCAGTCGCTCGTCCATCCATAATTGTATACCACCTACCCGTGGTTTTTTTTATTTTCTTTCTTCTTTATACATACTACTATAGTAGCTTACTGTAGCAGTCTGCGGTGCTGCTGAGCTGACAGTGTCCAGCAGGTCCGTCATCAGTCATTACATAATAAATATATATACCTGTCCGGCTGCAGTACTAGTGATATTATATATATATATATTGATTTCATCTCATTATCATCCAGTCTATATTAGCAGCAGACACAGTACGGTAGTCCACGGCTGTAGCTACCTCTGTGTCGGCAGTCGCTCGTCCATCCATAATTGTATACCACCTACCCGTGTTTTTTTTTTTTCTTTCTTCTTTATACATACTACTATAGTAGCTTACTGTAGCAGTCTGCGGTGCTGCTGAGCTGACAGTGTCCAGCAGGTCCGTCATCAGTCATTACATAATAAATATATCTACCTGTCCGGCTGCAGTACTAGTGTGATATAATATATATTGATTTCATCTCATTATCATCCAGTCTATATTAGCAGCAGACACAGTACGGTAGTCCACGGCTGTAGCTACCTCTGTGTCGGCAGTCGCTCGTCCATCCATAAGTATACTAGTATCCATCCATCTCCATTGTTTACCTGAGGTGCCTTTTAGTTGTGCCTATTAAAATATGGAGAACAAAAATGTTGAGGTTCCAAAATTAGGGAAAGATCAAGATCCACTTCCACCTCGTGCTGAAGCTGCTGCCACTAGTCATGGTCGAGACGATGAAATGCCAGCAACGTCGTCTGCCAAGGCCGATGCCCAATGTCATAGTACAGAGCATGTAAAATCCAAAACACCAAATATCAGTAAAAAAAGAACTCCAAAATCTAAAATAAAATTGTCGGAGGAGAAGCGTAAACTTGTCAATATGTCATTTACCACACGGAGTGGCAAGGAACGGCTGAGGCCCTGGCCTATGTTCATGGCTAGTGGTTCAGCTTCACATGAGGATGGAAGCACTCAGCCTCTCGCTAGAAAACTGAAAAGACTCAAGCTGGCAAAAGCACCGCAAAGAACTGTGCGTTCTTCGAAATCCCAAATCCACAAGGAGAGTCCAATTGTGTCGGTTGCGATGCCTGACCTTCCCAACACTGGACGTGAAGAGCATGCACCTTCCACCATTTGCACGCCCCCTGCAAGTGCTGGAAGGAGCACCCGCAGTCCAGTTCCTGATAGTCAGATTGAAGATGTCAGTGTTGAAGTACACCAGGATGAGGAGGATATGGGTGTTGCTGGCGCTGGGGAGGAAATTGACAAGGAGGATTCTGATGGTGAGGTGGTTTGTTTAAGTCAGGCACCCGGGGAGACACCTGTTGTCCGTGGGAGGAATAGGGCCGTTGACATGCCTGGTGAAAATACCAAAAAAAATCAGCTCTTCGGTGTGGAAGTATTTCACCAGAAATGCGGACAACATTTGTCAAGCCGTGTGTTGCCTTTGTCAAGCTGTAATAAGTAGGGGTAAGGACATTAACCACCTCGGAACATCCTCCCTTATACGTCACCTGCAGCGCATTCATAATAAGTCAGTGACAAGTTCAAAAACTTTGGGCGACAGCGGAAGCAGTCCACTGACCAGTAAATCCCTTCCTCTTGTAACCAAGCTCACGCAAACCACCCCACCAACTCCCTCAGTGTCAATTTCCTCCTTCCCCAGGAATGCCAATAGTCCTGCATGCCATGTCACTGGCAATTCTGACGAGTCCTCTCCTGCCTGGGATTCCTCCGATGCATCCTTGCGTGTAACGCCTACTGCTGCTGGCGCTGCTGTTGTTGCTGCTGGGAGTCGATGGTCATCCCAGAGGGGAAGTCGTAAGCCCACTTTTACTACTTCCACCAAGCAATTGACTGTCCAACAGTCCTTTGCGAGGAAGATGAAATATCACAGCAGTCATCCTGTTGCAAAGCGGATAACTGAGGCCTTGACAACTATGTTGGTGTTAGACGTGCGTCCGGTATCCGCCGTTAGTTCACAGGGAACGAGACAATTTCTTGAGGCAGTGTGCCCCCGTTACCAAATACCATCTAGGTTCCACTTCTCTAGGCAGGCGATACCGAGAATGTACACGGACGTCAGAAAAAGACTCACCAGTGTCCTAAAAAATGCAGTTGTACCCAATGTCCACTTAACCACAGACATGTGGACAAGTGGAGCAGGGCAGGGTCAGGACTATATGACTGTGACAGCCCACTGGGTAGATGTATGGACTCCCGCCGCAAGAACAGCAGCGGCGGCACCAGTAGCAGCATCTCGCAAACGCCAACTCTTTCCTAGGCAGGAAATACAGGGATAGTGGACCACTGCGCTCACAGCGGCTGCAGTTTTGTAGAACCCTGGTGTCACTCAACACCATATATCCTGAACATTAGCTAAAAAAATGGGAACTATCAAACTGCGCACAGCTTATGGAAGTAAATATATCAGTCTATGATGTTGATCAGAAGGTTATGGACCAATGTTCCTATATTCTTCTATCTTTCCTTCCAATTCTTTCCTTTCTTACTTCTGAAAAGTCCCCTTCAAATTTGTCGAATGTCCCTCAAAAACAAGGAAAGAACAATATTGTGTAGCAGTTCCTGGATTTGAGTGATTCTCTGAGTAATCTGGTTCGACAAGATGGTTCGTACCGTACTCACGTCTGAACGGTGGGATTCACACACATAAAGGTTTCTTTTTTGGGAAGGTTTTCTCCTGACTGGATTTGGTCGTGTTCTCTTAAATCACTCAAAGTGAATTCAATATACCCATAAAGGTATCTTTAACTGTAATTCATACTCCAACAGATAAAATAAAAAGACGTAGATGGGCAGGCGTACCCCACTTACAATCTTCTATGATGTTGTCTTGCCCGTAGCGGTTTCTTTTTCCACTTTCTTCCCAGGAAGTGGAACTCCACTATCGGCTCCCAATCTCGGTATAATGGAAATATATATCGAAAAATGGAAGTTTAATAAAAAGGAGTTTTATTGAATTCAAACAATAAAAGTATCAGCAATGGGGCAGAAAAAAACTCTAATAGGCCGACCAGAAGATGTTGATAACCATTCAAAAAAAGGTGAAATAGATCCGGATTACCTCACCTCAAAAGATGGTAGTCTGGAAGGTCTACAGGTGATGTCTGTCCCTCACACCAACGCGTTCCGACCAGAGGGTCTTTTTCAAGGTGTGTTAAGAGGGAGATTGTAGTTCTATTTATACCCCTAATGAGCAGCGGCGGTGCGGAGGAGGCTGTGGTCGGCGGTGCGGAGGATGAGGAGGCTGTGGTCGGCGGCAGTGAGGAGGAAGAACCTGTGGGCGGCAGTGTTGCGGAGAAGGCGGCTGTGGGCTGCGGTGCAGAGGAGGCGGCTGTGGTCAACAGCCTTCAGTCCGGCTCTGGTCCACCTATGACCGCCGCTATTTCAAATCTGACACGGACCGGTAGCTTGGCTAGTGGACTGGAGGCCCCAGCTCCAGGACAGTGTGGGAAGGCAGCAGTGAGAGCCGAGTGACACTGAGAAGCCGTCTCAATCAGGGGTGTGCTTCCCTGTGGCTGGCCCCTCCCACCACACTCAGAGAGGGCTGTCTCACTGTCTGCGTGTATCAGCCCAGCAGCAGCAGCAGCTCTCCTCTGTGTCTGCTCCTCGGCTCTCACTGCTTTTATTGTTTGAATTCAATAAAACTCCTTTTTATTAAACTTCCATTTTTCGATATATATTTCCATTATACCGAGATTGGGAGCCGATAGTGGAGTTCCACTTCCTGGGAAGAAAGTGGAAAAAGAAACCGCTACGGGCAAGACAACATCATAGAAGATTGTAAGTGGGGTACGCCTGCCCATCTACGTCTTTTTATTTTATCTGTTGGAGTATGAATTACAGTTAAAGATACCTTTATGGGTATATTGAATTCACTTTGAGTGATTTAAGAGAACACGACCAAATCCAGTCAGGAGAAAACCTTCCCAAAAAAGAAACCTTTATGTGTGTGAATCCCACCGTTCAGACGTGAGTACGGTACGAACCATCTTGTCGAACCAGATTACTCAGAGAATCACTCAAATCCAGGAACTGCTACACAATATTGTTCTTTCCTTGTTTTTGAGGGACATTCGACAAATTTGAAGGGGACTTTTCAGAAGTAAGAAAGGAAAGAATTGGAAGGAAAGATAGAAGAATATAGGAACATTGGTCCATAACCTTCTGATCAACATCATAGACTGATATATTTACTTCCATAAGCTGTGCGCAGTTTGATCTTTCCTAGGCAGGCTACGCTTTGTATCACCGGTTTCCAGAATACGCACACAGCTGAAAACCTCTTACGGCAACTGAGGAAGATCATCGCGGAATGGCTTACCCCAATTGGACTCTCCTGTGGATTTGTGGCATCGGACAACGCCAGCAATATTGTGTGTGCATTAAATATGGGCAAATTCCAGCACGTCCCATGTTTTGCACATACCTTGAATTTGGTGGTGCAGAATTTTTAAAAAAACGACAGGGGCGTGCAAGAGATGCTGTCGGTGGCCAGAAGAATTGCGGGACACTTTCGGCGTACAGGCACCACGTACAGAAGACTGGAGCACCACCAAAAACGCCTGAACCTGCCCTGCCATCATCTGAAGCAAGAAGTGGTAACGAGGTGGAATTCAACCCTCTATATGCTTCAGAGGTTGGAGGAGCAGCAAAAGGCCATTCAAGCCTATACAATTGAGCACGATATAGGAGGTGGAATGTACCTGTCTCAAGCGCAGTGGAGAATGATTTCAACGTTGTGCAAGGTTCTGCAACCTTTTGAACTTGCCACACGTGAAGTCAGTTCAGACACTGCCAGCCTGAGTCAGGTCATTCCCCTCATCAGGCTTTTGCAGAAGAAGCTGGAGGCATTGAAGGAGGAGCTAAAAGGGAGCGATTCCGCTAGGCATGTGGGACTTGTGGATGGAGCCCTTAATTCGCTTAACAAGGATTCACGGGTGGTCAATCTGTTGAAATCAGAGCACTACATTTTGGCCACCGTGCTCGATCCTAGATTTAAAAACTTCCTTGGATCTCTCTTTCCGGCAGACACAAGTCTGCTGGGGTTCAAAGACCTGCTGGTGACAAAATTGTCAAGTCAAGCGGAACGCGACCTGTCAACATCTCCTCCTTCACATTCTCCCGCAACTGGGGGTGCGAGGAAAAGGCTCAGAATTCCGAGCCCACCCGCTGGCGGTGATGCAGGGCAGTCTGGAGCGACTGCTGATGCTGACATCTGGTCCGGACTGAAGGACCTGACAACGATTACGGACATGTCGTCTACTGTCACTGCATATGATTCTCTCACCATTGAAAGAATGGTGGAGGATTATATGAGTGACCGCATCCAAGTAGGCACGTCAGACAGTCCGTACTTATACTGGCAGGAAAAAGAGGCAATTTGGAGGCCCTTGCACAAACTGGCTTTATTCTACCTAAGTTGCCCTCCCACAAGTGTGTACTCCGAAAGAGTGTTTAGTGCCGCCGCTCACCTTGTCAGCAATCTGCGTACGAGGTTACTTCCAGAAAATGTGGAGAAGATGATGTTCATTAAAATGAATTATAATCAATTCCTCCGTGGAGACATTGACCAGCAGCAATTGCCTCCACAAAGTACACAGGGAGCTGAGATGGTGGATTCCAGTGGGGACGAATTGATAATCTGTGAGGAGCGGGATGTACACGGTGATATATCGGAGGATGATGATGAGGTGGACATCTTGCCTCTGTAGAGCCAGTTTGTGCAAGGAGAGATTAATTGCTTCTTTTTCGGTGGGGGTCCAAACCAACCCGTCATTTCAGTCACAGTCGTGTGGCAGACCCTGTCACTGAAATGATGGGTTGGTTAAAGTGTGCATGTCCTGTTTATACAACATAAGGGTGGGTGGGAGGGCCCAAGGACAATTCCATCTTGCACCTCTTTTTTCTTTCATTTTTATTTGCGTCATGTGCTGTTTGGGGAGTGTTTTTTGGAAGGGCCATCCTGCGTGACACTGCAGTGCCACTCCTAGATGGGCCAGGTGTTTGTGTCGGCCACTAGGGTCGCTTATCTTACTCACACAGCTACCTCATTGCGCCTCTTTTTTTCTTCTTTGCGTCATGTGCTGTTTGGGGAGTGTTTTTTGGAAGGGCCATCCTGCGTGACACTGCAGTGCCACTCCTAGATGGGCCAGGTGTTTGTGTCGGCCACTAGGGTCGCTTATCTTACTCACACAGCTACCTCATTGCGCCTCTTTTTTTCTTCTTTGCGTCATGTGCTGTTTGGGGAGTGTTTTTTGGAAGGGCCATCCTGCGTGACACTGCAGTGCCACTCCTAGATGGGCCAGGTGTTTGTGTCGGCCACTAGGGTCGCTTAGCTTAGTCATCCAGCGACCTCGGTGCAAATTTTAGGACTAAAAATAATATTGTGAGGTGTGAGGTATTCAGAATAGACTGAAAATGAGTGGAAATTATGGTTTTTGAGGTTAAAAATACTTTGGGATCAAAATGACCCCCAAATTCTATGATTTAAGCTGTTTTTTAGTGTTTTTTGAAAAAAACACCCGAATCCAAAACACACCCGAATCCGACAAAAAAAATTCGGTGAGGTTTTGCCAAAACGCGGTCGAACCCAAAACACGGCCGCGGAACCGAACCCAAAACCAAAACACAAAACCCGAAAAATTTCAAGTGCACATCCCTAGGTGAGACAGCCTGTTGGTGAATGCCAAACCTGAATTTTTTATATACTATTTTTTTCTCTCCTATCTAGAGACGGTTTACTTCACACAACTGATAACACACGATAGTAAATTAAAATGCAAAATTTGTATTCCCTACAGGAAAAGGCAGTTTGGAGGGCAAAGGGGTATGGCCAGGAGTCCTCAGGACTGTGGACAGGTGGACACGGTAAGCCAGTAGCCCCCAGAGCATATCTTCCAAGTCTAGCTGAGGTGGCACACGGTCTGACTCATCTAGGCAAAGAGGGTATGTGCAGGCTGATGAGAGCCTACTGGTGTGTGCCAGGATTCTCTTCTCATGCAGGTAAGAGAGCAATGACATGTTTTACTTGCTTGAGCAAGAATATTGGAAAGACAATACCAATAGAGCCATCCCATATCCCTCCTACAGACGGACCTTTTCAGGTAATACAAATCGATTTCATACAGTTACCACCCTGTAGGAATTTGAAATATGTGTTAGTTTGTATTGATGTATTTTCCAACTGGATAGAAGCGTTCCCTGCTGCCACAAATACTGCTACGTTCACTACAAAGAAAATTGTGCAGGAATTTGTGTGTAGATATGGTATCCCTAGAATGATTGAAAGTGATAGGGGTACCCACTTTACAGGTGAAGTCTTTCAGGTCATGTGCAAACTGATGGGAACAAGCTGAGCAGAGTAATGGCTGAAACTGGATTGTTGTGGCTAGAAGCTTTGCCACTAGTGTTGTACAGCAACCGAACCACTCCCAGGTCTCCCCTTAACCTATCACTCTTTGAAATTCTTTTTGGTCGACAACCTCATGTAATGATAGACCCCCAGGATGATTTAAAATGTAATAATGAAGTGACTGTTAAATATTTGGTTGGGATGAGCCAGCAGCTGAGAAATAAAAAAGAAATCTAAAGATGGTGATTCCTGACCTAACGAACAGTGATTGTCATGACATTGAGCCTGGGGATTATGTGATGATTCGAAATTTCTTATGCTCAGGTTGCCTCATAGACAGGTGGGAAGGACTATACCAAGTCTTGTTAACCAGCACGACAGCATTGAAGGTCGCCGAAAGAGAGACTTGGGTCCACTCGTCCCACTGCAAGAAGGTCGCTGACCCGGAGAGAACTCGTGACAAAGTAGTTTGGTAACTGTGAGATCAAAGTGAACTGTGTGTTCAAAGAGCAAGGCAAAGAGACACTAGAGTGTTTGCTCCGGGAAAGTTGAGAGGCAGGACTGTTGAAAGGCATCTGAGCAGAGAGAGCAACAAGATCTAGAATGGTTGTCGCACCATTTTCTTTTTTCACCTCCCCCTGCATTTTCCTTTCTTTTCTCCTTCTTATTTTCCTTCTTTCCCCTAACGAAATGGATCGATCACAAGAGACTGCGTTTCGGTTTCTACTAGTAATTCTGTTTTTGATCAGGACAATTTGTTTTGGTGAGGGTCCCAGAGAGGTCGAGCAGGGATCTGGAATGGGTTCTGATGATGAGTACGAATTTGTAGGATCTCAAGAGCAGCACAGGCTGGTATCAGTAAGCGCTCTGGTAGTCATGGAGCTCGGAGGCAATGTGAAGGTATATTGTCTGCTGAACTTGTACGCCAGATAGCCAAACAGTGGGAGGTATTTTCGGTATAGGTATACCCGTGGAAGCAAGACCATGTGGGTTGGAAAAGTATCGTCAGGGTATTGTGCTCATATCATCCAGCCCGATACTTGTACTGAGCAGATGGGAGAACTCGGGATTGGTTTCTTTACTTGGAAAATTTGTAATATGGTGATGTTATATTTTGTCCCCTATGTTCTCCCAGATCATGCCTATTTCATATGTGGGAGGAAAGCGTACAAGTGGCTTGCCCCGAGCTCAGAGGGATTGTGTTATATTGGGAGAGTAATACCAGTGGTCATGACCATAACCCATGATAAAATGAAAGACGTTCACCGCAGTGCTCAGGCTCCTTATACTCATACTCACTATGAACACATCATCAAGAGACGCCTCATAGATAGGGCAGAGCACGCAGCCTCTGATTTGATCCACAAATCCACCGGGATTCAGTTCCTTCTCGCATTAGACATTACCCGTACTGCCAGAGGAACTATAAATTATAGGTATATCCATGCGCTAGCGAACTTGATAGATAATATCACTGAGATGTATGATGACACCTTCAGGTATATGGGAAGGGAGTTACAAGCCTACAAGAAGGAACTGATTCAGCACAGGATGGTCCTTAATTATGTCACAGCCGTGACAGGTGGGTACTGTGTTACTCTGGCAACTCAATATGGTGTGAAGTGCTGTACATATATTACGAACAGCACTGACGACCCAACGGAGATCATCGATCAGAAGATGGACGAGATCTTGCAGTTGAAGTGGGAGTTCAGGAGGAAGCACAACCTTACCTTAGCGACTGTGAGTAATGAACTGACCGGCTGGGTCTCATGGTTGAACCCACGCAAATGGTTCTCAGGTTTAGGAGAGTGGGCTCAAAATGTCATTATGAGTGTGGGGAAGTTTCTCCTTTGTATCCTGGGAGTCATCGTAATTATTGGTTTGATATTTAGGTGTGTTCAAATTCTAACGAGGCGCAAGCACGGCACAAATTTGATAAGTCTAGGGAGCGAGGGCGCTGTTACAGCAGCAGATTTAATTTATGATCCATCCATAGAGACAGAGTTATGATAAGGATTGCAAATGAATTTCATGGCCTGTTTCTTTCACCCGTTTTTCTTTGTCTCCCCCTCTGCCCAGATACATCCAACCGGAAAAGACATCAGCCCTACCCAAAATGTTTATGTGAATGTATTTTTATATATGTGTCTTACCTTCATCTCTTCAACCTCCAGTTCATGGCACACATAGTCGACAGGTGATATCCACATATACTAGCACTCACGTATGTTCCCCCTCCATGTATCATCAACTAAATGTGCACCCCATTTGTTGAAACAAGAAGCCGAAAAGAGCTCGGTAGTGTTAGCTGGCCCATTTACAGACCCTTAATACGGGATGAGAAGGATTTAATGTATACTTCGCAATACCTCAAAGCTTATTTAGAACATATATGGCACGATGATACATGCCCCTAAGACATGGATTCATACATACATGCTTTTTACTATCCCACTAGGTCATACATTTCCCACCTACAACTCTCCCCCGATCATCCAAGCTTTTGTATATATTGTATAGGTAATATTTTTTTCCTGTTTAATGGTTAGTGGCAGTTATTGATGACTGCCAAAGGGTGGACTGTCGAAGTCATAAAATATTATAGTACACACATTACGTACAAACACCACATAGATGGCCTCCGTGTGCGTACTTATTCGGCCGTGCGTGCACATATTCGCAATTTGCGTATGGTTGCTTCCGCGGTCCTGCGCATTAGAGCGTGGTATGAGTAATTACAGTGGAATTTGTACTCGCATGGAAAAGCCACAAAGACATATCATATATCTAATCCATATATTGCATGAATCACCCACTGTCTGCTTTCTCTTCTAAATAGCATGAAGATGGGTCACCCATAAATTATACTCCCAGAGACTCAAATACAATGGCCTTATTTACACAAAGCTTTGAAATTCTATGAAGAAGGCAAACACCTTTGTTTACTTCTATTATTCTAGAGTAGCCTAGTTTCTGTCGAAGACAATAAAATACTGGATTGTCATTGTCTTATCTGAAGACAAGACAAACAAAAAGACAATACCCAGGAACCTAGTTTGAAGAGAAACTCAATTAGCAATAGCTAACAAAATTACAAACCAGACATTTAGAAATCTGAGGTAATAACATTCATAGTCTAAACTCCTGGAGATATATATATATATATATATATATATATATATATAACCCTTTATTCAATAAGGAATGAATTGGATTTGATCTCCTTTGGTATCAAAGGGCTATAATATGATATAATCGTGCCTCCACTCAAGCTTCTCTGCTTTATATATTATATATTTATAGAAATTTTGGTAAGGCTCGCTTGAGTAAGCCTAACCTCTATGTGTGTAGTTAGTATTGTAGTTTACTGAATACCATGAATTATTTAAATACCTGTAATCATCGAATACATGTTTCTTCTATCTCTTCTGTCTTTCAGGGTCATCGGACTGTTATATTCAATATGACTCAACCTGGATGGTAAGTATTATAAATAGAACCGATACTTTATAGTATTTTAAATATATCAATTAGATTGAATAATTTATTGACATCAAGCAATACTTTACAATTCTATTGCATGCAATATACAAAAAATTGTATTCCTTCAATAAGGAGGGCACCAGAAGTGCTCGAGTGACCCGGGTACTCTTATTACTCACTATTTTATATATATATATATATATATATATATATATATATATATATGGGAATGGTGGTAGTATGGCGCCACAGGTGTATGTGAATGGAAAATGAATAAGGCTATGTATACAATTTGTGGACACTCCTTAAAGTATTTAAGATGTCTGCTATCCCCCAAGTAAATTAAGGCAGTGATAAGCTGCCTCAGATTTATGGATAGAGAGATGGGGATGGGGGCACCAGCGACCGACGGTGTCAGAGATATATATTTAAAGATATTTAAAAAGAAGTGGCTGGATACAGTTTTAAGATTAAAAATTAAAATTACATTTATTTATAATAAGAATTGGGATATCAGACAATAAAAATGTAGGGTAAAAATGACATAAAAAGAGAACTGAGAAGGATAAAATAAGAAAAAAATGCATAAAACATAAAACATAAAAATAAAATATAAAATACCGAGTATCAAGGTCTAATATAATAAAAGAATGGTGCTTATCTTTTAAAAAAATGGAGGGTCAGTTAGAGGTACTCCCAACGCGTTTCGTCCGTTCAGACTTCTTCAAGGGGTTAGGTACTAATGAACAAGTGATCAAAGGACCTATTTATAGCTAGTGCAAGTGTTAATTGATGCGTGTGACATCACTTCCTGTTAAAAACGTCCGTTTTGTTTAGGCACACAAATCTAGATTTAAATACATTAGATGGAATGGGCTTATGATTTGGAGTCCACAGATTATGGTTCAGGTGAAAAACGAGTCCTACAAATGGGGTTACTGGCGTGTTAAAGTGTCCGTGACGCGTTACGCGTCACTTCCGCCCCGTTTCCGGTATCCGTCTCATCAATGTGCGCATGCGCGACATGCCGCACTTCCGGTTTCGGTGTCTGGCTGTGTCACACTTCCGTCCGCGCAAACTGCTGGCAAACGTCACGCTTCCTGTCAGGGCGGGTGCAGTCGGCTCACTTTGTTCTTAATGGTTATGTGGAAGCTGTCAATCAAGCGGCGGCCATCTTAATGGAGTTTCTAAGTTTACAGACGCATTTTTTCATAATACCAGCGATGTCTCCATGGAAACGGATACCACATATAAAAATAAAAACATATGTTAGAACACCATATTGATACATGTTAAAATAAAATTGCGCTACAAATTTTTATATATTAGATATAAATGGTATTTTATCTCTCAATAGTTTAAGCAGGATTATTATATGCTCGGTATCAACACATACATTAGGAGTTATTTATGGTTATTGTAGTTCTTATGGTTATTACTGTTCTCACTATAAATTATCAGTGCAGTGGATATAAAAAATAAGATTATAAGTGCCTATTAAAATATTCCATTTTGTTTTAATTTAATTTGGTGGTCCATTCACAGTGAGGTGCATAGGAATACTGAGGTGTGTGTATATATACACACAATATCCATGTGTACACACAGATGTGTGTATGTGAGTTATTAGCCATATTTAGCTATACGTGTTGTGAATTTTTAATCGTGCCCGTGTTTAAGACAGAATGTGGTTGTTATTAGAAAATTGTCCATAGGTGGATTGTGAGCTACTGGACCATTAGTGAGTCAATATTCAGGCAACTGTTAGTGGTTCACCATGGCCCACCGTATACAGTACCCAATCTTCGCAGATGGTTCCCCATTTGGTACTGGTTGGGCCCTACACTGCTTAGCTTCCAAGATCGGTCGAGATTGGGCGTATACCAGTGTGGTATGACTGTATCTTGTGGTGAAGTGACTCAGATAAACAGTAATTCGTTTTTTATTAGAAACATTGACATGCTACACAGTACATAGTGTTTACAATTAAAGTGCTTATAGTGCTATACAAATAAGGTGCTAAAAGAGTGTAAAAGGTTGGAACGAGAGCTTAAGAACCAGGCGTAGGATCACGGGAGCTTCTTTCATAGGAACGGTGCTATTTCGTATCCTTCGTTAAAACCCATGGGATGTGTGGTTTTCAATTGGAAGATCCAATACATTTCCCTCTGGGACAGTTTCTTTGCTAGGTCGCCACCTCTTTCGCCGCTCCCGACGTGTTCTATGGCCTTGAAGGAAAGTTCCTCTGGATTGGAGTTGTGTTCAGATTTAAAATGTCTGTATAGCAGATGTGTCTCCAGTTTATTCTTAATACTCCTTATATGTTCCTGCATCCTGATTTTTAATGTCCTTTTAGTTTTTCCCACATATTTTTTATGGCAAGTGCATTCCAATAGGTATATAACTGATGTACTGTTACAGTTCATGAACTCCTTAATTTTGAACTCCTGGGAGTTTTCTGTGTCACTGAAGGTTCTTCTATTGGGATTTAAAAATTTACACACGTTGCAGTGTCCGCATTTATATGCACCAATACATTTTGGAAGAGATTGATGATTGGTTTCTGGGGGTAGTTCCCGTAGCAGACTAGGAGCGAGAATGTCTTTCAGGTTCTTTGATTTTCGAAAGATAAGCTCTGGGTGGGGGGGGGGGATTTTCTTAAGGATGGGATCCATTAGTAAAATGTCCCAATGGGATCTTAGTGAATTTCTGATATTGTTCTCGTGACCGTTATATGTAGTTATAAATGAGACTGACTCGTGTTTGTCATTTTTCTCCTTGTATGTAAGAAGGTTGTCCCTTTCGAGGTTTCTGGTCTTCACAATAGCCTCATCTAATATTGCTTTGGGGTATCTCTTTTCTTCGAATCTTTTCCTGTAAAGTGCTAGTTGTTCTTCACAGTCATCCGTTTTATTGCAATTTCTCCGGATTCTGTGGAATTGCGAGTATGGGATATTATTTCTCCATTTCTTTGCGTGGTTGCTCTTATAGTGAAGATAGCTATTCATGTCAACCTCTTTGATGTAGTTCTTGGTGGTGATCGTCCCTTCTTCGCCTTTTAAAACCAGGTCCAAAAATTCAATAGAGTTTTTGTTAATATTACAGGTAAAAGAAAGATTAAAATCGTTGATTTGTAAGATCTTAAAAAAGTCCATGAATGACTCAGAGGTTCCGTCCCAAATTATTAGGATGTCGTCGATGTATCTTTTATACAGTACGACGGAATCCTTAAACTGTTGCGCAGTGTACATGTATTTCTCTTCCCACTGTCCCATAAATAAATTAGCGAAGCTTGGTGCGAAAATCGTGCCCATTGCGGTGCCACACCTTTGCAAGTAAAATTTATCTAAAAATTTAAAATAATTCCGGCTTAAAATGAATAAAGTTAATTCGCAGATAAAATTCCTATGAGTTTCTGTGAGAGAGAGGTCTTTATTCAAATATTCCCGACTTGCTTCAATGCCTTTTAGATGTTCAATGCAGGTGTATAATGACTGAACATCAATAGTTATCCACAGATAAGAGTCTTTCCATACAATCTTGTTGACCTCATTCAATACTGTAGTTGTATCGTGTAGAAAAGAAGGTAGTTCCTTAACGTATGGATTTAAAAAAACATCCACATATTTAGACAAGTTTGAAGTTAGGGAGTCTATCCCTGCAACAATAGGTCTCCCTGGTGGGTTGGTTAGGCATTTATGTATTTTCGGTAAGAAATAAAATATGGGGGTAACGGGGTTAGATTGCATTAAAAATGAAAATTCATCCTTGGTGATGATACCATTTCTCAGACCCTTTACAAGTAGTGATCGGAGTTCTTCTATAAAAGCATCCTTCGGGTCACCTGGTAATATCGTATAGGAGTGGTTATCTCCTAGGAGTCTCTGTGCTTCTTGGACATACTTATCTCTGTCCATTACAACCAACCCCCCCCCCTTTGTCAGCCGGTTTTATAACAATGTGCTTGTTCTTTTGAAGATTTTTCATCGCTTCTATTTCTCTGTTGTGGAGATTTTTCTTCGTAATAGGTGTGGGCTCCGTCTCGCATAGGTCTTTTTTCACCAAGTCGTAGAAGATACTGATGTTACTTCCTCTTGATTCCACCGGATAGTATTTACTTTTAGGTTTTAGTCCGGATTTCGACCTTGCTTCGTAATTAGATATGGCGGCATTCTCTTTCCTTAGGAAATGTCTTTTTAGTGTAAGTTTGCGCACAAATTTGTTAAGGTCAATGAAGGTTTCAAATTTATTTAATCCTTCCGTAGGTGCAAATGACAATCCTTTGCTGAGCAGGGATTGTTCTGAGTCAGTTAAATCGTGTGTTGATAGGTTGAATATTCCTTTCTTCAATGTGTTGCTAGTTATAGATTTCTCCTTTTGAATTCTTTCCCTCCTACCGCCCCGTTTTCCTCTATGTCTGCAAACCTTCTTTTGAGTGGGGAGGCATGTTTCACGTCTTCTTGTATTGTGCTTTTCGGAGGAGCTTTGGGCCTTGCTCCTTGTCTTGAGGATAAAAAATCCTGTTCATTGCTGGATTTCAAACGATTCAAGGCAGTGAATCTGTTTGTTGTTCTAGTGTTTGGTGTTCTTGGTGATTCATCTCTTCGTGATGGTCTCCTTCTTTGTGGTACTGTTTTCCATTGATATCTTTGATCCGTTTTCTGTTGTTTCTCAAAGGTATTGAATCTGCTCCAATTCTTAATAGTTCCTTGTTCATAATCCCTTTTATCTCTGAGAAATTTTTTCTCCTTCCCTCGTATGACCTCCTCCTCGATACGTTCAAGTTTTTTATTGAGAACGTTTTCGTTTATCCGGTAATCTTCCTTATCTTTGTGGGGTTCCAGTTCAGCCTCTCTTTCTTTGATGTCTTTTTCTAGAGCTGTGGCGTTCTTCCTCCTTTCGCTAATTAAAAGTTTCATCAAATTGATGGAACATGTGTGTAAGATGGAGTCCCATTTTTCAATAAATTCAGGATCCATATTTCCCAAGGTAGGTTGTTTCAAAATCCTCAGTCCTCTTGGTACTCGATCGACTTCTATATAATGCTCTAGTCCCTTTATATCCCCCCAATTTTTAATCTCTTTTGCCAATAAACGTTCCATTCCCCAGAATAGGTCGTCCAAATCGCCTGATGGGGGTAGAGAGTTAGTCTGTACTTCTTCATTAAATATTTTCTGGCACCATTCATTGCGTTTAGTGGTGCGTTCATTAACTCTGAACATTCTAAAAAATTCTATACACAATCACCAGGCTGCCTTACAAAATATATCGGGTAAAGTGGAATGGTGGTAGTATGGCGCCACAGGTGTATGTGAATGGAAAATGAATAAGGCTATGTATACAATTTGTGGACACTCCTTAAAGTATTTAAGGTGTCTGCTATCCCCCAAGTAAATTAAGGCAGTGATAAGCTGCCTCAGATTTATGGATAGAGAGATGGGGATGGGGGCACCAGCGACCGACGGTGTCAGAGATATATATTTAAAGATATTTAAAAAGAAGTGGCTGGATACAGTTTTAAGATTAAAAATTAAAATTACATTTATTTATAATAAGAATTGGGATATCAGACAATAAAAATGTAGGGTAAAAATGACATAAAAAGAGAACTGAGAAGGATAAAATAAGAAAAAAATGCATAAAACATAAAACATAAAAATAAAATATAAAATACCGAGTATCAAGGTCTAATATAATAAAAGAATGGTGCTTATCTTTTAAAAAAATGGAGGGTCAGTTAGAGGTACTCCCAACGCGTTTCGTCCGTTCAGACTTCTTCAAGGGGTTAGGTACTAATGAACAAGTGATCAAAGGACCTATCCCATTGGGACATTTTACTAATGGATCCCATCCTTAAGAAAATCCCCCCCCCCCACCCAGAGCTTATCTTTCGAAAATCAAAGAACCTGAAAGACATTCTCGCTCCTAGTCTGCTACGGGAACTACCCCCAGAAACCAATCATCAATCTCTTCCAAAATGTATTGGTGCATATAAATGCGGACACTGCAACGTGTGTAAATTTTTAAATCCCAATAGAAGAACCTTCAGTGACACAGAAAACTCCCAGGAGTTCAAAATTAAGGAGTTCATGAACTGTAACAGTACATCAGTTATATACCTATTGGAATGCACTTGCCATAAAAAATATGTGGGAAAAACTAAAAGGACATTAAAAATCAGGATGCAGGAACATATAAGGAGTATTAAGAATAAACTGGAGACACATCTGCTATACAGACATTTTAAATCTGAACACAACTCCAATCCAGAGGAACTTTCCTTCAAGGCCATAGAACACGTCGGGAGCGGCGAAAGAGGTGGCGACCTAGCAAAGAAACTGTCCCAGAGGGAAATGTATTGGATCTTCCAATTGAAAACCACACATCCCATGGGTTTTAACGAAGGATACGAAATAGCACCGTTCCTATGAAAGAAGCTCCCGTGATCCTACGCCTGGTTCTTAAGCTCTCGTTCCAACCTTTTACACTCTTTTAGCACCTTATTTGTATAGCACTATAAGCACTTTAATTGTAAACACTATGTACTGTGTAGCATGTCAATGTTTCTAATAAAAAACGAATTACTGTTTATCTGAGTCACTTCACCACAAGATACAGTCATACCACACTGGTATACGCCCAATCTCGACCGATCTTGGAAGCTAAGCAGTGTAGGGCCCAACCAGTACCAAATGGGGAACCATCTGCGAAGATTGGGTACTGTATACGGTGGGCCATGGTGAACCACTAACAGTTGCCTGAATATTGACTCACTAATGGTCCAGTAGCTCACAATCCACCTATGGACAATTTTCTAATAACAACCACATTCTGTCTTAAACACGGGCACGATTAAAAATTCACAACACGTATAGCTAAATATGGCTAATAACTCACATACACACATCTGTGTGTACACATGGATATTGTGTGTATATATACACACACCTCAGTATTCCTATGCACCTCACTGTGAATGGACCACCAAATTAAATTAAAACAAAATGGAATATTTTAATAGGCACTTATAATCTTATTTTTTATATCCACTGCACTGATAATTTATAGTGAGAACAGTAATAACCATAAGAACTACAATAACCATAAATAACTCCTAATGTATGTGTTGATACCGAGCATATAATAATCCTGCTTAAACTATTGAGAGATAAAATACCATTTATATCTAATATATAAAAATTTGTAGCGCAATTTTATTTTAACATGTATCAATATGGTGTTCTAACATATGTTTTTATTTTTATATGTGGTATCCGTTTCCATGGAGACATCGCTGGTATTATGAAAAAATGCGTCTGTAAACTTAGAAACTCCATTAAGATGGCCGCCGCTTGATTGACAGCTTCCACATAACCATTAAGAACAAAGTGAGCCGACTGCACCCGCCCTGACAGGAAGCGTGACGTTTGCCAGCAGTTTGCGCGGACGGAAGTGTGACACAGCCAGACACCGAAACCGGAAGTGCGGCATGTCGCGCATGCGCACATTGATGAGACGGATACCGGAAACGGGGCGGAAGTGACGCGTAACGCGTCACGGACACTTTAACACGCCAGTAACCCCATTTGTAGGACTCGTTTTTCACCTGAACCATAATCTGTGGACTCCAAATCATAAGCCCATTCCATCTAATGTATTTAAATCTAGATTTGTGTGCCTAAACAAAACGGACGTTTTTAACAGGAAGTGATGTCACACGCATCAATTAACACTTGCACTAGCTATAAATAGGTCCTTTGATCACTTGTTCATTAGTACCTAACCCCTTGAAGAAGTCTGAACGGACGAAACGCGTTGGGAGTACCTCTAACTGACCCTCCATTTTTTTAAAAGATAAGCACCATTCTTTTATTATATTAGACCTTGATACTCGGTATTTTATATTTTATTTTTATGTTTTATGTTTTATGCATTTTTTTCTTATTTTATCCTTCTCAGTTCTCTTTTTATGTCATTTTTACCCTACATTTTTATTGTCTGATATCCCAATTCTTATTATAAATAAATGTAATTTTAATTTTTAATCTTAAAACTGTATCCAGCCACTTCTTTTTAAATATCTTTAAATATATATCTCTGACACCGTCGTTCGCTGGTGCCCCCATCCCCATCTCTCTCTATATATATATATATATATATATATATATTATAACTTTAAGGCATAACTAATATAAATTTATTTTAGTATAAACAATGTTTCCTATCAATAGAGGTAGTGAGAAAGATATAAAGTCCAGATTAACACTGTACTAATATATAGTGTTTCCTTGTAATCAAAGTCTTTCTGCAGTTAAGGTTAGAATAGTCTCTGTCTTTTATTCCTGTATCCAAGTGTCAAATAATGGTATACTTTATATTTTTGGGTATGTATCACAAATGTAGGTTAATTTTCCTCTTTGCAGTGTGAAACTAGTCTTTATTTAACAACTTGAAGATTATGCTTATCTTTGTCTGTGCAGAATAAAATGCAAGCTCCTCTGTAGTATATTTTCTGAATCTTAAGATCCTTCTTTTAGTAGAAGTAAAGGAAATGACTAAATCATTATGTAGTAAAGGTTTTCTCTTCTCATAGTAATAAAAGTAAACATTTAATCTTTCCTTTCAATAGCACATTCTTGTATCCATTGAATTTCTTTCAATTAATGAATAAGCTAGCTTTATATGATCCTGGTAAAAGTTGCAACTTAATGTCTCTCTTCAAGGTAACACATAAATTGTATCAATAAAGTCTGAAGGAAGAGTACACACTTTAATTTAAGTGTTGTATATTATCGATGCACAATGAAACTCTATGCTCTTCCTATGCTCCCCCTACTCTCCAGCATAGTTTGTAAGCCACTCCCCCTTTTCAGTTATGAATTACTGATCTCATCACTGGGCATATAGGGGATTAAATTAAATGGTGCGTCACTCGGCCAATCTCTATTCCTTACATCCTTTTATATTTAGAGGGGCTTTTTATATCAGTTGCTCTCCTTTAATAAAGTAATAAACATTCACTCTGCAGTTCTTTCTTTATAACAAGTAGTATCTCTCTACTCGTTAGTTACTGACTGTGATTGCCAAGCTGTCACGATAGTAATCACTATCTTACCACCGCACTGCCTAGGAGATGCGTCATCAGCTCCACCTTCACCGGAACCACCGTCCCTTTACAGAAATCACCGTCTGTCCGTCCTCCAATACTCCGTCTCCTCCTCACCAGCGGGCTCAAGGTAGGGCAGCAGGCACTCTCTCATTCACCTTTGTCCCGGCGGGGGGCTGGCGGCTGGCAGAGCAGGTACTCTGTCTCCTTCGTCCCGACGGAGCTGGCGGCTGGCGGAGCTGTACGGCAGTGTCTTCTCTCTCGTCGATCACTGGCTGGCTCACCAAATCCTCTGAATACTGACGGGGAGAAGCGGAGCTGCTTAACGGGGATAAAGAAGAAACGGGTCCCGGCTGTTATCCGCTCCGTCTCTCGTCGATTCCCCTCTTTCCAACGTTCAACGGCTCTCTCCCCCACCCGTCGCCTGCGGGAGCCTCTTATAGCTCTCTCCCTCGCGGCTGGCTCGTGATAAAAATCCCCTTGCTTGTCCTCGCTCACCAGTCCTCTTTTTCCGGCGCGTGGCTCCCTTCTCTCCCGCGATGGGCTCCAGAAACTTCTTTGTCATATCTTTACTCACTCCTCTACTGACTTTATAAAAGTAAAATTAAAACCACTATATACATACTTATCAGTACTATTTTTATAATAGATATATAAATTATGTATACTAACAATAACGTCTATTTAGCTGGGCTACACTGTGTTTAGCTGGGCTACACTCTCCCCCTGGTGATCATGATAAACTCATTTGAACTTGATCACCATGAATAAATATTATTTTCTGGCGTGTCACTGAACACCTGGTAATAACTATCAAAATAGGGCCAGGTGAGTATTGGATTGGGGTGTATGACCCTGGAGACCATTTGAGGCGAACCCAGGCGATCATAGGTGAGAATTAATGGGGGTCGTTTCTGTCTTTGGGGTCGATTCATAGATTCATTCTCTGTATTTTCCTCACAATTGGGGGAATAAGAATGAGTATCCAAATCTCCTCATAAGCTATGGCCTTCATTACTCGAAATACTATTATCTGTATCAAAAGCATAGGTAATTATTTGATCGAGTTCTTCCTGAATCTCCAAAGGCCTAGGTTTCTCCTCATCATTCATTACTCCATTGACTCCAATATCCTGATCAATATAGTAATGACCACAACTTCCTCCATCCTCCGTATCTGGGTCATCTTCATCTTCCATATCTCTATGTGGTATTAATTGTCTACTCATACTACTTGTTGTTCCTTTTTCTGCTAAATTGATATATTTTCTTACTAGATTTTGACTCTCTAAACGTACTTCTCTTCCTACAGAGAGTAGATTCTGTCTATGATGAGTCAGAATGGCACCTGTTCCATCTTCTAGCTGTATCCTATACACTGGTAGATTGTTTAACTTTTCAATCACTACATACGGTTCTTCTTTCCACCGAGTAGCAATTTTAAACTTCTTTGATGTTCCTAGTCGCTTCAATAATACTCTATCCCCAGTGGATAACACTTGGTCGCGAACTTTCCGATCATAGTAAACTTTATTCTTTGCTCCTGACCGTTTGGCAACTTGTTCAGCTAGGATGTAAGCTTCCTCTAATTCCTTTCTTAACTTTTCTACATATTTTATATGCGATCTAAAGGGACACCATTCAGATGAAGTTCCCATACATACATCGATAGGGAGTTTAGCTTCTCTTCCAAACATCAGGTAATACGGTGAAAACACAGTTGATTCATTATGGGTGCAATTGTATGCGTGGACCAAACGGTTTATGTGTTTTTTCCAATGTTGCTTGTTCAATGGATTCAATGTCCCCAACATGTCCAATAAAGTCCGGTTGAACCGTTCAGGCTGTGGATCACCCTGCGGGTGATAGGGAGTAGTCCTTGGTTTAGCAATCCCACAACTTCGACACAATTCTTTTATCAATCGGCTTTCAAAGTCTCTCCCTTGGTCGGTATGTATTCTGTTGGGTAAACCGTAATGGATGAAAAATGTATCCCATAGTGTGTCTGCTATAGTAGATGACTTCTGATTCGGGGTAACATACGCTTGGGCGTATCTTGTAAAGTGGTCCGTTACTATCAGTATGTTACATTTTCTCCCCGGTTCCACTTCTAGTGTGAGGTAATCCATACAGACTAGATCCATGGGTCCGCTGCTTTTAAATGTTACTAACGGTGCCGTTCTAACAGGTAAAGTTTTCCTTATAACGCAATTCCCACAGTTCTGTCAATATTTGCGTATCTCTTTTCTCATATTGGGCCAATAAAATCTATCAATTATTAAATTCAGGGTCTTTTCGAATCCCAAATGGCCATGTTCATCGTGCAGAGCATACAGTATTGAAGTACGGTACTTTCGTGGTAATACCAGTTGATATCGTTGTTGTCCGTTTTTCTGCTTTATGCAACGATACAAGATTCCTTTCTTGAAAATTAAATTCCTCTCTTGTCTCTTCAATAAAGCAACTTCTTCCCTCAACTCATGTGAAATCGTTTGATCCACATTCTTTTGAACCAAATACTTGATTCCTGGATCATACCGCTGTTCTTGCCATAATTGACTCCGTTTTACTCTAGGAAGGCCTTCCAATTCTACATGGCTAATCCAACAATAGGACAAAGGTAATGCTGTGGGCATCATACCTAATGCTCCGATACATTTGCTTCCAGTAACAACATTCACAAATATATTGTGACACATACTCTTAACTTCAATCCATGCATCTTCCTCTTCGCTTTCTTCTGATTGTTGTTGATTCGGGATCCTAGAAAGAGAGTCAGCATCTACATTATTGACGCCAGGCCGATATTTTAAAGAAAAATTATACAAAGCTAAAGCAGCTAGCCAGCGGTGACCAGTTGCGTCTAATTTGGCCGTTGTTTGTACATATGTCAATGGATTGTTATCCGTATGAATTTCGAAAGTCGTCCCATATAAATAGTCGTGAAACTTATCGACTACACTCCATTTCAGAGCGAGGAATTCTAATTTGTGAACTGGATATCTTTTTTCGCTACTAGTGAGCCCTCGACTGATAAAAGATACTGGCTTCAATTCTTTTTGATGCACCTGATACAAAACTCCTCCCAGTCCATCTAGCGATGCATCTATATGCAGAATATAAGGTAGCTCAGGGTTGACATAAGCTAAAACAGGAGCAGTGGTTAATTTCAATTTTAATGTCACAAAAGCAATCTCACACTCGGGTGTCCATCGCTCTCCAAAAGGTTCGTTAATCTTATATCTCAGCACCCCTGTCACTTCCGGTTTTTGTCCTATAGTCTTCTTCCTATTAAATGGTGGGTATCCTTTTGTAAGATCCGTTAAAGGCTTGGCAATATTAGAGTAACTCGGGACAAATCGACGGTAATACCCGCAAAATCCCAAGAAAGATCTCAGTTCTTTGAGCTTAGCTGGATGAGGCCAATTTTTTACAGCTTCTACCTTATCAGGGTCAGTTGCCACCCCTTCTCTACTGACTATATGACCAAGGTATTTCACCTTGGATTGGCATAAATGACACTTTTCCAAGGATAATTTTAGTCCTGCTTCCATCAGCCTCTCTAAAACCTTGAGGAGTCGGTTGTTATGCTCTTGTAACGTGGCACCAAAAACAATATTATCATCTAGATATACGATGACCTCACGGTAATTCATGTCCCCTACTGTTTTTTCCATTGCTCTCTGGAAAGTAGCGGGGGCTCCTTTTACTCCTTGTGGCATTTGTATGAATTCAAAGAATCCTAGAGGGCATATAAACGCAGTTTTTTCCCGATCTTCTGGCTTCATAGGGATCTGATAAAATCCGCTTCTTAAATCCAATACTGAAAACCATGAACTCCCTTGTAAGCAGTCAAGCGCCTCATCCACTTTTGGTACCGTGTATTGATCCGATACTGTCCTCAAGTTTAATGTCCTATAATCGACGCACATTCGTATATTTCCATTTTTCTTTCGAGCAATCACTATGGGAGAGGCATATGGACTTCTAGATTCTATGATTACTTGGTTTTCTAGTAGACCTTTGAGATGTTGTCTCACATCTTCGAAGTCAGCTGGGGCAATTCTTCGAGATCGCTCACGGAAGGGTGCTTCATCTGTTAATCTAATGCTGTGTTCCACTCCTATTGCCTTTCCAAGGTCCCACTCTCCACTGGAGAAAGCCTGGTTTCTGGATTCCAGCTCCTTAATCAATGTAGACTTCTCCTCTGAGTTGATATCGCTCCCCTGAAAACAGGAATCAAATTTGTCCAACTTTCTAACAGAACTTCCTATTTTCTCTTCTGATGATACACAATAAGTTATAATTGAATGCTCATCTTCATTCTTGTGCCATTCAGTGAGAATGTGATAAATCCTGGTGTTGGTCCCAATTATCACAGGGGGTTCGTCCCTTCCTTCTGGAATCTCCGGACACACCAAAGCAAGAAGAGGCACTTGTAACCCTACTCCATCAGGGGTACTTCTATTGATCTCCAAGGTAACCAGTACATACCCCAAATATGGGTACTTTTCCACACTTAAACCCCATATTACTAAACCACTCAACGGTTGAATGGGTATATTAGGGATGTTGTTATTATACCAGTTTTGGAATATAATAGAGACTTGGGAACCACTATCTATTAAAATCTTGCATGGACACCTATTTATTGTTGCTGTTAATTGTGGAGCGGGTCCTATTAGCCCTTCAGGTATTCTTCCATTCCACCAGGAATTCCCCATGGCACAACTACTGACTTCTAGGGGGCCTGTGCGGGGTCCACAGGCCGCCCCCGACCGTTTCCCGACCCTTGTTCTCAATCTTGATTTTCATTGGAGGCTATAGAATTATTCCGGTTCATACTTCTTGCAGCATTACATTCAAAAGCTCTGTGTCCAGGTCTTCCACATCTAAAGCATCCTCGCCCATAATTACTATTTCCTCGACCTAGACCCCTCACTAGAGTGTTATCGCTAGAAGACCTTTGTGAAGGAACCCTGGCACTGTCATTTTGTGTTGTAATAAATTGCTCAATTTTTTTATTTTGTTCATCCATCATTTTTAGTATTTTTACTTCAAAGGTATTAATGTCGGCCACTGGCAAAACCACCTTAACCTTTTTCACCACCTTTTCCCTCATATCTATTAACACCTCTTCCTGTTTTATCTCTTTCAATAATTCATTAAAGGTGGGAGAGGGTTCTCTTATACTGGAACACCTCAATTTCTGAGCTACCGGATCCATAGTAGAAGCACCCCGCAGTAGTTGTTTCATCCTGCTTTTGTCAACGTCATCCTTAGTTATGCCTCCTTTATCTACTATTTTATACAATAGTTTATCCAATCGTATTAAAAATACACTCAACTTCTCTCCTGGTTCCTGAAACGTATGATGCAGCCGGGAAGTAAGATCTCCTACATCTTCGAGCGTTCCATATGCATAGTCTAATGACTCAAAGTAAGTATCTAAGGTAGCATTGGGATTACTTCGCCTAGCGGCTTGTATGATTCCCATCGCAGGTCCCCTCAAGCTTTCTACTACCCGTTGTCTTTTAATGCGATCCGGGCACTGCCACTCCTCTGTTTGTTGTACCGCAGCTTCTTTCCAAGCCTCATATGTTTCTTCTCCTACTGGTACTGGGGTAATTCCAGAAAATATCCGCAACCGTCGGTAACTTCCTTCGTAATGCCACCTCTCCAGTTGGGTTACTACTCTATCCATGACAGATTCAAACTGATTATTTTCATTAATATTAATATTAGGATTTTGAGCATCTCCTCCTTCACCACTCTCTTCCCTTCCATTAGAGTTGCTCAGTAAAGGGCCGATAGCAGCTGATACAGGGGCACTAGTAGCTTCTTTATCTTGCGTATTAGGCCACATGATGTTCCATCTCCTTCCAGTCTCTTCACTAGCTATTACTACGGAGGGTATTACTTCAGCGTCCAATTCTTTATCTGTCTCTATCAATACAGCTGCAGTTCTTCCCAATCCATTTGTCAATAATCTTGGGTCTAATCACTCCATATAGTTTTGTCAATTTCTCTGTGATTTCTTCATCAGAAAACTCTGTAAAATTTCCCCCCACACTTAAACATTTCTTGGGATCTTTCCATTTCCGACAACACCAATCACTTATGTCTTCCTCGGTAAATCTCTCCATTGCTTTATCCTGAGTAGTGAGACCTTTGGATCTCAGCAGTGCCTCCAGTTGTAACCCTTTCTTCAATAAGGAATGAATTGGATTTGATCTCCTTTGGTATCAAAGGGCTATAATATGATATAATCGTGCCTCCACTCAAACTTCTCTGCTTTATATATTATATATTTATAGAAATTTTGGTAAGGCTCGCTTGAGTAAGCCTAACCTCTATGTGTGTAGTTAGTATTGTAGTTTACTGAATACCATGAATTATTTAAATACCTGTAATCATCGAATACATGTTTCTACTATCTCTTCTGTCTTTCAGGGTCATCGGACTGTTATATTCAATATGACTCAACCTGGATGGTAAGTATTATAAATAGAACCGATACTTTATAGTATTTTAAATATATCAATTAGATTGAATAATTTATTGACATCAAGCAATACTTTACAATTCTATTGCATGCAATATACAAAAAATTGTATTCCTTCAATAAGGAGGGCACCAGAAGTGCTCGAGTGACCCGGGTACTCTTATTACTCACTATTATATATATATATTATAACTTTAAGGCATAACTAATATAAATTTATTTTAGTATAAACAATGTTTCCTATCAATAGAGGTAGTGAGAAAGATATAAAGTCCAGATTAACACTGTACTAATATATAGTGTTTCCTTGTAATCAAAGTCTTTCTGCAGTTAAGGTTAGAATAGTCTGTCTTTTATTCCTGTATCCAAGTGTCAAATAATGGTATACTTTATATTTTTGGGTATGTATCACAAATGTAGGTTAATTTTCCTCTTTGCAGCGTGAAACTAGTCTTTATTTAACAACTTGAAGATTATGCTTATCTTTGTCTGTGCAGAATAAAATGCAAGCTCCTCTGTAGTATATTTTCTGAATCTTAAGATCCTTCTTTTAGTAGAAGTAAAGGAAATGACTAAATCATTATGTAGTAAAGGTTTTATCTTCTCATAGTAATAAAAGTAAACATTTAATCTTTCCTTTCAATAGCACATTCTTGTATCCATTTAATTTCTTTCAATTAATGAATAAGCTAGCTTTATATGATCCTGGTAAAAGTTGCAACTTAATGTCTCTCTTCAAGGTAACACATAAATTGTATCAATAAAGTCTGAAGGAAGAGTACACACTTTAATTTAAGTGTTGTATATTATCGATGCACAATGAAACTCTATGCTCTTCCTATGCTCCCCCTACTCTCCAGCATAGTTTGTAAGCCACTCCCCCTTTTCAGTTATGAATTACTGATCTCATCACTGGGCATATAGGGGATTAAATTAAATGGTGCGTCACTCGGCCAATCTCTATTCCTTACATCCTTTTATATTTAGAGGGGCTTTTTATATCAGTTGCTCTCCTTTGGAAAGGAACTCAAGAAGACCTATCACAATTCAAGGAACACATCAACAGTAACAGTATGAATCTTGAATTCACCACCACACATAGTGAAGAAATGGTAATTTTCCTCGATTTGGAAATTTACATAGAAAAAAACCACATCCTAACAAGAACTCATTTCAAAAAAGTAAACGGCAACAATATGCTTTCACATAACAGCAACCATCACAAACAATGGATAAACAATATCCCAGGCGACAATTTCGTCGACTAAAAAGAAATTGCACAGATCAGACAGTATTCGAACATCAAGCACATGAAATGAAAAATAAATTCCTTCAAAAGGGATACAAAGAAAGCCATTTAACACAACAATTAGAAAAAGTGAAAAACATGGACAGAAAAGACCTATTGACTTTTAAACAAAAAGACAAAAAGGAACTACCGGTCACCTTTATAACACAATTCACCAGCAATTATAAAGATGTTGAAAAAATACTTGAAAAACACTGGCATATCCTCTCTCTTGATGAAGACCTAAAAGCATCTATCCCCAGAAAACCAAAAATAATCTACAGAAAAGCAAATAACTTAAAACAACAACTGACTCATAGCTTTTTACCAATCCAACAAGTACAAAATCAAATGAAAACAAAAGGATTTCACCAGTGCATGACCTGCATTGGCTGCAGAAACCAGAAGACGTCTACTAAACCTATAACCGCCTTTAAGTCAAATATAACAAAAGAAGAATTTGAAATTCCCAATCATGTAACCTGCCACACAGAGGGAGTCGTGTATATCCTGGAATGTACATGTGGAAAACAATACGTAGGACAAACAAAACGCAAACTCAAAGTAAGGATAGCAGAACATGTGTACAACATAAAGAGAGGCTTGAAAACACACAGCGTCTCAGCACATTTCCTAACAAAACACAACCAGGACCCCACTGGGCTGAAATTTACTGGAATTCAAAAGATTGAAGCCCACTGGAGAGGAGAGGACATTGTCAAAACACTGAAGAAAAAAGAGACCGAATGGATATATAAAATGAAGAGTCTAGAACCACACGGTCTGAATATTGACATAGAACTAAATGTCTTCCTGTAAACACAAATGCCACCATTTTTATTTTAATCCTACATTTATTTTTTATTTTTATTTATTTTTATTTTTATTTTTATTTTAATTTTATTTTTATTTTTATTTTTTATTTTCTTTATTTTTATTTTTATTTTCAGTTATGATATATTACCTTATTTTTATTTTATTTTATTTTGATTTTATTTTTACCTTATATTAATTTTTAATCTTACCCTTTTCCCCTTCCCCTTCTATGAAGTGCAAAGATCCATTTACTAGCTATTTAGAGAAATATTCACTCACTTCCCTATGGAAGCTTTTACCATGAGGATGCCGCCAGGATAACTCACTTCCGGTCACGGGCATATCCGGTTTTACCAATAAAGTTATACTATATAAAACGGACATTTTTCACAAACAATTTTATCATCTCCTTGAAAAAGAATCCTGCTGCGGATTCGAAACGCGTTGGAGTACAAGAAGAAGCTTAAACACAGGACACGGAGCCCGCCGCCGCAAGCGCCCGAATACCGGAAGTAAAGACCCGAACTTCCGGTTTGCGAACGACGCAGCGGCTACAGTGTGGCCAGAAGGAGTGGAGCGTGTTTGAACAGCACAGGCAGGAGAAGCTATCCCCTGCCCTGCCAGAGCAACACCAGAACCACATCCACAGTGGATAGTAGGGTAAGTCAGGGAAAGTTTTTTTCCACTACAAACGAACAGACTGAGCCTTTTCATCCAAAGTGTCCATAAGCTCCAAAAAATACACAAGAGGAGCTGTAAACATTGCACTTCCCCCTACCCTTCCCTTTGTTTTGGTTTTATTGTTTTTTGTTTTTATTTTAATTTTATTTTATTTTGTATTTATTTTTTATCTTTTATTTTATTATTATTTTTATCTTTATTTAATTTAGTACACCACAATAGCATACACAAGCGCTCGGTCCAAATCAATCTCCATATACGTCAAACAATAACCTGAGCAGCTTTATTTCACAAGCGCAGCAAACTATATTTAACACATAAATTGTATCAATAAAGTCTGAAGGAAGAGTACACACTTTAATTTAAGTGTTGTATATTATCGATGCACAATGAAACTCTATGCTCTTCCTATGCTCCCCCTACTCTCCAGCATAGTTTGTAAGCCACTCCCCCTTTTCAGTTATGAATTACTGATCTCATCACTGGGCATATAGGGGATTAAATTAGATGGTGCGTCACTCGGCCAATCTCTCTTCCTTACATCCTTTTATATTTAGAGGGGCTTTTTATATCAGTTGCTCTCCTTTAATAAAGTAATAAACATTCACTCTGCAGTTCTTTCTTTATAACAAGTAGTATCTCTCTACTCGTTAGTTACTGACTGTGATTGCCAAGCTGTCACGATAGTAATCACTATCTTACCACCGCACTGCCTAGGAGATGCGTCATCAGCTCCACCTTCACCGGAACCACCGTCCCTTTACAGGAATCACCGTCTGTCCGTCCTCCAATACTCCGTCTCCTCCTCACCAGCGGGCTCAAGGTAGGGCAGCAGGCACTCTCTCATTAACCTTTGTCCCGGCGGGGGGCTGGCGGCTGGCAGAGCAGGTACTCTGTCTCCTTCTCCTTCGTCCCGACGGAGCTGGCGGCTGGCGGAGCTGTACGGCAGTGTCTTCTCTCTCATCGATCACTGGCTGGCTCACCAAATCCTCTGAATACTGACGGGGAGAAGCGGAGCTGCTTAACGGGGATAAAGAAGAAACGGGTCCTGGCTGTTATCCGCTCCGTCTCTCGTCGATTCCCCTCTTTCCAACGTTCAACGGCTCTCTCCCCCACCCGTCGCCTGCGGGAGCCTCTTATAGCTCTCTCCCTCGCGTCTGGCTCGTGATAAAAATCCCCTTGCTTGTCCTCGCTCACCAGTCCTCTTTTTCCGGCGCGTGGCTCCCTTCTCTCCCGCGATGGGCTCCAGAAACTTCTTTGTCATATATTTACTCACTCCTCTACTGACTTTATAAAAGTAAAATTAAAACCACTATATACATACTTATCAGTACTATTTTTATAATAGATATATAAATTATGTATACTAACAATAACGTCTATTTAGCTGGGCTACACTGTGTTTAGCTGGGCTACATATATATATATATATATATATATATATATATATATATAATTCCTAACAAATTGTAATAGCAGGAGTATGTGTGTATATATGTATGTGGATATATGTGTATCTTGAGGATGGAAATAGATAATCATATCATGTGTGGGATCATATTGTTCAGAGTCACGTAAACATTAATCTGGTGGGAATAAGAATATTATCATATATTACAACATTAAGTTATTAATAATACCAGATTTATGTATGATTAATGTGATGGGTTTAACTGGTCATGGGGCGGGAACTCAGATGCAAACAACAGAAATCACATTTCAAGTATTAGCCATCGCCCACTTTTTGAGCTGACCAATGATCCCCAGTGCACAGGATATGTTCCACCCCCGAACCAATGGAAGAAGAGCACAGTGTCTATTGTATTATGTTTTGATCCACTGTATAAAGAGCCAGCTGCATGCCAGGTCACCATCACAGGTCACCATCACAGACTCTAAAGGTCTGATGACCAGACTGGGAAGCGCAGGCAAAACTAAACAAGTATGTACCATTGACTGTAGCCATTATTCTATTGTATTGTATTGTTATTGTAACCCCCTTTCAGTAATTAGATGTTGGTGTGTCGGAACCCGGCATTTTAAATACAATCTGGTGTCGTGTTTCCTTTCTCTGCTAAGGTATTAAAGTGTATTTACAGCCACTCGGGCTGCTGCATTGTGCTAACAGCGTGTAGGCCTGTGTACGCAAACTGTGTAGTCACTACGCCCTTTAGGCGTACGTACGCAGAGTGCGTACACTGTGCGACTTTGTGTACGTAAGGTTTGTGAATAACATAAAGGTGAAAAGTTAATTACTGCAGCCGCAGCGGCTCAAAAATAATGTATATCAAGTGTGTTTAAGGTATATGCTTTTTAGTCCTGTAAGTAAACCAGCGTTTACAGCTGACAGACACAGCAAACCTTCTTGCCACAGCTCGCATTGATGTGCCTCCTGGATGAGCTGCACTACCTGAGCCACTTGTGTGGGTTGTAGACTCCATCTCATGCTACCACTAGAGTGAAAGTACCGCCAGCTTTCAAAAGTGACCAAACATCAGCCAGAAAGCATAGGAGGTGAGAAGTGGTCTGTGGTCACCACCTGCAGAACAACTCCTTTATTGGGGGTGTCTTGCTAATTGCCTATAATTTCCACCTGTTGTCTATTCAATTTGCACAACAGCATGTGAAATTGATTGTCAATCAGTGTTGCTTCCTAAGTGGACAGTTTGATTTCACAGAAGTGTGATTGACTTGGAGTTACATTGTATTGTTTAAGTGTTCCCTTTATTTTTTTTGAGCAGTGTATATATATATATATATATTGTCAAAGTCAGAAAAATGTCTCAATGCACGTTGCCATATTTGCACCGCACACTGGTCCGCGCTGCGCGTGCGTACGCTCTCCCGTGGATTCGCATACCCGCAATAACGTGCACTCGCAGGCGCGGTATGCGTATTTACGGTAGAGTTTATGTAGTCGTAGCGTGCGACTCATTCGTTACAAATGTTCACAATTAATGTAGTTTATAGATCATGGTCCCTTTGATAGATTCTGAAAGTTTGGTTAAAATACAATGTCCCAGAGCTGAGGAATCCCTCTTTATATCGTACAAAGGGTCTAACAGGAATCATACAGCAGTGTTTGGTACCCATCGGAAGAGTATTTAATTAGCAATATTCCGGTGTTGGTTTGGAGCGTATTAATCGCTCGTGCGAATAGTTATGGACATAAGAAGTTTATGTCCATTTCTATTATTTACACATACTCAGGTATGCGGCGGGAAACCCAGTTTCCCACCCACCTGAGCTGTTGGAAATCGTCACAGCCCACCTGTATGAATCACCCTATGACCTTTTGTTATGATACAGGGCCGAATTCCTTCGGCCAATGGACAATGGGATTGTAGGACCAGGAGATTGCATTGTGTGTGGGGCATAAATAGGCAGGCCGACCACATCCAGCTCTCACTCTCTCATCAACGGTTATCTGCTGATAGCCGGGAGCTGGATATCGAGGCGCAGGCGATCATACCCTTTGTGCGTAAGTTTCTCTCCGTTATCATTGTCTTTCTGTGAGCCAATTTCTCTCATCTCATCTCTCTCTCTCTCTCTCTCTCTCTCTCTCTGTTCTGTTCTCTCATATCTCCCCTAGACTAGGCTAGTATTGTATTGTATTAGATAGTATTGTATTGTATTGCATTTAGGTCAGTGTAGTATTGTCTTTTTGTATTTATTGTTTAGTTCTGTGGTTAGGAAGTCTCTGTTATATTGTAGTGTATCATTTGTACTGTTATCCCCTTTTTACAAGTATATTAGATATAATACAGTTAATAGGCTTTGGAACCTAAACCAGCATCTGTGTATTTTCTATAGTGATAAGTGTTCACTTGAGCGTCGGTGACGCTCAAGCAGCTTTGTAGATAGTCAGGTTACACAAGGTTGCACTTACACCCTGTACTCACATTAAGGTATTCAGTGTATTTCATTGGTATAAGGTTTTATAATAAAGGTATAGTGTTGTAAGCGTCTGCATCGCTGGTGACCTCCTCGTGGTCTCGAGCGTATGCTACGCTACAGCGAATCATTCCCCTAGACATAACCAATAACGTGTCCTGTGATCCCTGGGCCGTGAGCGAACGTGACGCTTGAGCGTCTCGCCTACGGCTGAGCGATCGTTACGCAACTAGCGTACCATTACGGTACTTCTTAAGTAAACAGCGTACAGTGTTCTTAGCTTCATAAAGGGTTGTTATAAGGCAAAGGAATTTAGCATTGTCAATTGCGGGCTCGTCCTATACTTCTCACATCTGCACTAGGTAGATCAGCAGACATTATCCCTCCAGCAAAGGGTGGGAGGTTGTCTCACAGTGCTGACGGGATAAGCGTCTGCTTCGCTTAGATAAAGAGTGCTGAAGGAACCCGGTAACCGGAAGTAAGAACAAAACGCTTGTGTCTTTTAAAACTTTTATTTCTCTTCTGTCTTGCGTATACACGCACGCATACATATATCTGCATTTCTGTTTCATTTTTCGTATATCACTATTCCTGTTTGCCAATTTTATAGTTGATAGAAAGTGCTAAAAAGAGATTTGCTGTTATTTAATAGTAGAGGTGATAGTTAAAGTATAGAACAAACACACGGTTTGTCTGAGATACAAGGCAGTCAGTGTGGATTGCGGTAGATGATCAGGGATCATTTACATTGATAAAAATATATTGTGTTACGGTGGATCCTTTGCATTGCATACACGTGTCGCTAACAAAGACTAGCGTACGCAATCCAAAAGGCAGACGCACGCAGCGTTCATTACGCAACGTAGCGTCCGGTTACGCCCACGTAGCTCAAGTTGTGATAAAGTGAAGTAACGCAAAGGCGATAATTAACGCACAGCGGTAGATAACGCGAAGCGGTAAATAACACAAATCTATTTTTGGAAAATCTGAAATTTAGTTTAACAGATCCTGCTCCTAATTGGTAACACTTTTGGCCTAAAGACAATTTCTGCGCAGAAATAGATATAGAAACAAAAGTGTACATGTGTTGAGTGAGTGTGTTTTGTATACAAAAGTTTATATAACTTTAAGGTGGAACCAAAAGGAAAGCCGGGTACTCGTCAAGGGACATACGTGTAAGTGACATATACGGTGGCCAGGGAGGCATCCCTGGTTAAATAATATTTGAGCATTAGAGTATAGCGGACCATAAGGTAACAAGACCAGGAGGTCATAAGGAACAAGACCAGGAGGTCATAAGGTAACAAGACCAGGAGGTCGTAAGGTAAAAGGTCCGCTATAAAAGTCCAGTGGCACAACGCCTGGGGTGTTGGTGCAGAACCCATATAGGCCATACAAGCTCTGGCTGAAGGAATCGCAGCCGGAAACATAGATTCCATTGATCTTTCAGTACGTGACAAGTAGTGCTCGTGTACTGAACGATTGGACCGCACGTAATTGTGTGCAGTAGTTAGTAATCTGACCTAATACCATTAGAGTAAAGTGGTCACAAACGCTATCTGTACATTCTGACGTGATTTGTGTAATTTTTTATTTTTGGAAGGGAAGTTCGCTGGTCACTCAGGAACTATCTAACAACCCCAACTTTACTGGAAAGAGTAAGTGTCCTGCGGGTAACCCTCATATGTTCCAGTAAATAAAGGTTCACAGGGGCCCTAGGTTGGGTCCAGCAGCTCTGGCTACAGTGATTGCAGCACAGGCCAACGTGGGCGAGAAGTAAGTGGGGTACTTGATAAACCACCACCGCCGGCCTGCCCAAGGACATCTTGGTTTGTTTGTAAGGGTTCGCTGAAAGCCTTGATATTCAAGGAGGAATAAGCAACGCCTGCAGATTATGGGGGCCATTTGTTCAGGTAGGGGGCGATCAACCTCGGTTCGGGTTGATTCAGAGAACCGATCCATCGGGTCGGCACGATATGTGATGTGTAAGAAATATGGAAATCACGCTGAAGTTTTATGTGATGAATGGGAGAGAATGACTGTACAAGACAGGGACAAATTCCCAAGAATAGGTAGCTTCAGTCCAGTAGTGTTACAAAATTTAAGGAGGAGGATAAGTCTCATTGAACCAACGAAGAGACAAAATAAACATTATGAATATTTACAGTTATGGCAACAGGAAAGTGAATTACAAAAAGAGTCTATTGACTTTTCTGACTCTTATCTTGAGGGGAGAGACATGGCAGCAGGAGAGGAGTTGATTGCGGAGAGAAAAGCACAAAAGTGGAACAAAAAAAATGCTCTTAGCAACAGTAGTACAGATAATAAGAATAAGTGTAATAAATGTAACAATGATTATTGTAATACTGTTGAATGTACAACTATTAACCTGTGCAAGCTGCACCCCATGTCAAACCTCCCTCAGGAATACAAACAAGAAAGTGAGCCCAGAACGATGTCAGCACCTCTTCCAGAAGCCATCCTACAAGACATCCAGGTGGACGCGACCAAATTGGTAAAGGCAATAATCAAACCCCCTAACGGAGGGTCAGGTGAGGTCGTGTCCACAGGTACGTACAATGTTTTATAGCACGCACAAACAAATGTACCCCATATTGTAAGACCAAAACAAGGTGATGTGATTGAGTTTAGTCCTGTCAGGGTGATCACAGTCCCCAATGGGAAGACTGATGATCAGGGAACCATTCCCGTCAAGGACAGTGCAATGCGCCATCCCTGGTCCCGGACAGAATTGAGATCAATCATGTCTGATTACCCAGATCCTAGGAAAGATCTAACTGTATGATCAAAGATTCACAGAAGGCATACCAACCCCCAAGACAACGACATAATCATGGTATCCAAGGAATCAGGTAGGTACAGGGAAAGCGGTTGATGGTGATGAGCATCCAAGCGTTTGAGGAGGCATCAAATCAACCAAAACCCCAGGCCATTGGCACATGGAGGAACTTAAGGATTTGTGATCTGTGTAGGAGAGAAGGGCATTATGCTAGCAACTGTAATAACCCACATAAAGTTAGACCCCCTAGACCAAGAAATGAGCAAAATTACAATACACACCATTATAATCAAGGATCACATAGGCAGGAAAGGTGATTATTAGGAATGGAGGCAAGCCTGAAGTAACGGTTAATGAAGTGGGAGGTCATTCACTAAAGACACAGGAATGACCAGGTGAAAAGTTGTAAATGTATTTGTGAAAAATGTTTTTCTCTCCCTCTCTCTATCCCCATCTCTGACGATTATTGGTAAGAATTCAAACATTGCATATTCGCTTGGTCCTTGCAGAAGTCTACCAAACCCCAGCATGACCTATCCACCACAATGTATTCTGGCCAGATACAGACAGTGGAATAATGCAAGTGCTGGTGGGGAGGGACTGCTCAAGGAAACCATTAGACACGTAGATACGACAGCCAAATAAGTCTGACAATGTTTTTCTAATGCTAACAATGTTTTCTTACAATGTTTAAAAATGCTTTGTTTCTCTTTTCTTATTGATGGTTATTGTCGAGTTATGTAATGTATATATGCACATGAATTGTTCTCTATCTCTTTTGTTTTTTTTTATTTTCTCTCTCTTCTCACTCATGTTTCCATGGTTTAAAGATGCTATGTCACCCCTCAGTTGGACCAATGGTAATGCCAGATTTTTGCTCCTTACAGAAAGATCGTCGGTTAGGAAGGAATATTGCATCACCAGAATGATCGTTTTTGAAGACTGACAGACAACACCTTTGAGAGGACAGCAGAACAAGAAGAACAACAAGACGAGAGAACTTATTATCGTAACGAGTTCTCTCCCCCTCAAACTGATTTTCTTATACCCCATTTACAAATTTCTTCTTTTCTCCTCCTGTAAGATGGACTTGCCCCAAGAGACTGTGATATGGATTTTTCCCGTTAACCATGATGTTGACCAGAGCAGTCTGTTTCGGTGAGAGTACCAGTGAGGTCGAGAAAGGATCCAGAAAGGTCCTGATGACTGAGACGGAGGTGTAAATTTCCAATAGCAACCCAATCACCAAGCAAAGGCGAGTACCGGGCACGATCTAACAACCATGTTATTTGTAAACAACTGTGAAGGAATGTTAGTTCAAAAAGAAAGTTGTATCTGTAGGCTCTGTAACAAAGTAATGCCAATCCAGTTTTAATATCCATATGGACCGGCATCCATTGAGTGACTATCACTCCTTAGTGGGTAACGTGTTAAACCAAACAGATTGTTGGGTATGCTCTCAAGTACCTCAGGGTCACAGCAAATCAGGGCTAGTACCATTTCCTTTAACGTTAGGGGAGGTACTTGAGCTAAGTGGTGGGAGACCGGTGGACCGGAGGTTTAACATCTCCAGCCCTCCTAGTTTGAAGCTCCACCAATACCATGTGGATAGGTCCCTCTTATGTTTTAACATCTCCAATCCCAGAAAACCGGGAAATTGGGAAGTGTCATGGAGCAACCTTACCATGACCTTTTCACACAGAGCAGATAGAATGCCTACAGATACAGAGCTCGTACGCCACATAGCCAGTAGAGGAAAATCTTTCCGGTATCGATATACCTTAGGAAATAGGATTACTAGAGTTGGAGAGGTATCACCAGGATACTGTGCACATATCGTACAAACCGATACGTGCATTAAGCAGATGGAAGAATTAGGGTCAGGAGATTTCACCTGGAAGGTTTGTAACATGGTCATGTCCTTCTCCGTCCCTTATGTTCTCCCCGATGATGCATATTTCATATGCGGGAGAAAGGCGTACAAATGGCTTGCCCCAAACTCTGAAGGATTGTGTTATATTGGAAAAGTATTGCCTGAAGTGATGACTGTTACACATGACAAAATGAAGGACATACACCGTGGTGCCCAAGCTCCTTATACTCACACTCATTACGAGCACCGAGTTAAAAGACAACTGTCAGAAAGGTTAGAGCATCCGGCCTCTGATCTTATCCATGAATCCACCGGGATTCAGGTTCTGGTAGCGTTAGATTTCACTCGTACCGCTCGGGGAGTGATGAATTATAGATACATTTCCGCACTCGCCAATTTGTTAGATAATATCACTGAAATGTATGATGACACGTTTAGATACACTGGAAGAGAACTTCAAGCTTACAAAACAGAACTAGTTCAGCATAGGATGGTTCTTAATTATCTTACAGCAGTAACAGGCGGATATTGTGTTACATTGGCAACACAGTACGGCATAAAGTGTTGCACGTATATCACAAATAGCACCGAGGATCCGGTAGAGGTCATAGACCAAAAGATGGACGATATTCTCCAATTGAAGTGGGAATTTCGTCGAAAACACAATCTCACCCTTGCTGCTGTAGGTAATGAGCTGACTGGTTGGGTGTCATGGTTGAACCCGCGAAATTGGTTCTCCGGTTTGGGAGACTGGGCTCAAGGAGTCATAATGGATGTTGGAAAGTTTCTACTATGTATCTTAGGTGTCGTTATATCGATTGGATTGATATTTAGATGCGGGCAGGCTTTAATGAGGTGCAAACAAAGTACAAAAGTGATGAGCTTGAGGAGTGAGGAAACTGTAATTAACCTGGATTTGATTTATGACCCAATGATAGAAACCAGAATGTGATGAAAATGCGATTATACGGTCCGTTTCTTTCACCTGTTTTTCTGCTTTTCTCCAAGATACAAAGACCCCCTTGGACGAGGAAGCTGACGAGACGAGATGTATACAGACAACGGATTGACCAAAGAAGAAGATTTGACAACTTTAAATATGGACACTTGATGAACTTTGCCATAGATCCCCAGTTTCCCTAGTATTTTTAAACTCACGCTAGCCCAACATTTTTGTAAATCTGATGGCACTGACAAAGCTTGTTGCTCATGCCTAAGGAGCAAAACAGCGCAAAGAAGACGACTCTCAACAGATACCGAAAACAACTTCGACGACAGATGTACATTTCCCTGACATAGAATATCATTGCATTTCTTGTAAGTGTTCTTTATCTTCATCTCTACAACCCTCAGGTAACGACACACATAGACGATAGGGAATACAGGCACAGATATCAGCAACCACATACCTCCCCCATTCATGTATCATCAACTAAAATGTGCATCCCCATTTTGTTACAACCACAGCCGAAAAGAGCTCGGTAAAGTTTGGCAGCCCATCCACAGACCTGTACCACAGGATAAGAAGGAATTCAAATGTATACTTCGCAATACCTCGAAGCTTGATTTACCACACGTACGGCACGATGATACATGACCCTCCAAACATGGACTCATACACACATGCTTCTGCTTTCTCACTAGGTCATACCCTCTTCACACCTTCTCCTCTCTCCTCCCCTACCCAACCATGGAAATCAATTAACCCCTGACTTACATTTTTCTCCTTAAATGTTTTGTGGCAGTTATTATTGACTGCCAAAGGGTGGACTGTCAAAGTCAGAAAAATGTCTCAATGCACGTTGCCATATTTGCACCGCACACTGGTCCGCGCTGCGCGTGCGTACGCTCTCCCGTGGATTCGCATACCCGCAATAACGTGCACTCGCAGGCGCGGTATGCGTATTTACGGTAGAGTTTATGTAGTCGTAGCGTGCGACTCATTCGTTACAAATGTTCACAATTAATGTAGTTTATAGATCATGGTCCCTTTGATAGATTCTGAAAGTTTGGTTAAAATACAATGTCCCAGAGCTGAGGAATCCCTCTTTATATCGTACAAAGGGTCTAACAGGAATCATACAGCAGTGTTTGGTACCCATCGGAAGAGTATTTAATTAGCAATATTCCGGTGTTGGTTTGGAGCGTATTAATCGCTCGTGCGAATAGTTATGGACATAAGAAGTTTATGTCCATTTCTATTATTTACACATACTCAGGTATGCGGCGGGAAACCCAGTTTCCCACCCACCTGAGCTGTTGGAAATCGTCACAGCCCACCTGTATGAATCACCCTATGACCTTTTGTTATGATACAGGGCCGAATTCCTTCGGCCAATGGACAATGGGATTGTAGGACCAGGAGATTGCATTGTGTGTGGGGCATAAATAGGCAGGCCGACCACATCCAGCTCTCACTCTCTCATCAACGGTTATCTGCTGATAGCCGGGAGCTGGATATCGAGGCGCAGGCGATCATACCCTTTGTGCGTAAGTTTCTCTCCGTTATCATTGTCTTTCTGTGAGCCAATTTCTCTCATCTCTCTCTCTCTCTCTCTCTCTCTGTTCTGTTCTCTCATATCTCCCCTAGACTAGGCTAGTATTGTATTGTATTAGATAGTATTGTATTGTATTGCATTTAGGTCAGTGTAGTATTGTCTTTTTGTATTTATTGTTTAGTTCTGTGGTTAGGAAGTCTCTGTTATATTGTAGTGTATCATTTGTACTGTTATCCCCTTTTTACAAGTATATTAGATATAATACAGTTAATAGGCTTTGGAACCTAAACCAGCATCTGTGTATTTTCTATAGTGATAAGTGTTCACTTGAGCGTCGGTGACGCTCAAGCAGCTTTGTAGATAGTCAGGTTACACAAGGTTGCACTTACACCCTGTACTCACATTAAGGTATTCAGTGTATTTCATTGGTATAAGGTTTTATAATAAAGGTATAGTGTTGTAAGCGTCTGCATCGCTGGTGACCTCCTCGTGGTCTCGAGCGTATGCTACGCTACAGCGAATCATTCCCCTAGACATAACCAATAACGTGTCCTGTGATCCCTGGGCCGTGAGCGAACGTGACGCTTGAGCGTCTCGCCTACGGCTGAGCGATCGTTACGCAACTAGCGTACCATTACGGTACTTCTTAAGTAAACAGCGTACAGTGTTCTTAGCTTCATAAAGGGTTGTTATAAGGCAAAGGAATTTAGCATTGTCAATATATATATATACATATACATATACACACACACACACACACACACACACACACACACACACACACACACACACACACACACATTCATACATACACACACATCACCATTTCTAAAACAGCATACCACATGGCTCAGAATGAGTGACAGTCCTCTGTGCATTACAGCACCGGAAGAACATTTGCTTGGATTACTTCCAGACATCAGTATCATACTAGAACATAACTGCACAGCAGTAATGGACCATCTGTTGCACTTAGCTGGCTGCCCTGTAGGAGGTTCCGCTGAGCAGTCTGCATGAACACGGCGTCCAGAGGGGACTGTGTACCTTAAGCAGCTGTCTGCAATTTGTTCGGTTTAGATTGATGATCCGTTCTAGTCTTATACATATAACCTATGGTTACGTATATTAAGGTGTACTATGCACTACTATACTTTCAGTTCACTGTGCCTCTACCCAAGCTTAATTTAATATCCTAGTTTTCTATACTTTACAGGGCTGGCTTGGGACAGCCAAAAGATTATATTTATTCCTTATGCTAAATAAAATATTCATACTATCCTTTTATTAAATGTGATAGTATTTAATTAGAATAAAGTAATATAGTACCACATGGATAGTAAAAATAGGATTTTGGTACTTACCAGGTAAATCCTTTTCTTTGAATCCATAGGGGGCACTGGAGTACTTTTGGGATATGGACGGCTTTAGCAGAACAAAGGCACTGAATATTTACATTTAGAACTCTCCACCCCTCCATATCCCCGAGTACCTCAGTGTTTTTTACTGAGCCGAACAGGAACTATAGAGAGGTTGACAATGGAGAATTACCTATAACATAACGGACAACAACAAAGTTGACACATAACGTTACTAACAACGAAACAGTTGACACCATAACCGATAGAACCTTATAATTTGAACCAGTCGGTGAAAATGTGTTACCATAAGATCCCCTGAGCTTAATACAACCCAGGTAAAACTGCTCTGGGTGGGCGTCCAGTGCCCCCTATGGATTCAAAGAAAAGGATTTACCTGGTAAGTACCAAAATCCTATTTTCTTTTTCATCCACTAGGGGTCACTGGAGTACTCTTGGGACGTACCAAAGCTTCCCCCGTGGGCGGGAGAGCTGTTTGACACCTGTAACACTAGGCGGCCAAAGCTAGATGCTGATGCCGCAAACGTATCAAACTTGTAAAAGCGCACAAACGTGTGCACTGAAGACCATGTAGCTGCACGGTCAAGCTGCGTCGTAGAAGCTCCATGACCAGCTGCCCATGACGTTCCCACAGAACCTGTGGGATGAGCTATTACTGATGTAGGCGACTGTAACCTAGCCTTAAGGTAAGCCTGACGTATAGTCAGTTTTATCCATCTGGATAAGGTCTACTGAGAAGCTGGCCAACCCCACTTGGCAGCCTCATAGAGAACAAACAACGTATCCGTATTACGAACTGTAGACGTTCGGGACACAAACGCGTAATGCGCGTACCACATTCAGAGTTCTAGAATGTGCTGTCAACACAGGAACTACTATTGGTTGATTGATGTGAAAAGATGACACTAACTTTGGTAAGAAATCGGGATTCGTCCGAAGTTCCGCTCTGTCATCAGGAAACACCAAATACGGTGGCTTGCATGACAAGGCACCCAAATTTGAAAAACGCCTTGCCGAAGCTAAGGCTAGAAGAAAAATCGTTTTCCAAGTGAGAAACTTAATATCCACTTGCTGTAAGGGTTCAAAATATGAAGACTGTAAGAAATTTAAAACCAGATTCAAGTCCCATGGCGCTGTAGGTGGAATAAATGGAGGCTGTACTCTGAGGACACCCTGCAGAAAAGTGTGTACCGACGGCAATAGAGCCAATCGTCTTTGAAAATAAATTGACAACGCAGATACCTGCACCTTCAGTGTAGATAAACGCAGTCCTCCATCCAACCCCGTCTGTAAAAATAACAGAATACGGGATAACTTGAAAGATGATGTCGGAAACTTCCGAGCTTCACACCAACCTATATAGGCACGCCAAATTCTGTAATAATGAGCTGCCGTAACCGGCTTCCTAGCTCGTAACATGGTTGGTATAACCGATACTGTAATGCCCTCTCTTCTTAAGAGGGCGGTCTCAACAACCACCCCGTCAAACGCAGCCGTGCTAAATAGGGGTAAAAGAACGGACCCTGTTGTAACAGGTCTGGACGTAGTGGGAGCGGCCAAGGATCGTCTGCGAGTAGTCCGCGGAGATTCGAGAACCAAGCTCTCCGAGACCAATGAGGCATCACTAGTATGACTGTGACGGACTCTCTTTTGATCCGTTTTAGCAACTGAGAGAGCAGCGGAAAACGGTGGAAACAGATACACGAGGCTGTACGGCCACGCGATTGTGAGAGCATCCACCGCCACTGCCCTTGGATCTGTCGTTCTGGACACATACTGAGGCGTTTGTAATTGTGGCGAGATGCCATCAGGTCCACCTGAGGGTAACCCCACCTGTGGACCAACATGTGAAACACCTCAGGATTTAATGCCCAGTCTCCTGGATGAAAATCCCGACGGCTGAGATCATCCGTCTAGCAGTTGTCCACTCCCGGAATGAACCCAGTCGACAATATCACCTTGTGGTATTCTGGGCAATTGAGGATTCGAGCTACTTCCCGCATTGACATGCGGCTTCTCGTTCCTCCCTGGTTGTTGTGTATGCGACTGCCGTCGCGTTGTCTGACTGCACTTGGACAGTCTGAGAGCGAAGCATGTAGTGCATTGTAAATTGCACGGAGTTCCAGGACATTTATAGACCGCAATCTGTCGTGATCCGTCTAGAGACCCTATCGCTGACCATTTTAAACTACAACTCCCCAACCTCTGAGACTCTCGCCCAGAGTAGAGACACCCTCGCCCCCCTGTGGGGAATCTGCCTATGTGAGGGCGACCACTGCTGTTGAAATGGACGCGAGTGAAAACCTCCGAACTGAAGCGCTTCGAAAGCCCATCATTGTTCCTAATAGGCGAATACACAAATGTACCGATAGTGTGCGTGGCTTGAGCACTAATTGTACCAGATGGCGTATAATCTGTACTTTCTGGTGTAGTAGGTAAAATCTTTGATTGTTTTTGAAGTTGACACTGCAACCGTGGTGTACGTTAGCAGCGCAAGTCGGAGGAGCATCTGTTGAGACGGAGCTCTTATGAGTAGATCGTCTAAGTATGGAACGATTGTCACTGCCAGGGATCTGAGATGAGCTATCATCACAAACATCACTTTGGTGAATACCCGAGGCGCTGACAAGAGGCCAAACGGTAGAGCCTGAAACTGTTAATGGTTGTGGCGTATTGCAAAACGCAAGAACCTGTGATGAGGTGACCAAACCGGAATGTGTAAGTACGCATCCTGGAGATCAAGCGCAATCATGCAATCTTGTGGCTCCAAATATGCAAATACTGACCGCAGAAATTCCATCTTCAATCTGTAGTAAGTGACTTACTGATTGAGACTGTGACGGAGCCCTCCGGCTTCGGTACCACAAACAGACGGGAATAATAACCCTGACCTTGTTGGTGTACCAGGCCTGGAATTAAAAACTGCTGAATCCAGCAGAGACTGAATGGCAACCTGCCAAAACGCCTTCTTGTCGTCCGACAGAGGCAGTCCTGCCTTGAAAAACCGCAGTGGCGGGAGACAGCTTTCTTTTAACCCTAAATAGCGGATACATCCATGAGTGGATGTCTGGAAACCCGGCAAATGTAACGTGTAAAGGCGCGCTCCCACAATTGGAAATTCGAGATGGGCTGGGAGCCCGTCAAGCCACTGGCTTGTTGTGACTTTAGCGCCCTGGCGTTACAAGGCGTGACTGTTTTTGTACCACAGCCTTGACAAGACTGAAGTCTAAAGGCTTTAAACGCCGGACCAGAGTATTTCCGTCTTGATACCGGAGGAGGCAATGGCGGGAAACTAGACTCCCCCCCCCCCCCCCCCGCGCCCCCCGCCTTGGCCTGAAAAATGCATTTGTAAAATTTAGGACCAAACAACTTCTGGCCTTGTCGTGCTGAAACTAGCGACGATTAAAAGCGAGAGGCGAGCTAACAGGCGGCAGCAGAAGCTGTACAGAGATACTCAGCAGCTTCTCAGATGTGATTAACGATAAGTATAACGTGATCGTCATTGTTTCCATACACAGATCGCCCTAGTGACCCAAATGTATCTTGGGTCTTTATAAGGTTTGACACAGACGAATTCACCAATGGCGGATTCTCCAATTTAGAGGTCACTGTGTGGAAACGGGTAAATAGACTTAAATCTTAGTAAGATATCCTAAATAAGAAGCCCATTGAAGATCTGTCGTTTAGTAAATACGACGGATTAGATGTTAGAGGCTCCTTAGTCTCTGTAAATTTCAGAGACTGACTCACTGGTCATTAGCAATGTATGGTTGTCAAAACCCCGCACTATCTGACTGCTGGTCTAATGTGCCCTCCTCACTCGTATTTAGCGCTGTGAGGTTTGACATAGAATTGTCAGACTGCAACATAGCAGAAATGTTTAAATTATAAGACCAATTAAATTAACACCCTGGTACCCAAAGTGAAGTTGGACCTTTGGAAAGGCTGAGACTCCTCCGTTAGAGCTGGCGGAGTAACTTCCGAGACTCCGATCTTACCGCTCCTGTCGAGCGGAGTCAATTTGAATGGCCAATGCTTAACATAGGATCTGGGAATGAACCGGCTTCCGTAGTGGAAACCTACAAAACATACTGAACATGTGGTAGATTTATGTACAGACATTGTAGTAAAACTTATTTTTAGTCTGTGCTGGAGCCTTACTCCTTATACAGACAGACAACACAATAGCCAAAGGACAGACACTTGCACAACTCAGTAAATTTTTTTACTTAAGGTGTGTAATATATATATATATATATATATATCAAATGGAAAAAGAAGGACTGCGGCACTCAGGGACGTTTTGAAAAAATAGCTGTATTAAGTTCAATACATCATGGCATCGACGTTTCGGGGATTTTAACCCCTTCCTCAAGATGCGGTAGAGACAAGAAGAAAAGAAGGAAACCCACTCACCTTTAAAGAAGAATATATATATATTTATGGCCGAAATACAGTTCACATGGCCAGCCTATGTGAAACCTGAACCAAAATTCCCACTAACACCCCTGCGCCTCCGGTGGAGTAGAGATGTAGGGCAGGAACATTCTGGAATTACAAACTGGAAGAAACAGGAAGCATGGTAAAAATGGCCCCCATGCCATGCTTACACTGATAATCACAGGACAGGTTACAATACCTGCTGCAGTGTTAATATAGGCTCAATAGTCTATTATACAGTGATAATCACAGTCTAGTATACAGTGATAATCACAGGCAGGTTACAATACATGCCTCCAGTGTTAATATAGGCTCAATAGCCTATTATACAGTGATAATCACAGGCAGGTCACAATACATGCTCCAGTGTTAATATAGGCTCTGCCTGCTGACTGCAGTTTAATATAGGCTCTCTATTAATACCACCTATAGATATGGCAGCCTGTCATGCTATTCTTTCCCTTACATTTTCCCCCTTGCAGCCGCGCTGTAATCAGCCAGGTCCCCCCCCCCCTTCCCCCTGTACTCCCTGTAGCGCTGTGTCTCAGCGGGGAGCCGGGAAGCTCATTGCAGGGAGGCGAGGGACACTTATTGCAGAGCAGCGGAGGTCGGCTGGCCGGAGCAGCGCGTAGCGGCTTCCGGCGTCGCTAGCCGAGCTGCGGCGGGTCTCCCCCTCTGAGCGCTGGCACTTGCAATACAGCGCTAACGGAGCGCCTGGGGCGGGCGGACGGAGCGGCTGGGGCGGGCCGGCTGTATGAGCGGCGGGAGCGGGCGGCATTACAACACGGACCCCACACAGCATACCTTGTTGTAGGGAGGCCTGCGGCGGGCTTCTATCTGTAAGCTCCGAGCTCTTCAGTTTATGGCTGCGACGGGGCTTCTATCTGTAAGCTCCGTCCAGCTGTTGCAGGAGGCAGTGAGCTGCGTGTGGCTGTGAGGGTGCTCTTTGTGAGGACCGACACGCCATGCGCTGTCCGTGCAGCGGCACTATCCCGGACCCATGTTTTTACAGAAACTGGGAAGGGATGTGCTAAGTGAAAAAGTAAAAATGTAAAAGTAAAAATGAAAAATTAATAAAATCTTCAACTAAGTGTGGGAACTCCACACAAGCCTTGTTAGTGCTGTGAGCACAGAAAAAACACTGAGGTACTCGGGGATATGGAGGAGTGGAGAGTTCTAAATTTAAATATTCAGTGCCTTTGTTCTGCTAAAGCCATCCATATCCCAAGAGTACTCCAGTGACCCCTAGTGGATGAAAAAGAAATAACAGTAGAATACAAGTTGTAGGTTACACCTTCCCTTCTAATCCTACCCTCAAGGCCTATACAGTTAACCTGCATGCAATACAAAAATTACCTTTTGGTAGCTACCGGAATTTGCCTAGGCAAATAAAAAAAAATATTCCTAGGTGTACACCTGGGCTGCAAATTAAGGGTGAGATTCAAATAATAAATCACGCCCAATTTCCTTTATAAAATGATCTCCGTTATCGCGCATATTGCACCCATAGTAATCAGGTTGTGTAAAGGATTGGGTGCCTCGCTACTCCGGGGTAGCGAGCTGAAATAATGATACAACGTCCCTGAGGGAAGAAACAGAACGAGTGTGAAAAGAATTGAATCCCTCACTAAATGTCATGCATGACCACCTTCAATAACATACATCATGTAAAATCTGGACTCAAAAAGGTAGATAAGTATACACCTTACTCAGGGACGTGCAGTCAGGGGAGGCAGGGGAGGCAGTGCCTCCCCTGTCATTAATGCTTAAAATAATACAAAGAAGATACTTATGACACAGACTTTGTGTCATAAGTATATGTGTATTATTTTAATCATTTTTTTTCGTGTTAAAAGTGTATAGGAGGCACCGCTGTCGGTGCCTCCCGCTGACAATGTAAAAGGTCCGGAAGTAGGGGGCGGGGCCAAGGAGCGGGGAGTAAAATCCCATAAAAAAAAAAACCTGTAAGCGGCACTACTAGAAGTGCCTCTTTGACAGGGGCGTGCTTTCAGCCCATATGAAAGCACGCCCCCTGTCACTGTGGAGGAGGTGATTGGGCGCCGGACATCCTTTTACATGGTACTGGTGGCGGCTGTGGGTATCGTGACATCCCCTCTCCACATCAGCTGCCCTCCCAGCCACCTTCCCCCTCACTGCACCCCAGTTCCTTACTCTTGGAGACCCGCTGCCGCAGCTGATCGGGCTGACTCACCCCCTCCTATGCCGGATGACTCTCAACCGCGGCACGGGCTCACCAAGGGATTACAGTCACAGCTGTCCCGACTACAGGTGGCCCCTGGGACCCGCTGGACAGCGCCGGCCTCGGTGAGTGTCAGAGATCCGTAGCGAGAGGGGGGGTGGGGATGGGGATGGGAGCGGGCGATGGGGGGTGTGATCACCGGCAATAGACGGCAGCGGGAGAGGGGGGGGGGGGGGGGGGGGGGTAGGGAACAGAATAGTGACCACTGCTCCCTGCATGTCTGGCCTGACCATTTGGAGACCTCGACAGGGGTAGTGCTCAGGCGGGCAGTGGAACTAGATTGAAGTTACTGGTAGCAGGATAGTCTGGTCTGCTACCCTACCAGGAAGGTGTCCAACTACTGTTACAAGCCCTCAAGGGTGCAGGGCAATGCTGATCACCCTCTCCTTGTCACCCACTAATGTCACCCTCTTCCTGTCATCACCCTCTCCCTGTCACCCACTAATGTCACCCTCTTCCTGTCATCACCCTCTCCCTGGCATTACTCCCTGTCTCCCACTGCTGCCACCCTCTCCCTGGCGTCACCCTCCCCGTTACTCTCTCCCTGCAATCACCCTCTCCCTGGCGTTACGCCCTGTCTCCCACTGCTGCCACACTCTCCCTCGCATCACCCTCCCCGTCACCCTCTTCCTGGCATCACCCTCTTTCCGTCGTCACCCTCTCCCTGGCGCCCTCTCCCTGCAATCAGCCTCTCCCTGGCGTTACTCCCTGTCTCCCACTGCTGCCACCCTCTCCCTGGCATCACCCTCCCCGTCACCCTCTCCCTAGAATCACCCTCCCCATCACCCTCTCCCTGCAATCACCCTCTCCCTGGCATTACTCCCTGTCTCTCACTGCTGCCACCCTCTCCCTGGCGTCACCCTCCCCGTCACCCTCTCCCTGGCATCACCCTCCCCGTCACCCTCTCCCTGGCATCACCCTCTTTCTGTCTTCACCCTCTCCCTGCAATCACCCTCTCCCTGGCGTTACTCCCTGTTTCCTACTGCTGCCACCCTCTCCCTGGCATCACCCTCCCCGTCACCCTCTTCCTGGCATCACCCTCTTTCCGTCGTCACCCTCTCCCTGGCGCCCTCTCCCTGCAATCAGCCTCTCCCTGGCGTTACTCCCTGTCTCCCACTGCTGCCACCCTCTCCCTGGCATCACCCTCCCCGTCACCCTCTCCCTAGAATCACCCTCCCCATCACCCTCTCCCTGCAATCACCCTCTCCCTGGCATTACTCCCTGTCTCTCACTGCTGCCACCCTCTCCCTGGCGTCACCCTCCCCGTCACCCTCTCCCTGGCATCACCCTCTCCCTGCAATCACCCTCTCCCTGGCATTACTCCCTGTCTCCCACTGCTGTCACCCTCTCCCTGCAATCACCCTCTCCCTGGCATTACTCCCTGTCTCCCACTGCTGCCACCCTCTCCCTGGCGTCACCCTCCCCGTCACCCTCTCCCTGGCGTCACCCTCCCCCTGGCGTCATCCACCCCGTCACCCTCTCCCTGGCATTATCCACTGCTGCCACCCTCTCCCTGGCATCACCCTCCCCATCACCCTCTCCTTGGCATCACCTTCTTTCTGTCGTCACCCTCTCCCTGCAATCACCCTCCTCCCTGGCATTACTCCCTGTCTCCCACTGCTGCCACCCTCTCCCTGGCGTCACCCTCCCCGTCACCCTCTCCCTGGAGTCTCCCTCCCCGTCACCCTCTCCCTGCAATCACCCTCTCCCTGGCGTTACTCCCACTGCTGCCACCCTCTCCCTGGCGTCACCCTCTCCCTGGCGTCACCCTCCCCGTCACCCTCTCCCTAGCATTATCCACTGCTGCCACCCTCTCCCTGGCATCACCCTCCCCGTCACCCTCTTCCTGGCATCACCCTCTTTCCATCGTCACCCTCTCCCTGGCGCCCTCTCCCTGCAATCAGCCTCTCCCTGGCGTTACTCCCTGTCTCCCACTGCTGCCACCCTCTCCCTGGCATCACCCTCCCCGTCACCCTCTCCCTAGAATCACCCTCCCCATCACCCTCTCCCTGCAATCACCCTCTCCCTGGCATTACTCCCTGTCTCTCACTGCTGCCACCCTCTCCCTGGCGTCACCCTCCCCGTCACCCTCTCCCTGGCATCACCCTCTTTCTGTCTTCACCCTCTCCCTGCAATCACCCTCTCCCTGGCATTACTCCCTGTCTCCCACTGCTGTCACCCTCTCCCTGGAGTCTCCCTCCCCGTCACCCTCTCCCTGCAATCACCCTCTCCCTGGCATTACTCCCTGTCTCCCACTGCTGCCACCCTCTCCCTGGCGTCACCCTCCCCGTCACCCTCTCCCTGGCGCCACCCTCCCCGTCACCCTCTCCCTGGCGTCATCCACCCCGTCACCCTCTCCCTGGCATTATCCACTGCTGCCACCCTCTCCCTGGCATCACCCTCCCCATCACCCTCTCCTTGGCATCACCTTCTTTCTGTCGTCACCCTCTCCCTGCAATCACCCTCCTCCCTGGCATTACTCCCTGTCTCCCACTGCTGCCACCCTCTCCCTGGCGTCACCCTCCCCGTCACCCTCTCCCTGGAGTCTCCCTCCCCGTCACCCTCTCCCTGCAATCACCCTCTCCCTGGCGTTACTCCCACTGCTGCCACCCTCTCCCTGGCGTCACCCTCTCCCTGGCGTCACCCTCCCCGTCACCCTCTCCCTAGCATTATCCACTGCTGCCACCCTCTCCCTGGCGTCACCCTCTCCCTGGCGTCACCCTCCCCGTCACCCTCTCCCTGGCATTATCCACTGCTGCCACCCTCTCCCTGGTGTTACCCTCTCCCTGGCATCATCCACTGCTGTCACCCTCTCCCTGGCGTCACCCTCTCCATGGTGTCCTCTCCCTGCAATCACCCTTTCTCTGGCATTACTCCCTGTCACCCACTGCTGCCACCCTCTCCCTGGCGTCATCCTCCCCGTCAACCACTACCTGGCATCATCCACTGCTGCCACCCTCTCCCTGGCATCACGCTCCTTCTGTCACCTTCTCCCTGGCATCACGCTCTTCCTGTCACCCTCTCCTTGGCGTCACCCACTCTGTCATCCTCAGCTGTTCACCCTCTATCTAGCGTCACCCTCTCCCTGTCACCCACTGCTGGCTATTTTGTTGTCCAGGACTTCCATTAACTTAATAGCGCCACACCCATGGTGCTATTAAGTTAATGGAAACACTGGACAACAAAATTGCATTCATGATCTCCTCCCACTCCCTCCCCAGTCCCAAACAGTAATTTATTTTTTTCTATAAAAATTTACAATATATTAGCCGCCTGCTCATCACAAGTTTAATGAGCAGGCAGGCTGCGGGCATTGGCGGCAGTGGCGGCATCGGACTGAGATGTGAAATAGTGGTGGAGTGCCAGGGCAGTTGATGTGTGGGCGAATTGTAAGGCGGTGGTGGGGGTAGTGGGCATTGGCTCAGGGGCAGTCGCGGGCATTGGCTCAGCGGCGGTAGGGGTCATCGGCGGGATTAGACGGACATGGCTGCAGTGCCTCACCAGCCACTGACCTCACCGCACGCCACTGACCTTACTATATATAACTTTCTGATTGTGGCGCTGTAGACACCCAGTAAATGTCCTCTTTAAGTGCTTGTCTACGTTTGATGAACTGTATGATAACTCATGAATCCGTATATCCTGTATATTTGCATTAAACTTATTTTATGCGTTGAATTGTGCGAACTGCAATTTAGGAGTCTCCTCAAGGCACAGTACTTTACTTCAGTAGACAGAACTTGTTACAATTTTGTGTCTTTCCCGTTGTATCCAATGCTGCTAGGTTGTCTGGCAGTGCTCCCAGGGTCTAATAGTTACTTTGTCTAACCAGACTGTATATTTTCTATCCAAATACTGTATGTTGTCAAAGTCTAAGTTACTTGTCTGGCAGCATTTACTGATATCTCCCTAGTAGTGTACTAAATTTAATTGTCTAGGAGCGATGTTTAATACCAAGGTATATATTAAACTGTAGCTAATAGAGGTCAATGTCAATGATGTCCCTTGGAGTATACTTACCTGTATAAACTAAAATGTCTATAGATGATGTAGGTGAGTGCAGTTTCAGTTCTCACCAATCCACATTTGGCTGCACTCTCTCTCACACTGGCTCTCCATATGCTGCTCTGGATAGTGCGGGATTATTCTCTCCCTCGACCTCCTGCTCCCTATTGGCACCTCGTCTGACTACATTCCGCCTCTGTAGGGAAGATTGACTTGAGCTCCTGATGACCTCTTACACTGCGTCAGACTCTGCGATACACCTTCAGTTATCGTGTCATTATATGTATAGCTTGCATCTGCAGGAGGTCTCAGAGCATCCTAGATGTGCCCAGCTATATTAAATGCATCAGGGTAGCGTCCTCAGCCTCCCACTACCTGCTCACTGTTTACAGCCAGATGTGAGCGGCAGCAGGTGAAGCGAGTAAAGCACTTATTCCCTGGCCATGCATAGACGACCACACCGCCAGTCACCTATCTGCTCACCTAGGGGTCTATTCATGCAGCAGTGAAAAGCCCTGTTTTGCGTTAAACAGGGCTTTTCTCTGCCTACTGCAATTCACAGAGCGGGTTACCGTGGAGAAGTCTCTGACTTCTTCAGCGGTACCCCCGCGCTCTGCCTGAATCGCATCACCATACCTTTGTATGGTGAGTGCGATTCATGAAGGTGCGGAAAGCTCTGCTTTCCGCTTCTCCATGGAGTTCAGGTTCGCCATCTCAGGACGGCGTAACCTGAACTGTAGTGCGGAGACATCAGGGAAGCTCAATGCTTCCCTGATCGCTGCTCTGCACCTCGCGCTGGCTCCGCCCCCCGACCTCCCAGCAACCACTGCGGCCTGCCGGGAGGTCAACACCCTGCGCATAGGGACCCGCCGCTGTACCCCGCGCATCGCTTGGAAGGACCGCTGGAGAAGACCTCACCGCAGGAGCCCTAGACACCGCAGCGCATCGTCGGAAGGGTAAGTATACATGAATTGCTACTTATCACAGCTATACATCGCATCGAAGCAATGCGATGTATAGTGATAAGTAGCAATTCTGTTTTCGTTTTCTGTATGAATAGACCCCCTAATGTTTACAGCTGGTGAGCGACAGCAGAAGGGACTTCAGCGGTAATGCCTACTATGCGCCACTGCACTATAAGCTGCTGTTGCTTGGCGCCGGCAATAGCTCCAGAATTATCCTCCGCCCTTTACAGCTCTTAAGTGGCGGGGAGTCATCCGAGGACTGCGCTCTCACCAAGGGATCTCCAGGCTGACCCGATCAGCGCAGAACAGCCCTTTTTATGCGTGTACACAGACATGCTCGCGCTGATCAACAGCCTCTAATTGGGTCCCCCTTACCGCCGCATCCAATCAATATCCTCCGCTGCATACGGCTCGCGGTCAGCACAGGGAAACCTGCTTTGTACTATGCAGGGTATTCCCCTAGCGGCTCGCGATCAGCGCTTGGACCTGCTTTTGCCGCCATGCAGAATATCACTTCCATGGCTAGCGGGTAAGTGTGGCTCGAGAGACCCAGTTCTTCTCGCCCTGCAGGCAGTTACTCCCGACTCGCGGTCATTGATAGGGATGAACCTATCTATAACGCTCCTGCAGGCCATCGCTCTCAACCATCACTATGAGAGCTGATGACCTGTCTAATATGCTAGATGTAAATCTCTGTGCTTACCGTTACCCCAAACAACACTACTGTACATTATTAATATATATATATATATATATATATACACATACACACTGTGTGTGTGTGTGTGTGTGTATGTATATATATATATATATATATATATATATATATATATATATATATATATATATATATATATATATAGCAAATGGAAGGACTGCGGCACTCGTATAAGAAGATGATAAAGGTGCTATTTATTGGATCAAATCCATCATAAAAATGCCATGTGAAGCCGACGTTTCGGTGCCATGCACCGTTTTCAAGGCAGGCATATACAAGCCCTGAGGACGGGGAGTTCCCCCGAAACATGTCGGAATAAAACCACCGCTTTTTCAATCTAAGTTGTGAGCCTGCTTGAGTGCCGCCGCCTTCTGCAGTACATATTGAGGATCAGCCTTGGTCCCCTAGGAAGGCACCGCAGCAAGAGTCCTTGTGGGTGAGTGAGTGCCGGGACTGCAGTATCCCCTATATATATATATATATATATATATATATATATATACATACATACATACATACATACATACATACATACATACACACACACACACACACACACACACACAAGAATGGTATCAAGTTGCGCTCGGGATATGAAAAAGCAGCACCTCTAGAAGAATCCCTCGTCAGCAAGGATTCACAAATAATAAATACGTACAGAATCTGAGGGCGCTAGTGACTTATTACAGACAATCAATATAATTTAAAATGTATTCTTAAAATACAATGTATATCTCTATTTCATCTTTTCAAATAACATTGTTATCATACAGGATGGATACAACATCAAAAGATTTCGATATACACCAATCAAGTTTTTGCTCAATTACAGTACCCAATTCAAATATATACCAATCAGGTTTTAATTAGATGTAGAACCCAACGCGTTTCGTCCCTTAGGACTTCTTCAGGGGTATTAGATCTGAATAAACAGAAAAAGTACAATGACTTAAAATCACAATACATAAATGAATGGAACCATCCAGACCCATTGGTTAGATACAAAAAATTAAACATAATTTTGACTAAAATTAATATAATTTCCTTTTCATTAGTACCCATATTTAGTGAAAAATAATAGCATAATTTGGACTATAATACAATAGCCATTTCGTTAGTGCCAGTATATAGTGGAGATAGAGCAGGTGTTCTCTTTTTGAATATAATTTTCTCTATTGTAGGTCTGTTTTAATTTTATAGACCTACTTCACCAATATTTGACTGTTTTTATAAATAATAGTCAAAGGAATTGTCTCTCTGGTTTCAGTCTATGAGTCCATTAGGTATGTATATGGTTTAAAAAATTTTTGTCACATGGGTGATTAATTCTGAGAAATACCCACATACAATGAAAAATCATTTTTACCATAGGTCCAATATTGGTGTAGGCTTTTCTTGATCTCACTATTATGGATACAGTCTGGAGTTATTAGTTTCAGACTTATGTTGGTATGTATATCTATTCATTACCTAGTTCACGACACCTGCTCTATCTCCACTATATACTGGCACTAACGAAATGGCTATTGTATTATAGTCCAAATTATGCTATTATTTTTCACTATATATGGGTACTAATGAAAAGGAAATTATATTGATTTTAGTCAAAATTATGTTTAATTTTTTGTATCTAACCAATGGGTCTGGATGGTTCCATTCATTTATGTATTGTGATTTTAAGTCATTGTACTTTTTCTGTTTATTCAGATCTAATACCCCTGAAGAAGTCCTAAGGGACGAAACGCGTTGGGTTCTACATCTGATTAAAACCTGATTGGTATATATTTGAATTGGGTACTGTAATTGAGCAAAAATAGGATTTTGGTACTTACCAGGTAAATCCTTTTCTTTGAATCCATAGGGGGCACTGGAGTACTCTTGGGTTATGGACTGGGCGTAGCGGAAATGGCACATATTTAAATATTTAAATTAGTAACTGGCCATCCCCTCCATAATCCCATAGAGCCTTCAGTATTTTTACTGGGCCGAACAGGAGTGATAGAGAGGATGAACCATAGAGAATTACATATAACATTATATGAACCTATAACATTATAATATAATGGTCAACCCTAAAGTTGACACACAACGGAACTGATAACAATCAGTTGATACCATAACATCGAATGCATTGGTGATAATAAGATTTTACTTACCGATAAATCTATTTCTCGTAGTCCGTAGTGGATGCTGGGGACTCCGTCAGGACCATGGGGAATAGCGGCTCCGCGGGAGACAGGGCACAAAAGTAAAAGCTTTAGGATCAGGTGGTGTGCACTGGCTCCTCCCCCTATGACCCTCCTCCAAGCCTCAGTTAGGATACTGTGCCCGGACGAGCGTACACAATAAGGAAGGATTTTGAATCCCGGGTAAGACTCCTACCAGCCACACCAATCACACTGTACAACCTGTGATCTGAACCCAGTTAACAGCATGATAACAGCGGAGCCTCTGAAAAGATGGCTCACAACAATAATAACCCGATTTTTGTAACAATAACTATGTACAAGTATTGCAGACAATCCGCACTTGGGATGGGCGCCCAGCATCCACTACGGACTACGAGAAATAGATTTATCGGTAAGTAAAATCTTATTTTCTCTGACGTCCTAGTGGATGCTGGGGACTCCGTCAGGACCATGGGGATTATACCAAAGCTCCCAAACGGGCGGGAGAGTGCGGATGACTCTGCAGCACCGAATGAGAGAACTCCAGGTCCTCTTTAGCCAGGGTATCAAATTTGTAGAATTTTACAAAAGTGTTCTCCCCCGACCACGTAGCTGCTCGGCAGAGTTGTAATGCCGAGACCCCTCGTGCAGCCGCCCAGGATGAGCCCACCTTCCTTGTGGAATGGGCCTTGACAGATTTAGGCTGTGGCAGGCCTGCCACAGAATGTGCAAGTTGAAATGTGCTACAAATCCAACGAGCAATCGTCTGCTTAGAAGCAAGAGCACCCAGTTTGTTGGGTGCATACAGGATAACAGCGAGTCAGTTTTCCTGACTCCAGCCGTCCTGGAAACCTATATTTTCAGGGCCCTGACAACATCTAGCAACTTGGAGTCCTCCAAGTCCCTAGTAGCCGCAGGTACCACAATAAGCTGGTTCAGGTGAAACGCTGACACCACCTTAGGAAGAAACTGGGGACGAGTCCGCAGTTCTGCCCTGTCCGAATGGACAATCAGATATGGCTTTTGTGAGACAAAGCCGCCAATTCTGACACTCGCCTGGCCGAGGCCAGGGCCAACAGCATGGTCACTTTCCATGTGAGATATTTCAAATCCACAGATTTGAGCGGTTTAAAATGTGATTTGAGGAATCCCAGAACTACGTTGAGATCCCACAGTGCCACTGGAGGCACAAAAAGGGGGTTGTATATGCAATACTCCCTTGACAAACTTCTGGACTTCAGGAACTGAAGCCAATTCTTTCTGGAAGAAAATTTACAGGGCCGAAATTTGAACCTTAATGGACCCCAATTTGAGGCCCATAGACACTCCTGTTTGCAGGAAATGCAGGAATCGACCGAGTTGAAATTTCTTCGTGGGGCCTTCCTGGCCTCACACCACGCAACATATTTTCGCCACATGTGGTGATAATGTTTTGCGGTCACCTCCTTCCTGGCTTTGACCAGGGTAGGAATGACCTCTTCCGGAATGCCTTTTTCCCTTAGGATCTGGCGTTCCACCGCCATGCCGTCAAACGCAGCCGCGGTAAGTCTTGGAACAGACCTGGTACTTGCTGAAGCAAGTCCCTTCTTAGCGGCAGAGGCCATGAGTCCTCTGTGAGCATTTCTTGAAGTTCCGGGTGCCACGTCCTTCTTGGCCAATCCGGAGCCACGAGTATAGTTCTTACTCCTCTACGTCTTATAATTCTCAGTACCTTGGTTATGAGAAGCAGAGGAGGGAACACATACACCGACTGGTACACCCACAGTGTTACCAGAACGTCCACAGATATTGCTTGAGGGTCTCTTGACCTGGCGCAATACCTGTCCAGTTTTTTGTTCAGGCGGGACGCCATCATGTCCACCTTTGGTCTTTCCCAACGGTTCACAATCATGTGGAATACTTCCCGATGAAGTCCCCACTCTCCCGGGTGGAGGTCGTGCCTGCTGAGGAAGTCTGCTTCCCAGTTGTCCACTCCCGGAATGAACACTGCTGACAGTGCTATCACATGATTTTTCGCCCAGCGAAGAATCCTTGCAGTTTCTGCCATTGCCCTCCTGCTTCTTGTGCCGCCCTGTCTGTTTACGTGGGCGACTGCCGTGATGTTGTCCCACTGGATCAATACCGGCTGACCTTGAAGCAGAGGTCTTGCTAAGCTTAGAACATTGTAAATTGCCCTTAGCTCCAGTATATTTATGTGGAGAGAAGTCTCCAGACTTGATCACACTCCCTGGAATTTTTTTCCCTGTGTGACTGCTCCCCAGCCTCTCAGGCTGGCATCCGTGGTCACCAGGATCCAGTCCTGAATGCCGAGTCTGCGGCCCTTTAGTAGATGAGCACTCTGCAGCCACCGCAGAAAAAACACCCTTGTCCTTGGAGACAGGGTTATCCGCTGATGCATCTGAAGATGCGATCCGGACCATTTTTCCAGCAGATCCCACTGAAAAGTTCTTGCGTGAAATCTACCGAATGGAATCGCTTCGTAAGAAGCCACCATTTTTCCCAGGACCCTTGTGCAATGATGCACTGACACTTTTCCTGGTTTTAGGAGGTTCCTGACTAGCTCGGATAACTCCCTGGCTTTCTTCTCCGGGAGAAACACCTTTTTCTGGACTGTGTCCAGAATCATCCCTAGGAACAGCAGACGTGTCGTCGGAAACAGCTGCGGTTTTGGAATATTTAGAATCCACCCGTGCTGTCGTAGAACTACTTGAGATAGTGCTACTCCGACCTCCAACTGTTCTCTGGAACTTGCCCTTATCAGGAGATCGTCCATTTTCTTTGAAGAAGAATCATCATTTCGGCCATTACCTTGGTAAGGACCCGGGGTGCCGTGGACAATCCAACCGGCAGCGTCTGAAACTGATAGTGACAGTTCTGTACCACGAACCTGAGGTACCCTTGGTGAGAAGGGCAAATTGGGACATGGAGGTAAGCATCCCTGATGTCCCGGGACACCATATAGTCCCCTTCTTCCTGGTTCGCTATCACTGCTCTGAGTGACTCCATCTTGATTTGAACCTTTGTATGTAAGTGTTCAACTATTTCAGATTTAGAATAGGTCTCACCGAGCCGTCTGGCTTCAGTACCACAATATAGTGTGGAATAATACCCCTTTCCTTGTTGTAGGAGGGGTACTTTGATTATCACCTGCTGGGAATACAGCTTGTGAATTGTTTCCACTACTGCCTCCCTGTCGGAGGGAGACGTTGGTAAAGCAGACTTCAGGAACCTGCGAGGGGGAGACGTCTCGAATTTCCAATCTGTACCCCCTGGGATACTACTTGTAGGATCCAGGGGTCCACTTGCGAGTGAGCCCACTGCGTGCTGAAACTCTTGAGACGACCCCCCCCACCGCACCTGAGTCCGCTTGTACGGCCCCAGCGTCATGCTGAGGACTTGGCAGAAGCGGTGGAGGGCTTCTGTTTCTGGGAATGGGCTGCCTGCTGCAGTCTTCTTCCCTTTCCTCTATCCCATGGCAGATATGACTGGCCTTTTGCCCGCTTGCCCTTATGGGGACGAAAGGACTGAGGCTGAAAAGACGTTGTCTTTTTCTCCTTTATACGGCAATACTTCCATGTGCCGTTTGGAATCTGCATCACCTGACCACTGTCGTGTCCATAAACAACTTCTGGCAGATATGGACATCGCACTTACTCTTGATGCCAGAGTGCAAATATCCCTCTGTGCATCTCGCATATATAGAAATGCATCCTTTAAATGCTCTATAGTCAATAAAATACTGTCCCTGTCAAGGGTATCAATATTTTCAGTCAGGGAATCCGACCAAGCCACCCCAGCGCTGCACATCCAGGCTGAGGCGATCGCTGGTCGCAGTATAACACCAGTATGTGTGTATATACTTTTTAGGATATTTTCCAGCCTCCTATCAGCTGGCTCCTTGAGGGCGGCCCTATCTGGAGACGGTACCGCCACTTGTTTTGATAAGCGTGTGAGCGCCTTATCCACCCTAAGGGGTGTTTCCCAACGCGCCCTAACTTCTGGCGGGAAAGGGTATACCGCCAATAATTTTCTATCGGGGGAAACCCACGCATCATCACACACTTCATTTAATTTATCTGATTCAGGAAAAACTACAGGTAGTTTTTTCACACTCCACATAATACCCTTTTTTGTGGTACTTGTAGTATCAGAAATATGTAACACCTCCTTCATTGCCCTTAACAAGTAACGTGTGGCCCTAAAGGAAAATACGTTTGTTTCTTCACCGTCGACACTGGAGTCAGTGTCCGTGTCTGTGTCGACCGACTGAGGTAAAAGGACGTTTTAACGCCCCTGACGGTGTTTGAGACGCCTGGACAGGTACTAATTGGTTTGCCGGCCGTCTCATGTCGTCAACCGACCTTGCAGCGTGTTGACATTATCACGTAATTCCTTAAATAAGCCATCCATTCCGGTGTCGACTCCCTAGAGAGTGACATCACCATTACAGGCAATTGCTCCGCCTCCTCACCAACATCGTCCTCATACATGTCGACACACACGTACCGACACACAGCACACACACAGGGAATGCTCTGATAGAGGACAGGACCCCACTAGCCCTTTGGGGAGACAGAGGGAGAGTTTGCCAGCACACACCAAAAACGCTATAATTATACAGGGACAACCTTTATATAAGTGTTTTTCCCTTATAGCATTTTAATATATATAGTCATATCGCCAAATAAGTGCCCCCCCTCTCTGTTTTAACCCTGTTTCTGTAGTGCAGTGCAGGGGAGAGCCTGGGAGCCTTCCCACCAGCATTTCTGTGAGGGAAAATGGCGCTGTGTGCTGAGGAGAATAGGCCCCGCCCCCTTTTCGGCGGGCTTCTTCTCCCGTTTTTCTGAGACCTGGCAGGGGTTAAATACATCCATAAAGCCCCCAGGGGCTATATGTGATGTATTTTTAGCCAGAATAAGGTACTATCATTGCTGCCCAGGGCGCCCCCCCCAGCGCCCTGCACCCTCAGTGACCGCTGCTATGAAGTGTGCTGACAACAATGGCGCACAGCTGCAGTGCTGTGCGCTACCTTATGAAGACTGAAAAGTCTTCTGCCGCCGGTTTCTGGACCTCTTCACTTTTCGGCATCTGCAAGGGGGTCGGCGGCGCGGCTCCGGGACGAACCCCAGGGTGAGACCTGTGTTCCGACTCCCTCTGGAGCTAATGGTGTCCAGTAGCCTAAGAAGCCAATCCATCCTGCACGCAGGTGAGTTCACTTCTCTCCCCTAAGTCCCTCGATGCAGTGAGCCTGTTGCCAGCAGGACTCACTGAAAATAAAAAAACTAACAAAACTTTTACTCTAAGCAGCTCTTTAGGAGAGCCACCTAGATTGCACCCTTCTCGGCCGGGCACAAAAATCTTAACTGAGGCTTGGAGGAGGGTCATAGGGGGAGGAGCCAGTGCACACCACCTGATCCTAAAGCTTTTACTTTTGTGCCCTGTCTCCTGCGGAACCGCTATTCCCCATGGTCCTGACGGAGTCCCCAGCATCCACTAGGACGTCAGAGAAAAAGTGTTACCATAAGATCCACAGACCTTACCACAAGACAGGTAAACTGCTCTGGGTGGGCGTCCAGTGCCCCCTATGGATTCAAAGAAAAGGATTTACCTGGTAAGTACCAAAATCCTATTTTCTTTTTCATCCACTAGGGGTCACTGGAGTACTCTTGGGACGTACCAAAGTTTCCCCCTTGGGCGGGAGAGCAGTTTGGCACCTGTAACACTAGACGGCCAAAGCTAAATGCTGATGCCGCAAACGTAGCCAACCTGTAAAAGCGCACCAATATGCGCACTGATGGTCATGCACTGATGACCATGTAGCAGCTCGTCTACGCTGTTTCGTAGAAACTCCACGACCTGCTGCTCCTGACGTTCCCAAAGAACGTATGGAATGGTCTGACACTGAAGTAGGCGGTTGACCCGCTTATGACGTTCACTAGAACGTTTGGAATAGTCTGACCTTGATGTAGGCGTTGTAGCCTATTATGAAGCTAAGCCTGACGTATGACATAAGGACTGCTTGGTAGCTTGTAAAGCCATCTTCACTACATTATAGAGAACAATGTGTCTGTTCTACGTACAATTGTTTGGTTACATAAACGCGTAGTGCGTGTACCACATTCAAAGTAACTTAAGTTCTCGAACATATTGATAACCGAGGAACTACAGTAATTAGTTGATGCGTGACATTATACGATGTTTGACTGGAACACGGAATTTGTGCGAAATTCTGCCATATGACCATAAAACACCAGATTTGGGCCCTTGACATGCAAGCCACCCTATGTTAAAACACGCCTTGCTGAGAGGCTAAGGCTAAGAGAAAAAAGTGTTTACCAATTGATAAACGTAACATCCACTTGTTGTAAGAATTCAACAAATGAAGACTGTAAATAAAAAACCTAAACCAGATCACGTCCCCTGGTGCTGTAGGTGGTAAAACCAGATCACGTCTCATGACGCTTTAGGTGGTATAAATGGAGGTCTGAGGACACCGTGCAGGAAAGTGTGTACAATCGGCAAAGGAGGCAAACACCTTTGCAGGTAAATTGACATGCAGAGACCTGCACCTTGAGTGTAGAATATAATCCTTCACCAAACCAAGTCTGTAAAAATATTAAAAGACGGGATAACTTGAAAATGATGTTGGAAACTTCTGAGCGTCACACCAACCTGTAGAGGCACGCTAAACCTTGTGATAATGAGCTGCCGTACTGGCTTCCCAGGCCCTAACATGGTTTGTATACCAGATTCTGGAATGCCCTCCGTACTTGAGAGCTCTTTGAACAGCCACCCTGTCAAACGTTGCCGCGCTAAAACGGGGTAAAAGAACTGACCCTAGTGGGACAGGTCCGGACTTGGCGAGAACGGTGAAGGATCGGCTGCGAGTAGTTCGCGGAGATCCAAGAATCATGGCCTCAGAGGCCAATGTGGCGCCACTAGTATGACTGTTATGGAGTCTTGTATGATCCATTTTAGTACCCGAGGAAGCAGCGTAACCGTTGTAAGAGATTCACAACGCTGTACAGCCACGCGATCGTGAGAGCATCAGAGCATCTACAGCTGCTGCCTTCGGAGCCCTTGTACTGGACACATACTGGGATGGACACATACTTGGATGTTTTTTTTTTTTTTTGCGAGATGCCAATAGATACCCCTGTGGGTAACTCCACCGCTGGACCAACATCTGGAACACGTAAGAATTCAATGCTCAGTGTCCTGGAATAAGCTGCCTTCCAGCTGTTCCCTTCCAGAATCAACATGGAGCAACTTGCCGCATGGTCATGCGACTTTGATTCCGTCCTTGATCGGTGATGTATGCGATCGCCGTTGTGTTGTCTGACCGCACTTGGACAGTCTGAGAACGGAGCATGTGGGCCGCTTGCCGCAGCGCGTTTGACCGAAATCTCCGTGATTTGTGAAATTAATCATTCTGGGACCCCAGGTCCCCAACCTCTGAGACTCGCGTTCATATTTAGAATTATCCAATTCCAGACACCGAACATTGTCCCTGCGGTAAAATTATGTACTTGGAGCCACTAGAGTAGTGAAACTCTGGCCTACTATTTGATGAACTTGTAGGAGCGTGCAAGAACTTCCAGGTGAAAATGACCTGAGTGACTCCTTGCGAAGAAGAGTGCGTCGAAAGACGTCACTCTCCTTACCAATAGGCAAAAGGCCAAACGGATCAAGACTGTCCGTGGCTTGCATACGAACTGTACGTGATGACGAACAGTTTGTGTGGTATGTTCAGACAGGTAAATCCGTGCAACCACGGAATTATCCCTATGCATGAGTCCGTTATTACGGAATGAGGCTTGATATCTCTAGGTTAACAATCTAACCGCGTTGAACGACACCCTTGTACGTTAGTAAGGGCCGTTGCATGACGAAGTTTGAGACAGAGCTTTAATGAGCAGATCTGCCAACACTGAACTGTTATCACTTCCAGGGATGAGCTATCACGATAGCCATTACTTGTGACAACCCTAGGCGCCACACGAAGCCAAAACGGTAGCGCTTGAAAGCGAGAATGGTTTTTACTGCCAACTTTAGTAGGCCTGATGCGTCTAAGTACCTATTCTTGTTGAAATCCAGAAACACTGATTTTCAACCTGTAGTCACCAACTGCAGGTATTCATGAATGTGTAGTATAAGCGACGCCCTGATTGACCTGAAGGGTCAGTATCGGACTGACAGATGCAGCCAGCTTTGGAACTACCCCAAACTGGAATAATGACCGTGACTCTGTTGTTGACTGCAGTCAAAGTGCTCAATCTACTAGAGCTTGTATGGCGGTGTGCAGAACCGCGATTTTATCTTCTGACCCAGGCAGACCCGTCTTGCAAATTGTAATGATGGAAAACAATCAACCTTTGTTTGATAAACTGCGAACCCAACAATTGCGGATCCCCCAACTGTGGATGCCCACAACCGTGGATGCCCACAACCGTGGATGCCCACAACCGTGGATGGATGCCCACCACTGACGATCGGTGATGGGCTGGAAACTCATTCTAAGCCTGGCTTTAAGTGGCTTAGCTGTAAACGCCACTGAAACCCTGGTTACAGATGCGTGGAAGTAGGTGGCAGCACTTTAACCGTATAATGACGACAATCAGAGGTTATCGAAAACCACGTTCACTACCACCTGACCCGCCTGTGGCTGTTTCTGTAGCACGGGCCCTAAAGGACCGAGATGTCAAGACTATATCCTGAATCTATTTATTTAGGAATTTGTACAAGACAGGACGAAACATGTGGGCAGCGTAAGGTAATGTTTGTATTCTCGTTTAGAAACAAACACCGTCCTGTTAAGCACGTAGTGCCGCACTAGTGAAACTGAAAAACGAGAACTAAACCGGCTAACGTCCACAGAAACTGTACCTAGATATTGAGCAGATTCACAAGTGTGATCTGCGAGAAGCGTAAGGTGTGCTTTTTGTAGGGCAAACGTGAACTGTTTTGCCATGCAACCACTGCCCTGTTAAGCCGAATCGGGCCCAAACCAGGTTAATCAACAGCCCTACTGCTGTACACTGTAGGACACACTGCGACGGGTATCTCTGAAACTGTTAAATTAGAAAACAATCAGTATATACGCCAGCCTTCCCCAACGAGGAACGGCAATAGTGCGTATGTGCAGTCTTATTTGTCCGACGGACTCTGCAGCGAAGCTGCTATGTCTTAGCCTTACTCCTTATGTACACGGACAATAAAGTGTGTATAAATCTACATCACAGCACACGTGTTGTGCTGTACAAAACCAAGAAAAATAAAATTCCTAACAACACCCCGGCTCCTCTAGAGGCCGAGTGTTGTAGGGCAGCAACTTCCTGGGAAGAACCAGGAAGTAATGTTAAAATGGTGTCCGGCCATGTGCTTGCTTAGTGCAAGTTTGCTGATACACCAAGTTCCATATATATATATATATATATATATATATATATATATATATATATATACATATAGATATATATTAATACATGCACATGTATATACACCAACACTGTATACTATCAGTGTGTAAACACACAAACACATATACACACATATATATACATATATATATACACAACAGTTATATTGTATATGTAACAGAGACTCTGATATTGGCCACAGGCTTAAAACATATATATATATATATATATAGAACATGGAAGCAGCCCGGCACTCCGTTGTCCCCAGCGGGATAATGCTCCGGTGCCCTCCTAGGGGTATGGCAACCCCAATATGTACAGCAAGGGAGAAGCGGCGGCACTCAGAGACTTTCACTTTCACGGATAATAAAGCAAAGGGTGCATTTATTAGGTCAACGTTTCGGGGGACAGACCCCCTTCTTCAGGACACTGCAAACTAGTGAATGTGCATAAAAAACAACTTAAATACCTTACCTTTACCGTGAACCTGCGTCCGCCTCCACGTCCCAGCCGTCCGGTGTACGGAGCCCGCGCTTCCGGCAGCGTGTGGCATGCAGTATCCGGAAGTCGCGTCATCCCGCGCCTCGGACCTCCCTGTGACGTGGCTGTGGACAGAGGACAAACGGTAACTATGGAGATGCGACGCAGCGTCGCAACGCTGTGCTGCCACGCATAACAAATGTGACATGTAGTACAGAATAAAAATCTAACAAAACTATTATGAATGAATATATATAAAAATACATGAAAAGCAAGTGTGATACCGTGTAAGAAATAACAAACGAGTAAAAAATAAAACATATATATAAAAATGAATGTGAACAAACAATGCTGGTGTATAAATAAAACTATGCAAATTTATCATAAATATTGACTACTAATAACCCAGCAGGGTCCAGATTGGACCATATAGGGTCCTGTCACAACAAAACTGGTCGGACCAGAGCTCAATGAAAAAAATAAAAATAAATGTAAATATACAACAACATCATCATAATCATGACATCGCTAAGCATCAGATATTAACTGTATGGCAGGTATATTACCCATCTCATCCCTGGAACCAAACTGTCTAAATATACTTTTGAGAATGCACATGCCCGAGCTAGATGATTGAGAACAGGGCATTAGCAGAGGGCATGTTTACCTATGCCAACCCTGGCTAAAGGAAACACTGTAAATTCAGCTGTTCATTGAGGCCCCTGGGGTAGATGGTATCTAATTTAAAGATCCAACGGGCCTCTAGTTGTAATAGTTGGGCCGCTCTATCCCCTCCTCGGGCAGAGGCAGGGACCTGGTCCACTATTTTGTACCTAACCGTGGCCAAGCTGTGCCGCATCTGGGCAAAGTGGCGTGCGACCGGTTGGTCGCTTTTGCCAGTGTTGAGGGCAGCCCTGATGGCCGACCTGTGTAGAGCCATACGTTCCTTAAAAAGGCATTGTGTCTTACCGACGTAATAAAGACTGCAGGGGCAGACCAAAACGTACACTACATATGTAGAACTACAGGTCAGTGGCCATCGGATGCTTATTTTTCTCCCTGTGTGGGGGTGCTGGATGAAATCTCCCGTAAGCATGTAGCTACAGGTCGTGCAGCCTAAACATTTGAAGCAGCCGGGCTTCCGGCTCAAAAAATGCTTGGCTGCCGTAGCTGTTTTAAATCCCGAAATGTCATTTTTGACCACAAGGTCCTTAATATTGGCACTGCGAGTATAGCATGGCATGATTCTCGAGTGTTTCAAAGATGGTAAGCTCGGATCAGAGCTAATAATGGGCCACATCTGTTTGACCCTCTTATTAGTCCTGGAACTGTTAGTGTTAAATTCATTAACCCAAGTTGTTCTATCAGTGTTAGCCTTGGGATTTTGCCCTTTCAGAGCATCACACCTACTCAGAGCCATGACCTTTTTGCGTGCCTGTCTTAAAATGTTATTGGGATAACCCCTCTGGCGGAATTTCTCAGACATCAGATCTAACTGTTGTTCAAAGTCCCCAGGGTCGCTGCAGATTCTGCGAACCCTGAGGAACTGGGAAAACGGCAAGCCTCTAACCAACGATCTAGGGTGAAAACTGTCGTAACGTAACAGGGAATTTCGGTCGGTGGGTTTGCTGTATAGTGAAGTGTGGATCAAGCCATCATTCACAGTGATTTTGATATCAAGAAAACAAATTTCAGTGACATGCGAAGTGAGTGTGAATTTAACCGGGCTGGTTGATACATTGTGTTCCTCTATTAAAGTGTAAAAAACTTGGGGGTCATGTGTCCAAAACAAAATTAAATCATCTATATATCGAAAATATAGAGAAATATGGTCAGCAATGGATGTCTGTTCAAAAAACAGTCCACGTTCTATTTCCCACATGTAGGCATTAGCCAGTGACGGAGCCACTGCCGACCCCATTGCACATCCTTTCTTCTGTATGAAGAACCGGCCATTAAACAAAAAATAATTATGTGTAAGTGTAAACTCTAATAACGTGATGAAAAAATCTATGTCTGGCCCGGTGTACAATGGATTGTTGGTAATAAGGTGTCTTACTGCCATGAGGCCAGCTTGGTGCGGAATGCACGTATATAAGCTGGTAACATCTAACGTGTGTAATGTGGTGTCTGGATCAACCGGCCCGAATTCAACCAACTTCCTCAAAAGCATGTTGGAGTCCTTCAAGTGGGTGAAGGTAGCCTGGATGCAGGGCTGTAAATATGCGTCCAGGAAAATGGCCAGTGCTTCACATAATGAACCCCTGGCGGAAATGATGGGCCGGCCAGGGGGGTGTTGGGCATTTTTGTGCAGTTTGGGGATGGCGTAAAATATGGGGGTGACTGGGAACCTGCAACATAACTTGTGAAATATTTCTTGAGAGATAAGCCCTTCAGACAAAGCTGAATTTAGAAAGACATCTAGCTCAGATTTAAACTCTAGGGTGGGGTCAACTGGCAATTCGCTATATGTCTCACTATCAGCCAATAGGCGGTCACATTCTGCAATATAGAAATCTATGTCCAAAACGACAATCCCCCCACCCTTATCGGCTCCCCTAATGACTATGTCCTGTCGACCCTGGAGTGACTTAAGCGCCAACTGTTCTTCTCGTGAGAGGTTTTTATTAGTCCAGGGGGCAGGTGCATTCTGGAGACCGTCCATCATCCGGGTAAAGGTCTTGATGGACGAATTCGTAGAAATAGGATCAAATCTGGAAGTCATACCAAGTTTCCCAATCTGCGGCGGCAGACTTGACTTAGCTTGAGGCACGGTGGATTTGTCAAAATGTTCACGCAATTTGAGAGTTCTATTGAACTTGTAAGTCTCTACTTTCCACTTAAATTTATCCGGGGACTTGGTGGGGACATATGCCAGTCCTTTGGCTAAAACAGATGTCTCTGCCTGGGAAAGAGGCACCGAGGATAAGTTGAAGATAACATCTGTGTCTACCTTGGGGGACGGCCGCCCCTTTTGCCGCCTCGACTGCCCACCCCTGCGGGTTGGCGTTTTCTTCTGCCAGAGGCCACTGCGCGGGTGATTGCCCCTAAAGGGGCCCCCTGTGAGGAAGGGGTTTGATCCACATTGGGTGCATCATCGGTTTCGCTGGCTGACGTGCTACGTTGCGAATACTGGATGCGTTGTCTTCGGAAACCTCTGCCTCGATGTTGTCCAGAGGGAGCTGAGGTGTTGGATAACCAAGTGTAGACACGGTGTTGCTCATAGTCAGCCTGCACTTTCTTCAGTTTGTCCTTTTTAAACTTAATTAACTCGGTGCGATACCCCTCTATCTGGGTAGATAACTTTTCAAGCCAATTTGTAGACTTGTCTCCAGTGAGAGTATTCATGTGTTGATCCTCAAATGTTTTCAATTTGTCCCGTGTGCAGGTGACCTCTCTGGTGGACTCTTCGATGACAAGTAACATTAGGTCCATCGCACACTTGTTGAGGACTGCAATCCATCTTTTGCAGAAGGTGGGATTGTGCCGTCCAATGGTGGGGGAGTTCTGCACTCGAAACCCCCTAGGGATTTGCTTATTTCTGAAGTAGTCCGATAGTGTGCGGCCATGAAACATGAAATCTATTTCACGTTTCTTTAATTTAAAAAGTTCTCGGTATAACTCCTCATTCGAGGTGCCTGTGTTCTCATCAAATGCTGATTCCTTTAACAAGATATGGTCCGCTTCTATATCTGAAAAACTCAGCGTGTCGTATGTGTCACATTGTAAAATATACGACATAGCGTCTCCTGTATCCATGTCAGCAGCCGACATAATGCCGACTGTGTCCAGTGTAGTGGGACAGGTATTGCCTGTGTGGCTATGCAAAGGCCCACAACAGTGCTTTAAAGTGACAATGCAGAAAGTGCAAATGCTTACTGTGAAAATTGAAAAAAGTGCAAAGAGTGCAAAAAAAGTGAAAAAGAATCCCCAGTGTAAGGAGAAAGCTGTGATCCTGCTTGACATGAATTGGTTAAAAATGCACAGGTGCCTTGGCTGTGATGGAGCCACGAATGCAAATCTAGGATCCACTATATGTAGAACATGGAAGCAGCCCGGCACTCCGTTGTCCCCAGCGGGATAATGCTCCGGTGCCCTCCTAGGGGTATGGCAACCCCAATATGTACAGCAAGGGAGAAGCGGCGGCACTCAGAGACTTTCACTTTCACGGATAATAAAGCAAAGGGTGCATTTATTAGGTCAACGTTTCGGGGGACAGACCCCCTTCTTCAGGACACTGCAAACTAGTGAATGTGCATAAAAAACAACTTAAATACCTTACCTTTACCGTGAACCTGCGTCCGCCTCCACGTCCCAGCCGTCCGGTGTACGGAGCCCGCGCTTCCGGCAGCGTGTGGCATGCAGTATCCGGAAGTCGCGTCATCCCGCGCCTCGGACCTCCCTGTGACGTGGCTGTGGACAGAGGACAAACGGTAACTATGGAGATGCGACGCAGCGTCGCAACGCTGTGCTGCCACGCATAACAAATGTGACATGTAGTACAGAATAAAAATCTAACAAAACTATTATGAATGAATATATATAAAAATACATGAAAAGCAAGTGTGATACCGTGTAAGAAATAACAAACGAGTAAAAAATAAAACATATATATAAAAATGAATGTGAACAAACAATGCTGGTGTATAAATAAAACTATGCAAATTTATCATAAATATTGACTACTAATAACCCAGCAGGGTCCAGATTGGACCATATAGGGTCCTGTCACAACAAAACTGGTCGGACCAGAGCTCAATGAAAAAAATAAAAATAAATGTAAATATACAACAACATCATCATAATCATGACATCGCTAAGCAGTTAATATGCCATACAGTTAATATCTGATGCTTAGCGATGTCATGATTATGATGATGTTGTTGTATATTCACATTTATTTTTATTTTTTTCATTGAGCTCTGGTCCGACCAGTTTTGTTGTGACAGGACCCTATATGGTCCAATCTGGACCCTGCTGGGTTATTAGTAGTCAATATTTATGATAAATTTGCATAGTTTTATTTATACACCAGCATTGTTTGTTCACATTCATTTTTATATATATGTTTTATTTTTTACTCGTTTGTTATTTCTTACACGGTATCACACTTGCTTTTCATGTATTTTTATATATATTCATTCATAATAGTTTTGTTAGATTTTTATTCTGTACTACATGTCACATTTGTTATGCGTGGCAGCACAGCGTTGCGACGCTGCGTCGCATCTCCATAGTTACCGTTTGTCCTCTGTCCACAGCCACGTCACAGGGAGGTCCGAGGCGCGGGATGACGCGACTTCCGGATACTGCATGCCACACGCTGCCGGAAGCGCGGGCTCCGTACACCGGACGGCTGGGACGTGGAGGCGGACGCAGGTTCACGGTAAAGGTAAGGTATTTAAGTTGTTTTTTATGCACATTCACTAGTTTGCAGTGTCCTGAAGAAGGGGGTCTGTCCCCCGAAACGTTGACCTAATAAATGCACCCTTTGCTTTATTATCCGTGAAAGTGAAAGTCTCTGAGTGCCGCCGCTTCTCCCTTGCTGTACATATTGGGGTTGCCATACCCCTAGGAGGGCACCGGAGCATTATCCCGCTGGGGACAACGGAGTGCCGGGCTGCTTCCATGTTCTACATATAGTGGATCCTAGATTTGCATTCGTGGCTCCATCACAGCCAAGGCACCTGTGCATTTTTAACCAATTCATGTCAAGCAGGATCACAGCTTTCTCCTTACACTGGGGATTCTTTTTCACTTTTTTTGCACTCTTTGCACTTTTTTCAATTTTCACAGTAAGCATTTGCACTTTCTGCATTGTCACTTTAAAGCACTGTTGTGGGCCTTTGCATAGCCACACAGGCAATACCTGTCCCACTACACTGGACACAGTCGGCATTATGTCGGCTGCTGACATGGATACAGGAGACGCTATGTCGTATATTTTACAATGTGACACATACGACACGCTGAGTTTTTCAGATATAGAAGCGGACCATATCTTGTTAAAGGAATCAGCATTTGATGAGAACACAGGCACCTCGAATGAGGAGTTATACCGAGAACTTTTTAAATTAAAGAAACGTGAAATAGATTTCATGTTTCATGGCCGCACACTATCGGACTACTTCAGAAATAAGCAAATCCCTAGGGGGTTTCGAGTGCAGAACTCCCCCACCATTGGACGGCACAATCCCACCTTCTGCAAAAGATGGATTGCAGTCCTCAACAAGTGTGCGATGGACCTAATGTTACTTGTCATCGAAGAGTCCACCAGAGAGGTCACCTGCACACGGGACAAATTGAAAACATTTGAGGATCAACACATGAATACTCTCACTGGAGACAAGTCTACAAATTGGCTTGAAAAGTTATCTACCCAGATAGAGGGGTATCGCACCGAGTTAATTAAGTTTAAAAAGGACAAACTGAAGAAAGTGCAGGCTGACTATGAGCAACACCGTGTCTACACTTGGTTATCCAACACCTCAGCTCCCTCTGGACAACATCGAGGCAGAGGTTTCCGAAGACAACGCATCCAGTATTCGCAACGTAGCACGTCAGCCAGCGAAACCGATGATGCACCCAATGTGGATCAAACCCCTTCCTCACAGGGGGCCCCTTTAGGGGCAATCACCCGCGCAGTGGCCTCTGGCAGAAGAAAACGCCAACCCGCAGGGGTGGGCAGTCGAGGCGGCAAAAGGGGCGGCCGTCCCCCAAGGTAGACACAGATGTTATCTTCAACTTATCCTCGGTGCCTCTTTCCCAGGCAGAGACATCTGTTTTAGCCAAAGGACTGGCATATGTCCCCACCAAGTCCCCGGATAAATTTAAGTGGAAAGTAGAGACTTACAAGTTCAATAGAACTCTCAAATTGCGTGAACATTTTGACAAATCCACCGTGCCTCAAGCTAAGTCAAGTCTGCCGCCGCAGATTGGGAAACTTGGTATGACTTCCAGATTTGATCCTATTTCTACGAATTCGTCCATCAAGACCTTTACCCGGATGATGGACGGTCTCCAGAATGCACCTGCCCCCTGGACTAATAAAAACCTCTCACGAGAAGAACAGTTGGCGCTTAAGTCACTCCAGGGTCGACAGGACATAGTCATTAGGGGAGCCGATAAGGGTGGGGGGATTGTCGTTTTGGACATAGATTTCTATATTGCAGAATGTGACCGCCTATTGGCTGATAGTGAGACATATAGCGAATTGCCAGTTGACCCCACCCTAGAGTTTAAATCTGAGCTAGATGTCTTTCTAAATTCAGCTTTGTCTGAAGGGCTTATCTCTCAAGAAATATTTCACAAGTTATGTTGCAGGTTCCCAGTCACCCCCATATTTTACGCCATCCCCAAACTGCACAAAAATGCCCAACACCCCCCTGGCCGGCCCATCATTTCCGCCAGGGGTTCATTATGTGAAGCACTGGCCATTTTCCTGGACGCATATTTACAGCCCTGCATCCAGGCTACCTTCACCCACTTGAAGGACTCCAACATGCTTTTGAGGAAGTTGGTTGAATTCGGGCCGGTTGATCCAGACACCACATTACACACGTTAGATGTTACCAGCTTATATACGTGCATTCCGCACCAAGCTGGCCTCATGGCAGTAAGACACCTTATTACCAACAATCCATTGTACACCGGGCCAGACATAGATTTTTTCATCACGTTATTAGAGTTTACACTTACACATAATTATTTTTTGTTTAATGGCCGGTTCTTCATACAGAAGAAAGGATGTGCAATGGGGTCGGCAGTGGCTCCGTCACTGGCTAATGCCTACATGTGGGAAATAGAACGTGGACTGTTTTTTGAACAGACATCCATTGCTGACCATATTTCTCTATATTTTCGATATATAGATGATTTAATTTTGTTTTGGACACATGACCCCCAAGTTTTTTACACTTTAATAGAGGAACACAATGTATCAACCAGCCCGGTTAAATTCACACTCACTTCGCATGTCACTGAAATTTGTTTTCTTGATATCAAAATCACTGTGAATGATGGCTTGATCCACACTTCACTATACAGCAAACCCACCGACCGAAATTCCCTGTTACGTTACGACAGTTTTCACCCTAGATCGTTGGTTAGAGGCTTGCCGTTTTCCCAGTTCCTCAGGGTTCGCAGAATCTGCAGCGACCCTGGGGACTTTGAACAACAGTTAGATCTGATGTCTGAGAAATTCCGCCAGAGGGGTTATCCCAATAACATTTTAAGACAGGCACGCAAAAAGGTCATGGCTCTGAGTAGGTGTGATGCTCTGAAAGGGCAAAATCCCAAGGCTAACACTGATAGAACAACTTGGGTTAATGAATTTAACACTAACAGTTCCAGGACTAATAAGAGGGTCAAACAGATGTGGCCCATTATTAGCTCTGATCCGAGCTTACCATCTTTGAAACACTCGAGAATCATGCCATGCTATACTCGCAGTGCCAATATTAAGGACCTTGTGGTCAAAAATGACATTTCGGGATTTAAAACAGCTACGGCAGCCAAGCATTTTTTGAGCCGGAAGCCCGGCTGCTTCAAATGTTTAGGCTGCACGACCTGTAGCTACATGCTTACGGGAGATTTCATCCAGCACCCCCACACAGGGAGAAAAATAAGCATCCGATGGCCACTGACCTGTAGTTCTACATATGTAGTGTACGTTTTGGTCTGCCCCTGCAGTCTTTATTACGTCGGTAAGACACAATGCCTTTTTAAGGAACGTATGGCTCTACACAGGTCGGCCATCAGGGCTGCCCTCAACACTGGCAAAAGCGACCAACCGGTCGCACGCCACTTTGCCCAGATGCGGCACAGCTTGGCCACGGTTAGGTACAAAATAGTGGACCAGGTCCCTGCCTCTGCCCGAGGAGGGGATAGAGCGGCCCAACTATTACAACTAGAGGCCCGTTGGATCTTTAAATTAGATACCATCTACCCCAGGGGCCTCAATGAACAGCTGAATTTACAGTGTTTCCTTTAGCCAGGGTTGGCATAGGTAAACATGCCCTCTGCTAATGCCCTGTTCTCAATCATCTAGCTCGGGCATGTGCATTCTCAAAAGTATATTTAGACAGTTTGGTTCCAGGGATGAGATGGGTAATATACCTGCCATACAGTTAATATCTGATGCTTAGCGATGTCATGATTATGATGATGTTGTTGTATATTTACATTTATTTTTATTTTTTTCATTGAGCTCTGGTCCGACCAGTTTTGTTGTGACAGGACCCTATATGGTCCAATCTGGACCCTGCTGGGTTATTAGTAGTCAATATTTATGATAAATTTGCATAGTTTTATTTATACACCAGCATTGTTTGTTCACATTCATTTTTATATATATGTTTTATTTTTTACTCGTTTGTTATTTCTTACACGGTATCACACTTGCTTTTCATGTATTTTTATATATATTCATTCATAATAGTTTTGTTAGATTTTTATTCTGTACTACATGTCACATTTGTTATGCGTGGCAGCACAGCGTTGCGACGCTGCGTCGCATCTCCATAGTTACCGTTTGTCCTCTGTCCACAGCCACGTCACAGGGAGGTCCGAGGCGCGGGATGACGCGACTTCCGGATACTGCATGCCACACGCTGCCGGAAGCGCGGGCTCCGTACACCGGACGGCTGGGACGTGGAGGCGGACGCAGGTTCACGGTAAAGGTAAGGTATTTAAGTTGTTTTTTATGCACATTCACTAGTTTGCAGTGTCCTGAAGAAGGGGGTCTGTCCCCCGAAACGTTGACCTAATAAATGCACCCTTTGCTTTATTATCCGTGAAAGTGAAAGTCTCTGAGTGCCGCCGCTTCTCCCTTGCTGTATATATATATATATATATATATATATATATATATATATATATATATATATATATATATTGTAACACTGTAGGGGTGCAAGGCGCCTTTTCCTGGGGAATGTGGCCGCACGCAGCAGCTGAGGAACAACACAAGTCCAGTTTCTGGTACAACTGACCCCGGCCAGTTTTATTGAAACAGAAAATAAAACAAACCCCAAAATAAAAATACCTTGCCTGTCCGGCACTAACTAAACATAAGATGTTACTAACTGTCACTAAACAAAACACAGAGTTCTTCAGTACATACTGTATAGCTTACTTGCATCAGAAAGCGTGTCTCTCACACACAGATCCTCCAGCCTTCCCAGGCAGTCTGCCCATACTAATCAGGTTAGCAGCACTATAACACACTTACACAGCTGAAACCCTGATTAGCCCTCTGTGAGGCCAAAGACCCGAACTGGGCCCAATGTCTAGAACTCGCCTTATCTCTCTCTCAGAGCCTTTACCCAGCTTTTACAGCAAACTGAAAAGGTTCAGACAAAACAAAAAGCATTTTTCCTAGAAGTTAACATTTTCTAAAACATGTAAGACAAGAACCTGGGACAAATATACCTGCCCTCAAACACTATCCCAGTGTTCTTGTCACATATCCCCCTCCCCTGTTTCGACCTAGGGGCCGGAACACTTGTAGCCCCCAAACAGAAGATGCGAGACAATGCATCTGCGTTGGCCAATTGTGTTCCCGGTCTATGTTCGACAGTAAACTTAAAGTCCTGCAACGCTAGAAACCATCTAGTTACACGAGCATTCTTGCCTCTATTTACATACATCCATTTTAAAGGGGCATGGTCTGTCACTAGTCTGAATTGTCTACCCAAGAGGTAATATCTCAAGGTATCTAGTGCCCACTTAATGGCCAAAGCCTCCTTTTCCACAATGGCATACCTTTTTTCATGCTCATTGAGTTTCCTACTCAAATAAATGATAGGGTGTTCGTCCCCATCTCTGGTTTGGGACAGCACAGCACCTATCCCTACCTCTGAGGCATCTGTCTGTACCACAAATTCTTTTGAAAAATCTGGTGTTATCAACACCGGTTGTGAACACAAAGCCACTTTTAACGCTTGGAACGCCTTTTCTGCATCAGGGTTCCATTTCACCACATTTGACTGCTTCCCTTTGGTAAGGTCTGACAACGGCACCGCTGTGGTCGCAAAATTAGGAATAAACCGTCTATAGTACCCAGTAATTCCCAAAAAAGCCCTTACCTGTTTTTTATTCACTGGACGAGGCCAGTTTTGAATAGCATCAACTTTATTCAATTGGGGCCTAATCAGACCTCTGCCTATGGTGAAGCCCAAGTATTTGACCTCCTCCATTGCGAGGCAGCACTTCTTTGGGTTAGCAGTTAACCCTGCCTCTCTGATTGAGTCCAGTACTGCTTGTACTTTAACCAAATGTGACCCCCAGTCTGTACTGTGAATTACCACATCATCCAAATAGGCAGCTGCATATTTTCTATGGGGCCTCAAAATTTTATCCATCGCCCGTTGAAAGGTTGCTGGAGCCCCATGCAACCCAAAGGGTAACATCTTAAACTGGTACAGCCCCTCCGGAACCGAAAAGGCTGTTTTTTCTTTGGCGCTATCAGATAAAGGTATTTGCCAGTAACCTTTGGTCAGGTCCAATGTGGTGAGAAACCTGGCTGTTCCCAGCCTTTCTACAAGCTCATCCACACGGGGCATGGGGTATGCGTCAAACTTGGACACCTCATTTAACTTACGAAAGTCATTACAGAAGCGTATGCTACCGTCGGGCTTCGGGATGAGCACTATGGGACTGGACCACTCACTGTTAGACTCCTCTATGACTCCAAGTTCTAACATGGTTTTAACTTCCTTAGAAATAGCTTCTCGCTGAGCTTCAGGAATCCTATATGGCTTTAAATGAACCCTGACCCCTGGTTCTGTGACAATGTCATGTTTTATTATGGTCGTTCGGCCAGGCAGCTCTGAAAATACCTCCCTATTTTGGATGAGAAATTCTTTAACCTGATTGTTCTGATCAGCTGATAATGTCTCTGACACCTTCACTGCGGGAAGCAACCGGGGTGAAGACACCGAAGGGCAAGGCTCCGCTGACAGAGACAACCTATCTTTCCAGGGTTTGATTAAGTTAACATGGTAGATCTGTTCGGGTTTTCTCTTTCCCGGCTGGTATACTTTGTAATTAACCTCATTCACTTTTTCCCTAATCTCAAATGGACCCTGCCATTTAGCTAGGAATTTGCTTTCCACAGTGGGTACCAAAACAAGAACTCTATCTCCAGGAGCAAATTCCCGTATCTTGGCACTCCGGTTATAGACCCTCTGTTGAGCACTTTGGGCCTGTTCCATGTGCTCTCTGACAACAGGTACCACGGCTGCAATCCTATCCTGCATTTGTGTTACATGCTCAATAACGCTTCTATAAGGAGTGGGCTGTCCTTCCCACGTCTCTTTGGCAACATCCAACAGCCCTCTGGGGTGTCTACCATACAACAAATCAAATGGAGAAAACCCCGTAGAGGACTGAGGAACTTCTCTGATGGCCATTAACAAGTAGGGCAACAAACAATCCCAGTTTTTTCCATCTCTCTCAACAACCTTTTTTAACATACTTTTTAATGTTTTATTAAACCTTTCCACCAACCCGTCAGTTTGGGGATGGTAGATGGACGTCCTGAGGTGAGTGACCTTAAATAACTTGCACAATTCTTTCATGATCCTTGACATAAATGGAGTACCTTGGTCAGTCAAAATTTCTTTTGGTATTCCCACTCTACTAAATACCTGCACCAGCTCCCTAGCTATCGCCTTGGTTGTGATAGTGCGTAAAGGGACAGCCTCAGGATATCGAGTGGCATAGTCCATAATTACCAGGATATACTGATGGCCCCGAGCAGACTTTAACAAGGGCCCCACGAGATCCATGGCTATTCTGTCAAACGGGACCTCTATAATAGGCATGGGAACTAGTGGGCTCCTGAAATGGGGTCTAGGGGCATGATACTGGCATTCAGGACAGGAAGAACAATATTCAGACACTTCTTTATAAACCCCTGGCCAAAAGAACCTTTGTAAAACTCTTTCAGTGGTTTTTTCTGCCCCTAAATGTCCTGCGGTAACGTGACTATGAGCTAAATCTAGTACCGTTCTCCGATAAGGCTGGGGAACTACCAGCTGTTCCACCACATCCTCACCCCTTTTGACAATGTGGTACAAGAGCTCATTACAGATGGCCATGTGGGGATACGTAACCCTGTCACCTGGTACCACAGGTTCCCCATTAACAATCTTAACATTCTCTCTAGCCTTTATTAAGGTAGGATCCTTTAACTGTTCAGACGCAAACAGATCCTTCTTTACCTCCAGGTCAGGCACGCTTTCAGTTCTAACTACTATGTCTCTGTTCCCGGCAAGAGGGTCCTCACTGGACTCCCCATCTGTCACTTCCCCAGCCAAACTAGCAAAAGGCAAAGGGCCAGAAAGTTCCGAAGACCCACGTACATCCAAAAAATCACCGGTATTATCAACTGGCTTTTTACTTCTCACATCTGTTGATAACCGTGATTCCCACAGTTTCCAAAAATGAGGAAAATCCCTCCCTATTATGGCCTCATGCACCAAGGTAGGGACCAGTCCCACTTTAACCATTGCTGACCCACAACAAGTTTCTATATTCACCTCAGCAGTGGCATAATATTGGGTATCCCCATGTATGCAAGTTACCCCAATAGGTATTTGCTGGACCTTTAAGGGGTTCACTAACCCAGCTTTCACGAGGGTAACTAAACTTCCTGAATCTAGCAAGGCCTCTACCCGGTTACCTTCTAAGAACACATCACACATTTGTTTTTCCAGCTCAGGTGAAGGTACCACAGTACAGGCTAACCTAGCAAAGAAAGACATTCTGCGACATTCAAAGGCAGCATCACATTGCATGGGTTCTTGCGTGACTGGGCAATTGGCAATAACATGACCTGGCATACCACACCTAAAACATTTAACCACACGATTACCAACCCATTTGGGCAGCATAGACCGTTCTAGCCCCATTGGCCTGTTTCCAGGGCCAGTGTTTACAGTCTCTCCAGCCTTGCGTTCTCTTAACCGCCCAGCAACGTTTTCCCACGGAACAGTCTTACCAGTCTTTACTGAAGGGCGCTGTCGAGGATCTATGGGTTGCTGGGTGGTCATCAGTAGTTCCTCTGCTGCCAAATACCTCTCTACCATGTCCACTAATTGGTCAGCAGTACCCGGGTTTCCATGGCTCACCCACTTGCGCAGGACCATGGGCAAAGATCTCAAGTAGCGGTCCATGACGACTCTTTCCACCATCTGGGGACCAGTTAATGTCTCTGGCTGCAGCCATTTTTTTGTTAGCTGAATAAGGTCGTGCATCTGGGAGCGCGGAGGCTTCTCCATGGCGTACAGCCAACGGTGCACCCGTTGTGCTCGTACTGACAGCGTGACTCCCAGGCGGGTCAGGATCTCAGTCTTTAGTTTATCATAGTCCCGAGCCTCAGCAGGGCTTAAATCAAAGTAAGCTTTTTGGGGCTCACCTGACAGGAAAGGTGCCAGCAGACTGGCCCACTGTGCTTTCGGCCAGTTCTCACGCTCGGCAGTCCTTTCAAACGTGGTCAGATAGGCCTCCACATCATCAGCCTCTGTCATTTTCTGCAGGAAGTGACTGGCCCGTATAGAACTAGAGCTGGTTGGAGCACTGACGGCCACATCTCCAACCCGAGCTGCAAGTCTCTGCACCACTTCTGCTAAGGCCTCTCTATCCTGACGCTGTAGTCTCCAATTTTCCTCCATTGCCACCTGCTGCTGTCGGTTGGCCTCCTGCTGAGCCGCTGTAGCTTGCAGCAAGGCTTTAAGCAGATCTTCCATGTCAACAGATTTTTCAGGCGGCTTTGCAGCTGCTTTCACCCAGGACATATATCAAACCCTCAGGGGTGAGTCTCAGTAACTTCACACTGGGCTGTATCTGCATAAACCACCGTTTTCTGCAGGCCTCACAAAGCTGCTGCTTTCACTTATGCGCAGAACGGCCTGCTCGCATTCTCCACCAAGTTGTAACACTGTAGGGGTGCAAGGCGCCTTTTCCTGGGGAATGTGGCCGCACGCAGCAGCTGAGGAACAACACAAGTCCAGTTTCTGGTACAACTGACCCCGGCCAGTTTTATTGAAACAGAAAATAAAACAAACCCCAAAATAAAAATACCTTGCCTGTCCGGCACTAACTAAACATAAGATGTTACTAACTATCACTAAACAAAACACAGAGTTCTTCAGTACATACTGTATAGCTTACTTGCATCAGAAAGCGTGTCTCTCACACACAGATCCTGCAGCCTTCCCAGGCAGTCTGCCCATACTAATCAGGTTAGAAGCACTATAACACTCTTACACAGCTGAAACCCTGATTAGCCCTCTGTGAGGCCAAAGACCCGAACTGGGCCCAATGTCTAGAACTCGCCTTATCTCTCTCTCAGAGCCTTTACCCAGCTTTTACAGCAAACTGAAAAGGTTCAGACAAAACAAAAAGCATTTTTCCTAGAAGTTAACATTTTCTAAAACATGTAAGACAAGAACCTGGGACAAATATACCTGCCCTCAAACACTATCCCAGTGTTCTTGTCACAATATATATATATACATACATACATATACATACATACACACACAACAGTTATATTATATATGTAACAGAGACTCTGATATTGGCCACAGGCTTTTAAAAATTCCTGATGATTCTGCTGGCTAAACGCAGCTTAGTTATTGGGGCCTCCCTGCGGGCTTCCTCCCCCCTTCTCTCTCCTGCAGAAAAGAATTATTTGCAGGTGCAGCTATGATGGCTGCAGATTTCCCCCACACTGCTCCCCCCACGTTGTTCAGCAGACGGGAGACGGGGAGTGCAAGTCTTACCGACTGCACTCGGAGACTGGTGAGCGGCTGCCAGAGCGGGCCGCGGCAGCAGCTGTGCCCGGGTAGCTCGGCCGCCCACCCCATCAGAGTACCAGGGTAGGGAGGAGGCGGATTGGCGAGACGGGGAGCGGCGAGCGTTCCGGCGGTAGTGGCGGAAGCTGCTCGCTAGCTACCCCTGCAAGCGGCCAGCGGCGCCGGGTGAGCCAGAAAGCGTTGAGCGGCCTGCGCAGTGCCGGGGTTTGCTCGCCCTGTGTGAAGAATTAGCAAGGGATTTTACAAGTGGCAGGCAGCAGGGGAACGTCATTAAAGTATATAACACATACAGTCCCCACATAATGGGCGGCAGCGTGAGCTGACCGCCCGCAATAGACAGATAAAGTAAGTAAATGAGCGGCGGCAGTGAGAGCTGCCTACCGCTCAGTACCTGCACCACCTGCGGAGGCCATGACGGGACCTTTCTGTAAGCGCCGTCCTGCGTCCTTGTGCAGCCCGTGGCTGCAATCAGCTGCGCTGATTTTAGTCAATGGCGGGGCCCTTTGTATGAGCGCCGGCAGACCATCTGCTGCTAATGCAGCACCAATGATCCCTAACCCGAACTTCTCTGATAAGTTGGGAAGTGATCAGGTAGAAAAAATAATCTTGTTGAAATAATCTTGCTTGAAGAATCGCAGGAGTTCAGTCCTCAGTACCTTCCGCTAGAGGCACAGAAAAATACTGGAGGCTCTATGGGATTATGGAGGGGATGGCCAGTTACTAATTTAAATATGTGCCATTTCCGCTACGCCCAGTCCATAACCCAAGAGTACTCCAGTGACCCCTAGTGGATGAAAAAGAAAACTTGATTGGTGTATATCGAAATCTTTTGATGTTGTATCCATCCTGTATGATAACAATGTTATTTGAAAAGATGAAGTAGAGATATACATTGTATTTTAAGAATAAATTTTAAATTATATTGTCTGTAATAAGTCACTAGCGCCCTCAGATTCTGTACGTATATATATATATATATATATATATATATATATATATATATACTTATTTATCTACTTATTAGGGTAAGTATTTCATATTTGTACCACTATCCTATATTTATTCATTATTTATTTTTCTCTGACGTCCTAGTGGATGCTGGGGACTCCGTCAGGACCATGGGGATATAGCGGCTCCGCAGGAGACAGGGCACAATAATAAAAGCTTTAGGATCAGGTGGTGTGCACTGGCTCCTCCCCCCATGACCCTCCTCTAAGCCTCAGTTAGATTTTTGTGCCCGACGAGAAGGGTGCAATCTAGGTGGCTCTCCTGAGCTGCTTAGAATAAAAGTTTAAGTTAGGTTTTTTATTTTCAGTGAGCCCTGCTGGCAACAGGCTCACTGCTACGAGGGACTTAGGGGAGAGAAGAAAACTCACCTGCGTGCAGGATGGATTTGCTTCTTAGGCTACTGGACACCATTAGCTCCAGAGGGAGTCGGAACACAGGTCTCACCCTGGGGTTCGTCCCGGAGCCGTGCCGCCGACCCCCCTTGCAGATGCCGAAGTTGAAGAGGTCCAGAGGTCCAGAAACAGGCGGCAGAAGACTTTCAGTCTTCATAAGGTAGCGCACAGCACTGCAGCTGTGCGCCATTGTTGTCAGCACACTTCACCAACAGTCACCAACTGTCACTGAGGGTGCAGGGCGCTGGGGAGGGCGCCCTGGGCAGCAATGTATAATACCTTTTTATGGCTAAAATACATCACATATAGCCCTTGAGGCTATATGGATGTATTTAACCCCTGCCAGATCTCACAAACTCCGGGAGAAGAGCCCGCCGAAAAGGGGGCGGGGCCTATTCTCCTCAGCACACGGCGCCATTTTCCTGCTCAGCTCTGCTGTGAGGAAGGCTCCCAGGCTCTCCCCTGCACTGCACTACAGAAACAGGGTTAAAACAGAGAGGGGGGGCACTTATTTGGCGACATGATTACATATATAAAAATGCTATAAGGGAAAACACTTGTATAAGGGGTTGTCCCTGTATAATTATAGCGTTTTTGGTGTGTGCTGGCAAACTCTCCCTCTGTCTCCCCAAAGGGCTAGTGGGGTCCTGTCCTCTGTCAGAGCATTCCCTGTGTGTGTGCTGTGTGTCGGTACGTGTGTGTCGACATGTAGGAGGACGATGTTGGTGAGGAGGCGGAGCAAATTGCCTGTATTGGTGATGTCACTCTCTAGGGAGTCGACACTGGAATGGATGGCTTATTTAGGAATTACGTGATAATGTCAACACGCTGTAAAGGTCGGTTGACGACATGAGACGGCCGGCAAACAAATTAGTACCTGTCCAGGCGTCTCAGACACCGTCAGGGGCTTGTAAAAACGCCCATTTACCTCAGTCGGTCGACACAGACACAGACACGGACACTGACTCCAGTGTCGACGGTGAAGAAACAAACGTATTTTCCTTTAGGGCCACACGTTTCATGTTAAGGGCAATAAAGGAGGTGTTACATATTTCTGATACTACAAGTACCACAAATAAGGGTATTATGTAGGGTGTGAATAAACTACTTGTAGTTTTTCCTGAATCAGATAAATTAAATGAAGTGTGTGATGATACGTGGGTTTCCTCCGATAGAAAATTATTGGCGGTATACCCTTTCCCGCCAGAAGTTAGGGCGAGTTGGGAAACACACCTTAGGGTGAATAAGGCGCTCGCACGCTTATAAAAACAAGTGGCGTTACCGTCTCCAGATACGGCAGCCCTCAAGGAGCCAGCTGATAGGAAGCTGAAAAATATCCTAAAAGTATATACACATATACTGGTGTTATACTACGACCAGCAATCGCCTCAGCCTGGATGTGCAGCGCTGAGGGGGCTTGGTCGGATTTCCTGACTGAAAATATTGATACCCTTGACAGGGACAAGATTTTATTGACTATAGAGCATTTTAAGGATGCATTTCTATATATGCGAGATGCGCAGAGGGATTTTTGCATTCTGGCATCAAGAGTAAATGTGATGTCCATATCTGCCAGACGACAGTGGTCAGGTGATGCAGATTCCAGACGGCACATGGAAGTATTGCCGTATAAAGGGGCGGTCCATCGGACCTGGTGGCCATGGCAACAGCTGAAAAATCCACCTTTTGTTACCCCAAGTCACATCTCAGCAGAAAAGGACACAGTCTTTTCAGTCTCAGTCCTTTCGTCCCCATAAGGGCAGGCGGGCAAAAGGGCCAGTCATATCTGCCCAGGGGTAGAGGAAAGGGAAGAAGACTGCAGCAGGCAGCCCATTCCCAGGAACAGAAGCCCTCCACAGCTTCTGCCAAGTCCGCAGCATGACGCTGGGGCCGTACAAGCGGACTCAGGTGCGGTAGGGGGTCATCTCAAGAGTTTCAGCACGCAGTGGGCTCACTCACAAGTGGACTCCTGGATCTTACACGTAGTATCCCAGGTGTACATTGGAAATTCGAGACGTCTCCCCCTCACAAGTTCCTGAAGTCTGCTTTACCAACGTCTCCCTCCGACAGGGAGGCAGTATTGGGAACAATTCACAGGCTGTATTCCCAGCAGGTGATAATCAAAGTACCCCTTCTACAACAAGGGAAGGGGTATTATTCCACACTATATTGTGGTACTGAAGCCAGACGGCTAGGTGAGATCTGAAATATTTGAACACTTACATACAAGCGTTCAAATCAAGATGGAGTCACTCAGAGCAGTGATAGCGAACCAGGAAGAAGGGGACGATATGGTGTCACTGGATATCAGGGACGCTTACCTACATGTCCAAATTTGCCCTTCTCACCAAGGGTACCTCAGGTTCGTGGTACAGAACTGTCACTATCAGTTCAGACGCTGCCGTTTGGATTGTCCACGGCACCCCGGGTCTTTACCAAGGTAATGGCCGAAATGATGATTCTTCTTAAAAGAAATATGGACGCTTTCCTGATAAGGGCAAGGTCCAGAGAACAGTTGGAGGTCGGAGTAGCACTATCTTAAGTAGTTCTACGACAGCACGAGTGGATTCTAAATATTCCAAAATCGCAGTTTTTTCCGACGACACGTCTACTGTTCCTAGGGATGATTCTGGACACAGTCCAGAAAAGGATGTTTTCTCCCGGAGAAGAAAGCCAGGGAGTTATCCGAGCTAGTCAGGAACCTCCTAAAACCAGGAAAAGTATCAGTGCATCATTGCACAAGGATCCTGTGAAAAATGGTGGTTTCTTACAAAGCGATCCCATTCGGTAGATTTCACGCAAGAACCTTTACGTGGGATCTGCTGGAAAAATGGTCCGGATCGCATCTTCAGATGCATCAGCGGATAACCCTGTCTCCAAGGACAAGGGTGTTTCTTCTGCGGTGGCTGCAGAGTGCTCATCTATGAAAGGGCCGCAGATTCGGCATTCAGGACTGGGTCCTGGTGACCACGGATGCCAGCCTGAGTGGCTGGGGAGCAGTCACACAAGGAAAAAATTTCCAGAGAGTGTGATCGAGTCTGGAGACTTCTCTCCACATAAATATACTGGAGCTAAGGGCAATTTACAATGCTCTAAGCTTAGCAAGACCTCTGCTTCAAGGTCAGCCGGTATTGATCCAGTGGGACAACATCACGGCAGTCGCCCACGTAAACAGACAGGGCGGCACAAGAAGCAGGAGGGAAATGGCAGAAACTGCAAGGATTCTTCGCTGGGCGAAAAATCATGTGATAACACTCTCAGCAGTGTTCATTCCGGGAGTGGAAAACTGGGAAGCAGACTTCCTCAGCAGGCATGACCTCCACCCGGGAGAGTGGGGACTTCACCGGGAAGTCTTCCACATGATTGTAAACCGTTGTGAAAAACCAAAGGTGGACATGATGGCGTCCCGCCTGAACAAAAAACTAGATATTGCGCCAGGTCAAGGGACCCTCAGGCAATAGCGGTGGACGCTCTGGTAACACTGTGGATGTACCAGTCAGAGTATGTGTTCCCTCCTATGCCTCTCATACAAAAAGTACTGAGAATCATAAGAGGGAGATGAGTAAGAATGATACTCGTGGTTCCGGATTGGCCAAGAAGGACTTGGTACCCGAAACCTCAAGAGATGTTCACGGAAGACCCGTGGCCTCTACCTTTAAGAAAGGACCTGCTCCAGCAGGGGCCTTGTCTGTTCCAAGACTTACCGCGGCCGCGTTTGACGGCATGGCGGTTGAACGCCGGATCCTGAAAGGGCATTCCAGATGAAGTCATCCCTACCCTGGTCGAAGACAGGAAGGATGTAACCGCAAAACATTTTCACCGCATTTGGCGAAGATATGTTGCGTGGTGTGAGGCCAAGAAGGCCCCTACAGAGGAATTCCAACTGGGTCGTTTCCTACATTTCCTGAAAACAGGACTGTCTATGGGCCTAAAATTAGGGTCCATTAAGGTTCAAATTTCGGCCCTGTCGAATTTCTTCCAGAAAGAACTGGCTTTAGTGCCTGACGTTCAGATGTTTGTAAAAGGGGTACTGCATATACAGCCTCCTTTTGTGCCCCAGTGGCACCTTGGGATCTCAATGTTGTTTTGAGTTTCCTAAAGTCACATTGGTTTGAACCACTCACCACTGTGGACTTAAAATATCTCACATGGAAGGTGACGATGCTTTCTCTATCGTCCTAAGTGGATGCTGGGGTTCCTGAAAGGACCATGGGGAATAGCGGCTCCGCAGGAGACAGGGCACAAAAGTAAAGCTTTTACAGGTCAGGTGGTGTGTACTGGCTCCTCCCCCTATGACCCTCCTCCAGACTCCAGTTAGATTTTTGTGCCCGGCCGAGAAGGGTGCAATTCTAGGTGGCTCTCATAAAGAGCTGCTTAGAGAGTTTAGCTTAGGTTTTTTATTTTACAGTGATTCCTGCTGGCAACAGGATCACTGCAACGAGGGACAGAGGGGAGAAGAAGTGAACTCACCTGCGTGCAGAATGGATTGGCTTCTTGGTTACTGGACATGAAGCTCCAGAGGGACGATCACAGGTACAGCCTGGATGGTCACCGGAGCCACGCCGCCGGCCCCCTCACAGATGCTGAAGCAAGAAGAGGTCCAGAATCGGCGGCTGAAGACTCCTGCAGTCTTCTTAAGGTAGCGCACAGCACTGCAGCTGTGCGCCATTTTCCTCTCAGCACACTTCACACGGCAGTCACTGAGGGTGCAGGGCGCTGGGGGGGGGGGGGGCGCCCTGGGAGGCAAATGAAAACCTTTAAAAAGGCTAAAAATACCTCACATATAGCCCCAGAGGCTATATGGAGATATTTACCCCTGCCTAAATGTACTAAATAGCGGGAGACGAGCCCGCCGAAAAAGGGGCGGGGCCTATCTCCTCAGCACACGGCGCCATTTTCTGTCACAGCTCCGCTGGTCAGGAAGGCTCCCAGGTCTCTCCCCTGCACTGCACTACAGAAACAGGGTATAACAGAGAGGGGGGGCAAAATAAATGGCAATATATTAATATAAAAGCAGCTATAAGGGAGCACTTAATCATAAGGCTATCCCTGTCATATATAGCGCTTTTTGGTGTGTGCTGGCAGACTCTCCCTCTGTCTCCCCAAAGGGCTAGTGGGTCCTGTCTTCGTATAGAGCATTCCCTGTGTGTCTGCTGTGTGTCGGTACGTGTGTGTCGACATGTATGAGGACGTTATTGGTGTGGAGGCGGAGCAATTGCCAAATATGAGGATGTCACCTCCTAGGGGGTCGACACCAGAATGGATGCCTTTATTTGTGGAATTACGGGATAGCGTCAACTCGCTTAAGCAGTCGTTTGCCGACATGAGGCGGCCGGACACTCAATTAGTGCCTGTCCAGGCGCCTCAAACACCGTCAGGGGCTGTAAAACGCCCCTTGCCTCAGTCGGTCGACACAGACCCAGACACAGGCACTGATTCCGGTGGTGAAGGTGACGAATCAACCGTATTTTCCAGTAGGGCCACACGTTATATGATTTTGGCAATAAAGGAGATGTTACATTTAGCTGATACTACAGGTACCACTAAACAGGGTATTATGTGGGGTGTGAAAAAACTACCAGTAGTTTTTACCGAATCAGAAGAATTAAATGACGTGTGTGATGAAGCGTGGGGTGCCCCGATAAAAAACTGCTAATTTCAAAGAAGTTATTGGCTTTATACCCTTTCCCGCCAGAGGTTAGGGAGCGCTGGGAAACACCTCCTAGGGTGGACAAAGCGCTAACACGCTTATCAAAACAAGTGGCGTTACCCTCTCCTGAGACGGCCGCACTTAAAGATCCATCAGATGGGAGGATGGAAAATATCCAAAAAGGTATATACACACATGCAGGTGTTATACTACGACCAGCTATTGCGACTGCCTGGATGTGCAGTGCTGGGGTAGTTTGGTCAGAGTCCCTGATCGAAAATATTGATACCCTGGACAGGGACAATATTTTACTGTCGTTAGAACAAATAAAGGATGCATTTCTTTATATGCGTGATGCACAGAGAGATATCTGCACACTGGCATCACGGGTAAGTGCTATGTCCATTTCGGCCAGAAGAGCTTTATGGACACGACAGTGGACAGGCGATGCGTAGAGGAGTTATTTGGGGTCGGTCTATCGGATTTGGTGGCCACGGCTACGGCCGGGAAATCCACCTTTCTACCTCAAGTCACTCCCCAACAGAAAAAGGCACCGACCTTTCAACCGCAGCCCTTTCGTTCCTTTAAAAATAAGAGAGCAAAGGGCTATTCATATCTGCCACGAGGCAGAGGACGAGGGAAGAGACAGCAACAGGCAGCTCCTTCCCAGGAACAGAAGCCCTCCCCGGCTTCTACAAAAGCCTCAGCATGACGCTGGGGCTTCGCAAGCGGACTCGGGGGCGGTAGGCGGTCGTCTCAAGAATTACAGCGCGCAGTGGGCTCACTCGCAGGTAAATCCCTGGATCCTGCAGATAATATCTCAGGGGTACAGGTTGAAATTAGAGACAGAGCCACCTCGCCGTTTCCTGAAGTCTGCTTTACCAACGTCCCCCTCAGAAAGGGAGACGGTTTTGGAAGCCATTCACAAGCTGTATTCTCAGCAGGTGATAGTCAAGGTACCTCTTCTACAACAAGGGAAGGGGTATTATTCCACTCTTTTTGTGGTACCGAAGCCGGATGGCTCGGTAAGGCCTATTCTAAATCTGAAGTCCTTGAACCTGTACATAAAGAAGTTCAAGTTCAAGATGGAGTCACTCAGAGCAGTGATAGCGAACCTGGAAGAAGGGGACTTTATGGTATCCTTGGACATCAAGGATGCGTATCTCCACGTTCCAATTACCCCTCACACCAGGGGTACCTCAGGTTCGTTGTACAAAACTGTCACTATCAGTTTCAGACGCTGCCGTTTGGTTTGTCCACGGCACCTCGGGTCTTTACAAAGGTAATGGCCGAGATAATATTTCTTCTTCGAAGAAAAGGCGTATTAATTATCCCATACTTGGACGATCTCCTAATAAGGGCAAGGTCCAGAGAACAGCAAGAGATGGGTTTAGCACTATCTCAAGAGGTGCTAAAGCAGCACGGATGGATTCTGAATATTCCAAAATCCCAATTAATGCCGACAACTCGTCTGCTGTTCCTGGGGATGATTCTGGACACAGTTCAGAAAAAGGTTTTTCTTCCCGAAGAAAAAGCCAAGGAGTTATCTGACCTGGTCAGGAACCTCCTAAAACCAGGAAAGGTGTCTGTACATCAATGCACAAGAGTCCTGGGAAAAAATGGTAGCTTCTTACGAAGCAATCCCTTTCGGCAGATTTCATGCAAAGGGATCTGTTGGACAAATGGTCAGGGTCGCATCTTCAGATGCACCTGCGGATAACCCTGTCGCCGAGGACAAGGGTATCCCTTCTGTGGTGGTTGCAGGAGGCTCATCTATTGGAGGGCCGCAGATTCGGCATGCAGGATTGGATCCTGGTGACCACGGATGCCAGCCTGAGAGGCTGGGGAGCAGTCACACAGGGAAGAAATTTCCAGGGAGTGTGGTCGAGCCTGAAAAAAAGTCTCTTCACATAAGCATTCTGGAACTAAGAGCAATCTACAATGCTCTAAGCCAGGCGGAACCTCTGCTTCAAGGAAGACCGGTGTTGATCCAGTCGGACAACATCACGGCAGTCGCCCATGTAAACAGACAGGGCGGCACAAGAAGCAGGAGGGCAATGGCAGAAGCTGCCAGGATCCTTCGCTGGGCGGAGAATCACGTGATAGCACTGTCAGCAGTATTCATCCCGGGCGTGGACAACTGGGAAGCAGACTTCCTCAGCAGACACAACCTTCACCCGGGAGAGTGGGGACTTCATCCAGAAGTTTTCCACATGCTATTAAACCGTTGGGTAAAACCAATGGTGGACATGATGGCGTCTCGCCTCAACAAAACACTGGACAGGTATTGCGCCAGGTCAAGAGATCCGCAGGCAATAGCTGTGGACGCGCTGGTAACACCTTGGGTGTACCAGTCGGTATATGTGTTTCCTCCTCTGCCTCTCATACCAAAGGTATTGAGGATTATACGGCAAAGAGGAGTAAGACTAGTGGCTCCGGATTGGCCAAGAAGGACTTGGTACCCGGAACTTCAAGAGATGGTCACGGACGATCCGTGGCCTCTACTTCTGAGAAGGGACCTGCTTCAGCAGGGTCCTTGTCTTTTTCAAGACTTACCGCGGCTGCGTTTGACGGCATGGCGTTTGAATGCCAGATCCTAAAAGGAAAAGGCATTCCAGAAGAAGTCATTCCTACCTTGATAAAGGCAAGGAAGGAAGTCACCGCGAAGCATTATCGCCGTATTTGGCGAAAATATGTTGCGTGGTGCGAGCAGCGGAGTGCTCCGATGGAGGAATTTCAACTGGGTCGTTTTCCTACATTTCCTGCAATCAGGATTGTCTATGGGTCTCAAATTGGGATCTATTAAGGTTCAAATTTCGGCCCTATCAATATTCTTCCAAAAAGAATTGGCCTCAGTCCCTGAGGTCCAGATTTTTATCAAAGGAGTACTGCATATACAGCCTCCTGTGGTGCCTAAGGTGGCACCGTGGGATCTAAATGTAGTTTTAGATTTCCTCAAATCCAATTGGTTTGAACCACTAAAGAATGTGGATTTGAAATATCTCACATGGAAAGTGACTATGTTACTGGCCCTGGCTTCGGCCGGGAGAGTATCTGAACTGGCGGCTTTGTTTTATAAAAGCCCTTATTTAATTTTCCATTCGACATAGGGCAGAGCTGCGGACGCGTCCGCATTTTCTCCCTAAGGTGGTATCAGCGTTTCACCTGAACCAGCCTATTGTAGTGCCTGCGGCTACAGACGACTTGAAGGACTCCAAGTTGTTGGACGTTGTCAGAGCCTTAAAAATATACATTTAAAGGCAGCTGGAGTCAGAAAATCTGACTCGCTGTTTATACTGTATGCACCCAACAAGTTGGGTGCACCTGCTTCTAAGCAGTCGATTGCTCGTTGGATTTGTAACAAAATTCAACTTGTACATTCTGTGGCAGGCCTGCCACAGCCTAAATCTGTTAAGGCCCATTCCGCAAGGAAGGTGGGCTCATCTTGGGCGGCTGCCCGAGGGGTCTCGGCATTACAACTCTGCCGAGCAGCTACGTGGTCAGGGGAGAACACGTTTGTAAATTTTTACAAATTTGATACCCTGGCAAAGGAGGACCTGGAGTTCTCTCATTCGGTGCTGCAGAGTCATCCGCACTCTCCCGCCCGTTTGGGAGCTTTGGTATAATCCCCATGGTCCTTTCAGGAACCCCAGCATCCACTTAGGACGATAGAGAAAATAAGAATTTACTTACCGATAATTCTATTTCTCGGAGTCCGTAGTGGATGCTGGGCGCCCATCCCAAGTGCGGATTATCTGCAATACTTGTACATAGTTATTGTTAACTAATTCGGGTTATTGTTTAGGAAGCCATCTTTCAGAGGCTCCTCTGTTATCATACTGTTAACTGGGTTTAGATCACAAGTTGTACGGTGTGATTGGTGTGGCTGGTATGAGTCTTACCCGGGATTCAAAATCCTCCCTTATTGTGTACGCTCGTCCGGGCACAGTACCTAACTGGAGTCTGGAGGAGGGTCATAGGGGGAGGAGCCAGTACACACCACCTGACCTGTAAAAGCTTTACTTTTGTGCCCTGTCTCCTGCGGAGCCGCTATTCCCCATGGTCCTTTCAGGAACCCCAGCATCCACTACGGACTCCGAGAAATAGAATTATCGGTAAGTAAATTCTTATTATTAGCCCTGGCTTCAGCCAGGCGTGTGTCAGAATTGGCGGCTTTATCATATATAAAGCCCTTACTTAATTTTTCATTCTGACAGGGCAGAATTGAGGACTCGTCCTCAATTTCTCCTTAAGGTGTTTTCTGTTTTTCACATGAACCAACCTATTGTGGTACCTGCGGGTACTAGGGACTTGGAGGACTCCAAGTTACTTGACGTTGTCAGGGCCCTGAAAAATATGTTTCCAGGAAGGCTGGAGTCAGAAAATCTGACTTGCTGTTTAGCCTGTATGCACCCAACAAGATGGGTGCTCCTGCTTCTAAGCAGACGATTGCTCGCTGGATTTGTAATACAATTCAGTTTACACATTCTGTGGCAGGCCTGCCACAGCCAAAATCGGTAAAAGCCCATTCCAAAAGGAAGGGGGCTCATCTTGGGCGACTGCCCGAGGGGTCTCGGCTTTACAACTTTGCCGAGCAGTTACTTGGTCAGGGGAAAACACGTTTGCTAAATTCTACAAATTTGATACCCTGGCTGAGGAGGACATGGAGTTCTCTCATTCGGTGCTGCAGGGTCATCCGCACTCTCCCGCCCGTTTGGGAGCTTTGGTATAATCCCCATGGTCCTGACGGAGTCCCCAGCATCCACTAGGACGTCAGAGAAAATAAGATTTTACTTACCGATAAATCTATTTCTCGTAGTCCGTAGTGGATGCTGGGCGCCCATCCCAAGTGCGGATTGTCTGCAATACTTGTACATAGTTATTGTTACAAAAATCGGGTTATTCTTGTTGTGAGCCATCTTTTCAGAGGCTCCTTCGTTGTTATCATACTGTTAACTGGGTTCAGATCACAGGTTGTACGGTGTGATTGGTGTGGCTGGTATGAGTCTTACCCGGGATTCAATATCCTTCCTTATTATGCACGCTCGTCCGGGCACAGTATCCTGAGGCTTGGAGGAGGGTCATGGGGGGAGGAGCCAGTGCACACCACCTGATCCTAAAGCTTTTATTATTGTGCCCTGTCTCCTGCGGAGCCGCTATATCCCCATGGTCCTGACGGAGTCCCCAGCATCCACTACGGACTACGAGAAATAGATTTATCGGTAAGTAAAATCTTATTATTTGTTACATGGCTACATACAACAAGACAAGTCCTATGGACTGGAAAGTCTTCCTGCTGGAAGTAGTTATAGGGATATACAGCGGGGGAAATTACATTATTCCAACCATGTTTAATGGAGAGTGAAAAGCACAAGCATTATAATAGCAATACATTACTCCTGTGGTCACTTGTTAGGCTAAATGCAAGATTATGCTAAACAGCAATAAGCATTAATCTGTGTATAATAAGCCAGACGGGTTGCTATGCTTTAATGCAGTCTTGGTAAATAACTTTCATTTCTCCAACAGGAACTTCTGTTACAAGCTGCCCATACACAGACAGGTCTCGCTGCTTGGCCTGATTGCTGAGTGACTGGATCTATAGCCAACTCAGCCACACAAGCATAAGACCAATTGGGCTATATGCAGCTGCCCAGTTGAATACTGTGTGTGACCCAAGTGAATGTCAATATATTTTAGGATCGATTCAATTAGGGACAATTCATAAAATATATTGCGCCCCTATACGGTAGCCAGTAAATGGCTTATAGGCCCTCATTCCGAGTTGTTCGCTCGCTAGCATATTTTAGCAGCATTGCACACGCTAGGCCGTCGCCCACTGGGAGTGTATTTTAGCATAGCAGAATTGCGAATGAAAGATTAGCAGAATTGCGAATAGAAAATTCTTAGCAGTTTCTGAATAGCTCGAGACTTACTCTGCCACTGCGATCAGCTCAGCCCGTTTCGTTCCTGGTTTGGCGTCACAAACACGCCCTGCGTTCAGGCAGCCACTCCCCTGTTTTATCCTGGCACGCCTGCGTTTTTCCGCACACTCCCAGAAAACGGTCAGTTTCCGCCCAGAAACACCCACTTCCTGTCAATCACACTCCGATCACTTCAACGATGGAAATTCTTCGTTCGGACGTGAGTAAATCTACTAAGTTTTGTGCTAAAATACTTAGCGCATGCGCACTGCGCACCATGCGCATTTTCGCCTTAATCGCTCTGTTGCGAAAATCGGCAACGAGCGAACAACTCGGAATGACCCCCATAGTGCGCTTCCATATGGTAGCCAGTAATTGGCATATTTTAATATGCACCCCTATGAGGATTCCAATGAAAACGTGCGATTTAAGGACAAATTGCCGAATTCGCTCAATAAGAAATGTCTGTTCTGTCATCTGGGGAGACCACAGCCGATACCAGTAGTTGCCGTTAGAACCAAAACACATCATAAAAAAATTTAAAAACTCCTCCTTATAGCTCCACAGTATAAATAAGAGGTAGGCCCAGTGCTGCAAGCATGGTGGTATGGGGCAGTACTGTGTACCGATAAGAAATAGGCAGCCGGTACACAGTACCGCCGGCCCGACCTCCATGCTTACAGCCACTGCTGTGCTGAATGTGAGGGAAGGAGAGTGCAGCGTGCGCCTCTCCTGTGGCCCTCGGTGCTCATCCGGTCTCTGGAGGAGTGTCTCTCAAATGAGCTGCCGGTTCGTGAGCCGATCAGAGCTCGCGGACCGGCAGCTGCGGCTCCTGATTGGCTGACGGTCCGTGAGTTCCGATTGGCTCATGAACCGGCACCTCATTTGAGAGACATGCCACCGCCGGAGACCGGATGAGCACGAGAGGCGAGCGCTGCGTTTTCCTCCCCTCACACACAGCAGCAGTAGTGGTGAGCAAGGGCTGGGTGAATAGTGCGTGTACCTGGCACTGTGGGGGCATATGTGTATCTGGCACTATGGGGGCATGTCTATCTTGCACTGTGGAGGCATATGTGGCACTATGAGGGCATATCTGGCACTATGGGGGCATATGTGTATCTGCCACTGTGGGAACATATCTGGCACTACTAGGGGCATATGTGTATCTGGCACTATTGGGGGAATATGTGTATATGGCACTCCACTATTGGGGGCATATTTGTATCTGGCACTGTCGGAACATATGTGTATCTGTACTGTCGGGGCATATGTGTATCTGGCACTGCGCTATTGGGGTCATGTGTGTATCTGGCTCCTCATATGTCTATCACGCCCCTATTTTCATTGGCCACACCCATTATTGGGCGCATGCACACAGTACCACTAAGAAATGTTTTCTACTTGCACCACTCTCGTGTTGCTTAGGAGCTACAGCACTAGCACCAACAAGGCCAAGGGCTCTTAGGTGCACAGAACTTGGTGAATTACAGTTTGCTGAAGTCTTGTAGAATATAAAAAAAATACACAAAACTAACCTATATGCATGAAAGTATTTACTATATAACCGGTATCAAAATAAAAGCAAAACACAAAAGCTACCAAGAGAACACGTGTCAAACTGTCTAACGTCATCAGTGAGGCCAGAAACGTTTCATCTCCATCACTAACAACCAGTCCATCTGATCTACAGCAGCAGGGTATACAGGTAGCTCCAGGAATGCACCTGGTAGGTATTACAGAGAAGCCGGAGGAAGCAACAGGGACAGAGGGTATGAAATGTAAACTGCGACGTCACTTAATGCTGTATGTAGCATTATAGTATTATTGTTGTTGTACTTTGGTCCCCACAGTCTGAGATGTTGCAACTGGTTGCGATGGGGAGTTTGTTGAGATGCCAGAATCCATCAGATGGAGATGTCTTCAGGGAAGGGATCACAGTTTGTTAGGATTTACCCATTTATATGTTCCTTCATATCGGAAGCCAACACTCTGCATCAACAGATCACCTTCCTGGGGACCGCGGCTGGAATAGGATTGGGAGATATTAGGAATAAATATATCAGACGGTTTTCAGCGTTCACAAGTGATGTAACTAAAGGGGAGGCATTTGACTCAATTTTTAGTTACACTGTAAATCCTAATATCAGAATGTTATTAATAAAGTAAAAAATGGGCGCAGTTTAGCAAACAGCACAGAAAACCACTTTTATACAATACTTATTATATAGCAATAACAAAAGGAGACTTGTGAACACTACAGTACTGTATGTTGTATATTATTTGCTTGGCGGTTATAGCTTGTTTCATAGGTATTCCTTTTACAATGCTCCTGGAACTTTAATAAAAAGCAGTGTCAGACGATTTTAGCCCAATCAAAAGCCTAAATTATTATTACCAGTTATTTATATAGCGCACACATATTCCACAGCGCTTTACAGAGAATACTTGCCAATTCACATCAGTCTCTGCCCCAGTGGAGCTTGCAATCTATATTCCCTACCACATGTACTGTACATGCACACACATTCAAGCTGGGAGACAATTAACCTACCAATATATTTTTGGATTGTGGGAGGAAACTGGAGTACCCGGAGGAAACCCACGCAAGCATGTGGAGAATATACAAACTCCACACAGTTAGGGAATTGAACACATGACCTCAGTGCTGTGAAGCAGTAATGCTAACCATTACACCATCCGTGTGGTTAGCATAACTGCCGAACAGGCCCATCAGAATGCACTGCGGACTCCAACAGTCCAATTGGAATGCACAGGGGACACGAGCAGGCCTTTGGGAATACACCTTGGGCCCAAGCAGCCCCATCTGAAAGCTTTGCGGACCCAAACAGGCCCATCTAAAAGCATTGTGGACCCAGACAGGCCCATTGGAATGCAGTTATGGGTGACTGAGGATACGTCTGTCACGTGCTTTGCCAGTTATTGTCCTCCCCATATTTTTTCTGTTTATCAGATTTTCATTTGTGTTCCTGAACATTCATCTAAAAAAAAAGGTAAGTACTGAAAACGGGTGATAGCAAAGTATAGCAGCCGATAATATTCTAAGGGTGGTAATTTACCATGGCTAATAGATTTGCCGGGGGCTTTCTAATTAGCCCAGATAGCTGTCAGTTATTGGGGATTATGCTTCAGGTGCCTCAGGCATGCTAAACATAATCCCTAAAATCAGCCCTCACAACACGGGAATTTATCCCACATCCCATGTGTTATCGGCTGAAAAAAAAAATTTTTTTTGGATAAGAAAAGCAGGCTATAATTGGATAGCACGATAATGACCACTGGGCTAAAATACTAGCCCGTTATTATTGGCCAAAAAATTAGCACAGCTAATTGGATACCCCTCATAAATGTCATTTTTCTAGTACATTTCAGGAAACAATGGCTAATGTTATGGGTTGCAGTAACTTTTTGGTTGTCTCCAGGACACCACTTCTCCTTAATGCTCTGCACTTTACTATGGTGGTCATTCCGAGTTGTTCGCTCGTTGCCGATTTTCGCTATGCTGCGATTTGTTGCTAAATGCGCATGGTACGCAGCGCGCATGCGCTTAGTTATTTAACTAAAAACTTAGCAGTTTTGCTGTTGTCTGTGCGGCGCTTTTCAGTCGCACTGCTGATCGGTGAGTGATTGACAGGAGGTGGGTGTTTCTGGGTGGTAACTGAGCATTTTCAGGGAGTGTGCTAAAAAACGGAGGCGTGCCAGGTAAAAACGCGGGAGTGTCTGGAGAAACGGGGGAGTGGCTGGCCGAACGCAGGGTGTGTTTGTGACGTCAAACCAGGAACTAAACGGACCGAGCTGATCACAATCTAGGAGTAGGTCTGGAGCTACTCAGAAACTGCAAGGAATTATTTAGTAGCAGTTCTGCTAATCTTTCGTTTGCTATTCTGCTAAACGAAGATACACTCCCAGAGGGCGGCGGCCTAGCGTGTGCAATGCTGCTAAAAGCAGCTAGCGAGCGAACAACTCGGAATGACCACCTATGTACAGCAAAAATTGTGTTGTTGTTATTATTATGCAATCACAGCATGCGTCCAATATTGTTGCATTAAATACGTATACCTAATATGAAAATGCTAGCCAGGGTGTCTCTCCCATATTAGTACTCTGGTGATCTAGAACCCAGAACATTTCTACTCCCCACCTGCCACTGTGCTCTGTTCCTGACTCCTATAAATGACATTTACCAATCTGTTTTCTCTGGGTCACTGTTTGAAACCATCATGGATCATTTCCGTAATGCACTATTTTCTTTGTTACGGATATTTTGTATGATTCTTTCAATATTCATATTATAAAAATAACAAAAAACATTTCAATACGGAAGCCCCATTTATTTGCAGCCCCCTGTTTATAGTTACCCTGGAGATATGGAGTGGTCCTGCACTTACATTACCCTATCTGCACCATGCTTGGCTGTGTTTCCATTTTAGATGGTAAGTTATGAGGCTAAGGGGGGGGAATTACAGTAGAACCAATCTCAGGGTCACTGATATTACACAGGCCAGACGAGCTCATATAATAATGTCACCTGATAAGCTAGCTGTTAACAGGCGTTAACACATAAAATCCGGGATAAGTTCCCGGACCTAAGTGTTAACGGGTTAGGGTCACCCAAAACCAGGCTATTTATGTTGTAGAGCCGGCTCCATGCTCACCTCCCATATTTGTAGGGCAGGGGTTTGATCTTCTCTTTCTCCAGTTGGTGCAGGATGGGAGTAAAGATTCGCCAGGCTTCCCTCAGCTCATCACTGTCGTAAGGAAATAGGGACCAGTTATGGACAAGATCAGAGACACTCCGCCACCCCTCCATTACGTGCCACATACCCCGGACTTACCTGCGCACAAAGTGCATCTGGCTTCCACAGAACACATCCAGAATCAGTCTCTCGTACGCATCTGGCAGCTTTACATCCTGTTGGTTGACATACATAGGAGTTATTATATGCAAGGTGTAAAGTTATTAGTGTACAAGTTCTGTCCTCCCTGCACACTCCCTTCTCACCAGTGCTCTGCTACCCTGTCCCCTTCTCCTCTTCAGTGACTCGGACTCTGTGGGGTATTCAATTATCCGCAAATTCGCGGCAATTTTTCGCCCGAAATTTTTTCGCGGCAATCGGCCGAAAATTGCAGCGAAAACGCTCAGTTTTTCAATTTTTCGCAAATTCGCGGCAATTTTTCGCCCGAAAATTTTTCGCGGCAATCAGCCGAAAATTGCCGCGAAAACGCTCCATTTTTCGACCTATTCAATTCCGACCGGGTTTCACGTGAAAATTCTTGCAGTGAAAAGTGCAGGTGAAAATGGGGAAATCAGCCTGTACCCCAAAAAATGCTAAACTAACATAGGAAAACAGAAGAGAAGTGTGTTACAGATCACATTAGAGAGTTTTTGGGGACTTAAATTGTGTGAAATGGCGGTTATATGCATTTTTTTTAAAATGCAAAAAAATGATAGAAAGCAAGTTTTTTTGAGCAAAATAAATGCTCTCACTAAATTTGGGGTACATGAAAATGGGTATAAGTATATATTTGGGTCATTTTAGGGTACTTTAAAAAAAAAGTGGAAACAGACCGATTACTCCCATCTGCAAGCCTAAAAAACACCTGTCCCACTCATAAAGCACCCCAATATACCTGTCCCATACCTTGAACCCCAATTTCCATCACTTTTTACTTTTTCACCCCAAAAATGATATGTCATTATTGGCCAATTAAAAATAATTAAAAACTTCAACGTGCCTAATTAGTCATAAAGGGGGGTGTCCCAGGAGTTCTGTACCATATCCAAACATTTTTACCTTAAAATAGTGACTTTTCCCAACTTTTCACCTGCTTCAGAGAAGGTGAAGTGAAATTAGTGAAAACATGATCACCGATAAATTTTCCAGGATAATTGAATAGGCTGTAATTGCATTTCACGTGAAAAGTCCGGTTTTTCACCCGAAAACCGGACTTTTCACGTGAAAAGTCAGTTATCACTGCTAATTGAATATGGCCCTCTGTCTGTCTGCTCGCACTAAAGCTGGGTATACACTACACGATGTGTGTACCCAGTGACATAGTCAACGACGTGACCCAGCAGGAGTGCCAGTATCGGCAAGTGCATACACACTTGACGATGCCGCCAGTGAGGGCCGGGGCCATGCTGCATGCAGGACCGACGGAGGATGATGCCGACTATATAGCGGGTACACACTAGACGATGTGGCCGATATGTCTATCGTCTAGACCAGTGGTTCCCAACCTCGGTCCTCAAGTACCCCTAACAGTGCATGTTCTCCAGGTCACTTAGTAGTTGAACAGGTGTATTCATTACTCACTGACACATTTTAAAAGACCCACAGGTGGAGCAAATTATTTCACTTGCAGTCCTGTGAGGAGACCTGGAAAACATGAACTGTTGGGGGTACTTGAGGACCGAGGTTGGGAATCACTGGTCTAGCGTGTACCCAGCTTTGAGTTGCCCTACCCTTTCCCCTGTTATCTGTCCTACCCAGTCTGTGGTTTTATATTGTTCGGTACGTATGCTATGGTATGCCATTATTCAAGTGCTGATACCCACTGTGAAATGTCTATGTAATAATAATAATTATTATTATTCTAGGTTCCTGGGTGGCAGCTTTAGTGGTAGAATTAAACCATCGGAATAATGTGCTTAATACGACACAAAGAAGGCAGACTCAAAATATAAATTACACCTGAACACTGCCACTGATTTGATCATAATGTGCACAGTTATGATAAACTAGCAGCACTTCCAAAGACATCGGGGGTAGCATGAACAGGCTACAAATCACTCTATATGCCGAAACATTTAGGGTTAAATTTACTAAGGGGGGTATTCAATTATCTCTGACAATTTCGGAGCTATCAAATTCACCCCCCTTCTATTTAATTGCGGGCCATTTTTGCCAGATTTTAAGGCCTTTTCACATTTTTTTTTATAGGCATCGGGGCTTATGTACACTACATATTGGTGGTCATTCCGAGTTGATTGCTCGCTTGCTGTTTTTAGCAGCTGTGCAAACGCTATGCCGCCTCCCACTGGAAGTGTAATTTAACTTCGCACTTCTGCGAACGAAAGGATCGCAGAGCGGCTACAAAATAATTTTGTGCAGTTTCAGACCTACTCAGCGCTTGCGATCACTTCAGACTGTTCAGTTCCTGTTTTGAAGTCACAAACACGCCATGCGTTCGCCCAGCCACGCCTGCGTTTTTCCTGGCATGATTGCGTTTTTCCGAACACTCCCTGAAAACGGTCAGTTGACACCCAGAAACGCCCACTTCATGTCAATCACTCTGCGGCCAGCAGTGCGACTGAAAAGCTTTGCTAGACCTTGTGTGAAACTACATCGGCTGTTGTGAAAGTACGTCGCGCGTGCGCATTGCGCCACATGCGCAGAAGTGCTGATTTTTTGCATCATCGCTGCGCAGCGAACATTTCCAGCTAGCGATCAACTCGGAATGACCCCCTTTGTGCACTTAGGGCAACACGTCCTGCACAAACTGTGCAAGTGCTATGGATATTATATCTGTCCGGTTTACGCTGTAGGATACACAGTTACCTTATATCTGCTCCCGTATGTCAGGTCTAGCTCAGACTCCTCAGGGTTGAAGAACATCCCCGGCTTCTTGGTCATCATCTTTGTGTAGACGGCTTCATCTGGTTGAACTCTTATCACCAGCTCATTCCTTTTACACTGTCCTTGGAAAATATCACCTGGAACCTCACGGAATTGCAGCCTTACCTCTGCTTTTCTCTCATTCAGAGCCTTCCCGCAGCGCATGATGAACGGAACACCTGGGGACAGGAGAATTGCAGTTCAGTGGCACATAGCAAAGGCTGGAAGGGGGGACAGATATATTACAGTATGTGTCACTCACATGCCTAAAGCCCAAAAACAAACAACCACCATCTACAAGAGTATTAAAGGGCCTATTTCAAAATGCAAGGTAACTGGAAGCAAAGGTTCTATGTAAGCAGGTGCCATTTACCTTTCATTAGTCTCACAACCAGAGGCTTGAGGCGACTATTCCTATAAGGGAGGCATTTGTTCCTCAAAATGATTGGGACTCATTGATTCTGTAACCTCTTAGATGTATTATATAGGAACTATAACCCCCCTCAGAATGTCTACATTTGGGTTAGGCTGTGGGACGGAAAGGTTAGGATTGGGCACTTGGGGGAGGTTAAGCAAAGGCTGCAGGGGGAGGAGTGGGAATTAGGGTTAGAGATAGGAGAAGAATACTTACCTGAACTGCCGCTCCACATGTGACCGCTGGAACCTGCCGCTGGGAGCAGGCAAGTCATCGCTAAGCCACCAGGGATGGTTTGTTAGCATTCTATCAATGTAGACACTCATTCCATAGATCACATTTTCTGCAAAGACCTAAGGGGGTAATTCAGACCTGATCGCTAGGCTGCGTTTTTGTACAGCGGGCGATTAGGTCTAAACTGCGCATGCATATGCACCACAATGTGCAAGGGCGTCGCATGGGTACAAAGCGGATGGCCGCTCAGCGATGGGTTTGTGCAACGGATCGGTTCGCACGGGCGATCGCAAGGTGACCGACAGGAAGAAGGCATTTGTGGGTGTGAACTGACCGTTTTCAGGGAGTGTCTGGAAAAACGCAGGCGTGTCCATGCGTTTGCAGGGAGGGTGTCTGACGTCAATTCCGGTCCTGAACAGGCTGATGTGATTGCAGCGGCTGAGTAAGTCCTGGGCTGTGCAGTGACTGCACAAAATCTGTTTGTACAGCTCTGCTACACATGCGATCACACACCTGTACAGCTAAAATACACTCCCCCTGTAGGCGACGACTATCTGATCGCAGCCGTGCAAAAATTGCTTGCTAGTGATTAGGTCTGAATTAGGCCCTGTGTCCTTATGTAACCGGTCAGTCTTCAGTTGTAAGGAGTCTCCCCTAGTTCTAGTAATCCCTATATAGTTAGACACGCTGCATTACTGAACTCTTCCTACCTTCAATATATCTGAATGTTTCTATCAGACCACCTCTGTCCCTGCTTTCCTCTGAGCCCTACATATTCAGCTCTCCATGCCTTCCATGATAAGTGTAATAATGTAGTGTATGACCCATCACCCAGCAGTTTTTATGTTCTAACTACTGTAACTAGTGGATGTACTTACCGTCCCACCGCTCGTTCTGCACGTACAGCACAGCCGTGGCAAATGTTGGGGTGACCGATCCTTTAGGTACTGTGGGGTCATCCAGATAGCCCTTCTGAGCCTCCCCTTGCCCCTCCGGATTACCAACATACTGACCCAAAATAATATTGTTAAGGGTCAGCGCAGGTACGCTCTTCAGCACCTTCACCTGGGGAGAGACAGCAGAATAAAAATGCAGCCCAGCAACTTTGTGAAAGGTCAAACATGAATTAGACAAGCGCAAACAAAGGAATCAGAGTCTGCTCAGGAAACAACGTGTGACAGTTCCACCACAAACATCTGTCCTTTGGCTTCATGGATACAAGACAAATACTGTATTTCTCATGTGTATCCTGAAATCTAGGCGGAGGCTTCCATCTACTAATCTCTCTCATATGGATCTTCTACAGCAGGCTTTTTCAACCAGTGTGCCGCGACCAGTTGCAAGGTGTGCCGCGAAGCCAGAGCAGCTTCCTGCACCTTCAGAGTGAACTGTTGGCCCGGGCTCTTCTTAGAGGATCAGTCGTGCTCCAGCCGTGACGTATGCCTTGAAGACGCGGCGGTGTGATATAGGTCACGGCCGCCGCGTCTCACCATCCAGCCAGCCCACCCGCATACACATCTTCCAGTTCCTGCCTGCATACACAGCTTTCCTTGCCCACCCACATCCACACCTGCCCGACCACCCGCTGGTCAGTATTCGCAGCACTCCGCTATGAACAACCCCCGCCACTTAGGGACAAGGAGAAGGACAGCTGACTGGTAGGGTCTAATATTTGGGTGTTTTTTTCTCCCGTGGGGAACAATAGGATTTATGTGTGGAGAATAAGGATTTATGGGGGGAACAATGTGAATAATTCATGTGGGGAGCAATATGATTTAAGTGGGGAGCAATGTGATTGTTTTTTTTTTTTGTGTAGGCCAATGTATGTGTAGATTTTTTATTACTATGAGGGCCAATGTGTGTCTTTTGTTTTTTTCTGTGGGGAACTTATGGTGTGCCTTGGCGATTTTAAAATATTGTTCGGTGTGCCGCGAGTAAAAAAAGGTTGAAAATCACTGTTCTACAGTAATGTACTAGTATTCTCTACTCTTCAGGAGAAGGAGGGATGAAATTAACTTTTTGTTAATTTTAAAAAATATGCTGATGGTATACCAATTACACCATGCTGCGTACAATTGTCCCTTCACTAATGGTTAGTGTGAGACTTAGTATTTCCATTAATCATCCCTGCTAGTCTCTTCCTCCTCTCCCATGAATTACCCCTGCTAGTCTCTTCCTCCTCTCCCATTAATTACCCCTGCTAGTCTCTTCCTCCTCTCTATCACAAGGTACCTGGTGTATGATGTAAGGTGCATAATACAGTCCTACAAATAGCGATGCATTACCTTCTCATCCCGCACATCATCAGAGTTAGTGGACACCGGCTTTTCCATGGCCACCAAGCACATCATTTGCAGCAAGTGATTCTGCATCACATCTCTGGAATGACAAAGAGAATGAATATGGAGCCAGTGCCATACCAGCGCATACAATAGTGTCACTGATATTACACATGCCATAAGGACACATATTATATTGTCACTGATATTTCACAGGCCAGACGGGTTCATATTATATTTTCTCTGATATTACACAGGCCAAACAGAGGCATATAATAGTGTCACTGATATTACACAGGCCAGGCGGGGGCATATAATAGTGTCACTGATATTACACAGGCCAAACAGGCTCATATTATAGTGTCATTGATATTACATAGGCCAGACGGGCTCATATAAAATAGTGTCACTGATATTACACAGGCCAGGCGGAGGCATATAATCGTGTCACCGATATTACACAGGCTCATACTATAGAGTCATTGATAGTACACAGGCCAGACGGGCTCATATAAAATAGGGTCACTGATATTACACAGGCCAGGCGGGGCATATAATAGTGCTACTGATATTACACAGGCCAGATGGGCTCATATAATCGGATCATGGATATTATTTGTACCTTATAATGCCAAATTCATCAAAGTATCCTCCACGACCATGTGTTCCAAACGGCTCTTTAAATGTCAAAACCACAGAGGCAATGTGATCCCGGTTCCAGAGGGGTCCAAATATCCTGTTGCCAAATCTAGAGAAAGTATGGGAAGGTGTGTTATACTAAAGTCAGTAAAATAACAGAGGCCGGGATTAGAAAAACAGAAGTAGAAAAATAGTTCTTGGGTCTAACCTGAGCACCATGAGGTTCTGCACCATCTCTTTGCCCAAATAATGGTCAATACGGTAGATCTGGTTCTCCTGGTAGAGGGAGGAGATGTGCTCAGATAATTTATTTGAACTGTCCAGGTCCTTCCCAAACGGCTTTTCCACAATCACCCGATTCCAGCCACTGCAGGGAGAGAGTGAGACAAACCGGGAAAGTGAACAACCGTGGAATAATGATTATTAGTGGAACAATAAACATGCTCATATTTCTACGGATATCGGAGGATTGTGTCACGTAGTGAGAATATTGGGGGCGATATCGCACCAGAATATGCGCAGGTGTTACCAGAAGATATAAATCATATAGTCTTATCAGAGCCATGTTTAAGATGACCCGTTGTGACCTTATAAACGCACTCTTCTCTATACTTCTTTCACACCTAAAACCCGGATCCAACCTGGGTTACTGAACACAATTATCAAGAAGTTTCAGAGTTGCTGGAAGCCGCGTTCCCACTACAGGCTGCAGAGTTATTACCGGGTTATCCCTTTGACGGCACTTGGAGAAGACAATTTCCAAGCATCGGTGATCCACCTCTCGGCTGCTTTTTGTATGACCCAGGTCGGATAACATAGGTCGTGCTTTCACACTACAGACCACCCGAGGCAGTCCCTGGTTCGACCCGGGTCATAGGAAATCCCTTTCACACAAGGCCAGGACTCAGGTTGCCCCAGGCAAAACATGTGAACTCTTAACACTAACAATGAATACATACAACAATATAAAGGGTAATAGAAGTGATTCACTTACGTTGTGTTCATACAGGTGACTCTGATGTTCCGGGTCACATCTAGATACACACTGGGTGGTACTGCTAAATAGAACAGGCGGTTGGCTTTTGACCCATTGGGCAGTGACTGCAGATGTTTATCGAGAGCTTTGAAAGAAGCTTCATCAGAGTATTGTCCAGAGACATAGGAGTTCCTCTTAAAGAATGAATCCAGCTTCCCTGCATCACTGTCTGTAACCTGAAGCACACAAGCAAATCAGAGTTGTTGCCAACATTCTTTGGTGCACCACAAGGTGGCGCTGCAACCCCTGGCATGGGACATACTTTTTGCTACAGGGGCTGCATTCAATTGCAAACGCACAACAAATAATAACAAGTTCTGATAAGTGTCTACAAAAAGCACACTTGCAAATATTGTTCAGTCTTCACAAAGGAATAACTGGATTATCGCAATGGGGGGGGTATGTTTATATGTGCACGCACAGGAGAAAATAAAATCACACATACATTTCGCGGGGCAGTCCCCTTATTCAGGTATTAATTGGTGTAAATTAGACAGTAATTTAGAGCCGACATTTCGTATCACTATAAAAGCAAATAAAAATGCCCCCATTACCACAAGTAACAGAAAGGTGATTACACTCCTCAAATGCCCCGCTATTCACAAGACACAGAGGGTCATTCCGAGTTGATCGCTCGCTGACGTTTTTCGCAGCGGAGCGAACAGGTTACTACTGAGCATGCACCGCAATGCGCAGGTGCGTCGTACGAGTACAAAGCGGATCGGTGCTGGACGATGGATTTAACGAAGAATCCATTTGCACAGCCGATCGCAAGGAGATCGACAGGAGGGAGGCGTTTGTGGGTGGCAACTGACCATTTTCAGGGAGTGTTTGGAGAAACGCAGGCGTGTCCAAGCGTTTGCAGGGTGGGTGTCTGACGTCAATTGCGGAACTGGACAGGCTGAAGTGATCGCAAGGGCTGAGTAAGTCCAGAGATACTCAGAAACGGCAAAAATCTTTTTCATCCCGCTTGGCCGTACACGCGTTCGCATACTTGCAAAGCGAAAATACACTCCCCCGTGGGTGGCGACTATGCGTTTGCACGGCTGCTAGAAGTAGCTAGAAAGCAACTCGGAATGACCCCCACAGTCCCTCCAATCTTTGCCTGTCCTCGTACCTAGAACCTACCCCTCCACTACAATACCTTGAAGTACTGCACGCTTTGTTTCCGGATGTCCTGCACAGTCAGCTTTGAACGTGCAAACCCCACTATATAGGTATCTTCAGGAAGGAGCCCGTCATTATACAGCCACCTGTAGGAGAACCAAACAATTAAAGGGATTTTTTTAGAATTATCCGATAACTTACAAAGCCTAATCAGAGAGCATAGTCCTTCAATGACTGTGCACCTGCAATTTTCATATTCAAGGGTGGGGCAGCTTTGAGGGTAATATCCTATGACCGACATGTTTTTATTTTGACAATGAATCTGTAACATGAAATGAGGTTCCAGACTTTTGTTTAGGTCCTTAGCATGCCACGGAGATGTTCTTTTATTTTAATTAGCACAGGTTCCTACATTGCTGACAACACATTAATAATGGCTCTATTTGAAGGTAAGACCTAGAAAAATGTATATAATGTGATAGTATTAGAGATGTTAGTGACCCATCTAATGAAGTCACCTGGATGCGGTGGATGAACCCACATATTTGCGCAGATGTGTGCTACGAACTTCACTTAATCAATGCTAATTGTGAGCGTTTAGCAGAATTCTATTTACTATCAGTGTTCCCAGTGATCAGAGTGTGCATCAGCAGTGTTCCTTTCTCCAGCATAGTATTAGAAGCCTTAGCATGGTAGCACCTCTCAATATGCTTAGAAATAGGGGGCAGATGTATTAAGCCTGGAGAAGTGATAAACCAGTGATAAGTGGAAGGGAATAACGCACCAGCCAGTTAGCTCCTAACTCTCAATTTACATATTGGAGCTGATTGGCTGGTGCGTTACCACCTTGCACTTATCACTGCTTTATCACTTCTCCCGGCTTAATACATCTGCCCCAAGGTGTGCAGTCCAGTCAAGCCCAGTCCCCCCACCACTCCATTTTCCATGTTCTTCTATAGGTTGCAATCCAAAAACATGAGTCCTATTGCCAAGAGATCTAGTACATCACTAAAGGGCCCTACACACTGGCTGATTGGCTGCCAAGGTGCCCGACAGACGATACGGCCCTGCATACTAATATGGACGAAATTGTCCATATTGGCTTGCAGGCATAAACGAGCCAGCACCAACGATGATCGAACGCTGGGCCGCGCATCATTCATCGTTGGTGTATATACACTGAAAGATATGAACGATATCTCATTCATTAACGAACAAGATCGTTCATATCTTTCAATGTAATCGGCCAGTGTGTAGGGCCCATAACACAGGACTACTCATACAGATGTGCAGCAATGTGCTGGCTTATAAATAAAGGGTATAATGAAAACACTATAGAAACTGTAATAGAACCTTAACAGATAGTCCTCTTTCTAATGCAGCACCCCTCCCCCATAATATAGTATGGGTATCAAAAGGGGAAACTGGGGCGTTAGATGGGACATGGGTGGGTGAACACATCTGGCGAAAAGCAGTGATCAGGTCTGAATTAGGCCCAAAGTCACCTGTACCTAAGCACGGATATCTTTCTGCTGGGATGCCTTTAGGACCACATTTGGGAACAATTGGCTTATAACCATTATTTTAACCCTTGACTCCTTGGGGTATATTTACTAAAGGTTGATTTACATAGATTTTTATCATTTTTTAAATAATTGCAAATCAATCTACATTGATGATGTGTTTCCAGGGCCAAAACACTCATGTATACCCATTTCACATCGCACAAATAACCCGGTATCGACCCGGCATATTGCCGGGTCGACCCGGGTTGCTGTGTGGTGTGAAAGGGGCCATGGTGGAATTTCTGGGTCGCCTGACCCGGTAATTTAACCCGGGAATAAAGCAGTGTTATTCCCGGGTTGAATACCGGGTCAGTGGCAGTGTGAACGGGTTGCCGGGTCGATGCTACCCAGGAACCGTTTACGGCATAGGGAGAGGCGGCGCGGAGATAAGCTCATCTCCCAGCACCACCTCCGCCCCCAGTGCCAGCTCCACCCCCTGCTGCTATGGCAACCCAGCCCGGCATATTGCCAGGTCGGGAAGCTTGCTGTTAGGGTCTAATGCTGGATCCCTCCAAGCTGCCCGACGGGCGACCCGGCGGCAGGGGGCAGTGACGGGGGGAGTGAAGTTTTTTGACTGCCCCCCCCGGCTCCATAGCAGTGCAGGCAAATATGGACGAGATTGTCCATATTGGCCTGCATGCGCAAGCGACGGGGCACCAGCGATGAACGAGTGCGGGGCCGCACAGCGTTCATCGGTGGTGCCTCCACACTGAAAGATATGAACGGTATCTCGTTCATTAATGATCGTTCATATCTTTCAGTATTCTCGCCCAGTGTGTAGGGCACAATAGACTATAAATTAATGTTTTCATCTGTCCCCAAAAGCTTTACAAACAACAAACAAACAAACAAAAAAAAAATAACAGAATACCCTTACTATTTTTTGAACCTGTATAGCAGATTAATATTTGTATTAATAAAATATGAAGCCATTCATAGTACGGTGTCTTTTTGGATATCAGACACTATATGATTCATACAAAAGGCCCCATGTGTTTTACTGTGAGACTAAATGGCCAGGATGAGATATAGAGATGGAAGAACTATTCATATTAACCAGTGTCGGGCTGGGGTATGAACGGCCCACCGGGGGACTGCAGTGCTATTAGCCCATGCTTAGGGGAGTGGCCAGCCTCCAGTGGGGTGTGGTTAATTGCCACAGAGGTTTGGTTAACCATTAGAGAATGCATGTTTTGGGCCCCTTGATAAATATATACAGTAAATACTGCGAGTCCATGCATGATAATGTACCAGATTAATAACTGTAATGCACTGCAGATAATACACCATAATCCTGTGCAGTATGAGGTAATATATGTATAATATATAGTTGAAGTGCAGAGTCTGGAAACTGAGCCCTATAGGAGAAGGTGGGCCCATAGGTAGTGGGGCCCACCGGGGTTTCCTCTGGGCCCCTGTGGGCTAGTCCAACCCTGGTATTAACCTATGACAAGCATCCCATAGGGGATGGGAATGGCTAACCGACATTCAGAATGTCTTCAAGCATGGCTTACGAACTGAAAACATGATGGTAAAGCTGTAGGCTGCATTACTACTATGGGGTATATTCAATAAGAGTCGGGTCCATTCCATGCAGTTGTCGGAATGGACCAGACAACCCCTATACAAAGATATGGCCGTTCCCTGTGTTTTGTCCTGCCGGGTGCGCTGACAGCAGCGGTGGGTGGGGGGAGTGAGCGGCGGCCGGCAGGGGGAACAGTGTGGCAGCCGGTGGGAGAGCAGAGATCGGCGGCCGAAGTTGGCAGCGGGGGTGATGTCTGCGGCGGCGGGGAAGGCACTGCAGGGAGAGAGGTGCCTGGCCGGGGGACGACCGTCAAGGTACCTCTCATCCCCGATCCCCGTAGCCCGCCGAACCGCTCCCCGTCTCCTCACTTCAATCCGACTTGTTTTCAAGTCGGATTGAGTTTGTCGGAAAGGGGTCAGAACCTGTCGGATTTGGCCTCGTTTCAGACAGCAGCAGGCGGATTGGAGGGTATTCAGCCGATCCACCTGCTTTCCGACAAGTTGGGTTTCCCAAATTGTCGGAAAAAATGTGCCCGTATTGAATAGGTCGGAACCCCTTCCGACAAGACGGCAGTTTCCGACTCTTATTGAATATACCCGTGTCGGGTTTCACAGAACGCTGCGTCCACCTTCTGCTAGGTCGATAAAATTTATGTTACAGCCCCCATATGTATTGCTTACCACAAGGTCGGGTAGATCTTCTTTTTGGCCAGATCTCCCTGTAGAATAAACAGAATATAAATTATTACAGGAGAACAATCTCTATATTATGCACTACCAACTCTCCTCCAGATATGGTCTCCCTGCTCTACATAACACTTCCCAAACACAATAATACACCGTATATCAAAGGTCATACAAAAGCCAGATTACACCATTTTTTCTTCCCTTCTTTACAGGCTGTTTTGAAAGATGACAGTTAGGAGTTGATTACTTGATACTTTGGGCAGTATCCTATTAGCTGCGGTAAAACTAGTTTTTTTCCAGGGTATTTTTTTTTTTTTTTTTCTTTTTTACAGGCTAACCAGTTATATTGCCTGGAAAAAAAATGCCATTTCTCCCAATAACACAATCCCCGATAAGGTGGGCCTCGTGCCGGCTTATCGGGCCTAATAGGACAGCCCCCGGCGTAACCTTTAGCAGTGGTAAATTTACCACAGCCAATAGGATACCGCCCTTTGTATCTCTTCACTATTTCTCTCTCCAAGATTTGATACATCTCTCCCTGTGTATTGCATTCTGGAGCTTAGTGCATATGTGAGAAGCAGCCAAACCCCTGAAAACTGCATTTTCAGAAGTTTGACCACAACATACCATTTGATGCATCCCACCTTATATATTATTAATTACCAGTTATTTATATAGCGCACACATATTCCACAGCACTTTACAGAGAATACTTGGCCATTCTCATCAGTCCCTGCCCCAGTGGAGCTTACAATCTATATTCCCTATCACATGTACACACAGACACATTCACACTAGGGTTAATTTTGTTGGGAGCCAATTAACCTACCAGCATATTTTTGGAGTCTGGGAGGAAACCGGAGTACCCGGAGGAAACCCACGCAAGCACGGAGAGAATGTACAAACTCCACACAGTTAGGGTCATGGTGGGAATAGAACCCATGACCTCAGTGCTGTGAGGCAGTAATGCTATCCATTACACCATCTGTTCTGCCACACTGTCTCGTTTTCATGATGATAACTGAATTCCAGCAGCCCCATGACCAGGACGGTAGCGGAACAGTACATCCCTGGCCCCCCATAGCCAACGTTAGCTTCCTATGCACCTTTCTGGAGGCATTGGGGAATTTGAGTGAGGGTATTTGGAGGAGGTGGTGAGATTACATACAGTAGGTTAATGGGAAGACCGGCGCCGGAATGCAGATACCGGTCAGAATCCAGAACCCGGAATCCCGAACGTAGGTACGTCGGGAAGGGTTAGGCTTAGGCTGTGGGGAAGGTTAGGCCGTTTGCCGGGAGGGTTAGGGGTAGGGTTAGCTTAGTTACTCAAACCCATCGGATGTATGGCAGTCAGGATAGCGCTGTCAATACTCTGACCTGGCCCTCAAGACACACTAACAGTCCAGGTTTTAAGGATATGCATGCTGGAGCACAGGTGACTTAATTGGTACCTCTTTCATTTTGACTTACCCATCTGTGCTCAAGCATGGATATCCTTAAAACCTGGACTGTTCATGTGTCTTGCTTGACAACTGGGTTTGAGAATACTACCCTATAACAGCGAGTATCCTGTTAGTATACTGCTTTTTTTTATGCTTGTATGTCTTATTTTCCATGTATTGCTTATTCGCACATTGGAACCAATGTAGTGCACCTACATGGCTGCCTTGCCTGGTACTCTGTGTAGAATGAACAATGCATGGTTTTGTATCTCTATTGTGTGTCCCAGACATTGCCTATTCTGCCCAGTGTAATCCCTTGTAATGTGCCTAAAATGGCTGCCTCACCTGGATCCTTCGTGGGTAGGATGATTAATCCTTGCAACAAAATGGCTGCCTCACATTTGTATTATTTCTCTGCATGGCATGCAAAGCTAAACCTCTTTCTATGTTAATAGTTCTCTGTACTGTATTATGTTCATACTGTTAAGCGCCTTGAGTCCTATTGGAAAAGAGTGCAATATGATTAAAATAAGATTTTAAACCTACCGGTAAATCTTTTTCTCGTAGTCCGCAGAGGATGCTGGGGACTCCGTAAGGACCATGGGGATAGACAGGCTCCGCAGGAGACATGGGCACTTTAAGAAAGACTTTGGATCTGGGTGTGCACTGGCTCCTCCCTCTATGCCCCTCCTCCAGACCTCAGTTAAAGAAACTGTGCCCAGAGGAGACGGACAGTACGAGGAAAGGATTTTAGTTAATCCAAGGGCAAGATTCATACCAGCCAAACCAATCACACCGTATAACTTGTGATACACTATCTAGTTAACAGTATGAAAAAAACATAGCATCTGTCCAAAACCGATGAAACTATAACATTACCCTTATGTAAGCAAAAACTATATACAAGTCTTGCAGAAGTAGTCCGCACTTGGGACGGGCGCCCAGCATCCTCTACGGACTACGAGAAAAAGATTTACCGGTAGGTTTAAAATCTTATTTTCTCTAACGTCCTAGAGCAGGGGTGTCAAACTCAAATTCATCGGGGGCCGCATCAGCAGTTTGGTCCCCATCAAAGGGCCGGTTGTATCTGTAGGTCTATCCAAAATTTACCGCTCCACCTGCCTTATATGTGCCCAGCCATCTGCCCCCTTTTATAGTGCCCAGCCATGTGCCCCCTTTTATAGTGCACAGGTCCCCATTTTACACATTGTGGCAGGCACAGGTCCCCATTTTACACATTGTGGCAGGCACAGGTCCCCATTTTACACATTGTGGCAGGCACAGGTCCCCATTTTACACATTGTGGCAGGCACAGGTCCCCATTTTACACATAGCGGCAGGTACAGGTCCCCATTTTACACATTGCGGCAGGTGGTGGAAGGAGGGAGAGAGAGAGAGAGAAAGAGAGGAAGGGAGAGGGGCTGACTTACATTTGAAGCGGTTCTCGCCGCTCTTCAGCCGCCTCTCCCTCCTCGTCTGCGCGGCTCCCTTCTCCCTCCTCCGACGGGGTTTCGTTGAATGACGCGTTTGCGCCGTGACGTCACGACGCAATCGCGTCATTCCGCGAAACCCCGCCCCCCCCCCGAGCTGGGCACTCGGGAGAAGGGGGTTTCATGGCGGCGGCACCGCGGGCCATCAGACGAGGTCTGGCGGGCCGGATTTGGCCCGCGGGCCTTGTCTTTGACACCCCTGTCCTAGAGGATGCTGGGGACTCCGTAAGGACCATGGGGATTATACCAAAGCTCCCAAACGGGCGGGAGAGTGCGGATGACTCAGCAGCACCGATTGAGCAAACAGGAGGCCCTCCTCAGTCAGGGTATCAAACTTATAGAACTTTGCAAAGGTGTTTGACCCCGACTAAATAGCAACTCGGCACAGCTGTAGTGCAGAGACCCCTCGGGCAGCCGCCCAAGAAGAGCCCACCTTCCTAGTGGAATGGGCCTTAACCAATTTTGGTAACGGCAATCCTGCCGTAGAATGCGCCTGCTGAATCGTGTTACAGATCCAGCGAGCAATAGTCTGCTTTGAAGCGGGAGCGCCAACCTTGTTGGCTGCATACAGGACAAACAGTGCTTCTGTCTTCCTGACTCTAGCCATTCTGGCCACGTACATTTTCAAAGCCCTGACCACATCAAGGGACTCTGAATCCTCCAAGTCACACGTAGCCACAGGCACAATAGGTTGGTTCATATGGAAGGATGAGACCACTTTTGGTAGGAATTGAGGACGAGTCCGCAATTCCGCCCTATCCATATGAAAAACCAGATAGGGGCTTTTATGTGATAAAGCCGCTAATTCCGAAACTCGCCTAGCCGCAGCTAAGGCTAACAACATGACCACCTTCCAAGTGAGATATTTTAACTCCACCATTTTGAGTGGTTCAAACCAAATGTGACTTAAGGAAACTTAACACCACGTTAAGGTCCCAAGGCACCACCGGAGGTACAAAAGGAGGCTGAATATGCAGTACTCCCTTCACAAACGTCTGTACTTCGGGAAGAGAGGCCAATTCCTTTTGAAAGAAAATGGATAAGGCCGAAATCTAAACCTTAATAGATCCTAATTTTAGGCCCAAATTCACTCCAGTTTGTAGGAAGTGAAGGAAGCGGCCCAGATGGAATTCCTCCGTAGGAGCATTCCTGGCCTCACACCAAGAAACATATTTTCGCCATATTCAGTGATAATGTTTCGATGTCACGTCCTTCCTAGCCTTTATTAGTGTAGGAATTAACTCATCCGGAATACCTTTTTCCGCTAGGATCCGGCGTTCAACCGCCATGCCGTCAAACGCAGCCGCGGTAAGTCTTGGAACAGACAGGGCCCCTGCTGCAGCAGGTCCTGTCTTAGAGGAAGAGGCCACGGATCTTCTGTGAGCATCTCCTGCAGATCCGGATACCAGGTCCTTCGTGGCCAATCTGGAACAATGAGGATTGTTCTCACTCCTCTTTGTCTTATTATTCTCAACACCTTGGGTATGAGAGGAAGAGGAGGAAACACATAGACCGACCGGAACACCCACGGTGTCACCAGGGCGTCCACAGCTACCGCCTGAGGATCTCTTGACCTGGCGCAATACCTTTGTAGCTTTTTGTTGAGACGGGACGCCATCATGTCTATTTGGGGCAGTCCCCACCAACTTGCAATCTGCGCGAAGACTTCCTGATGAAGTCCCCACTCTCCCGGATGCAGATCGTGTCTGCTGAGGAAGTCTGCTTCCCAGTTGTCCACTCCCGGAATGAACACTGCTGACAGTACGCTTACATGATTTTCCGCCCAGCGAAGAATCCTGGTGGCTTCCGCCATTGCCACTCTGCTCCTTGTGCCGCCTTGGCGGTTGACATGAGCTACTGCGGTGACATTGTCTGACTGGATCAGAACTGGTTTGTCGCGAAGTAATGCCTCCGCTTGATGTAGGGCGTTGTATATGGCCCTCAACTCCAGGACGTTGATGTGGAGACAAGTCTCTAGACTTGACCAAAGACCTTGGAAATTCCTTCCCTGTGTGACTGCTCCCCAACCTCGGAGGCTTGCGTCCGTGGTCACCAGGATCCAGTCCTGAATGCCGAACCTGCGGCCCTCTAGGAGGTGAGCACTCTGCAGCCACCACAGGAGAGATACCCTGGCTCTGGGAGACAGGGTGATCCGCTGATGAATTTGTAGATGTGACCCGGACCACTTGTCCAGTAGGTCCCATTGGAAGGTCCTCGCATGGAACCTGCCGAAGGGAATGGCTTCGTATGATGCCACCATCTTCCCCAGGACTCGAGTGCAGTGATGCACTGACACCTGTTTTGGCTTCAACAGGTTCCTGACCAGAGTCATGAGTTCCTGAGCTTTTTCCGTCGGAAGAAAAACCCTTTTCTGGTATGTGTCCAGAATCATGCCCAAGAAAGTCAGACGAGTCGTAGGAACCAGCTGCGACTTTGGGATATTGAGAATCCAGCCGTGTTGCTTTAACACCTTCAATGAAAGTGACACGCTGTTCAGTAATGTCTCTCGAGATCTCGCTTTTATGAGGAGATTGTCCAAGTATGGGATAATCGTGACACCTTGCTTGCGCAGGAGCACCATCATTTCCGCCATTACCTTGGTGAAAATCCTCGGGGCCGTGGAAAGCCCAAACGGCAACGTCTGAAATTGGTAATGACAATCCTGTACCGCAAATCTCAGGTACGCCTGATGAGGTGGATTTATTGGAACATGAAGGTACGCATTTTATGGGATACCATAAAATCCCCCCCTTCCAGGCTGGCGATGACCGCTCTGAGTGATTCCATCTTGAACCTTTTCAAGTACAGGTTCAGGGATTTTAAATTTAAAATGGGTCTGACCGAACTGTCCGGTATCAGGACCACAAACAAGGTTGAGTAATATCCCCTCCCTTGTTGTAGTAGGGGAACCTTGACCACCACCTGTTGAAGATGCGATTCAAAAATTGTATTTAACACTAACTCCCTCTCTGAAGGAGAAGCTGGCAGGGCCGATTTGAAAAACCGGTGAGGGGGCACCTCCTCGAATTCCAGCTTGTATCCCTGAGAAACAATTTCTATTGCCCAGGGATCCACCTGTGAGTGAACCCAGATGTGGCTGAAAAGTCAAAGACGTGCCCCCACTGGAGCGGACTCCCTCAGGGGAGCCCCAGCGTCATGCGGTGGATTTTGCAGAGGCCGGGGAGGACCTCTATTCCTGGGAACTAGCTGTGTTGTGCAGCTTTTTTCCTCTGCCCTTACCTCTGGCAAGAAAGGACGATCCGCGTACTCTTTTGCTTTTATTTGAACGAAAGGACTGCATTTGATAATGAGGCGCTTTCTTAGGCTGTGAGGGAACATAAGGCAAAAAATTCGATTTACCTGCCGTAGCTGTGGAGACGAGGTCCGAGAGGCCTTCTCCAAATAATTCCTCACCTTTGTAAGGTAAAAACTCCATATGCTTCTTCAAATCGGCATCGCCCGTCCACTGTCTGGTCCATAAGACTCGCCTAGCAGAAACAGACATAGCGTTTATTCTGGAACTCAGTAAACAAATGTCTCTTTGAGTATCCCTCATATATAACACAGCATCTTTTATATGCCCTAGGGTCATTAAAATGGTATCCTTATCTAGGGTCTCAATCTCTGCTGATAAGGAATCTGTCCATGCTGCTACAGCACTACAAACCCAGGCCGACGCAATTGCCGGTCTGAGTATTGTACCAGAATGTGTGTAAATAGACTTCATGGTAACCTCCTGCTTGCGGTCAGCAGGATCCTTGAGGGTAGCCGTATCTTGGGATGGCAGCGCTATCTTTTTTGATAAGCGTGTCAATGCTTTGTCTACCCTAGGAGCGGATTCCCACCGTATTCTGTCCTTTTGCGGGAAAGGATACGCCATAAGAATCCGTTTGGGAACCTGCAGTCTTTTGTCTGGGGTTTCCCAAGCTTTTTCGCATAATTCGTTCAGCTCATGTGAGGATGGAAAGGTGACCTCAGGCTTTTTCCCTTTATACATGTGTACCCTCGTGTCAGGGACAGGGGGTTCCTCTGTGATATGCAAAACCTCTTATTGCAATAATCATATATCGAATACATTTAGCCACTCTTGGCTGTAATTTTGCATCATCGTAGTAGACACTGGAGTCTGAATCCGTGTCGGTATCTGTGTCAACTATTTGAGATAGTGTGCGCTTCTGAGACCCCGAAGGTCCCGGCGACATTAAGACAGACATCGTTTGACTTCCTGACTGTTCCCTAGCCTCAGCTTTGTCTAATCTTTTGTGCAATAAATTTACATTCGCACTTAAGACATTCCACATATCCATCCAGTCAGGTGTCGGCGCTGCCGACGGATACTTTACATTCATACACTCCCCCTCCTCCTTAGGTGAGCCTTCAACCTCATACATGTCGACACGCGTACAGACACACCCTACACACACAGGGAAGCTCTTTTCTGAAGACAGGTTCCCCACCAGGCCCTTTGGAGAGACAGAGAGAGAGTATGCCAGCACACACCCCAGCGCTATATGACCCAGGAAAAAACAAACACAGAATGTTTACCCAGTAGCGCTGTTTTGAATGTATATGCGCCAATTATGTGCCCCCCCCTCTTGAGCGCAAATGAGCCCCTTGCGGGCTCGCTACGCTCGCCATGCTGCAGGCACGGTGGCGCGCTACGCTATTTTATTCTCCCTCCAGGGGTTCGTGGACCCCCACGAGGGAGAAAAAGTGTCGGTATGTCGGCTGTCGGGATTTCGGCGCCGGTATACTGTGCGCCGGGATCCAGACAGTCGGCATACTGAAGACCACCCGGATAAGGAATAGATTCTATAAGGAAATTGTTACAGTAATGGATATTATGTCTCAGTCCAATATGAAGTCTATGTACAGTACTAGGGGGACACTGGAATAGACACCCTATATCTTTGTAACTGATATAACATGATTCATAAGCTTAATACATCTGACAGCATTAATGTGAATCTTGTTAATGTACAACTCTATATGAGCCCCATTAATGGAAATGATTATTTGGAGCTAGATGTTCTGTTTTACAGCATGTGAAGGGTGCGATCAGGAATGAATGGACTTTCGTATACGTGGGCAGAGACATGAGACCGCAGTGCCAGGGACAAGGAGCTGTATACAGAAGGCGTGGCTGCTTACAAGCCTGGCACCAAGAGTAATTATAATCAGAGCAATATGCTGAGTAACTGACAGAGGGCCTAATTCAAAGTTGATCGCAGCAGTAAATTTGTTAACTAATGGGCAAAACCATGTGCACTGCAGGTGGGGCAGATGTAACATGTGCAGAGAGAGTTAGATTTGGGTGGGGCGTGTTCAAACTGAAATCTAATTTGCAGTGTAAAAATAAAGCAGCCAGTATTTACCCTGCACAGAAACAAAATAACCCACCCAAATGTAACTCTCTCTGCACATGTTGTATCTGCCTCCCCTGCAGTGCACATGGTTTTGCCCATTAGCTAACAAAATTTGCCATTCCTCCCAACTTTGAAGTAATGTGAAGCGGGACTCCTTTGCGCATCGAAGCCGCGCTTGTCCGGAAAGGCGGCGTGGCCTCACCAAAAGGGGGCGTGGCTTTGCGGGAATGCGCCGACCGCCTGCCAAGCCCTCGTTTTCTGTCATTGAGGGGGCATGACCAGAGCTCTGTGAGCTGCTGGCACACACCCTCACCTTCTGTCTCCTGTGAATAGACGCTGTACGCATAGAGTCTATTCAGCGCTGCTCTGCTAGGCAGAGCAATGACTACAGGAGCCTCCCAACTGCCCCCCCCCCCCCCACCCCCTACTGCGGGACACTGTGGCCCGCGGGTGGGACAGTCCCCAAAAAATGGGACTGTCCTGCGAAAATCGGCACAGTTGGGAGGTATGAATTCGCTGCGATCAGGTCTGAATTAGGTCCAAAGACAAGCAAATGTACGTGCCGGGAGACGGGCAAATTGCCAGAACACAGCTTTTGTAGCTGTGTGTGTACAGGGAAGGGAGGGGCCCGATAGACCCGGTCTCACTGCACAATAGCCTACACATAATGGGAGGCTGGAGAGGGTTTTTGCACGATGCATAATTTGGTACAAGCATTGGGCTCCATTCTGTATAAAGGACAGTTAAAAAACAATGGCCCTCATTCTGAGTTGATCGCTCGCTGCCCTTTTTTGCATTGCAGCGATCAGGTGAAAAAAACGGCATTTATGCGCATGGTACGCAGCGCGCATGCGCTAAGTACTTTCACACAAAACTTTGTAGTTTTACACAAGCTCGAGCGACGCTTTCCAGTGTTCGTTGTTTGATTGACAGGAAGTGGGTGTTTCTGGGCGGCAACTCAGCGTTTTCAGGGAGTGTGCTAAAAAACGCAGGCGTGCCAGGTAAAAACGCAGGAGTGGCTGGGGAAACGGGGGAGTGGCTGGCCGAACGTAGGGCGTGTTTGTGACGTCAAACCTGGAACCATACAGACTGCAGTCATCGCAAGCTAGAAGTAAGTCTTGAGCCACTCTGAAACTGCATGACATTTTTTAGTAGCAGAACTGCTAACCTTTCGTTCGCAAATCTGCTAAGCTAAGATACACTCCCTGAGGGCGGCGACCTAGCGTGTGCAATGCTGCTAAAAGCAGCTAGCGAGCGATCAACTCGGAATGAGGGCCATTGTAAAGTGACTGTAGGGTTTGTATTGTCAGCTTGCACAGAATAGCCAGAAGGAAATCTTGGTCTGTATATATTCATTTAAAGTGAGAATAATTCCCTAATTCCTGAAGCGACTATGTGATGAAGTCTGTGCGCAGGGCACGGTATAAGATACATAGGGCCTAATTCAGACCTGATCGCTGTTGTGCGAATTTGCAAGGCGGCTGAATATCAATCGACTGCGCATGTGTACGGATCATAGTGCGCATGTGCGAGGCCAAACTGCAAAAGTATCCAGGGTCTATTTTGATCGCCTGGCGTACGCAAGTTGACTGACAGGAAGCGGACGTTTGAGGGTGGTAACTGTCCATTTTCTGGGAGTGTCAGGAAAAACGCAGGCGTGGCCAAGCGCTTTCAGGGAGGGTGTGTGACATCAGCTCCGGCCTCATCAGCCCGTTGCTATCGCACTGTAGAAGTAGGTCCTGGGCTACACACAGACTGGAAAAAATCATTAGATGGTGAGTGAGTTGCGAACGGATTTGCAGTTTACCGGCGTTTGCAAAACTTTTCGCACAGCGTACGCAGACTTGCACAAGGCAGGTATTCACTCTGTCTGGGCGGTGACTATCTGATTGCAAACCCCTGCAAATTGGCAGAGGAGCGATCAGGTCTGGATTAGGCCCATTATTTGAGAGAGAAATACAACACACAGGTAGCTATTTTAGCCTAAATACTAAGACATGTACTAGTTGGGAAGACACAGGCAGGTGCCCAAAATACAGCAAGAGATGGTTCAGAGATGTTGGTCCCCTAGCCGCCCCTCCCACACCACCCCAGCCCCTTAGTTTTCTATAATGCCACGCTGTAGATTAGGGAATCATTTCTATACATGTGTGGTACATGGAACAAATATATGGTGCAGTCATTATGTCAACAACAATGTCAATTATGTCAACATTTTTGGAAAGCTGACATTCTGCACAGACAGGAGGGTTAGGGTTAGGCTGCAGCAGCAGAGGGTTAGGTTGCAGCAGCATAGTCTATGGGAGGAAAATGGTTAGGGTTAGACTGCAGCAACAGAGGGTTAGACTGCAGCAGCAGAGGGTTAGACTGCAGCAGCAGAGGCTATGGGAGGAAAGGGTTAGGGTCAGACTGCAGCAGCAGCAGAAGGTTAGGGTTAGGCTACGGAAGCAGAGGGTTAGTGTTAGGCTACGAGAGCAAAGGGCAGAGCCGGCCTTAGGCATAGGCAAACTAGGCAAATGCCTAGGGCATTTGGTATTCTTAGGCAGCTTCTGCTGATTAAAATGATATGCAGCATGCCTATATTCTGTGTGTGACTGCGGCTGTATCTGCATATGTTACAGTGTATTCCTGGAAATCACTGTAATGTAGCATTTCATATGTAGATACAGCCGCAGTCGCACATAGAATATAGGCATGCTGCATATCATTTTAATCAGCAGAAGCGGCTTGTGTATCCTAGCTACAAAGTAATGCAAATAAGATGCATTTTCATAAACAAAAGGCGCCCGGCATTAGCAGAGCTGCCAGCTGACTCATGCCAGGCATCTCCTGCAGAACTAGCAGCGGTGCTAGGGGGCACCAGCCAAAATCTTGCCTAGGGCATCATATTAGTTAGGGCCGGCTCTGGCAAAGGGTTAGGGTCCGGCACTGGGGGGGGGTAGGGTTAGGCAACGGCGGCAGAGGGTTAGGGTTGGCTACAGGAGGGGAGGTTAGGTTAGACACTAGGGGAAGGGATAGGGATTAGCGATACTCACTGTCAGAAAAGACGCTGACCCAGGTAAGACACCATTGTACCACCTGGAACATTTTGTCGACACTCTAGTCATGACAACATTTAATCAGTGTCGACACATTGAATAGCGATGTGGTTAATGTCAACATGCCAAGCAGGTTTACACATTAAGATCACATCAACAAAATATACCGAACCCAACAAGAACATACACTGGAAATGTTACCCAGAACAAGATGGGCAGCGCTGTGCAGAGACACAAGAGAGATGTTACTGCGCGGCGGCCGCAGATAATGCTAAGAAAATCCAGTGCATGGTCCACACATGTATTATACAGCAATAACACCCCCCTGCTCTGCCTGTCACTGGTGATGTGCTCACACTGTATGAGACAATGGCAGGGTGTTGTGTGTGGCTACCCACTAAGTTGCTAAATTGAAATGTAGCAAGGAATGGTCTTCCTGTATTGGGTAACACAATGTGCACACACACACACACACACACACACACACACACACACACACACACACACACACACACACAGTGACATCACCATTAAGCAGCGCTGTGTGTGTATTGTGGGCATGTGATTAGGAAAGCAGGTCAAACAACCAATGTGCTCCTAGCTGCTGCAGCCAGTGCCAGTCTTAACAGTGTGTTACACTAGAGTCCCAGCACCTTATACCAATACCCCTTTTCCACCAAAATACCGGGTCTGAACCGGAGTTTCGAAAACAGTGTCGAAACTCGTGTGACAGCCGGTTCAAACCCTGGGCCTAATTCAGACCTGACTGGTGCTGCGCGTTTTCGCGCAGTAGCTGATCAGGTCTGAACTGCGCATGCACCGGCTCCGCAGTGCCCCCGGCGTATACCAGACAGCCAATAGCCATCTCAGCGATCACCTCTGCCTGATTGACAGGCAGAGGCGGTCGCTAGGCAGGAGGGGGGCGGTCCAGCGGCATTTGGCCGCCGCTTTAGGGGTGTGGTCCGGGCCGTGCAGGGAGCAGGCCGCGGTGGCTGCGTGACGTCGCACGCAGCCGCTGCGACCCTCACAGCGACGAGTAGCTCCCTTCCAGTGTGCAGGAGCTGCGCTGGTAGGGAGCTACTCTTCAAGTACAAAAGCATGGCCGCTGTGCGAGGCTTTTGTACTTGTGCGGAGGGGTCGGGCCTGACATGCCAGGCGTCCCCCTACTTGTCTGTGTTACTGATCGTAAATTTAGCACATCTACGATTAGGTCTGAATTAGGCCCCATGTCCACACCGCAGGCTGGACCCAGCATATTGGCAGGTAGACCCCGTTCAGACTGCACCCATGTGCAGTTTGCCTGTACTGCTGGCGCTTAGAGATGACATCATCTTCAAGCACCAGTAATCAGGCTCTCTGTATACTTTTAGGATGACCCGGGTCACGCAGTTCACATTGCACCATTACCTGGGTAAGTGCCCAGGGTAAATTTTATCTGACCCTTTCACACCAAACCTCGACCCTGTTTGCCCCGACAATAACCAGGGTTAAAAGTTTGGTGATAAAGGGGTAGAGATCGTTTCTTATCTTCCACCCACAGGGCCCTGCGCTCTATGTGATGGCGGCGCTCGTACACTCCTACTTACGGCGCTGCTTGCAGTCTCCTCCCCCTCACAATCAAATTAGAATGCTTAGCAAATGCAAAAAGCAGTAATACACAGGCTGTGATTGAAAATCCATGACAAAAACAAAAAGGATTAAATTAAATAAGTTAACTTTAAAAAAAAATACATTGGTTTGGTTACATGCGTGGTTCTGTTATTCGCATATTGTAGTAAAAGGTCAGTAGGCAGATCTGTATCTTATGATTTCTATTATGGGATTTAGAGACTGATTTAAGGTTGAGAGCAAATTTGCACCTGGATAAACCATGTTAAAGGTGGCAGTGGTGCAAGGAAGGGGTGTTTCTGAGTGCCCAGAAACCCGCCGCCGCCCCCCGACAGTGTTTTTTTTTTTAGGCCCCCTTATGGCAAAAAGAGGCCTAATCGCATGGTGCTCTGGGGGGGGGGGGGGGGGGGGGAGGAGAGATTTGAAAAATCAATATGTGTATAGTTATCACCTGCTACAAACGTAATACTGCATAAGACCATTCTTTCAAACGTTATTTACTATAAACACCGCACGAGCCTCCAGGCCGATCCGGGTATGATTTACCGTGCATGCAAAACAAAAAAATATATTACATATATTTTCATCATTTAGGGACCTATACTTGGCTGCATTGTCTGTTCAGATGCAAAATTGCTCCTTTGTCTTTTTTTTTGCCACCCTGGACTCGGTAGAACCAACTAGTTTTATGGACGTTGACAATATTAGTAAGAGTGCAGCCTACCAGATCACTAGGAACGGCTGCCACAAATGGCTAACCTTAGCGTAAGTGCCAGGACCCACGTGGCTAATTTAGTTGAAATCACTAGTAAAAAAAATAAAACAAATCTCTCAGTACAATCATAATGTGATTGCATACAGTGTTGATTCAGCTGGATATTACATCCTGTCTACACCTGATGTTATTGGTCACTGTGCCCGGCTGACACAAAACACTGTGCCCTGGCAACACACTTGCTCATCATCAGTCTTTGTGGTCAATCTAAGCGAGTAACTATTTAAGAACATAAACAAATATATCCACAGACAGATGCTTAATAAACAGACAGTGCACTGTAAGTCACACAATATTATAATCAAGCCAAGTATATTTTAATATAGTTGTCAAAACATAACAGCATCAAAAGTAATAAACTACTCACCGAAGCGCCAACTACAATGAACATGTGGGTCTGAGACTGCTGAAAATCCATTTCACTGTACAGCTCTTCCCTCATCATCCCACACACCTCTGACCTGCTGAGGTGCACTTGTTCCTGGGAGGCACTCATCTTCTTCTCTGCAGGGGGAGAGGAGGAGAAGAGGAGGGGTTACCGTTCATGTATGGCAAACATACACTGGTGGTAATGGTAGGCAGATAGTGTTCATATTAATCATGCATATATACGGTACCTCACCTGCAGGTGTGTGTGCGCCAGTGCGATCAGCTACAAACCTGGAGTACTGGTTCTCAACCCCAGTCCTCCAGTATTGCCAACAGGTCATGTTTTGTGGATCATGCACAGGTCAGTTAAGCGGTATCCGGTCTCTAGGTCGACAGTGTCTAGGTCGACCACTATTGGTCGACAGTAAGTAGGTAGTTTCTAGGTCGACATGAGTTTTTCCACTTTAAAAAAAAAAAAAAAAAAAAAAAAAAAAAATGTAAAAAACTTTTTAATATTTTACGATCCACGTGGACTACGATTGGGAATGGCAACATGTGCCGGCAGCGGTAGCAAAGCGAGCCACCTTGCCCGAAGCATGGCGAGCGAAGCAAGCCATGCGAGGGGACGCTGTGCACTAACTGGGGTTCCCGGTCACTGTACGGAGAAAACAACACCAAAAAAAAAAGTGGAAAAAACCCCCCAAACCACTCATGTCGACCTTACGTTATGTCGACCTAGAGTCCCTGTCGACCTACTTACTGTTGACCTAGACACTGTCGACCCTCCATACCACACCCGAGTAAAGCAACTTACCACGCTCCCTGTCGGGTACTGCCGATCCAATGGAGTGAATATCGGATTGGTACACACTGAGCAATTTCTTGTTCAATGGGGGTAATTCCAAGTTGATCGCAGGAGGATTTTTGTTAGCAATTTGGCAAAAACCATGTGCACTGCAGGGGAGGCAGATGTAACATGTGCAGAGAGAGTTAGATTTGGGTGGGGTGTGTTCAATCTGCAATCTAAATTGCAGTGTAAAAATAAAGCAGCCAGTATTTAGCCTGCACAGAAACAAAATAACCCACCCAAATCTAACTCTCTGCACATTATAGCTGCCTCCCCTGCAGTGCACATGGTTGTGCCCAACTGCTAACAAAAATCCTGCTGCGATCAACTTGGAATTACCCCCAATGTGTACTTCTCATTCATCTCTAGAATGGGATCAGGATGATGGGAACAAGTACATACCTCCCAACATGACCCTCTCCAGGAGGGACACAATGCTCTGTTCCAGGACTTACCTCTTAATGTATGATTGCCATCACCTGTGCTGAAACACCTTTCTTATCCATTAACCTGTTCAACACAGGTGCCGGCAATCATACATTAAGAGAAAAGTCCAGGAGCAGAGCATTGTGTCCCTCCTGGAGAGGGTCATGTTGGGAGGTATGTAAGTGTGAGCAGCACATGCTAGCTCGTTCCCCTGATCTGAGCTTTGCAGGAGCGTAGCAAAGCTATTTATCTGCTTCATATACTGTACATTAATGATCCTGCATACACACTATCCAATTATCAGGCACTACCTAGCTGTAGTCTATTTTGCTGGGTCAGTAATTATCCCACAAACAGAAATCCTGAAAATATGACCTATTGGGAAACCTTGAGGGTGGAGGTTGAGAACCACTTCTGCCAAGAATGGCCTTAGCATCATGGTTGATTCTATATCGGAGTGGGAGAAGGGACCTTCTGACGTACCTAGGGGAGGAGACACTTCACCAGGGGGAGGAGCTACGGCCGAACAGGGTACCCGAAAAGTACCCTCGCGGGCTCGCTTCGCTCGCCATGCTTCGGCCTCGGTGGCTCGCTCCGCTCGCCACCTGATTACTAATGGTAATAGTTGGTGGCGTGGATAGTAGAGGAACTATCCCGCTGGCCTAGCTCCTCCCCCTTCTGTTGTGACTCCTCCCCCCGACGGAAAAGGTCCCTAAGCCCACTTGGATCTAGCTTCAACCCTCATTAATAAATTGTGTGGCAAGTGTAGGCTTACCATATTGTCCCTTTAAAGCGGAACACTCTTTAATTACACAGGTTCTGTGGCGGCTGACTTCATGCCTGAATTTCACCTGGTTTTAATCAGCCACAGAACCTGTATAAATGAAAGTGTCCTGGTTTAAAATTTTAAAGGGATAGTATGGTAAGCCTAGGCATGATGCTAACAGAAAAAAACAGGGACTGAGAGACAATTTAATTATCTCAGGATGACCTTATCATTTAATCAGGTAAAAGCACTATAAGCTTAGTACTTCCTCAGTAAACCAGTATCGATAGGCTATTGAAGGAAGGGAAATATGGGATTTGCACCAAGGCTCACTTATGCTATGGTAAATCGTGCAGTTACTACACTAAGGGGTATATTCAATAAGTGTCGGAAGTTGCAGTCTTGTCGGAAAGAATATACACTGCTCAAAAAAATAAAAGGGAACACTAAAATAACACATCCTAGGTCTGAATGAATAAAATATTCTTATTAAATACTTTGTTCTTTACATAGTTGAATGTGCTGACAACAAAATCACACAAAAATTATCAATGGAAATCAAATTTATTAACCCATGGAGGTCTGGATTTGGAGTCACCCTCAAAATTAAAGTGGAAAAACACACTACAGGCTGATCCAACTTTGACGTAATGTCCTTAAAAAAGTCAAAATGAGGCTTTTTAGTGTGTGTGTCCTCCACGTGCCTGTATGACCTCCCTACAACGCCTGGGCATGCTCCTGATGAGGTGGCGGATGGTCTCCTGAGGGATCTCCTCCCAGACCTGTACTAAAGCATCCGCCAACTCCTGGACAGTCTGTGGTGCAATGGATGGAGCGAGACATGATGTCCCAGATGTGCTCAATTGGATTCAGGTCTGGGGAACGGGCGGGCCAGTCCATAGCATCAATGCCTTCATCTTGCAGTAACTGCTGACACACTCCAACCACATGAGGTCTAGCATTGTCTTGCATTAGGAGGAACCCAGGGCCAACCGCACCAGCATATGGTCTCACAAGAGGTCTGAGGATCTCATCTCGGTACCTAATGGCAGCCAGGCTACCTCTGGCGAGCACATGGAGGGCTGTGCGGCCCCCCAAAGAAATGCCACCCCACACCATTACTGACCCACAGCCAAACCGGTCATGCTGGAGGATGTTGCAGGCAGCAGAACATTCTCCTTGGCGTCTCCAGACTCTGTCACGTCTGTCACATGTGCTCAGTGAGAACCTGCTTTCATCAGTGAAGCACAGGGCGCCAGTGGCGAATTTGCCAATCTTGGTGTTCTCTGTCAAACGCCAAATGTCCTGCACGGTGTTGGGCTGTAAGCACAACCCTCACCTGTGGACGTCGGGCCCTCATACCACCCTCATGGAGTCTGTTTCTGATCGTTTGAGTAGATACATGCACATTTGTGGCTTGCTGGAGGTCATTTTGCAGGGCTCTGGCAGTGCTCCTCCTGTTCCTCCTTGCACAAAGGCGGAGGTAGCGGTCCTGCTGCTGGGTTGTTGCCCTCCTACGGCCTCCTCCACGTCTCCTGATGTACTGGCCTGTCTCCTGGTAGCGCCTCCATGCTCTGGACACTACGCTGACAGACACAGCAAACCTTCTTGCCACAGCTCGCATTGATGTGTCATCCTGGATGAGCTGCACTACCTGAGCCACTTGTGTGGGTTGTAGGGAGGTCATACAGGCACGTGGAGGCCACACACACTATTGGGCCTCATTTTGACTTGTTTTAAAGGACATTACATCAGAGTTGGATCAGCCTGTAGTGTGTTTTTCCACTTTAATTTTGAGGGTGACTCCAAATCCAGACCTCCATGGGTTAATAAATTTGATTTCCATTGATAATTTTTGTGTTATTTTGTTGTCAGCACATTCAACTATGTAAAGAACAAAGTATTTAATAAGAATATTTCATTCATTCAGATCTAGGATGTGTTATTTTAGTGTTCCCTTTATTTTTTTGAGCAGTGTATATAGTAAATATTGCTAGTGCATGCATGATAATGTAGCAGATTAATAACAGGAATGCGCTGTATAGTCCTGTGCAGTATAATGTGTAATTCATGTGCACAGTGTGGAACCTGATTCCTATAGGTGGAGATGGGCCTTCAGGCAGTGGGGCGCACTGGTGGTTTTTCCTGTATCCCTATGGGCCAGTCCAACCCTGAATATACCTGTATGTATTGCTGCAATAGGAACAGAGGGGCAGATGTATTATTATGTCCTTAACGTTCGGCATATCTCCGTTTTATCAGTGATCTGCCCACACACATCACCCTAATGTATGAACATTAGCCCTTTGTTCATACCACTTCTTTATTCCTTGGCCGGGTGTTCAGCATCCTCTGCAGATTTCGCTGTTTGCTGTTGTGTCGCGCATGCGCAGTAATCATACTACCCAGCGGCCCCTGCGCGTGTTACCCTGCACAGGCACCATTCAACTGATTTGACTTGAGGTGGGCGTCGCAGCACGCATGTGCCAACTCCCCTGCTCCCAGTGAGCCATGCAGTGTGAACCGGCGCATGCGTGGAGTAGCCCTCAGGCACTTTGGCCAGACAATAAAGTTTTATTTAAAAAAAAAAACACAACGAAGAGCTAGTGCTGCAGCGCCAGCCCCAACCTGCCGAAATGACAGAAGGGACTTAACGATCGCTGTAGCGCCGTCACAACCTTCATAGATCAGGTGGTTATCGGCTTCATATAGGCAGAGCGCCACAGACTAAGCAGCCCCATGCGCATTACGATTGCCTTAAACTCCCGCTGTGAGGAGCCGCATTATACATAGCTGTGATTCTGTAACAGCGGGAGTTAGCGCACGTTCTTACATCTGCCCCAATGATAGTTACCACTGCCCATTAGCCTTACGTAAGCTTACCATACTACATACCTCCCAAGATGACCCTCTCTAGGAGGGACAGAATGCTCTGCTCCTGGACTTCTCTCTTTATTTATGGGAGGCGGAAAATTTGGGATCCGGTCTCTAAGGCGACAGTAACTAGGTCGACACTATCTAGGTCGACCACTATTGGTCGACAGTAACTAGGTCAACAGGGTTTCTAGGCCGACAGGTCAAAAGGTCGACATGAGTTGCACTAATTGGGGTTCCCGGTCACTCTACGAAGAAAACGACACAAACCCCCCATAAAAAAACCTCACGTCGACCTTTTGACCTGTCGACATAGACCTAAAGACCCTGTCGACCTAGTTAATGTCAACAAATAGTGGTCGACCTAGTTACTATCTACCTTCCATACCACACCCGGTCAATTTACCCACAATCAAAATCCCGACAACCATTGACCGACGGTCAAAATCCTGACATTTAAAATGTTGACAAAAAAGTCAACATGAGTTTTTCATGATTTTTTTTTTTATTGAAACCATCCCAGTGGACCTGGAAGGGGAATATAATAGTGTGCCGAGCGTAGCGAGCCATGCAAGGGGACGCGGTACACTTATATGATGTCCATGTCAACCTATGTCGACATACACAAAAATATATGAAAACTTGTGTCTACTTTTTGACCTGTTGACATTTTGACCTTGTCTGCATTTTAAATGTTAGGATTTTAACCATCAGTCAATTGTTGTGGGGATTTTGACCGTCAGAAATTTGATTGTAGGCATTTCATACCGATCCCTAATTTATGATTGCCATCACCTGTGGTGAAACACCTTTCTTATCTATTAACCTGTTCAACACAGGGGCCAGCAATCATAAATTAAGAGGAAAGTCCAGGAACAGAGCATTGTGTCCCTCCTGGAGAGGGTCATTTGGGGAGGTATGATACTGTCCCTTTAAATAGGGACACTAATTAATTACACAGGTTCTGTGGCTGGCTTAACTCAAGCTTGCATTTCACCTAGTTTCAATCAGCCACAGAACCTGTGTAATCCATATGCATCCCAGTTTAAAGGGATGGTATGGCAAGCCTACACATACAGGTTTATTTATTAAACTGCACCTTTTCATAACCGCAGTTTATCTGCATTTTGCCGGCACAATTTAACACTGTAGTACTATAAAGTTAAAACCCACTTGTACTTTCGCTTAATTGTACGGCTGGTTTTAAAGTCTGCATTCAAAAATATCAATAATCCTTGGTGCTGTTTCTCATTACCCCACACAGTGCATGTTTTGCAGGTAACCCAGCAGGTGTATTAATTACTCACTGACACATTTTAAAAAGGTCCGCAGTGATTTATCCAATTTGTAGGAACAACACTTTGTCTGTTTTCCAATGTTTGGGAGAAAATAGTCGATTGTCATTTGCTCTCATGCATTACCAGATTTTCATTCCAACCAGTCAGATCTGGCAGATAATTGTATAGTGCACAGGTTCTCAAACTCGGTCCTCACACATGCACACGGTGCATGTTTTGCAGGTCTCCTCACAGAATCACAAGTGACATAATTAGCTCCACCTGTGGACCTTTTAAAATGTGTCAGTGAGTAATTAATACACCTGTGCACTTGCTGGGTTACCTGCAAAACATGCACTGTGTGGGGTCCTGAGGACCGAGTTTGAGAACCACTAGTATAGTGTATTCCCAGGTTTAGTGGATAGGTTCTCAAACTCGGTCCTCAGGACACCAAACAGTACATGTTTTCCAGGTAACCCATCAGGTACACAGGTGTATTTATTACTCACTGACATTTTAAAAGGTCTACAGGTGGAGCTATTAATTTCACTTGTGATTCTGTAAGGAGACCTGGATAACATGCACTGTGTGGGGTCCCGAGGATCGAGTTTGAGAACCTATGCCTTAGTGCATAACTGCATAGGTGGCCAAACTCTGCCATTACAGTCCAGGTTTTAAGGATATCCTTGCTTGAGCACAGGTGACTGATTTCAAGCATTGATATCCTAATGGTGGAGCTTGGGAAACGCTGCTTTAGTGGAGGCTTGTGAAGACTGATGAGATATGAAACAGAAGCCAGGCAGTCTTTCAAAAAGAGAAGCGTGTATTAAGTATAATGAATAAAACAGACCTGATGTTTCTAAACGGAGAAGCTTATGCAATAGAAGGGTGCAGGTTTCACCACCTGTTTGATTTTCGGTAGCAGCTCACATACCCGAACCAGACCTAAATGTGACATTGCCCAATTACGCATTACAGAAAGGATAGCGACTGATCAATTCAAGGGATTAAATAGATGGGATCCGGTCTGAAGATCGACAATGTTTAGGTCGACCACTATAGGTCTGAAGGTCGACAGGGTTTCTAGGTTGACATGAGTTTTTCACATTTTTTTTATTTTTTTCATACTTAACGATCCACGTGGACTACGATTGGAACGGTAATCTGTGCCGAGCGAAGCAAGGCGAGCGAACACGGTACACTAATTGGGCATCCCGATCACGAAGAAAACGACACCAAAAAAAAACCATGAAGAACTCATATCAACCTTTTGGCCTGTCGACCTAGCAACCTAGACACTGTCGATTTGATGATCCACACCCAAATATTACAATTCAATATACATGTAGGGTAATGTCAGAAAACAATAAGGCAAGGTGAGATCGTAACCCATTGCTGACCTGTAGCAATTACGCTACTTTGCTTAGAACTAAAAACAATTGAGGGGTTAAGTAAACCGCTCTCCCCTGCCTGTTGCTGCCAGGGCAGATTAAACATGCCAGGGCAAGACGGGCAGGGTGTGTTCGCTGCATTGTATGAAGGGGCAGCGGCACTGCCGCCAATGTACATACAGTCTGACAAAAGCTTAAGTAAAACACACAGCATGCAAGGCAGAGTCAGCATGATACAGCAAATGGATTCAACCTCTCCCACTCACAGGTAGATACCAGTGCTAACCCATTCAGTGCAGGAGCACAGCTGTGGGACTACAGCTCCGAGCTGGTCTTGTGTAGTTTGCAGAAGAGCACTGATGCAAGCCTTGTTGCCTAACCCCTATTTCTGAAAGATGATCCCTATGCAATCTCTTGCTAGTGCAATGCAATTAACCCTTCTTTGAAAAGTTCTGCAAAGAGCAATTTAACCCTTCAGTACATTTTAGGAAAACACTGTGTAATATGCTTGGGCTATTTAAATAAATATCCAGCACAGTAACACTGTAGAACTCCTTAGAGATCCGCGATATGTAACCTTTTTATTGCGCAAAGCCCACAGAGCATCAATGTCTCCTGCCTTCCCATTGCTTCCAAATGGTCACCAAATGTCACTTAAGTATTTAACCCATTTCCAGGATTTATTGTGCTGTATCTATGGTCACTAATGTGCAGTGTAATGGATTAAAGCAGAGGTTCTCAAACTCGGTCCTCGGGGGCCCACACGGTGCATGTTTTGCAGGTCTCCACACAGGATCGCAAGTGAAATAATTAGCTCCACCTGTGGACCTTTTAAAATGTGTCAGTGAGTAATTAATACACCTGTGCACCTGCTGGGTTACCTGCAAAACATGCACTGTGTGGGCCCCCGAGGACCGAGTTTGAGAACCTCTGGATTAAAAGGGATGTAGTTATGTGACCAGCGCCTCCCCCCTGCACTGTACACTGTCAATGCCAACTAAAAGGGACTATTCCTACTCGCGGGTGTCCATGACATCCATAGAGTGGGAATAGAACCTGTGGCGAGCGTAGCCACCGAGCCCGCAGCATGGCCAGCGCAGCGATCCCGCAAGAGGCTTTGTTGCACTTGCCCCCTTCTCCACCGGCAGGATGCTGACCACCGGGATCCCGGCTGCCGGTAACACAAACCCAACCCGGATTAAAAGGTGCATACACACGGTGAGATACTGACTAAGTGCCGATGTTGACTTTGCGATTTCCCTTGAACTCCCCGGAGCCCAGAACCACAGATATTGACCTTTAAGTGCGATTTTGACCATATACAATTTTGACTATACTAGAAGCTAGCTTGTACACAATACAGGTTGAATATCCCCTATCCAAAATGCTTGGGACCAGAAGTATTTTGGATATGGGATTTTTCCGTATGTTGGAATAATTGCATACCGTAATGAGATATCATGGCGATGGGACCCAAGTCTAAGCACAGAATGCATTTATGTTACATATACAGGTACACCTTATACACACAGCCGGAAGGTCATTTAATACAATATTTTTAATAACTTTGTGCATTAAAAAAAAGTTTGTGAACATTGAGCTATCAGAAAACAAAGGTTTCACTATCTCACTCAAAAAATTCTGTATTTCGGAATATTTGGATATGGGATACTCAACCTGTAGAGACAGAATTGCATTGCCTGCACAGTCTATTTTTGTATTGCGCTACCGACCCCATCGGTATCGCAAGCTGTGTACACACAGTGCGATATGTGCTAACTTTTCTTACAATTTTGACTACAAACATTGCACAGTATGTATTCACCTTAAGAATCACTTTTCTATTACCTGTATTACCTGTCCTCTGAAGTTTTTGCAATATTTTTTATTGCACAGAAAAAAAGTGCCACCGTTAACCCCTTAAAGCTTAGAGGCAGCAAGAACTAAATCATGTCATCCAGAAGTGCTGTAGCCTCACGTGCTATGTACTGACGGAACACATGAGAAATGTTTTCCTTTGTGTAGTTTCCCTTGGAGGGTGGAACGCACAGCCCCATAGGCTGCACAGATTGTGGAGAATAAGTTACTCTTGCCAGCAATCTTTCTATTGTTTTGCTTTCTATTTTGTGGCTTATGTGTTTTTATATATGAAACGGCCTGAGAGGCATCTCTGCAGAACTACATTTCCTTTCCAAAACTCAGCAGAGACTAAAGACAGCTTCAATGATTCACTCCACCCTCCCTCCATACACTGACATCTGTGGGTGGCTTACTCACTGGGGTCTCCGGTGCTGTCTCAGGGATTTAAATCAGCTGTCTCTGTCCTCAGGGTCTGTGGAATCTGGATGCCTGGACCTCTGTGTATATGTGATGGAGGCGGATCTGTGAGAGGCGGATCATGGTATTTCCCCATTACTGGAGATGTGTTTTCCACACCCTCTCCCCAATAGTGCATCACATTCCCCTGCTGTGTTACCCAGCCCACATCTGCTGCTGCCTCTCTCCCTCCTCCTTCTCCTCCTCCCTCTGTCATCCACCTGAGTCGTGATCATTCTTCCCTACATACGGCATGTCTGCCCAGCAGCATTCACCTGTGAGAGAATAGTGATTAGTCATGCTGGAGACACATTATTCCTGTGTACTGCCACCCTGACAAATTGCAACATTTCGGACTTAAGGCCAGATGCATCAGAGCTTGGGGAGTGATAAAATGGAGAGAGATAAAGTACCAGCCAATCAGCTCCTAACTGACATTTTTCAAACACTGCCTGTGACATGGCAGTTGGGAGCTGATTGGCTGGTACTTTTTCACTCACCATTTTATCACTTTCCAAGCGATGATGCATCTGGCCACTAGGGTGGTATATATCAAAGAGTGTAGAGAGATAAAACTGAGAGAGGTAAAGTATCAACCAATCAGCTTCTGTCATTTTTCAAACACGGCCTGTAACGTGTATGGCAGAAGCTGAGAAGCTGGTACTTTATCTCTCCGAGCTTTGATAAGTGCCCCCCATATCCAGCCCTTTATCAAGCAAACAAACCAAGGTCTGTGTACTTGACTCAGGGCGGTATCCAATTACCCCGATCCGTTTTCAGCCGATAAATACAGCCGGAAATCGAGATTAATCACCGATGGTCATTACTGCGGTATCCAATTAGAGGCCATTTCCATCTGCTGAAAAAAACGGACTCGCGGTCGTACGATAACACATAGGATTGGGGATTAGTCCCTTATTCCAGATGTTATCATGGCTCAGACAGCCCGCTTGTGGCGGATTATGCAACGGGTGCCTGTGGCATAATCCCTGATAAGTGCCGGCATCGGAGGGAGAAGCGTGCCGCATCACGGCCAATAGGATAGCCCCTGGTGATCCTATTAGCAGCAGTAAAGAACCGCTGCTAATAGGATACCCCCTTAAGGCCCATACACACTAGAAGATTTTGAGCTGAAAGCAGCTCGCTTTTGGCGTTTTGAGCTGCTTTGAGTTCACAATATACTGGTGTGTATCGGTGGGCGATGAGCGCTGATACGCGCTCCCGCATCATCAACAGCGAGGTGGGCAATCGTATGTTTTGCACACAAAGTTTTGCACACCTGACTGCTTGTTCATCCATCATCGCTCAGTGTGTGCAGCGCCGAGTGATGATGAACTGTCCTGGCACTCTGGAGTCCGGCCCCACTCCCTCCCCAAGCCCCTTAGCGGCAGCAGCAGGATATTCAGAAGCAGGAGCGCAGAGGACAGCAATGTATATATTACTGCCACCAATGATTATTTATGCTAGTAATATATATTGTCCCCCTTTTTACACATTACGGCAGCAGAGTCCCCCTTTTTACACATTATGGCAGCAGAGTCGTAAAATGGCCTCTGCTCCCATCCTTTAGCGATGATGGCTGAAAGATGAACTACTTTCAGCCCAGCGGACCCACCCTGCTCCCTCCACATGCCCCTCCGGCTACGGCGCTGCGGTCCCGCCCTGCTCCTTCCACAAGCCCCTCTGGCTACGGCGCTGCGGTCCCACCCTGCTCCCTCCACAAGCCCCTTCGGCTACGGCGCTGCGGTCCCGCCCTGCTCCCTCAACAAGCCCCTCCAGCTACGGAGCTGTGGTCCCGCCCTGCTCCCTCCACAAGCCCCTTCGGCTACGGCGCTGCGGTCCCGCCCTGCTCCCTGAACAAGCCCCTCCGGCTTCGGCGCTGCAGTCCCGCCCTTCTCCCTCCACAAGCCCCTCCGGCTACGGCGCTGCAGTCCCGCCCTTCTCCCTCCACAAGCCCCTCCGGCTACGGCGCTGCGGTCCCGCCCTGCTCCCTCCACAACCCCCTTCGGCTACGGCGCAGCGGTCCCACCCTGCTCCCTCCACAAGCCCCTCTGGCTACGGCGCTGCGGTCCCGCGCTGCTCCCTCCACAAGACCCTTCGGCTACGGCACTGCGGTCCCGCCCTGCACCCTCCACAAACCCCTCCGGCTACGGCGCTGTGGTCCCGCCCTGCTCTTTCCACAAGCCCCTCCGGCTACGGCGCTGCGGTCCCGCCCTGCTCCTCCCACAAGCCCCTCCGGCTACGGCGCTGCGGTCCCGCCCTGCTCTTTCCACAAGCCCCTCCGGCTACGGTGCTGCGGTCCCGCCCTGCACCTTCCACAAGCCCCTCCGGCTACGGCGCTGCGGTCCCGCCCTGCTCCTTCCACAAGCCTTTCCGGCTATGGCGCTGCGGTCCCGCCCTGCTCCTCCCACAAGCCCCTCCGGCTACGGCGCTGCGGTCCCGCCCTGCTCCCTCAACAAGCCCCTCCGGCTACGACGCTGCGGTCCCGCCCTGCTCCTCCCACAAGCCCCTCCGGCTACGGCGCTGCGGCCCCGCCCTGCTCTTTCCACAAGCCCCTCCTGCTATGGCGCTGCGGTCCCGCCCTGCTCCTCCCACAAGCCCCTCCGTCTACGGCGCTGCGGTCCCGCCCTGCTCTTTCCACAAGCCCCTCCGGCTACGGCGCTGCGGTCCCGCCCTGCTCCTCCCACAAGCCCCTCCGTCTACGGTGCTGCGGTCCCGCCCTGCTCTTTCCACAAGCCCCTCCGGCTACGGTGCTGCGGTCCCGCCCTGCACCCTCCACAACCCCCTCCGGCTACGGCGCTGCGGTCCCGCCCTGCTCCCTCCAGCTCACTCGGAGACGCACATTTGAGGAGCATCTTGCAGCGGCAGCAGCACATTGTGAAGTGAGTCGCTGCCAACAAGTTTGTATCCCCGGGTTATATACATTGCTGGCACAGGCCAGCAATGTATATACCACTGCCCACCAATGATTATTTATTTTAAAGGCAGTAATATATACATTGCTGGGCCAGCCCATTATGTAAATAGCCTAATGAAAGATTTTCAGCAAAGTCTTTCGCCTCCTGAAAATCTCTTGCTCTTTGGGAAAATAACTCAGTGTGTATGCACTACTTTAGGTGAAAGATATATCTTTCAGAGATGTTGTCAAAGTCTTTTGAAATAAAAAATCTCCTAGTGTGTGTTCTGTGTGCCGTTACTTATGAAACGTATCTGGCACCCAGCTGTTAATTTATCAATGAGTGCACCCTATTTCTAAGCATGTGTGTGTGTGTGTATGTATATATATATATATATATATATATATATATATATATTATAATTCTACAAAGCCTGTCCTGAGATCTGAGCTTGTGCCCCCTCTGGGAGACAGAGAGAAGTGAAAATGCATCTGTCCTATAATATATATAATATGCTCGAGTTCAGAACATGGGACCCCCTGGGCTACTACTACTACAGTATACATGTGGACATTATTTATTGTGCATAATATGTTGATGCAGGCCACCTTGCCCAAAGAGTGTTCTCAAGAAGTTTAAAGATTTTCTACAGAAGTTTAGTTTTGCTAAACTAGAGGACCTCATGTCCACTTGAACTATATATATATATATATATATATATATATTTTTTTTTTTTTTATTTATTTATTTATTTTATTTATATATTCACAGACCTACACACTACACGCATGGGTCTTCAACCTGCGGCCCTCCAGCTGCTGAGGAACTACACATCCCAGCATGCCCTGCCCCAGTTATAGCATGCCTTAATAGGATAAATGTGGCAGGGCATGCTGGGATGTGTAGTTCCACAGCAGCTGGAGGGTCACAAGTTGAAAACCTATGCACTACAGGCTTAAGGGAAACTCGTGGCTCTACAGTGGAACTGGAGGCTTCTTGTAGTGCCAGGGCCATAGAGTACCCTACACACAACCTGAAACATATACTGGGATCACACACACAGCACAGAGACGGCCGCTACATCTTCACATACGTTCACATACGTGAAGCTCACATATTCACATATTCACATTCACATACGTGAAGCTGCAGCTGCAGGAGGGGTGTGAGCCGAACACAGCCCCACCCCCTCTCACTCACCCACACTGGGTCTGCTCCCCATTTCTGCCCACAAGCTAGGCTCCACCCACCACACTGCGCCGCGCGTCCAATCACAACCCGGCTATGTCAGCGGCAGGCGTGGCGTTCGCGGCGCCAGACGGTGGGCCCGTCATCGTGCCTCTCCCCCCTGATCCAATGAGAGCTCGCGTCGGAAGCGGGCGACCAATCAGGGAAGAGCGTGCCGGGCATCAGGAGAGCGACTCGCATGATTGACGGGCGGGTGCGGCGGCCGACTCTTGCCACACTTCCGTCGGCCTGCCCCACTTCCGTTGTTGTTCTCAGTCCACCACCGCACGTGACGCCCAGAAAAAGTCCCGACGTGATTACGTCATGTAGTGGGGGGGAAGCAACCCGGAAACTAGTGGAGAGAAAACACTCAGAGGTAAGTACTGGAGCAGAGTCACTTTCATTTCAGTCGCTGATTGCCGTCTCCTGCTGGAAGGTGGGTAACAGCCAGGCAGCTGGAGCTTGTACTCTGTGATATTGGCATAGTGATGAGCTCATGCCAAGGTCCATGGGAAGGGAGGACAAGGTGTGGGACATGGTTCTCCAACTGTTGTGGAACTACAAGTCCCAGTGTACTGCTGTGCTATACATTCCAGGCTGCTATTTACAACATAGCAAGGCAGCTGGGGCTCCCTAGGAGTTGTAGGACTACAAATACCAGCAAAGTCTCCATCCTAGACCCTCCCTTTCTTATAGCACCCAGAAAACCCCAATCCACCTGGCCGCCAGGGGCGTGGGGGCTGCCGGGATCATATATTCCGGGCTGCATTTGTATCATTGTTGTGGTTTTTTTTTGGTCAAAGTTTTTATTTTTGGTAAATGAGTTTTACAGTTGTGTACTTTATACATAGTGCCGGTATATACCACATCACAGTAACCTGCATTGGTGGCCTCAAGAGCTTGCCATCTATAGGTTACAGTCTTATGTTACATACACGGTGAAAGGGGAACAGATTGATCCAGAGCGAGTGCTACGTAGCCATTCCCTGATAGATAGTAAGCAGGGCCCTCTGACCTCATAGTCTGTCTCTCATTCCTCATTCTCGTCTTCTTCCCAAGTGTAAAGTACAACGTGTAATATGCTGGTGCTATATAAGTAAATGTGGATGATAATATCAGAACAAGGTAATAGTAAATCTTCTCTTGTCTTAGCTATCACTGGGGGCTGAGAAACGCTAATGGCAAGACAAGTCCTATAAGAAATGAAGGATCTGTGACATCTGAGTTGCCGCACAGAGAATCCCGCAACCGTTCACCGATTAGGTAAGACCGGGGTGCCTAATGTATTTGCAGTTTATTCTTCATCTGCTGGAATGTTGGTACGGTGTTATGTAGGAGAATCTGTTTTTTATTTGTCTGAATGCCCAATCTGTTTTATATTTGTAATGTGTGCAGATGTTTCCTTATTTAAGTTCTCTCACCGCTATTCATGTTACTGGATATTTTATTTTCTCTTACGTCCTAGAGGATGCTGGGGACTCCGTAAGGACCATGGAGTATAGACGGGCTCCGCAGGAGACATGGGCACTCTAAAGACTTTAGATGGGTGTGCACTGGCTCCTCCCTCTATGCCCCTCCTCCAGACCTCAGTTAGATCCTGTGCCCAGAGGAGACTGGGTGCACTGCAGGGGAGCTCTACTGAGTTTCTCTGAAAAATACTTTTTGTTAGGTTTTTTATTTTCAGGGAGCACTGCTGGCAACAGGCTCCCTGCATTGTGGGACTGAGGGGAGAGAAGCAGACCTACTTAAATGATAGGCTCTGCTTCTTAGGCTACTGGAAACCATTAGCTCCAGAGGGTCGGAACGCAGGTCTCACCCTAGCCGTTCGTCCCGGAGCCGCGCCACCGTCCTCCTCACAGAGCTGGAAGATAGAAGCCGGGTGAGTATGAGAAGAAAGAAGACTTCAGATCTTCTATGAGGTAACGCTGCGCGCCATTGCTCCCACATTATCACACACACTGGCGGCACTGTATGGGTGCAGGGCGCAGGGGGGGCGACCTGGGCAGCAATTTAATAAACCTCTAGGGACACTGGCATAGTTGGATACTGCGGAGGCAGTATATTACAAAAAACCCCGCCAGTATAAATATTTGAGCGGGATCGAAGCCTGCCGGTGAGGGGGCGGAGCTTGATTCCTCAGCACTAACCTGCGCCAGTTTCTCCACAGCACGCTGCAGAGAAGCTGGCTCCCCAGACTCTCCCCTGCTGAACACGAGTACAGAGGGCAAAAAAGAGGGGGGGGCGACACACATTTATTTGGCGCAGTGGGTATATTTTTATAAAAGCGCTGTACTGACTGGGATTTTATTCCAGTGGCGCTGGTGTGTGCTGGCATACTCTCTCTGTCTCTCCAAAGGGCCTTAATGGGGGACTGTCTATCTATCTCTATCTATATATATATCTATATATATATATATATATATATATATATATATATATATATATATATATATATATATATATATATATATCTCTATCTCTGTGGGGGTGTCGGTACGTGTGTGTCGGCATGTCTGAAGCGGAACGCTCATCTAAGGAGGAGGTGGAGCAGATGATTGTGGTGTCTCCGTCGGCGACGCCGACACCTGATTGGCTGAATATGTGGAATGTTTTAAATGCAAATGTGTCTTTATTACATAAGAGAATGGACAAAGCAGAGTCCAGAGAAAGGACAGGGAGTCAATCCATGGCTTTGGCTGTATCACAGGGCCCTCCAGGGTCTCAAAAACGTCCCCTGTCCCAAGTAGCAGACACTGATACCGACACGGATTCTGACTCCAGTGTCCACTACGATGATGCGAGGTTACACCCAATGGTGGCCAAAAGTATTCATTATATGATTATTGCAATAAAAGATGTTTTGCATATCACAGATGACCCCTCTGTCCCTGACACGAGGGTGTGCATGTTTAAGGAAAAGAAACCTGAGGTAACCTTTTCCCCCATCTCATGAGCTGAACGCGTTATTTGAAAAGGCTTGGGAAACTCCAGACAAAAAACTGCAGATTCCCAAGAGAATTCTTATGGCGTATCCTTTCCCTGCACAGGACAGGTTACGGTAGGAATCCTCGCCCAGGGTGGACAAGGCTTTAACGCGCTTGTCCAAAAAGGTAGCGCTACCGTCCCCAGACACGGCAGCCCTCAAGGATCCTGCTGATCGCAGACAGGAAACTACCTTAAAATCAATTTATACACATACGGGTGCCTTGCTCAGACCGGCAATAGCGTCGGCTTGGGTTTGTAGCGTTGTAGCAGCTTGGGCAGATACCTTGTCATCTGACATTGATACCCTAGATAGGGATAGCATTTTATTGACCTTGGGTCACATTAAAGACGCAGTCTTATATATGAGAGACACTTCGAGAGACGTTGGGCTGTTAGGTTCAAGAGCCAACGCCATGGCGATTTCTGCTAGGCGAGCCCTGTGGACCCGCCAATGGACGGGTGATGCCGACTCAGAGAGACATATGGAAGTTTTGCCTTACAAGGGTGAGGTTTTATTTGGGGAAGGTCTCGCGGACCTGGTTTCCACAGCTACAGCGGGTAAATCTTTTTTACCTTATGTTCCCCCACAGCAAAAGAAAACACCACAATATCAGATGCAGTCCTTTCGGTCGCATAAGTCCAGAAGAGGTCGGCGCTCTTCCTTCCTCGCCAGAGGTAAGGGTAGAGGGAAAAGAATGCCTGCTACAGCTAGTTCCCAGGAGCAGAAGTCCTCCCCGACTTCTACTAAATCCACCGCATGACGCTGGGGCTCCACTGAGGGAGTCCGCGCCGGCGGGGGCACGTCTTCGACTCTTCAGCCACGTCTGGGTTCAGTCAGACGTGGATCCTTGGGCGATGGAAATTGTATCCCAAGGCTACAAGCTGGAATTCAAAGAGGTGCCTCCGCGACGATTTTTCAAATCGGCTTTACCAGCTTCTCCCCCAGAGAGGGAGATAGTTTTAGCTGCAATTCAAAAACTGTATCAACAGCAAGTAATTGTCAAGGTTCCCCTAGTTCAACAGGGGAAGGGGTACTATTCAACCCTGTTTGTGGTCCCGAAACCGGATGGCTCGGTCAGACCCATTCTAAATCTAAAATCCCTAAACCTGTACTTGAAAAAGTTCAAATTCAAGATGGAATCGCTCCGGACAGTAATCTCCAGCCTGGAAGGGGGGGATTTTATGGTGTCACTAGACATAAAGGATGCATACCTTCATGTCCCCATATATCCTCCTAATCAGGCGTACCTGAGATTCGCTGTACAGGACAGTCATTACCAGTTTCAGACGTTGCGTTTGGGCTTTCCACGGCCCCGAGGATTTTCACCAAGGTAATGGCGGACAATCTCCTGATAAAAGCGAGATCGAGAGATCAATTGCTGAAAAGCGTGTCGCTCTCCCTGAGAGTGCTGCAGCAGCATGGCTGGATTCTAAATCTACCAAAGTCACAGTTGGTTCCAACGACTCGGCTATCTTTCTTAGGCATAATTCTGGACACGGAACAAAAGAGGGGTTTTCTCCACATGGAAAAAGCCCAGGAACTCCAGAACATGGCCAGAGACCTGTTAAAACCGAAAAGAGTGTCAGTCCATCAATGCACTCGAGTACTGGGAAAAATGGTGGCGACCTACGAGGCCATCCCCTTCGGCAGGTTCCATGCGAGGACGTTTCAGTGGGACCTTCTGGACAAGTGGTCGGGGTCCCATCTACAAATACATCAGGAAATAAGCCTGTCCCCCAGGGCCAGGGTGTCTTTCCTGTGGTGGCTGCAGAGTGCTCACCTTCTCGAGGGTCGCAGGTTCGGCATTCAAGACTGGGTTCTGGTGACCACGGACGCGAGCCTCCGAGGATGGGGAGCAGTCACACAAGGAAGAAATTTTCAGGGACTCTGGTCAAGCCAGGAGGCTTGTCTACACATCAACGTACTGGAATTGAGGGCCATATACAACGGCCTACGACAAGCGGAGAATCTTCTTCGCGACCTACCGGTTCTGATTCAATCAGACAACGTCACAGCTGTGGCTCATGTAAACCGCCAAGGCGGGACAAGGAGCAGAGTGGCAATGGCGGAAGCCACCAGGATTCTTCGCTGTGCGGAAAATCGCGGAAGCGCTCTGTCCGCAGTCTTCATTCCGGGAGTGGACAACTGGGAAGCAGACTTCCTCAGCAGACACGATCTCCATCCAGGAGAGTGGGTACTTCATTAGGAAGTTTTTGCAGAGATAACAAGTCAGTGGGGACTTCCACAAATAGACATGATGGCGTCACGCCTCAACAAGAAGCTTCGGAGGTATTGTGCCAGGTCAAGGGACCCTCAGGCAGTAGCGGAGGACGCCCTGGTGACACCATGGGTGTTTCAGTCGGTCTATGTGTTCCCTCCTCTTCCGCTCATCTCAAAAGTACTGAGAATCATAAGACGAAAAAGGGTGCAGACAATACTCATTGTTCCAGATTGGCCTCGAAGGGCCTGGTATTCAGATCTTCAGGAAATGCTCGCAGAAGATCCGTGGCCTCTTCCTCTCAGGGAAGACCTGTTGCAGCAGGGGCCCTGCGTTTTCCAAGACTTACCGCGGTTACGTTTGACGGCATGGCGGTTGAACACCAAATCCTAGCGGGGAAAGGTATTCCGGAGGAAGTCATCCCTACTCTGATTAAGGCTAGGAAGGAGGTGACGGCGAAATATTATCACCGCATCTGGAGGAAGTATGTATCTTGGTGTGAAGCCAAGAATGCTCCTACGGAAGATTTCCATCTGGGACGTTTTCTCCACTTTCTACAGACAGGAGTGGATATGGGCCTGAAGTTAGGCTCCATTAAGGTACAGATTTCGGCCCTATCAATTTTCTTTCAGACGGAATTGGCTTCTCTCCCAGAAGTCCAGACTTTTGTAAAGGGAGTGCTGCATATCCAGCCTCCTTTTGTGGCACCATGGGACCTTAACGTGGTGTTACAGTTCCTAAATTCTCATTGGTTTGAGCCTCTTCAAACAGTGGAATTGAAATTTCTCACTTAGAAGGTGGTCATGTTGTTGGCCTTGGCATCTGCAAGGCGGGTGTCCGAATTGGCGGCTTTGTCTCACAAGAGCCCCTATCTGATTTTCCATGTGGATAGAGCAGAATTGAGGACTCGTCCTCAATTTTTACCTAAGGTGGTTTCATCTTTTCATATGAACCAACCTATTGTGGTGCCTGTGGCTACGGGTGACTTGGAGGATTCCAAGTCCCTTGATGTAGTCAGGGCCTTAAAAATTTATGTAGCCAGGACGGCTCGGGTTAGGAAAACAGAGGCACTGTTTGTCCTGTATGCAGCCAACAAGGTTGGCGCTCCTGCTTCTAAACAGACTATTGCTCGCTGGATCTGTAACACGATTCAGCAGGCTCATTCTACGGCTGGATTGCCGTTACCAAATTCGGTAAAGGCCCATTCCACTAGGAAGGTGGGCTCTTCTTGGGCGGCTGCCCGAGGCGTCTCTGCATTACAACTTCGCCGAGCGGCGACTTGGTCGGGGTCAAACACTTTTGCTAAATTCTACAAGTTTGATACCTTGGCTGAGGAGGACCTCATGTTTGCTCAATCTGTGCTGCAGAGTCATACGCACTCTCCCGCCCGGTCTGGAGCTTTGGTATAATCTCCATGGTCCTTACGGAGTCCCCAGCATCCTCTAGGACGTAAGAGAAAATAAGATTTTAAACCTACCGGTAAATCTTTTTCTCATAGTCCGTAGAGGATGCTGGGCGCCTGTCCCAGTGCGGACTAAATTCTGCAAGACTTCTATATAGTTATTGCTTACATAAGGGTTATGTTACAGTTTTGATCAGTCTCTGGCTGATGCTGTTTTGTTTCATACTGTTAACTGGGTTCGTATGTTCCAAGTTATACGGTGTGGATGGTGTGGGCTGGTATGAATCTTGCCCTTAGATTAACAAAAATCCTTTCCTGGTACTGTCCGTCATCTCTGGGCACAGTTCTCTAGAGGGAGGAGCCAGTGCACACCCATCTAAAGTCTTTAGAGTGCCCATGGCTCCTGCGGAGCCCATCTATACCCCATGGTCCTTACGGAGTCCCCAGCATCCTCTATGGACTAGGAGAAAAAGATTTACCTGTAAGTTTAAAATCTTATTTTTGCTGTTTAAAATGAACTTTAGCAAATTACCTTATCTTCAGCGATTTTAAGCATGCACACTGGACGATATGACATTACATACATCAGTATCGTCCAAATTGGCTTGCATGTTTAAATGATGATCGATCAACGATGAACAATTGCAGGGACGCGCATCGTTCATCGTTGTTGCATACACACTGAAAGATAGGAATGATTTATCATTCATTTTTGACCGATATCTTTCAGAGATATCTCCAAGTGTGTAGGGTCCATTAGAAGTCACTAAGGAGTTCAGAGACCATTTAAAGCAACCTAAGATCAGGCGATCCTTGGGTGCCTTCTGATCTCTTTTGTGTTGTTCTCTTATTCAGAAAGTTTCAAAAACAGGGAAGAAGAAGAAGAAGAAGAAAAAGGAAGCTTTTGCCAGACGTAATCACGTCTGTCTCCTTATACAGTCACTAGTGAGGGGAATACCAGGGGAATATTATTGGCTTTGGGCCTGAAATTACAGAGGGGAGAACTTACCTGAGAAATCTTAAATGCTAAGCATTATAGATCTCATACATGTATTGTATTCCCTACAATACCCAATCTGGCTGCACCAATATGCATTATGCAATATATTTCAAACTTCTATTTCCTTATAGATTGTATGAGGTCAATCCACTTAGGTGCAAGACTGCTAATGCAAGTTTATTTCACAAAACTTGCAGACTTTGCGTGCACTTGAGAACTCGCTAATTTAATTAGAACTGCTAATTCGCGATACGGTGAATGTTTGCACATTTCTCTGACGTCCTAGTGGATGCTGGGAACTCCGAAAGGACCATGGGGAATAGCGGCTCCGCAGGAGACTGGGCACAACTAAAGAAAGCTTTTAGGTCACCTGGTGTGCACTGGCTCCTCCCACTATGACCCTCCTCCAAGCCTCAGTTAGATTTTGTGCCCGGCCGAGGTTGGATGCACACTAGGGGCTCTTCTGAGCTTTTAAAAAGAAAGTATATAATTTAGGTTTTTTATTTTACAGTGAGACCTGCTGGCAACAGGCTCACTGCAGCGAGGGACTAAGGGGAGAAGAAGCGAACCTACCTGCTTGCAGCTAGCTTGGGCTTCTTAGGCTACTGGACACCATTAGCTCCAGAGGGATCGACCGCATGGAACTGGCCTTGGTGTTCGGTCCCGGAGCCGCGCCGCCGTCCCCCTTACAGAGCCAGAAGCAAGAAGAGGTCCGGAAAATCGGCCGCAGAAGACATCAGTCTTCACCAAGGTAGCGCACAGCACTGCAGCTGTGCGCCATTGCTCCGCATACACACTTCACACTCCGGTCACTGAGGGTGCAGGGCGCTAGGGGGGGGCGCCCTGAGCAGCAATAAAAACACCTTGGCTGGCAAAAATACCACAATATATAGCCCCAGAGGCTATATATGTGATAATTACCCCTGCCAGAATCCATAAAAAAGCGGGAGAAAAGTCAGCGAAAAAGGGGCGGAGCTATCTCCTTCAGCACACTGGCGCCATTTCTCCTTCACAGCTCCGCTGGAAGGAAGCTCCCTGGTTCTCCCCTGCAGTCTACACTACAGAAAAGGGTAAAAAAAGAGAGGGGGGGGGGCACTAAATTTAGGCGCAGTATATATAACAGCAGCTATAGGGGACATAATTCAGTTAGTCCCTGCATTATATAGCGCTCTGGTGTGTGCTGGCATACTCTCACTCTGTCTCCCCAAAGGGCTTTTGTGGGTCCTGTCCTCTGTTAGAGCATTCCTTGTGTGTGTGCGGTGTGTCGGTACGGCTGTGTCGACATGTTTGATGAGGATAATGATGTGGAGGCGGAGCAGATACCTATAGAAGGGATGTCACCCCCTGCGGGGCAGACACCTGAGTGGATGGACTTATGGAAGGAATTGCGTGCACGTGTCGACTCCTTACACAAAAAATTTGACGACATGCGGGACAGCCGGCTTCTCAGCTCGTGCCTGTCCAGGCGTCTCAAAGGCCATCGGGGGCTCTAAAACGCCCGCTACCTCAGATGGCAGACGCGGATGTCGACACGGATACTGACACCAGTGTCGACGACGATGAGTCTAGTCTAATGTCCACTAAGGCCATTCGTTGCATGATTGAAGCAATGAAAGAGGTGTTACAAATTACTGATATATACCCAGGTACCACTAAAAAGGGTATTATGTTTGGGGAGAAAAAAAAAAACTACCCGTAGTTTTTCCCCCATCAGAAGAATTAAATGAAGTGTGTGAAAAAGCGTGGGCTTTCCCTGATAAAAGATTGGTAATCTCTAAGAAGTTACTAATGGCGTTCCCTTTCCCGCCAGAGGATAGGTCACGTTGGGAGACACCCCCTAGGGTGGATAAAGCGCTCACACCTTTGTCTAAAAAGGTGGCACTACCGTCTCCGGATACGGCCGCCCTCAAGGAACCTGCTGATAGAAAGCAGGAGGCGATCCTGAAGTCTGTATATACACACTCAGGCATTATACTTAGACCAGCTATTGCGTCAGCATGGATGTGCAGTGCTGCCGCTGCGTGGTCAGATTCCCTGTCAGAAAATATTGACACCCTAGACAGGGACACTATTCTGCTAACCATAGAGCATATAAAAGACTCAGTCTTATACATGAGAGATGCACAGAGGGAGATCTGCCGGCTGGCATCTAAAATAAGTGCATTGTCCATTTCTGCTAGGAGAGGCTTATGGACTCGCCAGTGGACAGGGGATGCAGATTCAAAAAGGCACATGGAAGTTTTGCCTTATAAGGGTGAGGAGTTATTTGGGGATGGTCTCTCGGACCTAGTTTCCACAGCAACTGCTGGGAAGTCAGCATTTTTACCCCATGTTCCCTCACAGCCTAAAAAGGCGCCGTTTTATCAGGTACAGTCCTTTCGGACTCAGAAAAACAGGCGTGGAAAAGGCGGGTCCTTTCTGTCCAGAGGCAGAGGTAGGGGAAAAAGGCTGCAACAAACAGCAGGTTCCCAGGAGCAAAAGTCCTCCCCCGCTTCTTCCAAGTCCGCCGCATGACGGTGGGGCTCCACAGGCGGAGCCAGGTACGGTGGGGGGCCGCCTCAAAAATTTCAGCGATCAGTGGGCTCGCTCACAGGTGGATCCCTGGATCCTGCAAATAGTATCTCAAGGGTACAAACTGGAATTCGAGGCGTCTCCACCCCACCGGTTCCTAAAATCTGCCTTGCCGATTACTCCTTCAGACAGGGAGGCTGTGCTAGCGGCAATTCACAAGCTGTATTCCCAGCAGGTGATAATCAAGGTGCCCCTACTTCAACAAGGACGGGGTTACTATTCCACACTGTTTGTGGTACCGAAACCGGACGGTTCGGTGAGACCCATTTTAAATTTGAAATCCTTGAACACATACATAAAAAGATTCAAGTTCAAGATGGAATCGCTCAGGGCGGTTATTGCAAGCCTGGACGAGGGGGATTACATGGTATCCCTGGACATCAAGGATGCTTACCTGCATGTCCCCATTTACTATCCTCACCAGGAGTACCTGTGGTACAGGATTGCCATTACCAATTCCAGACGCTGCCGTTTGAACTCTCCACGGCACCGAGGGTGTTTACCAAGGTAATGGCGGAAATGATGATACTCCTTCGAAGAAAGGGAGTTTTAATTATCCCGTACTTGGACGATCTCCTAATAAAGGCGAGGTCCAAGGAGCAGTTGTTGGTGGGAGTAACACTATCTCAGGAGGTGCTACACCAGCACGGTTGGATTCTGAATATTCCAAAATCACAGCTGGTTCCGACGACACGTCTATCCTGGGTATGATTCTGGATACAGTCCAGAAAAAAAAAAAGTGTTTCTCCCGGAGGAGAAAGCCAAGGAGCTGTCCTCTCTAGTCAGAGACCTCCTGAAACCAAAACAGGTATCGGTGCATCACTGCACGCGGGTCCTGGGAAAGATGGTGGCTTCTTACGAAGCAATTCCTTTCGGCAGGTTCCATGCCAGAATCTTTCAGTGGGACCTGTTGGACCAATGGTCCGGATCGCATCTTCAGATGCATCGCCTAATAACCCTGTCTCCAAGAACCAGGGTGTCTCTGCTGTGGTGGCTGCAGAGTGCTAATCTTCTAGAGGGCCGCAGATTCGGCATACAGGACTGGGTCCTGGTGACCACGGATGCCAGCCTTCGAGGCTGGGGGGCAGTCACACAGGGAAGAAACTTCCAAGGACTATGGTCGAGTCAGGAGACTTCCCTACACATAAATATTCTGGAACTAAGGGCCATTTACAATGCCCTAAGTCAGGCAAAATCCCTGCTTCTACACCAGCCGGTACTGATCCAGTCAGACAACATCACGGCAGTCGCCCATGTAAATCGACAGGGCGGCACAAGAAGCAGGATGGCAATGGCAGAAGCCACAAGGATTCTCCGATGGGCGGAAAATCACGTACTAGCACTGTCAGCAGTGTTCATTCCGGGAGTGGACAACTGGGAAGCAGACTTTCTCAGCAGGCACGACCTCCACCCGGGAGAGTGGGGACTTCATCCAGAAGTCTTCACGCTGATTGTAAATCGATGGGAACGGCCACAGGTGGACATGATGGCGTCCCGCCTAAACAAAAAACTAGAGAGATATTGCGCCAGGTCAAGGGACCCTCAGGCGATAGCTGTGGACGCTCTAGTGACACCGTGGGTGTACCAGTCAGTTTATGTGTTCCCTTCTCTGCCTCTCATACCAAGGGTACTGAGAATAATAAGAAAACGAGGAGTAAGAACAATACTCGTGGTTCCGGATTGGCCAAGACGAGCGTGGTACCCGGAACTTCAAGAGATGATCTCAGAGGACCCATGGTCTCTGCCGCTCAGACAGGACCTGCTGCAGCAGGGGCCCTGTCTGTTCCAAGACTTACCTCGGCTGCGTTTGACGGCATGGCGGTTGAACGCCAGATCCTGAAGGAAAAGGGCATTCCGGAGGAAGTCATTCCTACGCTGATTAAAGCCAGGAAAGATGTAACTGCAAAGCATTATCACCGCATATGGCGGAAATATGTTGCTTGGTGTGAGGCCAAAAAGGCCCCAACAGAGGAATTTCAACTAGGTCGATTTCTGCATTTCCTACAAGCAGGAGTGACTATGGGCCTGAAATTAGGCTCCATTAAGGTACAGATCTCGGCTCTGTCGATTTTCTTCCAGAAAGAACTAGCTTCACTACCTGAAGTTCAGACGTTTGTGAAAGGAGTGCTGCATATTCAGCCCCCGTTTGTGCCTCCAGTGGCACCTTGGGATCTCAACGTGGTGTTGAGTTTCTTAAAATCACATTGGTTTGAGCCACTTAAAACCGTGGATCTAAAATATCTCACGTGGAAAGTGGTCATGTTATTGGCCTTGGCTTCAGCCAGGCGTGTGTCAGAATTGGCAGCTTTGTCATGTAAAAGCCCTTATCTGATTTTCCATATGGATAGGGCGGAATTGAGGACTCGTCCCCAGTTTCTCCCTAAGGTGGTATCAGCTTTTCACTTGAACCAACCTATTGTGGTGCCTGCGGCTACTAGGGACTTGGAGGATTCCAAGTTACTGGACGTAGTCAGGGCCTTGAAAATTTATGTTTCCAGGACGGCTAGAGTCAGGAAAACTGACTCGCTATTTATCCTGTATGCACCCAACAAACTGGGTGCTCCTGCTTCTAAGCAGACTATTGCTCGCTGGATTTGTAGCACAATTCAGCTGGCGCATTCTGCGGCTGGACTGCCGCATCCTAAATCCGTAAAAGCCCATTCCACAAGGAAGGTGGGCTCATCTTGGGCGGCTGCCCGAGGGGTCTCGGCTTTACAACTTTGCCGAGCTGCTACTTGGTCAGGGGCAAACACGTTTGCAAAATTCTACAAATTTGATACCCTGGCTGAGGAGGACCTTGAGTTCTCTCATTCGGTGCTGCAGAGTCATCCGCACTCTCCCGCCCGTTTGGGAGCTATGGTATAATCCCCATGGTCCTTTCGGAGTTCCCAGCATCCACTTGGACGTCAGAGAAAATAAGATTTTACTCACCGGTAAATCTATTTCTCGTAGTCCGTAGTGGATGCTGGGCGCCCATCCCAAGTGCGGATTGTCTGCAATACTTGTACATAGTTATTGTTAACTAAAGGGTTATTGTTGAGCCATCTGTTGAGAGGCTCAGTTGTTTTCATACTGTTAAACTGGGTATAGTATCACGAGTTATACGGTGTGATTGGTGTGGCTGGTATGAGTCTTACCCGGGATTCAAAATCCTTCCTTATTATGTCAGCTCGTCCGGGCACAGTGTCCTAACTGAGGCTTGGAGGAGGGTCATAGTGGGAGGAGCCAGTGCACACCAGGTGACCTAAAAGCTTTCTTTAGTTGTGCCCAGTCTCCTGTGGAGCCGCTATTCCCCATGGTCCTTTCGGAGTTCCCAGCATCCACTACGGACTACGAGAAATAGATTTACCGGTGAGTAAAATCTTATTTTTCTACTAAATGCGATCTGGGAGAAGTACACGGAGTGAGGAGACTTCTTGGTACCCCCAAAAGTGACTGTTTTGATAGCAGAATTATATGGAAGGCATATTATTGGGCATAAGGAAAGTACTGGATTCTTTTAAAATGTGTCAAATGGCTGACTTTTGCATTTTTCTTTTAAAGTAAAATAATGGAAAGAAAAAGTTTAAGAATTTGGATCAATTACAAAAGATTTAAATGAAAAATGCCAAAAAAAAGTTGATAAAAGGTACCTTTGGGGTAATTTGAGGGGGGAGATATACAAACTCCACACAGTTAGGGCCGTAGTGGGAATGGAACGCATGAACTCATTGATATTAGGCAGTTCCGCTAACCATTACACTGTTCTTACTGACCAGTATGGTTTTTAAAAAAATAGTGACATGTGTAAGACATGAGGCTTAGTTGTTGGTAAATTGATTTGGCTGCTTTCTCCTAGGCTTTGATTCTACCTATAAAATGTTTGCTTTATTTGTGGGGTGGGAAGGTTCTTGGAAAGGCAAGAGATCGGTGCTCCCTATTCTATACGACTAGCTTATAGTAAAGAGCTTTCATTAAAAGGTCCCATGCACTAGAACGATATGTCTGAGGCTGAAGTCGGGGCGATTTCCCTTGAACTCTCCCGGGAGTGATTCCATATGATTTGGTACATTTTGCATGCGATCCCAGCTATGCCTGCGGGAACCGACATATCACGAGTGCAGCACTAACGATCTAGGGGAGGGGAGCCGATCCGACCCTCACGGGGCCGCGCATCGGATCGGATACACAGCCGAAATGCCCGATTTCACCCGATATATCGGCCCAAATGCCCGAATTGGGCTGAAATCGGGCATAATCTTTCTAGTGTATGGGGCCCTTCAGAAGCACTTCTGGCGTCTCGGACATTAGCATTTCCACGCTAAGCTGAACTTGTTCACTGAATATGCATACTGCATGTTGCCTGGGAGCGTTCTACAGGAGAGCGCTAACATCCATTCAGAGATTCCAGGTATTGCACTCTCAACATCCCTTCAGCGTTTCAGTTGTGATCACATTTGTGGAACCATTATTTTATGTTACAAGTTTTTTTTGTTTTTTTTTAACGTTTTTATTGGAGTTTTAACATTTTAATTAGAACAACAATAGACATTACAATTGTAATATCAGATAGGTATATGCCAGTACAGAATATCAAGAAACAGAATTTTGTTACTAAGAATATAGAAGTCGCAAAAGCATTTTCAGTAAGTAGTGTGATAATTACCAATGTATAATCGAAAGATAATGACCAGTCTCCCAAAGGGAGAAACCAAAGAAACTTACAATGTCTCTGAACAACATGAGTATCCTTTGCTTTTTCTTTTAAAAATCATAACTTAAGATATACTTATACCAGAACAATTACAGAAGAGGTTGACAAATCAACATAGAAAGTGAAATATACCATCGTGCTTTGTTACAAATATCATCCAGACCAGTATGTATATTCTTGCTTAATGTGTCATAATGATAAAACAAGCACAGTAGAAATTACAAATAATCATTTACATAACACTTTATGCAATAAGATATAAAAGGCACCATATAATTAAGGTAACCAGGTTAGACACAGTTACATATGTAAACTTAATAGAGTAAGGTTTATAATGGATAGATCTGAGCCAAAAGGCAATATTTGTGCCTAGAAACAGTAGTCATAAGTGTCAATCATCGATGAGAGAAGTGGTCTGAGGAAAATCGCAGAGATTCCATGGGAAAAAAACAAGTCCGCCAAATACGGCTATGTAGACAAGTCACTTTAGACATCAACCCTCTCCCCGTTTAGGAATGATAAAGGGACAATTTGGAAAAACAGGAAGGCTAGTTTTAACTAGTCTCAGGAAATTCTCAAATACCCAGGTTGGCCCCTGAAATGCTCCAATCGCCTTAGCCGTGCCAATATTTGTAACTGTAAAATAAAGATTAGGAGCAATAAAATTGGTGAAAGGTACATTTGCAAACACAGGCACATGACCCAAAAAGGATGATTTGGTTAAAGTAAACTCCCCAGACCTCACACGTACATCAAATGGAGTAACTTTAGGACAAAGCTCAGGGGTAATCCATTTGGCCAAAGCAGTGGGTATAGAAGTAACTTCCTGAAAAGTTATGTGAGTATCATTCAACATTGGAAATGGTACACTATCACTGTCATTAGGAGCATGTTGGGAACTAGAAACAGGTGAGACATTAAGATGTGACAGTACAGCTTTTAAAGATGTCAAGATATCATCTAGTTTCCTGGTCAATAGAGGCATTGCAGCTATCAGTTGCAACGTGTCCCCATATGTCGTAAAAGTAGAGTGAGCAAGAAGTGTAAGTTAGGATATAATGGAAAGGTATAGTAAGAGAGAGGAGAGATATTCAGGAAGAGGTAGAAATGAACACCAGATATGGTGAAAGGGGTGAATGGTACCAGATTAGCTAACACAAGGCTAGCAAGAGAAGAGTCCTTTCCCCTCTTGAGAAGTTGTCTCCAGGCAAGGATATAAAGTTCGGAAGACTGCCTCCTTCCTGAAGAGGTATTACCACACGGAGACTGGGTCTAAATCAGGCAGAGCAGAATTGTCCATTGCAGGCAATAGGATTCCCAAACCTGAGCATTGCGCCGAGATCCGGGTGCCGTACAGTAAATGTAGCAGGCAAAGGCACGTCTCAGCACCACGACTGCCTCAGTTCAGGAAGTTAGGTGGCCGTAATAGCTCAGCCCCGGAGACCAGCAAGCACCCGGTATCCGCTCCCACAGCTTCCGATCTCTCCGTGTCGAGCCACGGCTGCCCAGGTGAGGTTCCCGATCCCCCCAATCTCACAGCACGGGACAGCTAGCGGGGTGAGTTGGCCTGGTCAGTGCGCCCACTGCAGTAGGAACCGATCGCGGTCTCCGCCACGAGCTCCGCACTCAGCAAGATCCCGGCACTCGCTCCAGTGGTCTCCACTTCTTCCCCTCCAGTGTGCAGGATGGCCGACAGAGTCCCCCGGTAAGATTTCCAGCGCTTGGTGAAGCTTAAGGAGGGAGGGCAGGATTAGCTCCAGAAAGGCAGCAGGGCCGATAATGGCGCCGGTCCACGCCACTGGGAGACAGGTAGGCCTCAGCTTTAGCAGGCTGGATTCCGGTGGTTAATTGCTCCAATCTCCCCGATGTTCGGTGTATTAGGTAGAGCTGATCCACCGCCACACTTTTGGACAGTTATTGTCTCTTTTGCATAAGATTTGCTATAGGATGAAGGTAGATTCAGCAGCTGGGAGACAGAGGTATCGGTAAAATGCGGCCATCACGATGCTCCGCCCACCGGGAGTCCTTGTTACAAGTTTTAACATTCTTTTTTTGGTTTTGTTTCTTTCTATACTTCCATTGTAATGGGGGAAAAGTAACCATTGACTTTTTGCACAGTTAAAATCTCCATTGCTTCCCTGTCCTTATCTTTACTGGTCATCCTGTAAATCATGTTATTGTAGTAAGGGTTTGGTTGACGTTTCTTTCTATAAATCCTATTGGTATGTGCAGGTTGATGCCAGTACAGATGAGTGTTTATATTATTAATTGGTCATGTGTCTTCTAAAGCAAACTGTATTCTTGAATGGTGTCAGGCTGACTGGCGGTTTAAATACTGTATATAATATTGGTCACCATCGGTACACAACGCAAGCGGTTTCATATTTTAAGTTTGCATTACCGTTACCCTCCACTGGCTTTTCTAGGACACTGAAGGACATTAGGGAATGACTCGCTATAGGTCTCTGTGTAGAGAAGGCGTTGTCCATAGCAGCCAATCAGATTCTAGCTGCCATTTAGTGGATGTAGGTAAATGAACTCAAACTTCTGATTGGTTGCTATGGATGGTTACCAGCACCCCCTTTTTTTTTTTTTTTTTTTTTTTTTTTTTTTTTTTCAGGATGTATGGGAAATTTTCTACATATAAATGTTCAATTATGTACGTAATGAACTTTTCACAAAGTAGAAATAAAAAAAAACCCAGTGTGTAGCAGCCTCTGGGCTTGGAACAGTCCTGAATAGCAGGACTTGTGTGAAAGGGGGCGACTCTTTTGACCCCAAAGTGGGTGGGACTTGGTTAGACCAGGGCCGGGGCTATTTGTGATGATACTGCATGGCTCAGTGTTGAGAGGTATGTTAGTAGAAAGCGTTACGTACGTGGTAGTGCAACTTTAAAATGGGGTTAGAGCTGTGCACTCCCCTGAGCTCATCTGTTGTGTCCTTCATTGTACACTCTTACAGGGACACAAAGGGTCTGATTCAGAGGGGGACGCAGATGTGGACGTCTATTGCTGGTCACCCTGTCTACGACGGTATGCATATGCTGCTACAGTCCCTACCTTGTGTATATCCGTGCGTCTGAATGTGCAAGGACTGAGCCACCCGCTGTCAGCGTCCGTGCCCGCAGTAAACGCTGATTTGTGCGTCCTTGGGCAGGTGCAGTTACTCTGTCAGAGTATGGCCTCCTATGTGAGCGGTTTGTGTGCAAAGCCACGTACACCAACGCTCCCATAAGACGGACCATCTCCGCGTGTGCGCTGAGACACCTCCCTGTTGCTGCCCCATTTCCCTGTCCTAATGGACCCACAGCTCAGATGTCTGGGTTATATGAGAAAGTATTCCTCTGCAGTATTGTCGCTCAGATATTTATGGTTCTATGTCTTTGCAAGGGATTTCTAGAATTGGATACATTGTGCCAAATAGTGTCTGTTTAAACAGGATGCAGTCAGTGTACCGGCTGTGTGTTATGAAGTTATGACCTCTGTGTTCAGAAGGAGAGCTTGTGTATCCCTTCTTGTTATGGGTGACCCAAGTAGTGATGGGAATTGACAGCTCTGCCATTGAGGCTCGTGGGTTTTTCATAATCGGTAAGAAAGCATTGATGGTTTGTTTGCCATCAGTGGTCTTGCATCAATGGTGAATCGCTCACCATCACTATCAGACCATTGATGGTCACCCCTAGGCTGATGTCGCCTCTTATTTCCTCCCCTAGATGTTACATAGTCAGGAACTCCTTAATATAACTATATGAGTGAATCGTTCCGTATACTGTCCATAGCGTTCTTACAGACTGCTGATACTTACTGGTTGTTTGAAGTGGAACTATAGATAACTATATATAATGTTCATTGAAAAATAAACTATTAGCTTTGTTTTTATAATACTGCAGAGAGAAGTTGAACCTGGGACCAGGTACCCTCAGTGTTCCGTCCATGAAAGGCTGAGTCATTTCTATGCCCAGCTCAGCTGTGTTCCTATTCCGTATGTTATATCACGGCTTTTCTGTATGCCATGTCCTGTGATTGTAGACTAAGGAGGTCTGCTATCAGATGAATATCAGATTGGTAGAGACCTGCTGCTAGAATTAGGGATCGGCAGCAGTTTGTTGTGGTCAGTCTTCTTCTGGAGCCCAATGCAATGTTTAGGCCATGAGCTGTTTGCAGTGTATTTAGCAACGTGTACAAATATGTTTGCTCCCATTAAGGTGAATGTTTTTAATTGCATTCATGCAGAAATGGAATGAGAAGCATTGAAAATAACAGTACCACGCACATTAAAGACAGATAGGTGCAGTCCCATTTAATACAATTATTATTTTTGCATTTGTTTACATGCATCAAAACATCAAATAATACTTATAATTTGAATACATGTATGTACCTATGTAATAGACTAAAGGAAATTTCTATTTTTTTTTTTTTTTTACAGCGAGGGTCGTCGTTTGGCAGCGTACACACTAGTCCAGTGGTTCTCAGCCTCTGTCCTCAAGTACCCCCAACAGTTCATGTTTTCCAGGTCTCCTCACAGGATTGCAAGTGAAATAATTTGCTCCACCTGTGGGTCTTTTATAATGTATCAGTGAGTAATGAATACACCTGTTCAACTGCTAGGTGACCTGGAAAACATGAACTGTTGGGGGTACTTGAGGACCGAGGTTGGGAACCACTGCTCTAGTCGATACGGTAAACGCTGTCGCTCAGGAAGGGCAAAATGAGCGACGTTGTTTACTTTATCGGCAAGTGTGTATGCACTTTAACAGTGGGCCTGCAAGGGGCAGGAGTCGCTGCTAACATAGCAGCCTATTGCAGCATACTTCAAATGAGGTCCTCCTTTGTATGCTCCAGATTTCTTCATGAACCTCAACAGTACGGGTAAATTGAGCCCACAATGTTTAAGTAGATGGAACTACTCTAAGTGCTTGTATCCAGAGGTGGAATTATCATTTCGTCCATATCCCCATTAATAATATGGTTTGCAGATCATTAAGTGTTTTTTTGCTGTCTCAGTATGGAAAAACAGAATCTAATATGTATTGACTTATCTGCCACACAAAACTGTAATGGTTTCTACAGTGTATTGCTGCGGTACCAAACCGTAATGGTTTCTATGGTGTATGGCTGCGGCACCAAAGGGTAATGGTTTCTATGGTGTATGGTTGCGGCACGTAATGGTTTCTATGGTGTATGGCTGCGGTACCAAAGGGTAATGGTTTCTATGGTGTATGGCTGCGGCACGTAATGGTTTCTATGGTGTATGGCTGTGGCACGTAATGGTTTCTATGGTGTATGGCTGCAGCACGTAATGGTTTCTATGGTGTATGGCTGCGGCACGTAATGGTTTCTATGGTTTATGGCTGCGGTACCAAAGGGTAATGGTTTCTATGGTGTATGGCTGCGGCACGTAATGGTTTCTATGGTGTATGGCTGTGGCACGTAATGGTTTCTATGGTGTATGGCTGCGGCACGTAATGGTTTCTATGGTGTATGGCTGCGGCACCAAAGGGTAATGGTTTCTACAGTGTATGGCTGGCCACAAACAGCCAATTCTGCTAAACTAACCAAGGGTCTAGTGACATATAATATTTATTTTAATAGGAATATAACTTTTTTGACTGCCGATGCCCCAAACTTGCAAAATCAGTCTATTATGCTCTTTTAGGAGGACTCCATAGTAGCCCGTTGGTGCTGTCCGAGGATAACACTTTTCAGCCATGACCAATAATGAGCCTCTGAGTAATGTAAGATTCATTATCAGAGTTTAGGGTAATTTTCAAAGAAAATATGTAATTGCTGATACTGGCTGCAGTGGCGTAGGTTCTGTGATAGCCAGTTGATTGAGTGGAAGATTGTTCTCCAAACTCCTTTAATGAACACCAGCAGGATACTATAAATGAACAAATAAGGTGGTTTACAAATCAATCATTGTTATCAGCTGAGAATATGATTTTTTTTATTTTTTTATTATTGTTTTAAAAATGTTTTGAGTTCCATTTTAAAGATGACACGTGTTTCTAATGTGGCGTGATGTAATTATGGCTTCCATCCATTTCATGCAGGCTGGTAACCTGAAGAGTCCGTGCGCAGTGAATGAGCGCCCAAGGGCAGGCCGCCGATATGGTGCATCCCAATGAGAGCCCGGGTTGTAGCTACGCCCCTCTCTGTGGAGGAAGCTCTGGGGATGAATCTTTAGGAAAGCCGGAGACTCTACCACCTGATGTCTCTAACCATGAGGCCTTTCAACGCTTGTGGTTTGAGAATCAGGACCTGAGAGGTGAGTGATGTGTGAGCCTTCTAGGCATCAGGCTGAACCGCGAGACAGAAGTCCCCAAAAAGCATGACTTCCACGGGACAAGATTTCCGTATGAGGGAACATTGCTGTAATTGCTTCCTGTCTTTTCAAGTAGCCCTGTTATAAAACACAGCAACATGTGGAACCGTTTGGTTATAATAGTATTCATGCAGCAGATAATTCTTCAAGTAAAGGTTGAGTATCCCATATCCAAAATGCTTAGGACCAGAAATATTTTGGATATCGGATTTTTCCGTATTTTGGAATAATTGCATACCATAATGAGATATCATGGTGATGGGACCCAAGTCTAAGCACAGAATGCATTTATGTTTCATATACACCTTATACACACAGCCTGAAGGTCATTTTAGCCAATATTATTAATAATTTTGTGTATTTACCAAAGTTTGTGTACATTGAGCCATCAGAACACAAAGGTTTCACTATCTCACTCGAAAAATTCCATATTTCGCAATATTTGGATATGGGATACTCAACCTGTATAGCTAAAGAAGGACACAGGAGCTTATGAGATTCCACCTCCCCTCATCTGTAGTGGGCACACTTTGTCTACAGAATAAAGTATATGCCCACCAAAGGTGCACAAAACAAAGCCCCCAACCCAGTTATTGTTATCATCCTAGATGTTGACTAGGATGACTGGTAAATCTGGTGGGGCAGTGACCATCTGGCCAGCCATGTAAATATCTGTTGTGACTGGCCTTACATGGATTTGGCCACACGTGTATTGCTATGTCGAAAAGGCCTGACTGGTATAATCATGGTGGAAATAATATAATATAAATGAACTAGATAATTTTCAGTCCTTCCTTTCACACCAGAAATAGGCTGCAGCAGATCAGTCCAATCTTTGTGAAGTGTTTAAGGGTTCTATTTACTAAGCCTTGGATGGAGATAAAGTGGAAGGAAATAAAGTACCAGCCAATCAGCTCCTAACTGTCATTTTTACAACAGCCGGTAACATGGCAGTTAGGAGCTGATTGGCTGGTACTTTATCTCCAACCAACCAAGGCTTAGTAAATAGACCCCCATGTCTACTACCTGGTCCTTATTCCGTCAGCTTGCCTTTGTACCCTCTTGTGGATATCATAATCCCTACTCCTAGGGCCGGTTTCAAATGTTTGCCCCCCACCCCGCCATCCTTTCTACCCGGCTTCAATAGCTGACGTCAGGATGATTCCACTCCCCACTTCCACTTACCTCATTCTTGTGTCGTCCCCCCCCCCCCCAATTTAATTTCAGAATTGCTGTTTTGTTTTGCTGGGTACTTTTATTACAATAGTTGTATTTATTGTGGAAATTCATGTACCTGTCAGTTTGATATGAGTCATGTCTTTGGATATCTCTTCTTTGAAGTATTTATATAATGTGTTGTATCTTTATGATGCCTCAATAAGATGTTAATTAAAGAAAGGGGAAAAAAAACAGGACGATAATTATAAGGCAAAAGATATCGGTCAGACAGACTTGAGATTAATTTCTTCAGAAAAAAAGGATTCTCATTGTGGTGTAGTCTAGGACAGTAAGAGTAGGACATCTGATATACTTCTGCTAACTTTCCGTTTGTAAATCTAATAAACTGTCGTCATAAACTGCTGATGGATCCATAATTTCCTACTTGTACAGAGTTGTAACAATTAAAATTTAGCTCCACTGAAATGGTGCGTGTGCTGGGTCCCCCTATCTATCTATCTATCTATCTATCTATCTATCTATCTATCTATCTATCTATCTATCTATCTATCTATCTATCTATCTATCTATCTATCGCCAACTGCCGGTCACTTAACTACATCCCCACAAGCCAACCACCCCAAGGAATCACACTAGTGAGAGTTCATTCTCTGTCTCCTCTCATGACACCACCTCCCCCTCACTTCCACTAACTGTAGGGGTACCCCAAGGTTCTGTCCTTGGTCCTCTTCTCTTCTCTCTCTTTACGTCCTCACCTAGGTAAGCTCATTAGTTCTTTTGGTTTCCATTATCCTCTCTATGCTGATGACACTCAAATCTATCTTTCCTCTCCAGACCTCTCCCCTGCTCTCCTCACTCGTATCTCCAACTGTCTCTCTGCTACCTCTTCCTGGATGTCCCAGCGCTTTCTTAAACTTAACATGTCTAAGACCGAGCTGATCATCTTTCCTCCCTCCCGCATAACCTCACCTCCTACAATCTCATTATCTATTGATGGCACCACTATCTCCTCTAGCCCCCAAGTGCGCTGTCTTGGAGTAATCTTTGACTCTCCCCTCTCCTTCAAACCACACATTCAGCACCTCTCATAAACCAGCCGTTTTCATCTAAAAAATATTTCCAGGATTAGACCCTTTCTGACCCAGGATGCTACTAAGACTCTTATCCACTCACTGGTCATCTCCAGACTGGACTACTGTAATCTGCTCCTGACCGGCATTCCTGACAAATACCTCTCTCCACTCCAATCTATCCTCAATGCTGCTGCCCGGCTCATTATCCTTACCAAACGCACTACGTCCACCTCTCCTCTCTTACTAGACCTTCACTGGCTCTCCTTCCCTTTCAGAATCCATTTCAAGCTCCTCACACTCGCTTACAAAGCCCTCGCCCACTCCTCTCCCATCTACATCTCTGATCTTATCTCGCTTTACACTCCCACCCGTCCTCTTCGCTCTGCTAATGCACGAGGGGGGGGGTTCAAGCCCCAAGCTTCTCTCTAAAGCTTATTTGTCTGTAGTGCATTTTCTTTTCTTTTTTTTTTCTACTTGATCTAATCCAGAAGTTAGAAATTATATGTTTTATAATTGGAGATTAACATGCCTGCATTTATTATGGGATCCGGTCTCTAGGTCGACAGGGTCTTTAGGGTGACATGTCCTAGGTCAAAAGGTCGACTTGAGTTTTTCATGATTTTTCCCCCCTTTTTTTTTTGAACATTTTCGTACTTCACGATCCACGTGGACTACGATTGGAACGGTAATCTGTGCCGAGCGAATCGGTAGCGGTGCGAGGCACTAATTGGGGTTCCCGGTCACACTACGAAGAAAACAACACAAAAAAAAAAAAACTCCTGTCGACCGAGTTACTGTCGACCAATAGTGGTGGACCTAGACACTGTCGACCTAGTTACTATCTACCTTCCATACCACACCCTTTATTATCATGCTCCCCATGGGTTTATATTTTGGAGGGGATGGGTGGTGCGAGTGTAAGACTAGTTAGAAGAAAGAGTCCGCAGTTCATAGCATTTTATCATTATTTTCTAATAATCATTCAGTAGAACACAAAGTGAAAATGTTCTTTTAAGATTTAGTAATTTCTTGACTCTATTTGATCGGCACATAATACATGTAAGCTGCCTGCTATATCCTCTGATATTGTGCATCGCCTTCCACCAGTGGCCCTAGAGCAGAGCAACGCCATGCTGCGGAAGAGGCACGGTGAGATGCTGGACTTTCAGGACACGCAGAGGAGGGAGCGGGAATTCATTGCATACAAGTTCAACGAAGCGAAGAACTTGGTGCAGAGATTGACAAACGAACGGCATCTCCTGCAAGATCAACTCGAAGCTGCAAAAAAGCAGCAAGACTTAACAACCAGGGACGACCGGCCTGTGAAAGATGCCCAGACGGACCGGGGTCTTGCATGTATTCAGAGACTTCCTCAAGAGGTATTTACTCATATTACTGGGATCAATGACATGCTGATCATATGAATCTATTTTGTGAAAGTAGCCTATAAATACCATAACACCAGTATCCTCACACCAGCATGTTTTACTGATAATTGGAGAAAAGTCAAGTAAAAATAATTCCTATTTTCAGTCAATGTTCCTTTTAAATGTTCTGTCCACCTTTATCTGACTGACCATTTAAAGGTAATCTGACAAGGTCATCCCTGGCGAACAGGGAGTGGACATTACTTTGCAATTGCGGGCAGATAAGTGATTCTATGTGTCCATGTTAGATTATGTAGGGAACTACTGTTCAAGATAGGTAAAAAGTGTAAACAATATTTAACACATTTCATTTTGCTTTTTCCTCCACATGTGCTTTCATGAACGTACGCCATAAAACGTGTGAGAAACACACAATTTTGATTAAACAAAATGGCTGCCTTTGCTGTGTACAGCATTTACCTACACTTTAAAACATGGATACCAGCTGTGCTTTGTTCTATCCTGTTTCCTTTAACTGCTACCATTCAGCCATTTCCTGTGGCTAAGTCTAAAGCTATAACTCTTCCTCCTAGTAGCCATTCTTTGCCACACTCCACATCTATGTGCTTCTCACATTGGATGGACATTGATGTATAAAATAGTTTAATCAGCAATCTGTTTACTACGGCTCTGGTAATTGTAGCAGCTCCCACAAGTCACAGCAATTTTCAGTATGGCGTTTAACGACCTTAAACGCCGGTTCCCCATGCCCAGCGTTGTTCAGGTGTAAATGTCCTACGAGTAAATGCGTAGATCAGGGATTTCCACCTACTGGAATATTAAATGTATGCCCACAGCTACACGAATAGTGCGTGTATTAATTGATTAACTTGTCTGATTGGGCATGTTTGCAATAGTCTTACCTGATTACCAGGGGGAGCTTTCCTGCCCCAAATCAGACCACTATAATACCCCTTTCAGAGAGAAACAGAAATGACAGGGTGAAGCAGTTCCACCCGGTAATTTCATGAAACACACGGGTCCTTTTTCTGTATGAAAGGGTCGACCCGGGTTGTAATTCCCGGGACTTAGACCCTGGAATCTACGAGGGTCGGAGACATGGGAATTTCAACACGGGTTGACCCTTTCACACAGACAAAATAGCCGTGTTGATCTGCAAATTTCCAGGTCGAAATTCTCGACCCAGTAATTTTGCACGTGTGTGTGAAAGGGGGGGGTCAGGTACAGATGGAGCCCTGCTCATCTGTCCCTTTAATAGGATTAAGTGAGCCAGGGCCGTCGGACTTAATCCCCTGCTGTATTGTTCTCTCTGTATTGTACTGCAGCCGAAAACAATAGATGAAAGGCTTATGCTAATAAGCCGTGGTGCACCATGGTGCAGCAGAGAAGGCTAGATGAGGGAGGCTTCGTAGGTCCCGGCAAAACGAATGTCTGGTAATTGCTGGGACTTTCAGACTTTTCTGTCTGAAGGTGGTATAAGATTCCACCTCCACCATGATGGATTTGTGTTCACGTGCAACTAACTAATAAAGTTAGTTGTAAACCCTGCCTAGCTGAGGACAATATGGACAGTGTAGGCCTTCAGTAAATCGCCTCCCTCAGTTTAGCTATCCTTGTGTACCGCAAAAGTACATTTATGAAAACGAGTGCACAGGGAGACTGTGAATTTGCCCATAGCAACCAGTCATGTACCAGCTGGCGTTCTTGCAGACTAGAAAAGGAATGCTGTTATTTGATTGTCTGTAAGGAGCAACACCACAGATTTCCTGTCCACTAGTTTACAGAAACGTGCCCATGTCTTTTCCTCTGCCTGACTCCGCGGCTTGGCCCCTGCTTGACTTCTGTGCTGTGTCTTATTAGGATAACCGCAGCCCTGGGAGCTCTATGTCCTCCTGCGAAACTCTGACACCCAGTGTGTGTGAAACAATCAAAGAGACAGCACGAAATCACGAGGGACCATCTCGAGCCACGCAGGTGAGACCAAGTCCTCATATCTTACACACATCCGTTCACACAGCGCAGCCTCAAGTACCCATAGCACTGATGGGAAGTGACATCAGGTTTGTTATTATCAGGGAATGATCTGATGACTACGGGTCAACCACACTTTGCATAGAATATTTTAAGAACCACACTGTTTTAAAATGTACGTGATGTCACGTAAGAGTGCCATTGCAGCTCTAGTTACAATGGTATTCCACCTTCATGCAACTTTAAATTTTTTATTATGTGTGTGCCCTTCAGCAACGTTTAAAAAGAACAATTGTGGATTCCTTTTGTAGTTTTTAACCATGGCTGTATATACTACAGTAGGGACAACACATAAACATGGATAACGTTGTATCCTATGCACCAGAGGTGTGCTGTGCCTCAGGATGATGGAAATAAACCTCTGCTTACTGATATAAAGGCATTGCTAAACTATATGGAAGACTGGCAGTAAGGCCAATTAAGAGTAGTAAAAGTTGCAGTAGGACATACACCAATATATAAAAGTCATTTGATGGTGGCCAATGTTGTTAAGTAATTCCTCTTAAACCTGAAGACACATGATGGAGGCTTTTTCCCCAATATAGCAAACTAGAAACAGGTTATACACTTGCAAAGGTGAACTTCTGGTTGCCCGGGGGCAATAGGTAATTGGATAACAACATTTCTAACATACTAACAGCGATTGCATCATAAAATTGTGTGTGTTTAAACATCACTTTGGATTTAATTATGGGCTTGTTACTATGTAGGATGTTACGGTATTGGAGCTGCAAATGTTGAAAGTAGTAAACTTTAACCTGAAGAAAGCACACCGGATCTAGGCCTCCGCGCTTACATAAGGGGTCGTAAATTCATGTGAGGGATCAGCAGTTCAGTGCGCTGGTCACCAGTTCTAGTCTCCCGTTATTACATTGATCTCTGCCTTATTTTTCCAGGAAGAGCCTGCAGAGCAGAAGTCTCTTCCAGACTTACAAGTCACGCCAAATGACGGGTGAGTTGCCGGTGTGACAGATAGGGTTTCAGAATCGCCTGACCTCGTTCCCTGCTCACTGTCTGTCTGTTTTCAGGAGGGTGAGTACGGAACAGGGTCTTCGGGACAGGCTGAAGGAGACAGAGAGCTGGTGAGTATTAATTTGAAGCTGTTGACAACTAGGAGAGTTTGAAGACAGCAGAAAACATACTATGTTCTGTTACAGGAATGCTCAGCTCAAGGAACAGTTACAGAAGCTGCAGAATGAGGTTTCAGATCTTAAGTGCCAGTTGGCAGATCAGGGAGCAGAGGCACGGCGACAGCTGCAGGTAAAAATCATTCACACTACCGCAATATACTGTAGCACAAACACAGCAAGAGCAGGATCTACACAGAGCAGGTTACAACTTTGCCTTCAACCAATCCCGTGTGCTATAACGTGACCTTTATATGGCGTACAGACTTCAACTGCCTGGCAAAGTCTTAAAAACAAACTGCCCCGCAAATAGGACAAAGGGTAGTGACTTCCGAGCATTAACTTAAGATGAAAGATTCAGCTCTCGGCCTATGCAGGTGCGCCCAGAATCTTCCTACCATAATGGGCAAATCATTGCGTTTGAATTGAGTTTGGCCCTGAGCATGTATAAAATAAAATCTGGTTCTGCTGTGGCCCTGTTGCATGGAAGAGCCCTTGTACAGCTGCCAACTCCACTCCTCAAGTCAGGCAGCTTAGTGCGCTCTGCTTCCTCAGAAGGCTTCCCCTGACATGAGGGTGCCAGAGGAGAAGCCTGGGAAATGCCACAGACTCCCATGTTGCATCCGGAATTTACACTCTGGGCCAATGTGGCCACTGCATTTCACTGTGGGACACTGTCCAACAAAGTGCTGGTTTTCTAGATGTAGATGGGGCCTGTTTAGTTAATTACAAGAGGATGGATAGACTGGTTAGAAGAGAGCAGAATCTGCCTGGCTTTTAGTAAGCCATGGCTAGTTCCAGTAACCGTAGAAACGTAGCTGTAAGTTGCTGGGTGATGCAAGGTTTTGGCAAAAAATTAAAGTTTTGAAAAAATAAATCTTTTCCAAGTCCATTCCGTTTAGTGTACACACCACTTCCCACACTCTCTATCAGGAATGTTATTAAAAAAGACAAACAAATCAACTTAAAGGGTTTTGGTACAGTAAGAATGCAATTCTGGCCTGCTCTATGATGAAAATTCACTTGCTGCACCTAGGGCACCTGATAGTGACATATGACATACACAGGCTGCATTGTCAGTACAGGCGATCTTTAACAACCAGCATCGGACTATGGCCCTCATTCCGAGTTGATCGCCCGCCCTCTACTTTTTGCAGTCGTGCAAACGGATAGTCGCCGCCCACGGCGGAGTGTATTTTTGCTTTGCCAGTGTGCGAACGGGTGTACAGCCGAGCGGGACGAAAAAGTTTTTTGCAGTTTCTGAGTAGCTCTGGACCTACTCAGCCCTTGCAATCACTTCAGTCTTTTTGGTCCCGGAATTGACGTCAGACACCCGCCCTGCAAACGCCTGGACACGCCTGCATTTTTCCAAACACACCCAGAAAACGGTCAGTTGCCACCCACAAACGCCCTCTTCCTGTCATTCTCCTCGCGATCAGCTGTGCGAATGGATTCTTCGTTAAATCCATCACCCAGCTACGATCCGCTTTGTACCCGTACGATGCGCATTGCGGTGCATGCGCAGTAGTAACCTGATCGAAAAACGGCAGCGAGCGATCAACTCGGAGTGACCCCCTATGTCTACATATAATATAATTCTCCATCTCTGTCTTGAAGCAACTCTCTGAGGAGAAGATGTCTGTGAAAGCCCAGGTGACCTCCCTATTGGGAGAGCTACACGAGAGTCAAATGAGCTTGGAGACCACTCTGAAGGAGAAGAGAAAGGTGGAGGAAAGGTGAGAGGTCTAGTAATGGCACCTGTACTTTTACATGTTTACCCTCTCTCTGTGCGGACCTATATCTAATGCAGAGTGGCGGCTGACTACACTGTTTTCTGCGCTGTAATCTGATATATGCCCTAGTGCGCTTATGTCTCTGCCTAGTGCATTTTAAGATGTATACCTACTTCATTTCCCGGGAACGACCTAGAAATATCATTCTGAAGTTGAAAAAGAGGTTAGTCCAGAGGTTCCCAAATGCAGTCCTCGAGGCACCCTAATGGTCCAGGTTTTATTTGATAATAAAGCTTGGGCACAGGTGACTTTATCAGTACCTCAATTAATTTGATTTAAATATCTGTGCTCCGCCATGGATATCCTTAAAACTTGGGACTGTTATGGTGACTTGCGGACCGTGTTTGGGAACCTCTGTTTTTAATCTTGTCTCAGCCTTTGTTTTTCGTTTGCAAACTGTTAAGTAATCCAGCTACATTGCAGACAAAGGGGGTTATTCAAGTCGCAATGCTGATCAATGCGACCGAAATAACACCCGGCTGCAGCGGCAGTGCGCACGTCCCGGCAAGCGCGTGTGCTAGCAGCCAATGCGATCTGATTGCATTGGCTGCTAACACCTCTGCCTTATTGACAGGCAGAGGTGTTCGCCGAGCGGCGACTGAGCATTGCGGGGGTGGTTCGGTGGCGTGATGTCACATGCAGCCGCTCCAATCAAGAAAATGGCAGACCGCCTGCATACGCAGCTTTGCTGCGGCAGGGGGCCATCCAGGTGCTGCGACTGCAGCCACTAGGCAGGCCATTTAGCATGCTTGGTGGTCTTGCCCTGTGATGAGCGGCCCCCAGCATGCGAAAGAACGGATTGCAAATTCTGCTTTTTAGCAGAACTTGCAATCCGTACTGAATAACCCCCAAAGTGTACTCCATAAAGCTTTGGCAAAATGACTCCAATTGGTTCTATGGATTTCCGAATTATGTAGCAGAGACTACAGCTGTGCATACACTGTTTTATTATGTACCTGTTGGCTTTTCATCTGCACAGTAAATACAGCATTTATTTGCAATAAGGATCACTGATCCCTATTGACCGCATTTCTAATGAATGTTGGAATTGACCATTGCGCATTCTGCATTTTCTTCCTTTCAGCTTCCATATAGTCCTTGCTGCGAAGCTGTGCACATTAGACCCAATTCAGATGTGGTTGGAGTGTTGCATCGCTGCGGCTTACTAGGAAACGGTAGCGATGCACAGATCTTAAAAAGTAAAATTTTTTTAGAATCCCTGGTAAATGGCGCACTAAAAGCAGCCCGCATATTGATTCACCACAGATGAACCTCACCAAAAGTTCAAAGGATAACAAAACATTACACAACAACAATTTGTAGGACTTAAATGGAAGGCGCTTTCCATTCGAGTCCTACAAATTGTTGTGAGATGCACAGATCTTGTAATGCAGCAGGAGGCACCTAGTATAAATAGACTCCTGCGTGCATTACTGATCCGTGCTGCGTCCTAGGATTTGGCATCGGATCACCTGTGACGCCATCGACTGGCTGCGTCACCCATGGGGGGTTTACGCAAGCCGGCCGCAGCAGCTCTGACCAAAGAGGCCAGGAAATATCCATCTTCTAATGGGAGACCCTGAATGGGAATCCGACCCATAGCCATCCCCAAACGGCTGCACTGACAGACTGTCAATCTGTCGACGCCTGCAGCCGTAGTGGGTCTAACGATGCACATGCGCAAAGTACTCCTGGCACATTGGAAGCCCCGTGTGCAAATTTGTGATCATGGTGCCTCTTTCTGCAGCCTGCGGGGTGTGCAAGAGCAGAAGCAGGAGTGGGAGGTTCAAATGAAGCAGCACGTGATCCAGCTGGACCAGCGCAGGATGCAGGTGCAGAGCCTAGAGTCAGCGCTGAAGGTGGAGAGACAGAATGCCAGCGAGGAGATGTAAGTTACCAGCAGTACAACTCGTATTCCACAGCGAGCGGTTCATACAGGGCATTGCAGATAGATAGAATCCTGCTGTTCAAGCTTGTGCTGAATATGAGAAGGATCAGATATTGTTCCATAAACTGTTTTGTTATACAGTATATATGTTAAGGGATGAATGTATAAACATATTCTTCTTATAGAACTTTTATCTAGTTTGAATAATAGTGCCAGTCAGCTTGTAAAGATCACCATATAGTACAGTTCCATTATTTGCTTTTACTTCCCCATTATAAACATTAACTTCTCCCAGAGCTCATAGGCAGGGAGAACACGAAACTAGGTCTATATTCCTCGCTAGGCATAATTTATCACAGAAAACATGAAGTTGCTGTTAGTACCATCGGGATATCCACCACACTGTTACAAGGGCGCGTGGCCACATGCAATTGGGATTATCAAGCCCCCCCCCCCCCTTTGTTTTGTGGGGGAGGGGGGGGGGCATAGCTGCATCCTCTGCGGCCTCAGTACTTTGTACCCGCTAACACACACTTCCCCCTCCTCTTGGTGGGACTGGTTACAAGCCACCACTTTGCAAAAAGTCCCAGTTAGGTTTTATGTGCACCGATTTGTAAACTGACCCCAGTTCCATTTGTATCTGAAATTCCGTATATGTTTCTAGTTCTTGCTTTATGCCATACGTACAAACAGCATCTGCCGCACAGGAGTGCACTTTTCTTAAAGCAACGCTGTCAGTGCAGAGATCAGAGTGTCTACAAAACCAGTTTCTCAATTAGCTGCTTAAGTAACACAACAGATAGTGGGGCAGATGTATTAACCTGGTGAAGGGATAAAGAAGTGATAAGTGCAAGGTGATAACACACCAGCCAGTCAGATCCTAACTGTCATTTTTAAAATCCATAATGACTGGCTGGTGCGTTATCACCTTGCACTTATCATTGGTTTATCACTATCCCTTCTCCAGGTTAATACATCTGCCCCTATGTTCTGAAGATTTCCCAGTGTGAGAACAAGTCAATTGGGCAATATATAGAGTTTACATACCTATCCATGAGTGTGTAAGTGCTTCAAACAAAGCTCAATGATAATTACAGTTTACCTTCTAACGAGCTCCAGAATATTCACACGTGCCGTTTAATAGCTTTGCATGTTTTCAGTGGCATTGCAAATTGTAGCCAAGTACTTCAGCACCCAAGAGGAAAGAAAAAAATGTATTGCAGCTGGTTTACTTTAGAAGTGTGTGTTTATGTTTTAAGTTTACACTAGATTTATTATAAAGCTGGATCCAAACCTAAAGATATCTTTCCAATCTGCAACTAACCATTTGCTCAAATGCCGGAAAACAGACAAAATAGTTGGTTAAATCAAACGAATGTACCCAGCTTTGCATGACTGGTAAAAATAGGATTTTATTACCTGCCAGTAAATCCTTTTCTCGTAGTCCATAAAGGATACTGGGCGCCCGCCTTTGTGCGTTGACTTTTCTGCAGGTTTTATCTTGTATAAAAGTTTCTGTTCAGCTGTTGCTGTTTTGTTACCAGCCATTGCTGGTCGGTTTATGTTGTGGTGTGCTGGTGTGTGAATCTCACCACTCGTTGTTTGTTATGTTCCTTCTCTCAAGTATGTCCATTCTCCTTCGGGCACAGTTTTACCTAGACTAGCTGTAGGAGGGGGGCATAGAGGGGAGGAGCCAGCACATCCAGTTGAAGAAATTTAAAGTGCACTGGCTCCTTTGGACCCCATCGTACTAAGTGACCCCAGTATCCCTTATGGACTACGAGAAAAGGGTTTACTGGTAGGTAATTAAAATCCTATTTTCTCTAGCATCCATAAGGGATACTGGGGTCACTTAGTACGATGGAGACGTCCCAAAGATTCCAGAACGGGTGGGAATGTGCAGAGACGTCTGCAGCACCGCCTGCCCAAACTGGGTATCCTCTTTGGCTAGGGTATCAAACTTGTAGAACTTCACAAAGGTGTTCTTCCCCGACCAGGTAGCAGCTCGGCATAGCTGCAAGGCCGAGACTCCACGGGCAGCCGCCCAGGAAGACCCCACCGATCTTGTAGAGTGGGCCTTCAGAGACTTAGGAACAGGTAAGGCTGTCGACACATAGGACGGTTGGATAGTAAGCCTAAGCCAACCATCAATGGACTGCTAAGAAGCAGGGCAACCCTTTTTCTGCACATCATAGAGCACAAACGGGGAATCCGTCTTTCTGATCCAAGCCGTCCTCTTGATATAGATCTTCAAGGCTCGCAGAGCATCCAATGCCTCCGGAGGAGCAGAAGTGACAGAACTTGACGGAACCACAATAGGTTGGTTCAAGTGGAACACAGAGACAACCTTCGGCAGGAACTGCTGCCTAGTCCTGAGCTTTGCTCTGTCTTCGTAAAAGACCACGTATGGACTTTTACATGATAAGACCCCCAAGTCTGAGACACGCCTAGCAGAAGCCAGGGCCAGTAACATCACCGTCTTCCACGTAAGGTACTTGTCTTCTACCGTCATCAACAATTCAAATCAGGAGGACTGTAGAAATTCCAATACCACATTCAAATCCCAGGGTGCCGTTGGTCTCCCAGGGAGACTGTATGTGAAGTACCCCTTGCCAGAAAGTCTGAACGTCCGGCAACACTGTCAACGTCTTCTGGAAGAAAATAGAGCTGAAATCTGGACCTCAAGGGAGCCCAGACGTAAGCCCATATCCACTCCAGTCTGCAGGAAACGTAAGAAACATCCCAGGTGAAAATCCGCAGGAGGTTATTTGTGCTCCTCGTACCAAGAGACATATCTCCTCCAGATATGATGGTAAAGCTTTTACGTCACAGGTTTCCTGGCCTGAACCATGGTTGCAATAATCTTTTTGTAAAGGCCTTTGCGAGCTAGGATGTTCCACTCAACCGCCATGCCGTCAAACGAAGCAGGAGGTCTCTTCTCATTGGTAGAGGCCAAGGGTCTTCGACGGACATGTCCCGAAGATCCGCGTACCATGCCCTCCGAGGCCAGTCTGGGGCAATCAGAATTGCCTGGACTCTTTGATGCCTGATTCTTTTTAACACCCTCGGGAGCAACGGAATTGGAGGAAACAGGTAGACCAATCGGTAAGGCCACGGTGGCGTCCTTGCATCCACTGTGATCGCCTGAGGGTCCCTGGTTCTTGAACAATACCGGTGAAGCTTCTTCTTGAGCCGAGATGCCATCAGGTCGATCTGCAGGCAGCCCCACAGGTCGGTGATCTGCTGAAACACCTGTGGGTGGAGGCCCCACTCTCCCAGGTGGAGATCGTGGCGACTTAGGAAGTCCGCTTCCCAGTTGTCCACCCCCAGAATAAAGATGTCTGACATTGCTTTTGCATTTCTTTCTGCCCAGAGGAGTATCCTTGACACTTCTCGCATGCAGGCTCTGCTCTTTGTTCCTCCCGGTCGATTGATGTATGCCACCGCCGTGGCGTTGTCTGACTGAACTTGAATGGCCTGATCCCGGAACAGAGAAGAGGCCTGAAGCAGAGCGTTGTAGACCGCCCGAAGTTCCAGAATGTTGATCAGAAGAAGGGCTTCGTGGGCTGACCACCTGCCCTGGAATGGAGCCCCTCGGGTGAGGAGAATCCAATCCTGAAGCCCAAAATTTCGACCTTCCAGCAAGTTTGAGGACTGCAGTCACCACAGGAGGGGAATTCTGGCCTGAGGTGAGAGATGAATGATCCGATGCATCTGAAGATGTGATCCGGACCACTTGCTCAGGAGATCCAATTGAAATGTTCTGGCATGGAACCTTCCATACTGGATCACCTCGTATGAGGCAACCATCTTTCCCAACAGTCGTATGCAAAGATGGATGGAGATCTGATTCGGTCTTAGAAGCGCTCAGGCCATCTCCTAAAGCATCCTCGCCTTGTCCTCCGGGAGGAATACCTTCTGAGCCACCGTATCCGGAAAACATTCCCGGGAACAGGAGCCACTGAGTTGGCTCCAGGTGAGTCTTCTGCAAATTTCGGATCCACCAATGACGTGACAGAAGTTGAATAATGCGGTTGATATTGAGCAGTAGAAGCACCCTGGATGTCTCCTTTAACAAGAGATCGTCTAGGTAAGGGACAATATTGACCCTCTGGACTCGAAGCTGAGACATAATTTCCGCCATCACCTTCGTGAAGACCCTTGGAGCCGTGGACAGGCCAAAGGGCAGTGCCTGGAACTGGTAGTGGTCGTTTAACAGGGCAAACCGCAGGTAAGCCTGGTGAGGTGGCCAAATCGGGATATGGAGATAAGCATCCTTTCTATCCAGCGAAACCATGAACTCCTGTTCTTCCAGACCTGAAATCACTGCTTGCAAGGATTCCATCTTGAACTTGAAGACCTTTACGTAAGGGTTCAACAATTTTTCAGATTCAAAATGGGCCTTACCGAGCCGTCCGGCTTTGGTACCACAAACAGGTTGGAGTAGTAACCCTCTCCTTGTTGTTGCAGTGGCACTGGAACAATGACCTGGGACTGGACCAACTTCAGGATGACCTGTTGCAGTGTAACTTGTGTATCCTCCAAAACTTATAAGCGCAATTTGAAAAAATAAGATTTTACTTACTGGTAAATCTATTTCTCGTAGTCCGTAGAGGATGCTGGGGACTCCGTAAGGACCATGGGGAGAGACGGGCTCCGCAGGAGACATGGGCACTTTAAGAAATAATTTAGTTCCTGGTGTGCACTGGCTCCTCCCTCTCTGCCCCTCCTCCAGACCTCAGTTAGAGAACTGTGCCCAGAGGAGATGGACAGTACGAAGAAAGGATTTTTGTTAATCCAAGGGCAAGATTCATACCAGCCACAATGATAACAATCCAGTAAACAGTATGACAATAACATAGCATCAGTTCACGCCCGATGCAACAATAACATAACCCTTATTGAAGCAATAACTATATACAAGTATTGCAGAAGAAGTCCGCACTTGGGACTGGCGCCCAGCATCCTCTACGGACTACGAGAAATAGATTTACCAGTAAGTAAAATCTTATTTTCTCTAACGTCCTAGAGGATGCTGGGGACTCCGTAAGGACCAAGGGGATTATACTAAAGCTCCCAAACGGGCGGGAGAGTGCGGATGACTCTGCAGCACCGATTGAGCAAACATGAGGTCCTCCTCAGCCAGGGTATCAAACTTATAGAATTTTGCAAAGGTGTTTGTACCCGACCAAGTAGCAGCTCGACACAGCTGTAGTGCCGAGACCCCTCGGGCAGCCGCCCAAGAAGAGCCCACTTTCCTAGTGGAATGGGCCTTGACCGATTTTGGTAACGGCAAACCAGCCGTAGAATGCGCTTGCTGAATCGTGTTACAGATCCAGTGAGCAAGAGTCTGATTTGAAGCAGGGCTGCCAAGCTTGTTAGCTGCATACAGAACAAACAGTGCTTCTGTTTTTCGGACTCTAGCCGTCCTGGCTACATAAATTTTCAAAGCCCTGACCACATCAAGGGACTCGGAATCCTCTAAGTCCCGTGTAGCCACAGGCACCACAATAGGTTGGTTTATATGAAAGGATGAAACCACTGTTGGCAGGAACTGAGGACGTGTCCGCAATTCCGCTCTATCCATATGGAAAACCAGATAGGGGCTTTTATGTGATAAAGCCGCTAATTCCGACACTCGCCTAGCCGAAGCCAGGGCTAATAACATGACCACCTTCCAAGTGAGATATTTCAACTCCACCATTTTCAGTGGTTCAAACCAGTGTGACTTTAGGAAGTCCAAGACCACATTAAGGTCCCAAGGCGCCACCGGAGGCACAAACGGAGGCTGAATATGCAGTACTCCTTTAACAAAAGTCTGAACTTCTGGGAGAGAAGCAAATTCTTTTTGAAAGAAAATGGATAGGGCCGAAATCTGGACCTTAATGGAGTCTAATTTAAGGCCCAAATCCACTCCAGTTTGTAGGAAGTGAAGGAAACGGCCCAGATGGAATTCTTCCGTAGGAGCATTCCTGGCCTCACACCAAGAAACATATCTTCGTCATATACGGTGATAATGTTTTGCTGTTACTTCCTTCCTAGCCTTTACCAGCGTAGGGATAACCTCAACCGGAATACCTTTTTCCGCTAGGATCCGACGTTCAACCGCCATGCTGTCAAACGCAGCCGCGGTAAGTCTTGGAACAGACAGGGTCCCTGTTGCAACAGGTCCTTCCTGCAGATCTGGATACCAGGTCCGTCGTGACCAATCTGGAACAACGAGGATTGTTCTCACTCCTTTTCTTCTTACTATTCTCAACACCTTGGGTATGAGAGGAAGAGGAGGAAATACATAGACTGACCGGAACACCCACGGTGTCACGAGGGCGTCTACCGCTACTGCCTGAGGGTCTCTGGACCTGGCGCAATACCTCTGTAGCTTTTTGTTGAGGCGGGACGCCATCATGTCTATCTGTGGCAGTTTCCACCGACTCACAATCTGTGCGAAGACTTCTGGATGAAGTCTACACTCTCCCGGGTGTAGGTCGTGTCTGCTGAGGAAGTCTGCTTCCCAGTTGTCCACTCCCGGAATGAACACTGCTGACAGTGTGCTTACATGATTCTCCGCCCAGCGAAGAATCCTGGTAGCTTCCGCCATTGCCGCTCTGCTCCTTGTGCCGCCTTGGCGGTTTACATGAGCCACTGCGGTGATGTTGTCTGACTGGATCAGAACTGGTTGGTCGCGAAGTAAGGCCTCCGCTTGACGTAGGGCGTTGTATATGGCCCTTAGTTCCAGGATGTTGATGTGCAGACAAGTCTCTTGACTTGACCAAAGACCTTGGAAATTTCTTCCCTGTGTGACTGCTCCCCAACCTCGGAGGCTTGCGTCCGTGGTCACCAGGATCCAATCCTGAATGCTGAATCTGCGGCCCTCGAGAAGGTGAGCACTCTGCAGCCACCACAGGAGCGACACCCTGGCCCTGGGGGACAGGGTGATCAACCGATGCATCTGTAGATGTGATCCGGACCACTTGTCCAACAGATCCCATTGGAAAGTCCTCGCATGGAACCTGCCAAAGGGAATGGCCTCGTATGAGGCCACCATCTTTCCCAGGACTCGAGTGCAATGATGCACTGACACCTGTCTTGATTTCAAAAGGTTCCTGACCAGAGTCATGAGTTCCTGGGCTTTTTCTATCGGAAGATAAACCCTTTTCTGGGTCGTGTCCAGAATCATGCCCAAGAAAGGCAGACGAGTCGTAGGAACCAACTGCGACTTTGGGATATTGAGAATCCAGCTGTGTTGTTGTAACACTTTCAGCAACTGCTCTCTTGATCTCGCTTTTATGAGGAGATCGTCCAAGTACGGGATAATTGTGACACCCTGCTTGCGCAGGAGCACCATCATTTCCGCCATTACCTTGGTGAAAATCCTCGGAGCCGTTGAGAGACCAAGCGGCAACGTCTGAAATTGGTAATGACAGTCCTGTACCGCAAATCTTAGGTACGCCTGATGAGATGGATAAATGGGGACATGAAGGTACGCATCCTTTATGTCCAGTGACACCATAAAATCCCCCCCTTCCAGGCTGGCGATGACCGCTCTTAGCGATTCCATCTTGAACTTGAACCTCTTCAAGGTATAGGTTCAGAGATTTTAAATTCAATATGGGTCTGACCGAACCGTCCGGTTTCGGAACCACAAACATGGTCGAATAATAACCCCTTCCCTGTTGAAGGAGGGGAACCTCGACCACCACCTGCTGAAGATACAATTTTTGTAATGCATTTAACACTATCTCCCTTTCTAGTGGGAAAGACGGTAGGGCCGATTTGAAAAACCGGCGAGGAGGCACCTCTTCGAATTCCAGCTTGTAACCCTGAGACACGATTTCTATTGCCCAGGGATCCACCTGGGAGTGAACCCACATGTGGCTGAAATTCCGAAGACGCGCCCCCACTGGCCCCGACTCCGCCAGTGGAGCCACAGCGTCATGCGGTGGATTTTGCAGAGGCCGGGGAGGACTTCTGTTCCTGGGAACTAGCTATATTGTGCAGCTTCTTTCCTCTGCCCCTCCCTCTGGCAAGAAAGGACGCACCTCGGACTTTCTTGTTTCTTTGTGAACGAAAGGACTGCATTTGATAATGCGGTGCTCTCTTAAGCTGTGAGGGAACATAAGGCAAAAAATTTGATTTTCCAGACGTAGCTGTGGAGACCAGGTCCGAGAGACCTTCACCGAACAATTCCTCACCCCTGTAAGGTAAAACCTCCATATGTCGGTTTGAGTCGGCATCACCTGTCCATTGCCGAGTCCACAGGACCCTTCTGGCAGAAATGGACATAGTGTTTATTCTAGAACCCAGCAGACTAATGTCTCTTTGAGCATCTCTCATATAAAGGACAGCGTCTTTAATATGCCCCAGGGTCAATAAAACAGTATCCCTATCTAGGGTATCAAACTCCTTTGATATGGTATCCGTCCATGCCGCTACTGCACTACAGACCCAGGCCGACGCGATTGCCGGTCTGAGCAAGGTACCTGAATGTGTATAAATGGACTTCAGGGTACCCTTCTGTTTGCGATCAGCAGCATCCTTGAGGGTAGCCGTATCCTGGGACGGCAGGGCTACCTTTTTGGATAAGCGTGTTAAAGCTTTGTCCACCCTAGGGGAGGATTCCCATCGTAACCTGTCCGTTGGCGGGAAAGGATACGCCATAAGAATCCGTTTGGAAATCTGCAGTGTTTTATCTGGAGATTCCCAAGCTTTTTCACATAACTCATTCAGTTCGTGTGAGGGGGGAAAAGTTACCTCAGGTTTCTTTCCCTTATACATATAAACCCTTGTGTCAGGGACAGGGGTTTCCTCTGTGATGTTCAAAACCTCCTTAATTGGTATAATCATATATCGGAGTGATTTAGCCAACTTTGGCTGTAACTTTGCATCATCGTAATCGACACTGGAGTCGGAATCCATGTCTGTATCTGTGTCAACAATTTGGGATATTGGGCGCTTTTGAGACCCCGACGGTCCCTGCGACATAGGATCAGGCACGGGTTGAGACCCTGCCTGTCCCAATGCATCAGCATTGTCTAATCTTTTATGCAAGGAATTTACATTATCATTTAAAACCTTCCACATATCCATCCAATCAGGTGTCGGCGGAGACACCACATTCATTTGCTCCCGCTCCTCTCCCACATAGCCTTCCACATCAGACATGTCGACACAAGCGTACCGACACACCACACACACAGGGAATGTCCTTTCTGAAGACAGTTCCCCCACGAGGCCCTTTGGAGAGACGGAGAGAGAGTATGCCAGCACACACCCCAGCGCTATACAACCCAGGAATAACACAGTAACTTAATGTTAACCCAGTAGCTGCTGTTTATATACTTTTTTGCGCCTAATTATGTGCCCCCCCCCTCTCTTTTCAACCCTCTTCTACCGTGTATCAGCAGGGGAGAGCCTGGGGAGCTTCCTCTCAGCGTGCTGTGGAGAAAAAATGATGCTGGTGAGTGCTGAGGGAGAAGCCCCGCCCCCTCGCCGGCGGGCTTCTGTCCCGCTTAAATTTTATTTCTTTGGCGGGGGCTCCTACATATATACAGTGCCCAGCTGTATATAGGCGTTCATTTGCCAGAATGAGGTCCCAAATGCTGCCCAGGGCGCCCCCCCCTGCACCCTAACAGTGACCGGAGTATGTGTAGGTGTGTGGAGCAATGGCGCACAGCTGCAGTGCTGTGCGTTACCACCAGTGAAGATCACGAAGTCTTCTGCCGCCTGTGAAGTCTTCTTGCTTCTCAACTCACCCGGCTTCAGTCTTCCGGCTCTGCGAGGGGGACGGCGGCGCGGCTCTGGGACGGACGGCGAGGGTGAGATCCTGCGTACCGATCCCTCTGGAGCTAATGGTGTCCAGTAGCCTAAGAAGCAGGACCTAGCTTCAGAGAGTAGGGCTGCTTCTCTCCCCTCAGTCCCACGATGCAGGGAGTCTGTTGCCAGCAGAGTTCCCTGAAAATAAAAAACCTAATAAAAAACTTTCTATCAGCAAACTCAGGAGAGCTCACTGAAAAGCACCCAGCTCCTCTGGGCACAGAATCAAACTGAGGTCTGGAGGAGGGGCAGAAAGGGAGGAGCCAATGCACACCAGGAACTAAATTCTTTCTTAAAGTGCCCATGTCTCCTGCGGAGCCCGTCTCTCCCCATGGTCCTTACGGAGTCCCCAGCATCCTCTAGGACGTTAGAGAAATCAGTGAGCAGGAGCAGTGTCTAACTCCTGCTTGTAGCCCTGAGAAATGAGCTCCTTTACCCAGGCATCCTGGCAGGACCTTTCCCAGATGCGGCTGAAGTGACACAAACGAGCTCCCACCTCGAGATTTCCTTGGGGTGGAAGACACCGTCATGCCGAGGCTTTGGTCGAAGCAGAGCTGGTGCTTTTGTTCCTGAGAGCCTGCAGCGGCTGTTTTTCTTGTCTTACCTCTGGTGCCTCTTGTAGCATTTGAGGCGCCTCTGGCTCTTGACCTAAACCTAGCGGTCCGAAAGGACTGCAGGGTCGGCCCCAGGTAGGAGCGCCTGGCCGGTGGGGCCCCAGAGGGGAGATATGTGAATTTCCCTGCAGTAGCTTTTGAAATCCACGTATCCATCTCACCCCCGAAAAGCCACTCTTCTGAAAAAGGAAGGAACTCCACATTGCACTTAGAATTTGCATCCGCAATCCACTGACGCAGACACAAAGCTCTACGCGCAGGCACTGCCATGGCAGTAGTCCTTGCATTAATAGCAACTATCTCCTTGATAGAATCACATAGGACTCGTGCAGTATCCTGAATGTGTTTGATCACCGTAACCATATTCACCAGAGACATATCCCCGCAAGGCCCTCTTGAATCTGGCCCGTCCAGGTGTGAATGGCATGTGTCATCCAGCAACCCGCTATCACAGGTCTTTGTGATACACCAGCTGCTGTGTAAATAGACTTTAATGTAGTCTCTATTTTCCTATCCCCAGGATCCTTTAAGGCAGAGGTGCCAGGGACTGGTAATACCACCTTTTTAGATAGGCGTGAGACTGATAGGTCCACAGCAGGGGGATTGTCACAATTTACCCTGCCTTCTGGGGAAAATGGGAAAGTGCTTAGAAAACGTCTTGTCACCTAGAACTTTTTTTTTTTTTATCTCATCTAGTTCCTTTGAATCAGGGAATGTGATGCTAACCCTTTTCTGTGAGGAGAAGAATGACTGCTGTACTGCAGAGTCTTCCGCCGGGATTTTTAACACATCCTTGATAGCAAGTGTGAGGGATTCAATCCCCTGCGCCGGAGATGGATCTTCTGTGATAGGCTCCAGCTCCTCCCCCTCCTCCTGTCCCTCTTCATCAGATTCCGAGAGTAAGTCAGGCAGCCCACTTTTATGTGGCCCTGAGCCAGGGAGAGGGTTCTGTCACCTGCCTTTGCAGCAAGGTCTGCAACAGCCTTTTGACCATTTGATGAGAGGACATGTCCGCCATCATGTATTTTATAGAAACTAACCAGGATGGCTCTTGAACCTCCCCCTCACTAGTTTGAGAGGACTGGCTACATTGTTCACATGAGTGAACCAGCCCAGAGGGGGAGAATCTGATAAAACATGCCATGCATAATTGGTGTTTTACCATGTTTACAGGAGACAAAACACAAACACTGTACAAGCAAGCCTGCCCAGACTGGTATGTGAGTAGGAGACCCAGAGATAGAGGACCAGCACACTAAGCCTAGCAGACTCGGTAAGACTGCAGGCTGTATTTACACTGAGTTTGGTGTAAACACTTGAGCTGGTCCTTTTCAGGGCTCTATTTATATTGTATAATAACGGCTTTCCCCCTTACTAACACCCCTGTTGTATCTGGAGTGTCCCTGGAGGAGCTGTGTGCCGTGCTGCTGGAAGTAGAGGAAGGCGCTGGTCCCGCTCTGAGTTAGCGCCGCCCCCTGTAATGGCGCCAGAGCTGTGCATCTTTTTTATACTGGCAAATGTCTCCTGTGGTGTCAAACGAAGTAAAAGTACCTGTTTGTACCAAACCGCTGGCCAGTCTACGCAGGAGGGCTATGGGATCTCCCCAGGGAGGGTCCGTATACCACCCCTACGATTGCGCCGCACCAAGAACCAGAGGACACCAATTTCTACTCAGCACACCCAGTTGAAGAAATTTAAAGTGGACCGGCTCCTTTGGACCCCATCTATACCCCATCGTACTAAGTGACCCCAGTATCCCCTATGGACACTAGAGAAATGTGGTATACTATGCACTGGTTCCATCAGTTTGTGTTTGGGCAATGATGTCTATGTTGGTGGATCAGGGCACTGCCCCCTTATTCTGTTCTACGTTCTGCAGCAGGAAGCATAATTCTGTCCCTGTTCCTCTTTACTAGGTCCCCACTTGGCATGTGGGGCTAGATATACAAAGCAGTGGCTTTGACCTGGAAATTTAAAGCAGCACTAAGTGCAAAGAATGGCATGTTTTGGACGTAATATTGTTGCTGATTTAAACTGCCAAGTCAATCCTACGTCGAAGTAGTCTCTAACTTTCGCTCCTGGTCTCTGGCTGAGGAAAATTTAAGATGGCAGGAGACCATACGGAGCTTTTCTTGCTGCTAAGTAGGAAGTCCATGCACCAGACCATCAGTAATTACTTAGATCAGTTTTTCACCCTTCAAGCCATGCTGGGAACGGGATGTAGGAATTCCTAGAGGTTGCAGACCTGACTGTTCCTGAAGAAGAAAAAGCTAAATAGTAGCCATGAATGATAAGGCTACAGCACTCCACTTGTTATATGCAATTCTGGTCCTTCTACCAATACGCCTGTCCTTCAGACTGGTGGCTCTTTTCTTGGATCATCTTCTGCTCAAGTTGCAGTGAACCCTGTAGTGTTGTTGCCACATGTCTTTGTTTTGTGCAACTTGTATACACAGGATCACGGCATATGTGGTCCCAGGTGGGTGGTCTTCAGTATGCCGAATGTCGGGATCCCGGCGCACAGTATACTGGCGCCGGAAACCCGGCATACCGACAGCTATTCTCCCTCGTGGGGGTCCACGACTCCCCTGGAGGGAGAATAAAATAGCGTGGCACGCCACCGTGCCCGCAGCGTGGAGAGTGCAGCGAGCCCGCAAGGGGCTCCTTTGCGCTCGCTGCGCTGTTGGTATGCTGGCGGTCAGGCTCCTGGCGCCGGTATGCTGGTCGCCAGGAGCCCGGCCGCCGGCATACCATGCTACACCCGTCCCAGGCAGAAGACCTCACTGGCTATAGTAGCAGATAAGTCCACAAGAACGAGGGGTGTTATACGTGTGACCAGCATTTGGGATGCCGGCGGTCTAAAGACCGACACAAATATCCTGATGCTGAGAAGCAGAATGGCGGTCGGGTAATTAGACTTACGCCACCCCCTAACATTCCCCCCCACCCTTGCATACTTACATTTGGGATGTAGGCTGTCGGGATACTTATAGTTTTCAGACCTTTTCCATCCAGAAGCTGGGAGCTAATATTCAGCTAGAGCAAAGGTTCCAAAATGCTGTCCTCAGAGCACCCCAACGGTCCAGATTTAAGGATATCCATGATTGAGCACATGTGAAATTTACCCTAGTGAGTCATTTGACTTTAGAATCCTGGACCGTTAGGGTGCCTTGACGACCGCATTTGAGAACCCCTGAGCTAGAGACTACAGTTCCCATTGATCCAATTGATGGTAAGGAATTTATCACTGCCGATTTAATATGGAGGGCTTTCAAGTGCCCATTTGTATGAGGAACAGGTTCCAGCCGCTTTCTGATCAATATAAAGACCGGTTTCCATTGCGGGAACTGTTGGCAACTTGACAAATTACTGTCCAACTCCAGCAGTATTTTAAAATTGATAAAATGCTAAATGTACAGGTGAAGTAGACTTGGGGCCAGATGTACTAGGCTGCTGGATTCTGAAACCTGGGTTTGCCTTACTGAACATTGGTCTTTAAATTTGAATACATGCCTAGCCAAAATTACAGCATTTTCCAAATTTGGCACCTTATTACATTAGGTCCTTCAAGTACACTGCCGAGATTATAACTTCACCACCATATATATTTGATGGTCTTTTATTTTAGCGGGGTCATAGAACCAAGGGCTATATTTACCAAGGAGTTAAGTCTTGATTTGACGAAGTTGTTTGTTTTAAATCGGTAATGAACAAATGCTATACAAGCCTGGTTTAGAACTCATGATTATTGTCAGTTCTTGTTGGCGATACATTGCTTTAGTTGTCAGTGCTGCATCTTATTCACTGACCGGAAGTCAAAGTGGTAGTCCTCTTGTAATTTTTGCCACGTTTCAGTAAGACTGTGGGCTGTACAATACTTTCAGCAGTGGGTGGGTAATCTGCATCCTAGGTGTTTAACACGCCTAATGTCATGAGGTGGTACTGGATAGAGGTTTGGAGGGGGTCATGAACTACTTTTTCATGAAATATGTAATAATGTTTATACTGCAAACATACAATATACCAATAAACTGGGTCTGACGTCTATGGATTTATGTACATGTAGGAGGTTGGTTAAATCAAAACATCATTTACCTTATGTAATTGTAGCACCTATACAGAGGGCGGTCACAAAGCTATTTGAGTATCAATGCCAAGTAGTAATTTACCTAGTCTATTTGAATTACAGGTAGGGCATTTTTATTGTTAACTTCTGTGTTCACAATTAGAAGGCAAGAGATAATCTGCTAGTTGTGGACACTAGACACAGTTATATAATCCATTTGGTAAGGTTTTTGCCAGTGCACAGACACAATCTTCTACAAAAGGAATAGATTGCAGTGTTCTGTATGACTGTCGCGCTCATCCGCTGAGAGAGAAATAGGACAGGAACGGTTAAGATAAGTCCCTTACTACTTCTTGTGCCACAGATCATGGTTTTGGTAATCTTAATCTGCTTTCCACAGTGACCTTCTCACATATTCAGATATAATGACCATGTCAGACCTTTCTGTATAAATCCATTGAGTCTGAGGGGTGTAGTATGGTATGCTGGCGGTCGGGCTCCCGGCGACCAGCATACCAGCGCCGGGAGCCCGACCACCGGCGTACCGACAGTGTGGCTGCACTCGCCACGCTGTGGACACTGTACGCTATTTTATTCTCCCTCCAGGGGGGTTGTGGACCCCCACGAGGGAGAATAAGTGTCGGTATGCCGGCGCCGGGATCCTGACAGCCGGCATACTGAAGACCACCCGTGTCTGAGGTGTTGTATACTAGTGGTACCATTCCTGTACTGTTTTGGCCTTAAATGCTATAGCCGAATCCTGGATCATCTTCTAACCTCGGGTCTTTCTAGAGGTCTTTCTCAGGACCTGGGATTGATATGTAAAGTTAATTCTAGCCCTTTGTAAGGAATCCTTATATGATCAGTGTCTTACTTTGGGATAACTGCCTGTTTTGTAGGAGGAAGCTTGCCCAGCTCCAGGCTGCATATCACAAGTTGTTTCAAGAATACGATGTGCACATCAAGACGAGCCTTCAGCAGGAAAAACGGATGCAGGTGAGAAGAAACTAGTGAAACCATCCAGTTTCACTGCCTGAGATTAGTGGATTTACATGTGCTGTGCTCTCTGCAGGGCACAGAAATTGAACTTCATGAGCTAAAGCAGCAGCTGCAGGAGGCAGAAGAAGCTCTCGTAGCCAAACAAGAACTCATAGACAAGCTGAAGGTTGAAACAGATGAGCAAAAAGGCCTGACAGAAACCGTTGCTCTTCTGAAAGCTCAGGTAGGGCCATCAGCAATGCTAGACCTGGTTATTGCACAGTCATGGTGTTCTCCTAAACTGAATCTCTTGCTCTCCTTAACATGCAGGCAGAGATCTATCGTGCAGATTTTCAGGCTGAACGAAAGGCCCGTGAGAGGCTTCATGCGGAGAAGGAACAGTTGCAGGAGCAATTGGACAGACTGCAGCGAGAAAGGTTGAGGAACGAGTCTGAAGGGGCCAGGTCTTTTCTAACCATGTATTAGCACTGTTCTATTGGCGAGTCTTTATCTCTTATTTCCATCTAACAAGTTGGTTTGTGTTTCAGGGCTAGGATTGAAGAGATGATGAATAGACATTCTGACACTTTACGACCAAGTCTGCCTGGTATGTCATATGCCTATAGTGTGTTCTGTGAATCCTGACACACGTGCCCATCACTGATATCTCTTTTCTTTATAGGGTCCTATATGCCCTACTCTAATCCACAAGCTGCTTCCTTCCACCCTGTGCTAGAACTTCAGGAGTTCTGTTGCCCCAAGTGTCAGTACAAGGCTCCAGACATGGACACTCTGCAGATACATGTTATGGATTGTATAGAGTAGCTCTAACACTAAGGACTGCTCAGCCTGCCCATACAGATTATACATGGTGTATATGGACTGCTTAGCATTTACGTAATGCAAATTGGTGTTCTCAATCTGACTGCAAACCTGTGATTTTCAAATGGCTTGGAGCTGAAGGATGCATAACACGTTTCAGGTAGTAAAGTATTTGGCATGGAGTGGATCAACCTTTGGCTTTACAAACATACAGACCAATTCTATTGAAGATGAATAAGAGGTCTACAAATCCTTTCCTAAAGGCTAGTTTTGATTTTTAGTATACTGGGAAGTGACTTGTGCCCAAAGAGCAATACTGCATACTATTTGACACCCTTCTACCATCAAGCTTGATCAGTGCCTCCCTGTTGTTGGATAAGTCTGTTCCTCTCTGTAAATAAAATCTAGCTGCTCTAACATGGTGTTTCAATGGAGAGCAAAATCTTGAAGACAATATAATCAGGTTATGATGTTTATACAAATCAAGTCTATATGGTTTCATCAACAAAAAAAAATGGTATTTTATTGAAAACAATCTGAAAGCATAACCCAAGAATGTATTTACCCTTCCTCCCCCTCTTCCGAAATAGTGTCAACCTCATCCAGCCCAAAAATGGGTTTAAAAGAGAGGCTTCATAGATAGGAGGGGTTCCCAGGAGATCAGTTCCTCTGCTCCTAAACACATAGACCCAGCTGCTCAGGCCTGGACCTAGGAGTATAGGTGAGAAAATAACCAATGTGTCATTAAAAATCATTCCATCTTTGGGCTTCGCCATAGTCCTCCGTTTGTATCAAGAGAACAAAATAATCATTCAATTTATAGTTCCATCGGTGCAATTTCAGCTGCCATTTCAGATTATGAAATATTTAATGCCAATCAATGTAAGCATTTTATCCTAATGCATGGTTTACAGTTATACAAGTAAGTTCCAGTTCTGCCATGAAACAGATTTGTGGGTTGTTGGTTGTTTATTTAGCATGTCCCATCTAGGCTTGGTGTAGTGCTGCTGTCGCTTGTTCCAGCACCTCGCGGGGTCACTTCAATAATCCGTGGTTTCTCAATGATACGTGCTGACCTATTTCCTTTTTCTACAATGCCGATGATCCAGGCTTGATGTCCCTCACCGTACTTTGGCGATTTGATCTCTGCACAGAAGCGCGCAGCCTGCTCCCGGGGAAGGCAAATGAGAAGTCCACCTATTTACGAAAAGCAAACATTTACAGTATTTTGAAAAATAAATAAATAAATTAGGATTTTAATTACCTACTGGTAAATACTTTTCTCATAGTCCATAGAGGATACTGGGGTCCACATTAGTACCATGGGGTATAGACAGGTCCACTAGGAGCCTTGGGCACTTTAAGAAATCAATAGTGTGCACTGGCTCCTACATGCCCCTCCTACCAGACTCAGTCTAGAAACTGTGCCCGAGGAGACGAACATATCCTGAGGAAGGATTTAACAGAACAGTGGTGAGATTCAAACCAGCACACAAACAAGAGGAAAGCCATGCTAACCAAACTTGAACTTGACCAGCAACAGCTGAACCAACCACGATACTTAAAGTAACAAAGCAGGAAACACGAAGCATCGGGCGGGCGCTCAATATCCTCTACGGACTACGAGGAAAGGATTTACCGGTATGTAATTAAAATCCTATTGTCTCTTACGTCATAGAGGATACTGGGGTCCACATTAGTACTATGGGTATGTACCAAAGCTCCAAAACCAGGTGGGAGAGTGCTGATGTTCCTGCAGAACTGACTGACCAAACTGAAGGTGCTCAGAGGTCAAAATATCAAACTTGTAGAACTTAGCAAACGTGTTCAACCCTGACCATGTAGCTGCTCGGCAGAGCTGTAAAGCAGACACCCCGGGCAGCCGCCCAGGAAGAACCCACTGACCTAGTAGAGTGGGCCTGTACTCTAGGAACTGGCAATTCTGCCATATAATAAGCATACTGGATAGTAAGCCTGATCCAGCGGGCAATAGCCTGCTTTGAAGCAGGACACCTAATTTTCTTGGGATCAGAGAACAAACAGCAAGTCAGATATTTTTTTTGTGACGAGCTGTCCTCTTCGCATAGATCTTCAAAGTCCTTACAACATCCAAGGACTTTGAGGTAACAGAGGTGTCAGTAAGCACCGAAACCACAATAGATTGGTTGATATGAAATGCAGACACCACCTTAGGAAGAAATTGCTGACGAGTTCTGAGTTCAGCTCTATCCTCATGAAAAATCAAACAGGGGCTTTTGTGAGACCATGGCCCCAGTTCGGACACGCCTTGCGGAAGCCAACAGCCTTCCACGTAAGAAGCTTAACGTCAACCTCCTGTAAAGGTTCAAACCAGTCCGACTGTAGAAACTGCAACACGACGTTCAGATCCCAAGGTGCCGTGTGAGGCACAAAGAGCGGTTGGATGTGCAGAACACCCTTCAAGAACGTCTGAACCTCAGGGACGGAAGCCAATTGCTTTAGGAAGAAAATGGACAAGGCTGAAATATGGACTTTCAATGAGCCCAAACATAGGCCCACATCCACACCTGACTGTAGAACGTCCCAGATGAAATTCCACTGCAGGAAATTTCCTGTGTTCACACCACAACACATTTTTTCCAAACACGGTGGTAATGTTTAGAGGTTACCCTTCTCCGGGCTTACATTAAGGTTGGAATAACCCTGTCCGGAATGCCTTTCCGGTCTAGAATTTGATGCTCAACTTCCATGCCGTCAAACGTAGCCACGGTAAGTCGTGATAGACAAACGGCCCCTGTTGTCTCGAGAGGATCCTCTACAGAGGCCACGGGTCCTCCAGGAGCATCTCCAGAAGATCTGCGTACCAGATCCTTCTTGACCAATCCAGAGCAATGAGAATTGCTTGAACCTTTTTATTCTTTTGAGAATTCTTGGGATCAATGGAAGAGGTGGGAACACGTAAACCATCTGGTAGACCCATGGAGTCACCAGAGCGTCCACCACTACTGCTTGTGGGCCCCTCAACCTGTAACAATACCGCTTTAGCTTCTTGTTGAGATGAGAAGCCATGTCTATTTGTGGACAGACATGTTAAGGACTCGAACACCTGCGCGTAAAGGCCCACTCTCCTGCGTGGAGATAGTGTCTGCTGAGGAAGTCCGCTCTCCAGTTGTCCACTCCCGGAATAAAGATTGCCGACAGCACCACCGCATCTTTCTGCCCAGAGGAGAATTCTTGTTACCTCTGACATTGCTGCTCTGATCTTCCTTCCGCCCTGTCGGTTTATGTACGTTACTGCCGTCACATTGTCCGACTGAACCTGAATGGCGTGATCTTGAAGATGTGCTGCCTGTAGAAGGGTGTTGTATATGGCCCTTAGTTCCAGAACGTTGATCAGAAGAATGGCTTCCTGACTTGACCATTTTCTTTGGAACCTGTCCCCCTGGGTGACCGCTCCCCAACCTCTGAGGCTTCATCTGTGGTCAGCAGAAACCAATTCTGAATTCCGAACCTTCAACCCTCAGTCAGGTGAGAAGTCTGAAGCCACCCCAGAAGAGAAATCCTGGCTTTTGGGGACAGACGTATTCTCTGGTGCATATGAAGATGCGATCCGGACCATTTGTCCAACAGATCCAGGTGGAAGGGCCTCGCATGAAACCTTCCGTACTGCAGAGCCTCGTAAGAGACTACCATCTTCCCCAGAAGGCGAATGCAGAGATGCACCGATATCCGGGTTGGCTTGAGAACATCCCGCACCAGCGGAGGGAATACCTTCTGTACCTCCATATCCAGGATCATCCCCAGGAACGGAAGCCTCTGTGTTGGTTCCAGGTGGGATTTAGGCAGGTTCAGAATCCACCCGTGATCCTGGAGTAGTCTGGTTGAGAGGACAATGCTGTCCAACAACCTCTCCCTGGATGGTGCTTTGATCAGCAGGTTGTCCAGGTACAGTATTATGTTCAGTCCCTGCTTGCAGAGGAGAAACAATTTCTGCCATTACCTTGGTAAATACCCTCAGAGCCGTGTAGAGGCCAAATGGCAGTGCCTGGAACTGGTAGTGACAGTCCTGTACTGCAAACCTTAGATAAGCCCCGATGAGGCAGCCAAATCGGAAAATGAAGGTATGTATCCTTGATGTCCAGAGACACCAGAAATTCCCATTCCTTCAGACCTGAGATCACTTTTCTCAGAGACTCCACCTTGAACACCCGCAAGTACGGGTTCAGTGATTTGAAGTTTAAGATGGGCCTTACCGAACCGTCCGGTTTCGCAACCACAAACAGGGTGGAGTAATAACCCTTGGTTTGTAGTGGAGGTGGAACTGGGACAATGACCTGAGACTGTACCAGTTTTGAATAAAGTTATACTTGCTTCTGGAGTCGCTGGTAAAGCCTGATTTAAAGAATCTGTGAGGTGGGAGTTCCTGAAACTCTAGTCTGTATCACTGTGACAAGGTCTGTGACCCAGGTATCCTGGCAAGATGCCGCCCAGATGTGACTGAAATAACGTAACCGGGCTCCCACCTGCCTGTCTTCCAGGCAGTGCCGTCCGTCATGCTGAAGGCTTTGAGGAAGCAGATCCAGAGGACTGTTTCTGAGAACCGGCAGCTGCTGGTTTTCTGGGTATACCCTTATTGCCTTTGAATGCTATAGAAGAACTCTTGGGTTTGTTTTGAAATTTAACTGTACCAAAGGACTGCAGAGTAGGTTTTCCTAGCGGAGGGTGCTGCGAAAGGCAGGTACGTAGACTTACCCGCCGTAACCTTGGATATCCACTTACCCAGTTCATCTCCAAAAAAGGCCTCACTTGTGAATGGTAGGCTCTCCATACCTTTCCTGGAATCCGCAGTCCACTAGAGCAGCCACAAGCCTCTGCGTGCTGACACTACCATGACAGTGGTGCATGCATTGAGCAAACCAATTTCCTTTATGGCCTCCACCATAAAGTTAGCAGAGTCCTGAATATGCTGTAGGAGTAAAAATAGGATTTTGGTACTTACCAGGTAAATCCTTTTCTTTGAATCCATAGGGGGCACTGGAGTACTCTTGGGATATGGACGGTGCGTAGCAAAGGAAGGCACATTTAAATATTTAAATGAGCAACCCTCCTCCATACTCCCAGGATCCTCAGTGGTTTTTGTTACTGAGCCGAATAGGAGCGACAGAGAAGTGAACAATGGAGAATTACTAAACAGTTGACACCATAACCGATAGAACTTGAAAGTTTAAACCAGTCGGTGAGAATGTGTTACCATGAGATCCCCTGAACTTACCACAAACCAGGTAAAACTGCTCTGGGTGGGCGTCCAGTGCCCCCTATGGATTCAAAGAAAAGGATTTACCTGGTAAGTACCAAAATCCTATTTTTTTTTTCATCCACTAGGGGTCACTGGAGTACTCTTGGGACGTACCAAAGCTTCCCCCGTGGGCGGGAGAGCTGTATGGCACCTGTAACACTAGGCGGCCAAAGCTAGAAGCTGATGCCGCAAACGTATCAAACTTGTAAAAGCGCACAAACATGTGCACTGCTGACCATGTAGCCGCACGGCAAAACTGCGTCGTAGAAGCCCCACGACCAGCTGCCCATGAAGTTCCCACAGAACGTGTGGAATGAGCGGTTACTAATGTAGGCGGCTGTAACCTAGCATGAAGGTAAGCCTGACGTATGGTCAGTTTAATCCATCTGGATAAAGTCTGCTTAGAAGCTGGCCAACCCATCTTGGCAGCATCAATGTATTCGTCTTACGAAATGTAGACGTTCGGGATACATAAACGCGTAATGCGCGTACCACAACCAAAGTTCCAGAATTTCCTGTTAACACAGGAACTACTATTGGTTGATTGAACTACTATTGGTTGATTGATGTGAAAAGATGACACTACCTTTGGCAAGAAAGCGGGATTCGTCCGAAGATCCGCTCTGTCATCATGAAACATTAAATACGGTGGCTTGCATGACAAGGCACCCAAAGTTGAAACACGACTTGCCGAAGCTAGGGCTAGAAGAAAAATAGTTTTCCAAGTGAGAAACTTAATATTCACTTGTTGTAAGGGTTCAAAATATGAAGACTGTAAGAAATCTAAAACCAGCTTCAAGTCCCATGGCGCTGTAGGTGGAATGAATGGAGGCTGTACTCTGAGGACACCTTGCAGAAAAGTGTGTATAGACGGCAATAGAGCCAATCGTCTTTGAAATTAAATTGACAAAGCAGATACCTGCACCTTTAGTGTAGATAAACGCAGTCCTCCATCTAACCCCGTCTGTAGAAATAACAAAAGACGGAATAACTTGAAAGATGATGTCGGAAACTTCCGAGCTTCACACCAACCTATATAGGCACGCCCAATTCTGTAATAATGAACTGCCGTAACTGGCTTCCTAGCTCGTACATGGTTGGTATAACAGTTTTTTTTTTTTTTTTTTTTTCTGGAATGCCCTCTCTTCTTAAGAGTGCGGTCTCAATAGCCACCCCGTCAAACGCCGCCGCGCTAACTCGGTAAAGGAACGGACCCTGTTGTAACAGGTCCGGACGTAGTAGGAGCGGACAAGGATCGTCTGCGAGTAGTCCGCGGAGATCTGAGAACCAAGCTCTCGGAGACCAATGAGGCGCTACTAGTATGACTGTGGTGGACTTTCTTGTGTTCCGTTTTAGCAACAAAGGGAGGAGCGGAAACAGTGGAAATAGATACACGAGGCTGTATGGCCACGCGATTGTGAGAGCATCCGCCGCCACTGCCGTTGGATCGGATCTTGCGTTCTGGACACATACTGGGGCGTTTGGTGATTGTGGCGAGATGAGGGCAACCCCACCTGTGGACCAGCATGTGAAACACTTCTGGATTTAATGCCCCTTCCTCTGCATTAAAATCCCGATGGCTGAGATAATCCGCCTTCCAGTTGACCACTCCCGGAATGAACACTGCCGACAATAACACTTGGTGATGCTCGGGCCAAATGAGGATTCAAGCTCCTTCCCGCATTGCCATGCGGCTTCTCGTTCCTCCTTGTTTGTTGATGTACGCGACCGCCGTCGCGTTGTCTGACTGCGCCCGGACAGTCGGAGACCGAAGCATGTGCACTGCTTGCCGTAGCACATTGTAAATTGCCCGTAGTTTCAGGACATTTATAGACAGCAATCTTTCGTGATCCGCCCAGAGACCATGGAGCTGACAATTTTGAACTACAGCTCCCCAACCTCTGAGGCTAGAGTCCGTCATTAGAATTATCCAATTCCAGGCGCCGAATTGTTTTCCTGCGGTTAGATTGTGTACTTTGAGCCACCAGAGTAGAGATGCTCTGGTCCGTGGCGACAACCTCACCCTGTGGTGAGTCTGCAGATGCGAGCCCGACCACTGTGCGAGCACATCCAGTTGAAAAGGACGTGAGTGAAATCTTCCGACCTGAAGCGCTTCGAAAGCCGTCACCATTGTGCCTAAGAGGCGAATGCACAAATGTACCGAGACTGTGCGTGGCTTGAGCACGAATTGTACCAGATGACGAATACTCTGTACATTATTTTCTGGTAGGTAATTTCTTTGATCTACTGTATTGAGAATCATTCCTAGGAATTTAAGTCATTGAGACGAATTCAGAAGTGATTTCTTGAAGTTGACAATTCCACCGTGTTGAACTAGTACATTGTACGTTAGTAATGTTTTTTGAAGGAGTATTTGTTGAACTAGAGCTGTGATGAGAAGGTTATCTAAGCACAGAACCATTATCACCAGCCGGGATCTGAGAATAACTTATCACAGACATCACCCCTGTGACAACCCGAGGCGCTGATGAGAAACCAAACAGGAGAGCTTGAATGATGGACTGCCAACGTCTAAGTATGCCAGATGGAGTGGCAAAATTGTGAACGCGTAAGAACGCATTCTTGACTTCTAGGGAGAATATGATTTCAGTGGTTGTAAACCTGCAATCACTGACCGCATGAATTCCACTGATTGAGCCACTTTTGGTATATAACAGTCGGCCGGCTGCGGTACTACAAAAAATATTGTAATAACCTTGAATCTAGGAGACACTGAATTGCGGTCTACAGAACTGCCTTTTTGTCTTCTGACACAGGCCGGCTAGTTTTGGATCTAGCCTTGACAAACCACAGCCAAGGTGGTAGACAATGGAACTCTATGTGTGATTGAACACTAATTATGTAACCGCAGATCTGTGGATTTCAGTAATAATGTCGAATGAGACATCAGAAGAATTGCTTGCACAAAAGAAGAAACAAGACAATTAAAAAACTTGCCATGCCATTGGCTTGTCAGCAGCCGTTGTGTCTGAACGACGGTTAAATCACCTTCTCGACCACGTGTAGTCGTGTCGTGTGTTGTAGGACAACTGGAAAAGACTGAGGTTTAAAAGATTTGAACCCTGGTGCAGTTTTGTAAGAACTGGTGTGGCAATGGCTGTAAATAGACTCTCACGCCGGATCGTGAGAACTGAAACTTTCTAATTTAGGAGTAAATAACACATTTCCGTGTAAGGCCACGCAAAGCGTCTGTCAACCACAAAGATTCAATGCCAGACGCAAGGTTCTGAGTTTTTAATGCCACTAAGGAACCTATTTCAAATGCAAGCGTTCGTATAGGATAGAACGCAGCGAGCGCCTGTGCGGGTGTGTGTGTGTTCATTGTTCTAATTCTATTATTCAACCATTCACTATACCAGAGTCTATGACAGCATTTCTTGGTGTCAAAACTGTCCAGGTCCCACTTGCACCTACAATGACTAGTCAGAGTGGACATTCCACCTATGCTAAAGGCAATGTCTATGCTGTAGTTGGGGTTTGGGTTACCGACATTATAGTCGCAGAAATAACGTAGTTAATAGCCAGTTCTGGCCTCAGAACAGTTTCGACGGCTTGTTACTCACATTGGTATATCGCCTGAGAATTTCCGCATGTCTGCTATAGCTGTCAGCCATGTTAGTTCTCGTAGTCCACCATCACCTCTTCTGATGGGTACTGTTTATTTATTATATATTATCAGTTATTTATATAGCGCACACATATTCCGCAGCGCTCTCACAGAGAATACATACCCTCCAGATGAGCATGTGACTTCGTTATAAACAGTTAGATGTAGCCGCCCAAATAGGATTAGGATATATGTACGGATGCGGACTGGTATTTCCACTGTGCACGTGGATTCCCTTAGATAAGTAACGTGTACATAAACTAGAAAAGTATTGCTGCACACTTTCTTGTGACAGAAAATTCCTAACACCACCCCTGCTCCTCTAGTGGGGAAGTGGGGAAGTGTTGAAGGACCGCAGAAAAATTTCCTGGACAAAGAAACAGGAAATTGAGTTAAAATGGTGTCCAGCCATGTGCTTTCACCATATGTTAAGCATAAGAACAATAAACAATAGAAATCAATTTCCCATTTACAGTAATATTAGTCACAACAGATCAGGCATACATTACATATTACCGCCTATATATACATATGTAATATACTCCACACGTATATATGACATACTACAATATGTGTAATAAATTACCATGCATATATTAGATATAACATATGCATATTATTTATAACATATGCCTGCAATCGGGATCTGGCATACCTGCGGATATAATCATCCCCTCCCCCCGTGTCCCGCGATCTCCCCCTGTGCAGCCGTAGTGCTCTCCCCTGACATAGCTAGCGGAGGGGAGCCGGAGAGCAGCGGGGGACGGATGCAGAAGCCCAGAGGCGGCAGCCTGTCTGTCCGCGGCTGGGCTGAATAGCGGGCAGCGGGAGCGCACTGTGATCAGAGTGCTCCCGCTGAGAACGATGTGCGGCCTGAGCGCCGGGCGGGCAGTGAGGCAGGCATCGGGCGGCTAGCAGGGTTTAAGTAGCGGCGGCCAACGGGGTGTCTGTAGCGGCGGGGAGCATGGAGCGGGCAGCCAGCGGCGGAAGACCACGCTCCCAGAACCTGCTGTGTGTCTGGGAGCGTGCAGTACTGGGGGAGTGCACTAACCTTGCGGAAGCTAACCGCATGCAGTCTCTCCTTCGTCTTGCGGCAGCAGCGCTGAAAGCGCCTGTTAGAAAAAAAGTAGGATTTTGGTACTTACCAGGTAAATCCTTTTCTTTGAATCCATAGGGGGCACTGGAGTACTCTTGGGGATATGGACGGCGTAGCAGAAACAAAGGCACTGAATATTTAAATTTAGAACTCTCCACCCCTCCATATCCCAGAGTACCTCAGTGTACGACCTCAGTGTTTTTTACTGAGCGAACAAGACTATAGAGAGGTTGACAATGGAGAATTCCTATCACATAACGGACAACAACAAAGTTGACCCATAACGTTACTGTCAACTAAACAGTTGACACCATAACCGATAGACCTTTATAATTTGAACCAATCGGTGAAATTTTCTTACCATAAGCTCCTCTGAGCTTAATACAACCCTGGTAAAATGTGTTATCATAAGCTCCTTTGAGCTTAAAACAACCCAGGTAAAACAAACAACCCAGGTAAAACTGCTCTGGGTGGGCATCCAGTGCCCCCTATGGATTCAAAGAAAAGGATTTACCTGGTAAGTACCAAAATCCTACTTTCTCTTTCATCCATCTGGGGGACGCTGCGCACTTACTGATGGGTTAGAGGTGTGTGGTTGTGGAGTTTGGCACAGAACTATTAAAACCTGACTCCTCCCCCCTCTAACCCCTCCCATCTCCTTCCTGTCCAGCCAGCACCTCAGTTTTAGTTTTGTGCCTTGGAGGACAGGCACAGTTTTTCTTGCTCTTAGTTTTTAGTTAGGTTTTATTTGCTCTTGTTTGTTTTTGTTTTTCTAATATGCTTAGTCCCTGTTCACAGGTGACAAGCATGTTGTGAGTGAGGTTAGATAGATAGATACAGTCCTCACTCACCCTGCCTCTGGAACAGTCACCATGCCAGCGGCCTCTGGGACTTTCCTTTACCAGATCAACTCTGAGGAGGCTTCTAATTCAGGTAGGACAAGTAACCTGCTCTGGCAGCGTTTTCTATTGTCCCCGCTATTACCCTCCCCCTCACAGTACAGCCTGGGTGTTTGCTAGCGGCTTCCAAGCGCCACTGAGCGGAGGTTCATAGTCCTCGAGCGGAAGGTCAGAGCTCTCACCACTGCTTTATGCCGCTTGCTGTCTGTGTTACACAAACAGCAGCGGCTGTCCCATTATTGAAGAGCGCAACGGGTCCTTTAACTGAAGGGGATCTACAACAATTGGCGGTCTCTTGCTTCCCGCCACTGCTGTTACCGCTCTGGCTGCCGTACTGCTCCGCTAGCAACAAGGTGGCAGACTCTAACAGCAGCTGCCGTTTTAACACCCACACACACACACACTTTCTTAATGAAGCTGCACAGCATCCTAAGCAGGGATAGGGAATTTTCCACACGGCCCATCTCACCCTGTTAAGTATACAGGCGGGGATTAGACGATATAGATATATTTATATGTTCTGGGTTAGATCAGTACTCTGCATCAACCTTTTCACACAAACTGTCAGAATTTTCGCACAGCCTATCTGATAGGTTTACAGGCGGGAATTAAATAGTATATGTTACACTGCCAACCCAGAGGTCCTAGGTTCAATTCCACTATGGGCTGCAGTTATAGTTGTTCATTTGTGTATTTACTGTGGATTTACACCATAGCCAGTAAACCTGTCAAACCTGCAAAGAGAAGGCAGGTTCAGTAGTTCCCTTTATATGTTACCTATGGGGTTCCATACTCTCAAAAGGTAGCACGGACCCAGGTACCATCTGTAGTTCAGGGACGCCAGTTGCGGAGCAAACGGGTAGCTCCACAGATCACTATTTGCCAATGTGGGCAAGACACAGGGCAGATGCCATGGCTGACTTGTGTCACTCTGGGTTGGACACAGCTCCAGGGGAGTCAGCCAGACCCCCCTTGAGCCAGATCTATGGTTAGGTGTCTTTCTGATTTCGGTACTCTGCATAACCCTTTTATTTATATTGATTGTCAGGGTACCTTAAGACACATGGCACAGTCTCCGTGATACCGTGTAGTGCAGTCTAATGGATCTACAGATCAGTCTTTCTCTATGTGGGCCAGAAACATGGCCGCTGCTATAGCTGATTTATATTTCTCAGACTCGTATACACATTTTGCAAACCTTTAAAAGACTCTTGGCTTAAGCCAAGTTCACGCTTTCAGGTTCTTTCAAAAAACATTGAAATTAAGATTTCTATATCCTTTTGCAAAAGAGGATTCAAAATTCTGGGAAACTGCTCCGTAGGCGGATGCTCCTAATTCTCATTTGGTGAAGGCTACAGTAATCCCTGTGGTACAATCAATGACATTGAAAGATCCAATGGATAGGACGACTGAGGCGTTTCTTAAATCTATTTTTACCTTAACAGGTACTTCTCTGCGTCGAGTCCTCGCTGGCGCCTGGGCCATTAAGGGCTAGCTTAAGTGGTATTTGGCATGCAGTTTGACGACTCATTGGAGGCTATTCGGCTAGCTGAACAAATTTCTGAGGCTCTCACTTATGCTGATGAGGCCTTGTTGAACTCGGCCTTGCTATGGCCGCGTGTATCTGCTCTAGCGGATACAACGAGGCGTTCACTCTGGCTTCATATTTGTGACGCTGACTCTGAGTCAAAACAGAGATTGAGTGCCGTTCAGTTGAAGGAGAATTCCTTTTTGATCCGGAACTTATGAACATGGTAGCCGTTCAGCAGTGGCTCTCATAGCCCAGAGGAAATTCACTCTGCACTGCATACAGCAGGTCGTGGGTTCGAATCCAATGTGCCCCCAGGGTTTATTTAGTATACTATTGTATTAACATGCACCCCGCAGGCGGGCAGTCAAGCTTACCAACAAGCCTGCAGCATGATGCGGGGAGGTCTCCGGAGGGATCCTTGGTGGTGGACTACAGTACAAACAAATGTGGCTCCTGTCACAACCGGATCGGTGGGTGATGGGGGTCATAACCCGGGGCTTACATTTTAGATCTCGAGGAACCTGTACCAGCCCGCTTTTTCATCCACTTATTTATTTATTTAAAAAAAAAAAAAAAAAAATTTAAGGCATGGAGTAATTCTTTCAGTTCCCAAACTTCAACGCGGTCAGGGTTTTTTTACCCAAGTCTTTTTCTCATAAACAACCGTGTGGTTAGTTTCGACCCATTTGAAATCTAAAATGCCTGAATCTCTCCATCCAGAAATTCAAGACGGAATCGATGCGTCCAATCTTCGCCGCCTGGACCTGGAGGAGTATTTCTGATCTATCAACGCGTACCTCCATGTTCCAATTGGTCGGGTCCTCAACATCTGTTGAGGTTCGCACTAGAGCCTTGACATTTCCAGTGTCAAGTTGTTCCTTTCGGTCCTTCCACCGCCCCTCAAGTATTTACAAAATATTGGGTCACGTAGTGACGATCCTCGGATGTCAGGGGGTCAACATTATTCCTTACCTGGATGATTAGTTCCCAAAAGTTCCGTCACAGGAACTTCTTCAACAACACCTCCAACACAACATGGACACTACAATCTTTCGGAGGGATTGTGAATTTCCGGAAATCTTCCTTCATCCCCTCTCAGGAGATAGTTTTTCTAGGTTTCCTGTTCGACACAAAAAGTCAGAGTTTTTCTACCTCAGGACAACTCAAGGATCTGCACCACAGTCCGCTCCCTGTTGCTGTTACCGAGGTTCTCGGTTCTCAGATGTATGCATGGTTGGGCAGGATAGTGGCGACCTACGAAGCAGTACTATATGCCAGATTCCATGCTGGGGCCCCTTCAGACTCAGATTCTGGGTTCTTGGAATCAAACGGGTCCACATCTGGACTTGCAATTATGCCGGCTGTTTGTTCAGACTTGACAGTCTCTCCATTGGTGGCTTCACAGTCGCACTCTAATCAAGGTGGGCACCGTTCACTGTTTGGTCTCGGATGACGATCGCCAAGGACGCCAGCCTCATAGGTTGGGTGGGGCGTGACTTCAATCTCAGCACTTCCAGAGACTCTAAAAAGGTCAAGAATCGAACTTACTGATCAACATTCTCGAGTTGAGAACACTTCGGTATGCTCTAATTCAGGTACAAACCAGCGTCCAGGGTCATCCAGATACGCATACGCTCAGACCACGCCAGGCCGATGGCTTACATAAACAAACAGGGTGGAACGACATGAAGAAGGTCGCCCATATTCTCCAGTGGGCGAAAAGGTGGATTTTAACCATCTCCGCACTTCACATTCCAGGATTGGACTACTGGGAAACAGAGTTCTTAAGCCGTCGCACGATACATTTGGGAGCATGGGACCTTCATCAAGAAGTCTTTCTGGCCCTAGTATCTCTGTGGGGAACTCCCGACGTCGACCTCATGGCATTTCGTCTCAACCGAAAGCTTCTTTGGTACGGCTCCCAAACTCTGGATCCTCAAGCAACGCTAATAGATGCCTTGACAGCTCCATGGCAATTTCGACTGGGATATCTGTTTCTGCCATTTCCCTTGATACTGCGTTTACTTCAACACCTCCGGAGAGAAGGTCTCTCGGTCCTTCTTGTAACACAATACTGGCCTCGTCATCAGTGGTACTCTTCTCCGCAGCAGAGTGACCGAGGACCCGTTCTGTCTACCTCTGATGTACGATCTACGTTTACATGGTCTTTGTCACACCACAATTTAAACCATCTGGCTTTGATGGCTTGGTTCTTGAATCCAACACAGTCACCTCTCGTATTGATAACAGAGTATGGTGTATCTGCATTGCTTGGTGTGAAAGACGTGGGCTGTCACCGCACCTCTTTCGTTTGCCTCGTCTGTTGTTTTTCTATCAGGATGGTCTGACTAAAGGACTTAGTTGTCTAACCTTACGGGACAAGTTTTGGCATTATCGATACTTTAAAAAAAAAAAAAAAAAAAAAAAAGAATAAATAAAATAAATTAAATTAAATAAAAAATAATATTGGCTCTTATTCCGGAGGTCCAAGCACTCCTTTAAGGTGTTATCAGGAATCAACGTCCTTTTGTTCCTCCGGTTCCACCCTGGGATTTAAATCTGGTTCTTCAGGCTCTCCAGAAGCCTTCGTTTGAACCACTAGGATCTGTTGGGTTACCCTTTCTTACTCTGAAAGTGATTTTTGTTTTTTTTTTGTTTTCTCTCGGCCATTGCTTCGGCTAGGCATTTTCTTGCAGACCACCATTGTTGGTTTTTCACGACAATCGAGTGGTCTTCCGTAAGAAGCCTTCCTTCTTGACAAATGTTGGGTCGGCTTTCCATATGAATCAGGACAAAGTACTTCCAGCGTTTTTCCCAGAGTCTTCGGGAAGAGATTGTCACTTAGCGCTATTGGATGTTGTTAGAGCCTTCTGCATTTATTTGTCCTGTACAGAGTCTATTTGTAGTACGGATACCTTGTTGGTTTTTGATTGATGCGCCAAGCATGGCTGACCGGCTTCTAAGGACACGGTGGCGCGCAGGGTTAATGGCGCTATTCGGCAGGCTTATGTTTCTTCGACATTGCCTGTTCCTGATTCATTGAGCGCTCATTGTCTCGAGCTGTTGGAGCCTCTTGGGCTGTTCGCGGTGATTTATCTGTCAGCAGATGTGTAGAGCTGCAACCGGGTCGTCCGTACATACCTTCACGAAGTTCTACCGTTTTCATGCTTTTACCTTGGAGACTGCCTCTGTTAGGCGTCAGATTTTGCAGACTGCTATGCCGTCTGAGTCTCCCTCCTCTACTTAGCTTGCTTTGGGAAGTCCCATCAGTAAGTGCGCAGCGTCCCCCAGATGGATGAAAGAGAAATAGGGATTTTTGTTTACTTACCGTAAAATCTCTTTCTCTGATTCCATCTGGGGGACGCTGCGATCCCTCCCATATGTTTGTCTGGTTTAACCAGTTAATTTTTTTCGGTCCATCTCCTTGGGCTTGGCTAAACGTTAACTGAGGTGCTGGCTGGACAGGAAGGAGATGGGAGGGGTTAGAGGGGGGAGGAGTCAGGTTTTAATAGTTCTGTGCCAAACTCCACAACCACACACCTCTAACCCATCAGTAAGTGCGCAGCGTCCCCCAGATGGAATCAGAGAAAGAGATTTTACGGTAAGTAAACAAAAATCCCTATTTCTTTTTCATCCACTAGGGGTCACTGGAGTACTCTTGGGACGTACCAAAGCTTCCCTCGTGGGCGGGAGAGCTGTTTGACACCTGTAACAGTAGACGGCCAAAGCTAGATGCTGATGCCGCAACCGTTTCATAACGTGTAAACGTGCAACCGTTTTATAACGTGTAAACGCGCACAAACGTGTGCACTGAAGGCTATGTAGCCGCGTCGTAGACGCTGCACGACCAGCTGGTCATGACATTCCCACAGAACCTGTGGGATGAGCTATTACTGACGTAGGCGACTGTAACTTAGCCTTAAAGTAAGCCTGACTTGTAGTCATTTTTATCCAACTGGATAATGTTTGCTGAGAAACTGGCTAACTCCAGTTGGCAGCATCATATATAACAAACAACGTATACGTATTACGTACTGTAGACGTTCGGGACATATAGACGCGTAATGCGTGTACCACATTCATAATTCTAGAATGTGCTGTCAACACAGGAACCACTCTTGGTTTATTGCTGTGAAGAATAAGAAATCGGAATTGGTCCGAAGTTCTGCTTTGTTATGATAAAACTCAAATACGGTGGCTTGGAATACAAGGCACCCAAATATGAAAACAAAACCCCTTGCCGAAGCTACGGCTAGAAGAAAACGTTTTCCAATTGAGAAACTTAATACCCATTTGTTGTAAGGGTTCAAAAAATATGAAAACTGTAAGAAATCTGAACCCAGCTTCAAGTCGCATGGCGCTGTAGGTGGGATAAATGGAGGCTGCACCTTAATGACACACCTTGTAAAAAAGGTGTGTACCTACGCAATAGATTCAAACGTCTGTGAAAATAAATTGACCACACAGATACCTGCACCCTCAGTGCAGATAAACGCAGTTCTCCATCCCACCCCGTCTGTAAATAACAGAATACGGGTAACGTGAAAGATGATGTCGGAAACTTCTGAGCCTCACACCCACCTATATAGGCACACCAAATTGTGTAATAATGAGCTGCCGTAAGCGGCTTCCTAGCTCATAACATGGTTGGTATACCAATACTGTAATGCCCTATGTATTTCCTTAAGAGGGTGGTCTGAACCCCCACCCCGTCAACCGCAGCCGCGGTACATATGTGAATAGGGGTCAACGAACGGTCCCTGTTGTAACAGGTTGGACGTATTATGAGGGCCCAAGATCGTGTGCAAGTATTCTTTGGAGCTTTGAGAAGCAAGCTCTCCGAAATCCATGAGATATCACTAGTATGACTGACGAACTGTCTTATGATCCGTTTTAGCAACGGAGAGATAGAAAGAGAGCAGAGGAAAATGGTGGAGCCAGATACACGAAGCTGTATGACCACACGAATGTGAGACCTCCACTGCCACTGCTCTTGTGATCTCTCGCTCTGTACACATACTGAGCGATTGTAATTGTGGCGAGATGCCATCATGTATACCTGAGGGTAACCCCACTTGTGGATTCACATATGAAACACCTGTGGATGAAATGCCCAGTTTTATGGATAAAAATTCCGACGGTTGAGATCATCTGTCTAACAGATGTCCACTCCCGGAATGATCCCCGTAGACAACATCACCTAATGGTGTTCTGGGCAATTTGAGGATTCGAACTACCTGCCGCATTGCCATGCGGCTTCTCGGTCCTCCCTGGTTGTTGTGTATGCAACTCCCGTTGCGTTGTCTGACTGCACTTGGACAGACTGAAAGCGAAGCATATAGTGCATTGTAAATTGCACGGAGTTCCAGGACATTTATAGACAGCAATCTGTCGTGATCCGTTTTAGAACCCCTGTCGCTGATCTTTTTAACTACAACTCCTGTACCTCTGAGACTCTCGTCCAGAGTATATACACTCTCGCCCTGAAACCCGGCGAACTAAAGCGCTTTGAAAAAACATCATTGTTCCAGCGCTTTGAAAACACATCATTGTTCCTAATAGGCGAATACACCAATGTACCGCTAGTGTGCGTGGCTTTTGCACGAATTGTACTAGTTGGTATATTTGTTCTTGCTGGTGTAGTAGTTAAATCTCTTAGATTTACCGTATTTATAATCTTACCTAGGAACTGAAGTCGTTTAGACGGAATTAGATGCGATTGTTTTCGAACTTGACCTGCTACCGTGGTGTACGTTAGTAGCGCAAGTAAGATGAACTTCTGTTGAGACAGAGTTCTTATGAGCAGATCGTCTAAATATGTAACGATGGTCACCGCTAGGGCTCTGAAATGAGCTATTGCCCCAACATCACCTTGGTGAATACCCGAGGCACTGACAAGAGGCCAAACGGTAGAACCTGAAATGGTTAATGGTTGTGGCGTATTGCAAAACGCAAGAACCTGTTATGCGGTGACCAACCCGGAATGGGTAAATACACATTGTGAAGATCAAGCATAATCATGCAATCTTGTGGCTTCAACTATGCAAGTACTAACTGCAGTAAATCCATTTCCAACTGTAGTAAGTGACTTGCTGATTGATACTGCGACGGAGCCCTTCGGCTTCGCTACCCCAAACAGAGGGGAATAAGTAACCCTGACTCTGTTGGTGTACCAGGTGTGGAAATAAAAACAGCTGAAACCAGCAGATGTAAATAGCTGATACATCCATGAGTGGATGTTTGGAAAACCCGGCAAATGTCACGTGTAACGGCGCGCTTCCACAATTGGAAATGCTAGATGACCTAAGAGGCCGTTAAGCCACTGGCTTGTTGACTTTAGCACCATGTCGTTACAAGTCGTGACTGTTTTTGTACCACAGCCTTGAAACAAAAACTGAAGTCTAAAGGGATTAAACGTCGGGTAATCTTTTGTCTGAATATCAAATTAGCATTAAACAAGTTCTAGGCTTGTTTTGGTGAAACTAGCGACGATGAAAAGCTAGAATCGTGTTAGCCGAAGCTTTACAGAAATACTCTGCAGCTTTTTATTAACAATGATCGTCATTGTTTACATACATAGAGCGTCTAGTGACCCAAATGTTTATAATGTTTGTCACAGACGAATTCACCAATGACGTATTGTCCCATTTAGAACGGGTAAATAGAGTTAACTGTTAGTCAGATATTGTAACTAATAACTCATTGAAAATCTGTTGTTTAGGAAAATCGACAGATTAGATGTTAGAGTCTACCTAATCTCTGTAAAATTTGAGACACTGACTCACTGTTATTAGCAATGTATGGTTGTCAAACCCCCGCACTATCTGACTGCTGGTTTAATGTACCCTTGTCAGTGGTAGGTACCGCTGTGAGGTTTGTATAATTGTCAGATTAAATTATAAGTATAAATTAATACCCTGGACTGAAAATCCTTTGTTAGAGCTTGCGGAGTAACTTTGGAGACTCCGATCTTACCGCTCGTGTGGAGAGGCGTTATGCTTAACATAGGATCTGGGACTGACCCTGCTTCCGGAGTGGAAACGTACAAACCAACAGAATTTGCGGTAGATTTATGTACCGACATTATAGTAAACCTTATATTTAGTCTGTGTTGTATGCTTATACGGACAGACACCACAATAGCCAAAGGACAGACTTAAAGTGCGTAATATATATATATATATATATATATATATATATATATATATATATATATATATATATATATATATATATATATATATATATATATACACACATACATACATACATACATACATACACACACACACTTATGGATAAATATATTTATGGCTAAATACAGTTTACATGGCCTATGTGAAACCTGACCCAAATTTTTTCCCACTAACACCCCTGCGCCTCCGGTGGCGAAGAGATGTAGTGTAGGAATGTTCTGGAATTATGGCAGCAACAGGAAACATGATTAAAAATGGCCCCCATGCCATGCTTACATTGTAACTCATAGGAGAAATTACAATATCTGCTGCCCATGATAATCACAGTCTAATATACACTGATAATCACAGCACATGCAGGTTACAATAACATCACAGGCAGATGACCTTTAATATAAGCTCTGCCTTTAATATCTTCTGTTAATATTAATAACTTTTATACATAAATATATATATATAGGCTCAACAGCCTATTACATGCATCTGGCAGCTGCAGCCATGCAGTAATCTGCCAGGTCCCCCACTCCCTCCCCCTTCCCTGTACTCCCTGTAGCGCTGTCTCAGCGGGGAGCTGGGAATGCAGGGAGGCGAAGGACCATAACCCCGAGCAGCCAAAATCGGCTGGCCGGAGCGCGTTGCTAGTCAAGCTGCCCGGGTTTCTATGTGAGAGCCCCGCTGTCTGTGCGGCGGGTCTCCGTACCTCCTTGTACTCTCTGCTGTTAGCGGTGAGCTGGGACGCTCACTGCAGGGAGCGATGACGGCGCCCTGTTGTACGGAGCGGCTGTAACGGACCCCATAGCGAGAGAGCTGCGGCGGGCGGCGGCCTCTGAGAGCAGATCAGCGGAGGCCTGGCCGGAGGTCTTGTGCTGAAGACTGTGGCCGTGTGGGGAGGGCGCTGAGTGGGGAGACCAGCGGCGGAACGGGCGCCAAGTGGAGCGAGCAGCGGCGTGCGCTAAGCGCTACAATGTCCCCACACCTCGGGCGGCAGCGGGAGCTGACCTCCCCCTTCACTGTGAACGGCACACCACACAGCGGGGCGGCCGCCTGCGCTGACCGCCCCGTTTTCCCCAGCATACCTTATTCTAAGCTCAGAGCTTCCCGGGCGTAGCTGCGACGGGGCTTCTATCTGTAAGCTCCGTCCAGCTGCTTGATCCTCTTCATGGCTGTGACGGGGCTTCTTTCTGTAAGCTCCGTCCAGCTCTTTGATCACTTTTTTATGGCTGTGACGGGGCTTCTTTATGTAAGTTCCGTCCAGCTGTTGCAGGCCAGTGGGCCTGTGGCTGTGAGGGTGCTCTTTGTGAGGACCGACACGCCATGCGCTGTTGCAGCGGCACTATCCCGGACCCATGTTTTTCAATAAACTGGGAAGGGATGTATAGTAAAAATTGAAAATTAAAAAATAAAAATGAAAAATTAATAAAAATCTTCCACAAAGTGTGGGAATCCCACAAGCCGTTGTTAGTGCTTTGAGCACGGAAAAAACACTGAGGTCGTACACTGAGGTACTCTGGGATATGGAGGGGTGGAGAGTTCTAAATTTAAATATTCAGTGCCTTTGTTTCTGCTACGCCGTCCATATCCCCAAGAGTACTCCAGTGACCCCTAGTGGATGAAAAAGAAATGATGACTCCTCTGAAATCTCCTCCACCCAGCGTGTACATGTGGAGGAGATGGCCGCTCAATCCCGGACCCTCACTTCTCTGTAAGTGGGGAAGGGACCGCATGCTGCCTGGCTGACACGGCCGTGCTTCTCCTGCAAGCGCCCACGTGTCAGCAGCGGCTGGAGGCAGTACAATCCCGGACCCACACTTCTTAGTAAGTGGGGAAGGTATTGTCTGTAAAATCAATCAAAAATGAAAGTGTAAAAAGTAAAATCAAACTTGAGCTTTCAGCTCATGATGTGCTTCCTTGAGGCACATAAAAACACTGAGGATCCTGGGAGTATGGAGGAGGGTTGCTCATTTAAATATTTAAATGTACCTTCCTTTGCTACGCACCATCCATATCCCAAGAGTACTCCAGTGACCCCTAGTGGATGAAAAAGAAATTATTTCCCCCCTGGGTAAGGAATCTAGTTTGTCAATTAGGTTACCTGACCACTTAGCAATGGCCTTAGTGATCCATGCACAAGCAATAGTGGTTCTCTGGACCACCCCTGCAGCAGTGTATAGAGATTTGAGTGGTCTCAATCTTGCGTTCAGCCGTATCTTTTAAGGATGCTGCCCCAGGGACAGGTAAGATTATCTTAAGTGACAACCTAGACACTGATGCATCCACAATCGGTGGGTTTTCCCATTTATTTATTTTTTATCATCCAGAGGACAAGATGTAATCAATCCTTTAGGGATCTGAACTTTTTATCAGGATTAGCCCAAGTTTCCTCAAATAGGGCATTCAATTCCTTGGATGCAGGAAAAGTTGTTGAGGATTTCTTTTTTACATTAAAATAAGATTCCTCCTCTACCACCACCGTCTTGTCAGGAATGTGCAGGACATTTCTGATGGCTTCAATCAGAGCCTGTATGCCCTGTGACAGGACAGCTTCCCCCCCAGTTGCATCCACCTCACCCTCCTCTGGGTCTGATGTATCGTTATCAGTATCAGCCTGCATGAGCTGGGCCAGAGTGCGCTTTATGGGCAAATGGCGGAGAGCTGAGACACTGGCATGTGAACTGAATCTCTATTGATCAGGTCATCCATAGACTGTCTTAAGAATTGAGTCTCTTTTTCAGTATGGGATAATTCAGTAGAAATAGTAGATCTCATCCCTTTAATGGAATCTAACCATAGGGGTGCAGCCCCACTGGCCTGAGAATGTGCACTATCCTGAGTACAGGGCAGTGAGTCTCGTGGGGAGGACAGACACTCTGCTGTACAGGAAAAACAGTCCCTGACATGGCAACTGGAAGGGACACACACACAAAAGGTGAAAACACAGTTTTAACCCACACAGCGCCCTTTTAGCTTCAGTAAAACTCAGCTGGGTCGCAAACTAAGCACCTTAATAGGGCTTAGTAGTCTAACACTGCTCCCCCCTTACTAAGACCCCCTGGTACCTCTGAGGAGACGTGGACTCCCTGTGGAGGAGCTGCGCTTCCCTGTGTATCCTGTCAGTACAAGGCGCAGAGGGAAAATGGCGCTGTGAGCTGCTGGATCCGCTCATAGTGAAGCCCCGCCCCCATAATGGCACACAGCTTCCCGCAGTTTTTATACTGGCCTGAGGACTTTGTGACTAACAGAAGGTTAAAACCCTCTGTTAGGCAAGTGGCCAGATCTGGGTTTCATTGGTGGCTCAGCGCGCCTGCCTCACAGCATGGACACATCCACGTATATCACCTTACTGAACCCCTGGAGCATAGCCTGTAAGCAGTGCTGCGCTCCTACCCTTGTACCGCCATTCCCGCCAGCGACCCGCTAACCTGGACACCGGCACTGTACTCGCCACTCTATCTTCTGGCTCTGTTAGGGGTGGCGGAGTGCTGCGGGAGGGTATGCTCGCCGTGGTGGGGCTTGCGAATTACTCCCTCAGGAGCTCAGTGTCCTGTCAGCGGAGAAACGGACCATTAACTCTTCAGGAAGTTGGGCCGTTGTCCCCCCTAAGTCCCACGAAGCAGTCAGTCTGGTGCCAATCAGACCTGCCTGAAAACAACAAACAGAAAATAAATGCAGAAAACTCTTCAGGAGCTTCCATAAGCGTGACAGTCTCCTCCGTGCATATTTTCTAAACAGTCTGGTAGGAGGGGCATAGAGGGAGGAGCCAGTGCACTCTATTGACTTCTTAAAGTGCCCAAGGCTCCTAGTGGACCAGTCTATACCCCATGGTACTAATGTGGACCCCAGTATCCTCTAGGACATAAGAGAAAGATGTAATTTACCAGTGAACTGGAAAATGTGTCCACTGATCTCATACCACCCACCCCAGCTCCTTGGGTAGTGAGTAAATGGGTGAATAGAGACACAAACATAGCAACAGAATAGACTCCAATTTGCTCCCATTCTATAATTAGGTCACGACTCCCTTGACATCTTCTCACCAAACACAGACTCAACTCTCCAATTACACTATTAAATCCGACAAAACGTTAAATGTATGGGGGGGATTTAACAAAGGTTTGAGAGAGAAACTACCAACCAATCAGGTCCTGTCATTTTTTGACTAGCCTGTAAAGTGACAGAAGCTGATTGGTTAGTACTCTCTCTCACCAAGCTTAAATACATCTCCCCCTATGTGATTAATTTGAAATCAGACAGGTAATTTAACCCTTACCAGATGTTTCCGCTGATGTCCCTTGAAGTAAACCAAAGCGGTTTCCACAGGCCTTTGTGATGGCTGCCATCTTGGCGATAATGGGCAAATTGTGGATAACAAAGCTAACTTCACTTTGCTGCTGTTGAGCGAGGTTCTGAGCATGTCCCAAGATCCCAAATCCAGTAATATCCGTGGCAGCATGGGCATTAAACGTGTGCATCAGAGCTGCAGCTGAGAGAAGACAGAACATAGTAAGACGTAAGGGTAGGCATTGCCACCTAAACACAGAGACAGTGCTAATCCTATAGACTAAGCCAATATTCAGCCAACTTTGTACCTAGGCTAGTGATATCATAAGTTCCTTGTGACTATGGACTGCACACACCAGAATGCTGCCGATTTCACTTTGTATAGGCCCCTAGATAGCCAATCTCTAACCACTTAACGGACAGAAATTCTCAAAATCAGCAGAGATGTCTTTTTTTTTTTATGATTGAATTAGGTTAAGAATATTAAATAATGTCCAAAATGTTTTTCGGATAAAAGAAAATACCAACATTTAAAAAAAAAATTCTCTAAAAAACATTGATGCAAACATTGATGATAACATCATGATTGTTGAAACATTGCGACTTCCCGTTTTAGGCATCTCTAGAGCCCTTCAGTAAGGTGAGGGGCTGTTTTTTTTTGTTTTTACATTGCTAATGTCTGCAGCTGTTGGGTGGAGGGAGTTGCCAGGCTGACCAATCAGCAGTAAGCTGTCTGCAGCTGCCAGGCTGACCAATCAGCAGTAGGCGGCAGGTACTGGGGAGAAGGGAACCAGGAAGCAGGGGGACCGGAGGTCCCTATGAGAGCGAGCAGTAATTAAGCTGCACAGTGGCTTTCTGATTGGCCGCACCTCATGCAACAATGCCAGGCAAGTTCATTTTATTGTTAAGGATGCAGGCTGAAGCATTCTGCTTGGGAATCTTCTAGCTGCTCTAGCAGCAGGTGCCAGTAACTTGTCACAGCTGACTGAAGTAGAGTGAGGCAACCACAGAAGACAAATCTATAGAACACGTCAGAATAATGTTCTAGGTCTGTGGTTTTCAATGCCAATCTTCACATAGCCTCAACAGGTCACATTTACAAGATTTCACAGTAAAATACACCTGTGCGTGAGTAAAGAAATCCTGAAAACATACGCAGTTGGTAGTGCTTGGGGACTGGAGTTTAAAACCACTGATGTAGATATTTCTGGATATAGTCAGAAACTAAATAGGTCTTATATATTCAAATTTCACAAAGAAAATTTGGACATGTATAAATAAACAAAACAACACCACCACGCTCCCCTGATAAGCATATGGCGCCAGTACCAGCAATTACTACGCTGGTTGCCCCTTAGTGGGGCAGAGTTCCATAGTGGGGGATCTGATGCAGGTCCCTCACTACACAGGTACACCTGTCAGGCAGGTCACGTGCTGATGTAGGAATGACTTCGCTTTATGGAAACCAAACTGCAGCCATATAGGTCATGCGTACCTGTACGATTAAGAGTAGCCATATTAAACATGGCTTCCTGATAGGCCAGCTCAACTTCTTCTCTGCTCACCACAAGACGGATCTTACTCCAGCGGTCAGGCTAATAAGAGATTGTTAAAGCGAGGTCATTGGATGAAATTCAAATGAAAGGATTTTGTGAAAGTTTCTATTACACTTACATTGTCCAACCACTGATGGGCGTTCACAGCCACCTGTGTCCCCAGAGGCTTTGTCAGCACAAGGACATCTCCTGGAACGGCATTGTGTGGCCTGAAGAACAGACGTTACGTTTAGCAGCCTTAGTATGTATGCTGGAAAAGTCTCCTTTAGCCGAATACAAATATGTGAGGCATTGATTGGTGCCCATTACATACATGTGCCTCTTCTGGTAGCTATTGGTAAAATTCATGTCAAAAGAGCACAAGCCTATTGGTCTACTCCTATACAGCAGAAGACACACTGTGGAATTAAAGTGTGTGTGAGAACCAGGTAAAAAGCACTTTCATTGGTTAAAAGCTTTCTTTCCACTCGCCACCCTGCCAGCATTCTGACGGTCGGGATCCCGGCATTGGTATTTTGACCGCCAGGATCCCGTACCCAACCCCCGTTCTACGACCTTCACTTATATACATCAAACATCTGGAATATCTTATCAACTCTGGAGAGAAGCAGCCCACATATACATCACTTTAGGAACCCCTGAGATATGTACATCTATTACAGTGTATAATATACATCAGTTACCTCTCCTGTAGTTTCTCCAGCTTCACCAAACTGCTTACACAAGACTTGTCTACGGCCCAGCCCGCGATCTTGTCAATGCTACAGGTTTGACTGGTCTATGGCCCAGCCCGCACAGTGTGCCATCTTGTCAATGCTACAGGTTTGACTGGTCTATGGCCCAGCCCGCACAGTGTGCCATCTTGTCAATGCTACAGGTTTGACTGGTCTATGGCCCAGCCCGCACAGTGTGCCATCTTGTCAATGCTACAGGTTTGAAAAGTTTGGTGAAACTGCTTGCCCGGAACCACAAAGATTACAGGAGAGGTAATGGCTCCATATATACGGTCTACTAGACAATGTGTCCAGCTACTGGTTGCATACAATATAGGGGGCTATATTTCTTAATCATCCACTAGGGGTCACTGGAGTACTCTTGGGATATGGACGGGCTTCCGTAGGAACAGCACTGAATATTTAAATTTAGAAACACTCCACCCCTCCATATCCCCGAGCACTTCTCAGTGTTTTTTCTGTGCTGCACGTGGCAACAGCTTGGTAACTGAAGTCACGGTTACTTGAAGAAATTTTTAATTTTTCTTTTTTTTTCTACTATTTGACACATCCCTTTCCCCCTTCCAAAAGGCAGGGTCAGGGATAGTGCAGCTGCTGATAGCAGCACGGGCGTGTCGGGCCTCTCTGAAAGAGCTCCCTCACAGCCACACACACAGCCTCCTGCACAGGCTGGCCGGCGCTTGTTTAAGAAGCCCCGTCGGAGCCTCCGCACAACTGCAGGATTAAGGTATGTGAAAGACGGGGCGGTCAGCTCCCGCTGCCGCCCCGAGGTGTGGGGACATTGTTAGCGCTTAGCGCTCCAGGCGTCTGTACACGCCGCTGCTCTCCCCACTCAGGCGCCCTCCCAACGCCCATAACAGACCTCCGTGCAGGCGCTGATCTCGGCCGCCGCAGCTCTCTCGCTTAGGCTGGCCGCCGCTATTACACCGGGTCCCACCGCTGGGAAACACGCTGCTCACTCGGACTCACAGCGCTCTGCGATACCCGCTGGGGCCCCACACGCTGCGCTGCTCTAAGTAGAAAGAGCAGGCAGCCATTACAGGGGGGACAAACAATAATAAATACAGGGGGCAATAAGCGGCATATGAAATACTGCAGCAGCAGATAAGAGGCTGCAGAGATGGTTGCATTATAATCAGTGAAAGTTTTGAAACCAGCACTAGGATTATATGTATAAGTTAGCATGGCAGCCATGTTTAACCATGCTTCCTGTGTCTTCCTGCTGTGATTCCAGACTGTTCCTGTCCTACATCTCTACTCCACCGGAGGCGCAGGGGTGTTAGTGGGAATTTGGGATCACATTTTCTTAGTACTGGCAACGTGTACTGCACTTGGCCAGATTTATATACAGAGACACCTTATTGCTATTTTACTGAGTCGTGCAGGTGTCTGTTTGTTGTGTATTGTATTGTCTGTCGCCATAATGAGTAAGGCACCAGCAAAAACTAAAAAGCATAATTGCAAAGTATGTGGCAGTGTGTTACCGGATGCATCTACCACATGTACAGTATGTTTTGTGGATTCCGTTCAGAATACCATTTCTGCGCCAGTTTTACAACCAATGTCCTCACCGGATCCTCCGTGGGGTATGTTAGTAAATGTACTGGATAGATTACAGACAGAAATGACCGCTGCTCGTCTGGAGCGAGAAACGATAAGATCTGAGTCTAGGGTGAGACCGCCAGAACTACCGGAGACATCTCAGCCTTGCGTAAGGTCCAAATCCATTTTGGGCAGACGGGATAATTTTCATATGTCTTATGATTTTCCAGTGTCTGCTATGTTGCATTCTGACGATTCCATGCCAGACCTCACGGAACACGATGAGGGTGAGGAGGGCGAAGTGGAGTCAGATGGCGAGGATTTTAACAGTTCCGGCATTGATGATCTCATCAGAGCGGTACGTCAGTCTCTAAGGTTTCCTGAAGCTGAGCAGCCTCTCACCAATGATCAGGTCGTATTTACTAAACGACGGAAGACGCCAGTAAGTTTTCCTGTGTCGGATTCTTTAAATCAGATGTTAGTAGAAACACGACAGAATCCAGATAAACGGTTTTCTTTTTCATCCACTAGGGGTCACTGGAGTACTCTTGGGATATGGACGGGCGGAGCCGAACAAAGGCACTGAATATTCAAATTTAGGACCCTCCCACCCCTCCATATCCCCGAGTACCTCAGTGTACTGTCTCAGTGTTTTTTCGGTGCTCACAGCACGAACATCGGCTTGTGGTATAGCCACACTTGGATTTTTATTTTTAAATTTTATTTTTAATTTTTATTTTTACAACTTAGCACATCCCTTCCCAGTTTCTGAAAAAACATGGGTCCGGGATAGTGCCGCTGCACGGGCAGCGCATGGCGTGTCGGTCCTCACAAAGAGCACCCTCACAGCCACAGACAGCATGGCGTGTCGGTCCTCACAAAGAGCACCCTCACGGCCACAGACAGCACTGCTTCTACAAACAGCAGCCAGGACTAGAGAGCTGGACGGGCTTGCAAAAAGCCGTCGCAGCCAATAGATCACTGGAAGCTGACTGCGTCACAAGGACTACAGAGCTGACGGAGCTTACACAACGAAGCCCCGTTGCAGCCATGAGTCACACCACTGAAGCTGGACGGAGCTTATACAGAAAGTCCCGCCACAGCCAGAAGTTACAGAAAGGTAGGCTGGGGAGCGGGGCGGTCAGCGCAGGCTGCCGCCCCGCTATGTGTGGGTTAATGTGAATACAATACAGCTCCGTCCCGCCGCACAGCAGGGGGAGCTCATACCCGCCAAGACAGCCACTACCTTCTGAGGAGACAAGCCGTCCCAGTGCTCCGGCAGCCGCCAACTCCGTCCTGCCGCATAGCAGGGGGAGATCAGACGACGCTAAACAGCCGCTATGTATCACACAGACGGGGACATCAAGCCGCCCGTCCCAGCGCTCCGGTCGCCGCCAAGCTCCCTCCTGCCGCAGCAGGGGGAGTTCATACGAAGCAGCTGCTCCGTCTGACATCAGGCCGCCCGTCCCAGCGCTCCGGTAGCCGCCAGTCCGTCCTGCCGCACACTGGGCTCCGTACGGCTGCACAGCAGGTAAGCCATACTTAGTACCAGTATGACCGCCGCTCCGTCACGGCCTGCAAATGCCAGGGCAGGCTTCCAACACTGGGTATATATATACGGCCGCCCAGCTACGTCCGGCCGCCCATCAGTCTCACTACAGAGACGATCACAAGTGCAGGCTTCCCGCAGATGATCATAGGGGGGGAAGAGGCACGGTGGAAGCTGGCGGATATATGACCAGCTGGGTATATATATATTTATATATATATCTATCACAGATATAAGCTTGTTACCGATACTGACAGTAATAATTGAACTATATTACTGGCTGTGATTTTCAGAGTTTAACCTATATTAATGGCTGCTATTAACAAAGCTAGGGAGCCTATATTAATATATTAATATTAATGTCTGATGTGATCATGGCCTATCAGCTTATATATATATTTATTCATAGAACAGTTGTAACCGTCCTGTGGTTATACTGTATAATAACCTATACGGAAAGGTCAGCATGGCAAACGGGCCATTTTAACCATGCTGCCTGTTGTTTTCCAGTTTGTGATTCTGGAACATTCCTGCCCTACATCTCTAAGCCACTGGAGGCGCAGGGGTGTTAGTGGGAAATTTTAATCGGCATAAGTAAGCCATGTAAACTGTTTTTCTACATGATTCTAGAACATTCCTGCCCTACATCTCTAAGCCACCAGAGGCGTAGGGGGGTTAGTAGGAATTTGGTTCGGGTTTCATAGGCCATGTGAACTGCTTTTCACATAAAGATTACTCTGTTTTTTCTTCACAGCGAATAAATCTTTAGTTTTACTAAAGATTTCCGTAGAGAGAATCAACCTTGAGTTTAATATTATTATGCTGTTCACCAATACAATATATATATATGACATGATAACGTCATAAGGCGTGCAATGGCTGTCCGTGGCCTATTGGGGTGTCTGTCTGCATAGCGAGTAAGGCTCTAGTACAGACCAAAAAAATACCATTGGCATCGGAGTCTCGGAAGTTATTCCGCCAGCTCTAACAAAAGACAGTTTTCCAGAGGAATTCCCTTTGGGTACCACAGTGCTTATTTAACTGGTCTTATAATGTAATGCACGATTCTATGTCAAATCTCACACCGATAACCACGAGTGAGAAGGGTTCATTAGACCAGCACTCAGATAGTGCAGGGTTGTTGCGAACATACATTGCTAAATTACAGGGAGTCAATGTCTCCATTGTTCCACTTAGTAGACTTTGACCACTATTTAATCGTTTACAATATGACGCCATCCGACATTGGTAAATGCGTCTGTGTCAAACATAAAGACCCATGAAACATTTGGGTCACTAGACATTACGGTTAAAAGAAGCTACAGAGTATATCTGTAAAGCTTCTAACGACGTTTCATCGTCGCCAGTTCAGCACGACAAGGCCACAGCTTGTTGGTCCTACATTTGATATTCAGCCGTTAATCGAAACGGAATTCTTGTGCCGGCATTTAATCCCTTTAGACTTCAGTTTCAAGGCGGTGATACAAACACTCACGCCTTGTAACGACAGGTCGCTACGGTCTGCAAGCCAGTAGTTGATGACCTCTTTTCCAATTGTGGGAGCGCGTCTTTACATGTTACCTTTGCGGGGTTTCCAGACTTCAACAGGGTCATGACTGCCTCTGTCGAACGGATTGGCAGGTAGCCATTTGGTCTCTACTGGGTTTCAGCTGTCTTTATAATACAGGCAGAGTCAGGGTGGCTTATTCCCCTCTGGTTGGGGTAACCAATCCATACAGCTCCGTCGCAGTTGCAATCAACAAATCACTTACTGCAGTTTGAAAATGGATTTGCTGCGGGTAGTATTGGCATATTGGAGCCACAAAATACTGGCATTTGCAATGCGTATATACCCATTCCGGTTTGTTCATCACAGGTTTTAGCGTTTGCAATTCGCCACAACCATTAACCATTTCATGTCTACCGTTGCTTATCGCTTTGGGTGTTTACCAAAAGTGATGTTGGGATGATAGCTCATCTCACATACGAACTCTGTCTCAACAAAGTTCCTCTAAACTTGCGCTACTAAGGTATACTGCGGTAGCAGAGCAAGTTCGAAAACAATCGCATCTAATTCCGTCTAAACGATGTCAATGCCTAGGTAAGATGATAAATACGGTAAATCAAAGACTTTTACCTACTACACCAGCAATAACAAATGTACGTCTAGTAATTAGTGCAAAACACGCACACTAGCGGTACATTGGTGTATTCACCTATTACGAATAACGATGTGTTTTCAATTTAGTTCGCCACCCTTCACTCGCGTTTCCCACAGAGGGAAAAGGGTGCATATACTCTGGACGACAGTCGCAGAGGGTCAGGATTTGTAGTTAAAATTAGCAACAAAGGTTCTAAAACACGACAGATTGCTGTCGATAAATGTCCTAGAACTCTGGGCATTTTACAATGCAATACATAATTCGCTTTCAGTCTGACCAGGTATATACTCTGGTTTCTCTTCAGAACGAATAAATCTTTCGCCTTTTACTAAAGATTTCGGTGGAGAGGAACAACCATGAGTTTCATGTAAATTTTTGATGCATGTCCCACGCTGGCCTTAAGCAGTCAAACAAGGCAACGGCAGTTGCATACACAACAACCAGTGAGAACCAAGTAGCCGCATGGCAATGCGGCAGGTAACTCAGATCCTCAATGACTCAGAACACCATTATGTGAAAATGTCAAGAGATCATTATGTGAGTGGACATCTGTTAGACAGAGGATCTCACCCGTCAGGATTTGGATCCTGAAAACTGGACATTAAATCTAGAGGTGTTTCATATGTGAGTCCACAGAAGGGGGTTACCCTCAAGTATACATGATGGCATCTCGCCACAATTACGAAAGTTCAGTATGTGTACAAAACAGATCACAAGGGCAGTGGCGGTGGAGTCTCTCACATTCATGTGGTCATTCAGCATCGTGTATCTGGCTCCACCATTTTCCGCTGCTCTCTCCGTTGTCAAAACGGATCATAAGACAGTTTGTCACAGTCATACTGGTGGTATCTCATGGGTTTCGGAGAAGTTGCTTCTCGAATTTTCAAGGAATACTTGCACACGATCTTGGCCCGCTCATAATACGTCCAACCTGTTACATCAGGGAACGTTAGTTTACCCATAGTTCCCTAGGTACCTATTATCTAGGTACCGCAGCTGCGGTTGACGGGGTGAGGGTTCAGACCGCCCTCTTAAGAAATTGAGCATTACAGTATCGGTTATACTAACCATGTTACGAAATAGTAAGCCGTTTAAGGCAGCTCATTTTTACAAAATTTCGTGTGCTTACATAGGTTGTAAACCTCGGAAGTTCCAACATCATCCTTCAAGTAACCCGTATTCTGTTAAACGGGGTGGGATGGAAAACTGCGTTGATCTGCACGAAGAGTGCAGATATCTGTGTGGTAAACTTATTTTCAAAGACGTTTGCTTCTATTTGCGTCTGTACACATCTTTCTACAAGGTGTCATCAAAGTTCACACTCTATTTATCCCACCTACAGCGCCAGGCGACTTGAAGTTGGGTTCAGATTTCTTACAGTTTCATATTGTGAACCCTTTCAACAAATGGGAATTAAGTTTCTCACTTTGGAAAACAATTTTTTCTTCTAGCCTTGGCTTCGGCAAGGGTTTGTTTTCATATTTGGGTGCCTTGTATTCCAAGCCACCGTATTTCAGTTTTCTCATGACAAAGCAGATCTTCGGACGAATCACGCTTTCGTATTCTTCACATCAATGTACCAATAGGGGTTCCTGTGTGGACAGCACATTCTAGAACTGAATGTGGTACACGCATTACGCGTTTATATATGTGCCGAACGTCAACAGTACGTGTTATGAATACGTTGTTTGTTCTCTATGATACTGCCAACTGGGGTTAGCCAGTTTCTCAGCAGACATTATCGAGTTGGGTAATAATGATGACTACAAGTCAGGCTTACCTTAAGGCTAGGTTACAATCGCCTACGTCAGTAATAACTCATCCCACAGGTTCTGTGGGAATGTCAGACCCAGTGGGTCGTGGAGTGTCTAAAACGCGGCTATATAGCCTTCATGTGCACCATGTTTGTGCACGTTTACACGTTATAAATGGTGGCGCCATCAGCATCTAGCCTTGGGCTGCCTACTGTTACAAGTATCAAACAGCTCTCCCGCCCACGAGGGAAGCTTTGGTACGTCCCAAGAGTACTCCAGTGACCCCTAGTGGATGAAAAAGAAAATAGGATTTTGGTACTTACCAGGTAAATCCTTTTCTTTGAATCCATAGGGGGCACTGGACGCCCACCCAGAGCAGTTTACCTGGGTTGTTTTAAGCTCAAGAGAGCTTAGGGTAACAAGTTTTACTTGATTGATATTAAGCTCAGAGGAGCTTATGGTAACACATTTTCACCGATTGGTTCAAATTATAAAGTTCTATCGGTTATGGTGTCAACTGTTTAGTTGACAGTAAGGTTATGGGTCAACATTGTTGTTGTCCGTTATGTTATAGGTATTCTCCATTGTCAACCTCTCTATATCGTTCCTGTTCGCTCAGTAAAAAACACTGAGACAGTACACTGAGGTACTCGGGGATATGGAGGGGTGGGAGGGTCCTAAATTTGAATATTCAGTGCCTTTGTTCGGCTCCGCCCGTCCATATCCCAAGAGTACTCCAGTGCCCCCTATGGATTCAAAGAAAAGGATTTACCTGGTAAGTACCAAAATCCTATTTTCTATACCTCGCAGGTTTAAGTCTATTTATCCGTTTCCAGACTCGGTAACGTGTACATGGGAGAATCCACCAATGACACTTCAGTGTCAAAGCTTACCAAGAAATTAACCATACCAGTGCCAGCAGCTACTACGCTTAAAGATCCTTCAGATCGCAAGATAGAAACTATGCTAAAATCCATGTATGTAGCAGCAGGTGTGATGCTAAGACCTGGATTGGTTGGCATTTGGGTAACTAAGGCGCTCATAATATGGCTTACAGAACTCAAATCTTCTCTACATGATGAAAACCTAATAATTCTGGTAAATCAAATGATTGAGGCTGTAGAGTATCTCTGTACAGCGTCTACTGACGTCTGTCAGCTCACTTCTCGTATTTCATCGTCGCTAGTTACGGCACGAAGAGCACTCTACCTGCGTACTTATCAGGCGGAGGCAGAGGTCAAACGAAGTATAGAGGCGTTGCCTTACGATGGCAAGAAGTTGTTTGGTCCAGAATTGGACGCATGGATTGCGGAGGCTACGGGAGGTAAGTCTGTTTTCTTACCATTGCCTCCACCGGCTCCAAGAAGAAGGTACGCTGGACCTTCGTTCAAATCCTTTAGACCTCAGCCCTTTCGAGGACGTGGCAGAGGATCAGCCACGCCTGCTAGACGTGGTCGAGGACGTGGTTTCCATCAAACCAACACAACTCGCCAAGACGCTAAGGTTACCGACAAGCCAGTGGCATGACGGGTTACCAGCCCATCTCGGTTCTCCAATTGTGGGAGCACGCCTTCAGACGTTCCATGTGGCGTGGTTCCACACATCCGCGGAGGGCTGGATCCGCAATTTAGTGTTAAAAGGTTACAAAATAGAGTTCGACTGTCTTCCGCCTCTGCGGTTTTTCAAGACAGGATTGCCTCTGTCGGACGACAAGAGGACGGTTTTGCAAATTGCCATTCAGTCCTTACTGGATTCGGCAGTGTTGATTCCGGTCCCTGTACACCAACAGGGTCAGGGTTATTATTCAAGTCTGTTTGTGGTACCGAAGCCGGATGGCTCAGTCAGACCAATATTGAACTTAAAGGGGCTCAATCAGTACGTAACTTACTACAGATTCAAAATGGAGTCTCTACGTTCGGTGATTGCGGGGTTAGAGACCAAGGAATTTATGATTGCGCTAGACCTCAAGGATGCGTACTTACACATTCCAATTTGGCAGCCTCATCAGAAATTCTTGCGGTTTGCAATACGCCAGAACCATTACCAGTTTCAGGCTCTACCGTTTGGCCTGTCATCAGCGCCTCGGGTATTCACCAAAGTGATGTCTGTGATGATAGCTCACCTCAGATCCCTGGGAGTGACAATAGTTCCGTATTTAGACGATCTGCTCATCAAAGCTCCGTCTCGACAGATACTTACCCAACATGCGCTGCTAACATACAATGTACTGGTTCACCACGGTTGGATTGTAAATTTCAAGAAATCACATCTAATTCCGTCTCAACGCCTTCAGTTCCTAGGTATGATTCTCGATACGGTCAATCAAAGAATTTACCTACCACAACAGAAAGTACAAATGCTACGCCATCTAGTACAATTAGTGCTCAAGCCACGCACAGTGTCGGTACACTTGTGCATTCGCCTTTTAGGCACAATGGTGGCAGCTTTCGAGGCGCTTCAGTTCGGAAGATTTCACTCTCGTCCATTTCAGCTGAACGTGCTTGCCCAGTGGTCGGGCTCGCATCTACAGATTCACCACAGGGTGAGGTTGTCGCCAATAGCAAGAGTCTCTCTGCTCTGGTGGCTCAAGGAACACAATTTAACCGCAGGAAGACGGTTCGGAGTTTGGAACTGGATAATTCTAACTACAGACGCCAGTCTCAGAGGTTGGGGAGCGGTAATTCAAAATTGTCAGCTCCAGGGTCTCTGGGCGGATCACGAGAAATTGCTGTCTATAAATGTTCTAGAACTCCGCGCAATTTACAATGCGCTACGACAAGCAGTGCACAGGATTCGCTCTCAGCCTGTCCAAGTGCAGTCGGACAATGCGACGGCGGTCGCATACATCAACAAACAAGGAGGAACGAGAAGCCGCATGGCAATGCGGGAAGTAGCTCGAATCCTCAATTGGGCGGAATGCCAACAGGTGATATTGTCGGCCGTGTTCATTCCGGGAGTGGACAACTGGGAAGCCGATTATCTCAGTCGTCGGGATTTTCATCCAGGCGAATGGTCATTAAATCCAGAAGTGTTTCACATGTTGGTTCAGCGATGGGGTTATTCTCAGGTGGACCTGATGGCATCTCGACACAATCACCAAACGTTCCAGTATGTGTCCAGAACAAGAGATCCAAAGGCAGTGGCGGTGGATGCTCTCACTGTCGCGTGGCCGTACAGTCTTGTGTATCTGTTTCCACCGTTTCCGTTGCTCCCTTTGGTGCTAAAACGGATCAAAAGAGAGTCGGTCACAGTCATACTAGTGGCGCCTCATTGGCCTCGGAGAGCTTGGTTCTCGGATCTCCGAGGATTACTCGCAGACGATCCTTGGCCGCTCCCGATACGTCCAGACCTGTTACAACAGGGTCCGTTTCTTTACCCCGATTTAGCGCGGCTGCGTTTGACGGGGTGGCTGTTGAGACCGCCCTCTTAAGAAGAGAGGGCATTCCAGATTCAGTTATACCAACCATGTTACGAGCTAGGAAGCCGGTTACGGCAGCTCATTAGTACAGAATATGGCGTGCCTATATAGGTTGGTGTGAAGCTCGGAAATTTCCGACATCAGCTTTCAAGGTATGCCGCCTGTTGTTGTTTCTACAAACAGGGTTAGATGGAGGATTGCGTTTATCTACACTGAAGGTGCAGGTATCTGCTTTGTCAATTTACTTTCAAAGACGTTTGGCTCTATTGCCGTCTATACGCACTTTTCTCCAAGGTGTACTCAGGGTACAGCCTCCATTCATTCCACCTACAGCGCCATGGGACTTGAATCTGGTTTTGGAGTTCTTACAGTCTTCATATTTTGAACCCTTACAACAAGTGGATATAAAGTTTCTCACTTGGAAAACAATTTTTCTCCTAGCCTTAGCTTCGGCAAGGCGTGTTTCGGATTTGGGTGCCTTGTCATGCAAGCCACCGTATTTGGTGTTTCATGATGACAGAGCGGAACTTCGGACGAATCCCGCCTTCTTACCAAAGGTAGTGTCATCTTTTCACATCAATCAACCAATAGTAGTTCCTGTGTTGACAGCACATTCTGGAACTCTGGATGTGGTACGCGCATTACGCGTTTATGTATCCCGAACGTCTTCAGTTCGTAAGACGGATACGTTATTTGTTCTCTATGATGCTGCCAAGATAGGTTGGCCAGCATCTAAACAAACTTTATCCAGATGGATAAAACTGACCATACGTCAGGCTTACCTTCATGCTAGGTTACAACCGCCTACGTCAGTAACCGCTCATTCCACACGTTCTGTGGGAACTTCATGGGCAGCTGGTCGTGGGGCTTCTGCGACGCAGCTTTGCCGGGTGGCTACATGGTCTTCAGTGCACACGTTTGTGCGCTTTTACAAGTTTGATACTTTTGCGGCATCAGCATCTAGCTTTGGCCGCCTAGTGTTACAAGTGCCAAACAGCTCTCCCGCCCACGGGGGAAGCTTTGGTACGTCCCAAGAGTACTCCAGTGACCCCTAGTGGATGATAAAGAAAATAGGATTTTGGTACTTACCAGGTAAATCCTTTTCTTTGAATCCATAGGGGGCACTGGACGCCCACCCAGAGCAGTTTTACCTACTTGTGGTTAGTTCTGAGGATCTTATGGTAACACACTTTCACCGACTGGTTCAAATTACAAGTGCTGGTTAGGGTGTCAACTGTTTAGTTGTCAGTAACGTTATGTGTTAACTTCGTTATTGTCAGTTATGTTATATGTAATACTCCATTGTCAACCTCTCTATAGCTCCTGTTCGGCTCAGTAAAAAACACTGAGAAGTGCTCGGGGATATGGAGGGGTGGAGTGTTTCTAAATTTAAATATTCAGTGCTGTTCCTACGGAAGCCCGTCCATATCCCAAGAGTACTCCAGTGCCCCCTATGGATTCAAAGAAAAGGATTTACCTGGTAAGTACCAAAATCCTATTTTCTGCATGATAACCCAAGAAAAAGCCACGACGGTGGAGACACTATTTCTTATTGGTATATTATCAGTTCACATATCACAAGTATGTGTTACACCAGGCCTGAACCTAGTCGTACAACTGGATCTATGCAACCTGCTAGCTACAGTATAATCTGATCCATTCTCAGTGGTCTAGGACGGACACACACTCTGTATAATATCTTGTGTGCTGAAAATACATGAATATGATTACAGGAAAGAGACAGCAATGATCATACCGACAATCAGAGCATGTGACAGACATTCTGTATCAGGGAACCGTCTTTAGCAGAGTTTCTACTCACATGATAAATTCATTTGACTGGCAAACCACTGTAGCCACTCCACCAATGATGATCCAGGGGTTTATCACAGTCTGGCCCCCAGTTACAGAGGTGCCACCCTCTTCCGCAGCATCCTTAAAACCTTTAATCATGAGGGGTGTGACTTTCTCCCTCTCCTAAAACAGACAATGTATATGTTTTAATATTTATATATCTAGAACGCGTTGGGTGATTGTCTTGAACATAGTGGGTGGACAGGCTGCCTAGGAGCTCCTCCCCGGCTGAGGTGGGCAGCAAGTCTTATTAAGATCAATCCCACGACTGTTAAGACGAATGTAAGAGATACGGAATAATAATTTTAAAGATTTTTAATAAATATATGAAAATTAAGGATCAACGAATGACGCTATTGTTTTGGGTGATTTTTGGCGAGAGGGTTTTTTTTCAGATATCTACATCTCTTGGTGGGTAACCCATAACTTAAAGAACACTCTAGAGATTACTGTAAAGAGACATTTATTCGAGCGCTCTCCTGACTACCATCTTTACTGTTTAACCATCAGTTCTCAATTGGCAAGAGGACTTGTTTTGGAGATTTGCGGCCGGTTCCTCCAAGGACTATTGTGTCTAAGGCGGTCTTTATTAGCGCAATTTGGTTACATTCTATATATATATATATATATATATATATATATATATATATATATATATATATATATATATATATATATATATATATATATACACATATATATATATACATATATATAGTTTTTATTTTATTCAACACAATAAAAAGTTGCATGGTTATTCAATTAATGAAATCTCCCTCCCCCCCTATGGGGTCTGTCCCGCATTGGAACAGTGTTCCAAATCCCGGGTCTGCCCTGGGATTTCAGTGGAAAAGGGGTATAAGCGTGAGCTCAGAGTATACGGCTGGCCAGCTGAAGGAGAAGGGGGACCTACTGCGATCTTTTAAGACTCACCTCCTCGGTCATCTTCTGGCTGACACTAAGAAGCATCAGCATATTGTCACATTCAGTAATTCCCATGGCGTACAGGTCACTCAGCACGTTAGCACAGGCAATGCGGCCCTGAAAACAGAGACAACCCGTGTAAGTGTTTAGCTCATTCTGCAACTTATTATGCATGCTACACTGACATCTAAAATACAACATAATACAGAAAGAAAATAAGATGACTATAGCTCTGCAGTCCTGGTTGCACACTTCCATGATCAGCTTGTGTGTGAATATATTGCTACAATGGCTAGATAAGGACCAATGTCTGGCCTTTATCAACAAATAGAATGTACTTTAAATCTATATTGTCAGTGTGCGTGATAGAGACTAGCTGGGAGCACGTGAGTATTTATGTTGCTATGGGCAACTTCTCCATTAAGTCTCTCCCTTGAAACTAAAATAGAAGTATATAGCTTTACTTACACAAATCGATACTACTAAAAAGCACAAATACATGTTTCATGGTGTATCACCAGTAATCCCATTGGAAGACACTACAGCCAGTTTCTCCCCAGCCTGAGATAACTGTATAAATGTATGTACAATGTAACGTATCTCCTGTTGTGTCAAGGTGTGACAACTACTACATATATCCCTAGCTGTTATTAGCAGGCTTTTGTAGAAGACAACTGGTGTTTTTCTTTCTGTGATCCATCTGCGGTGGAACTACACATCCCACGATGCCCTAATAGCAGAACTGTGACAGGTTAATTTTTAATTAACTTTTGTGCGCCAACAAAGACATTCTCTCTTCTTTCTTCGGGATGTGTCGTTTCACAAGTCACATAACTGAATGGACACAGAGGACATTTACTAAAGTGCAGGTTTACCGAAGTGGAGATGTTGCCCGTAGCAACCAGATTCTAGATATAATTTTCTCGGAGGTGCTAGATAAATAGAAAATAAATGGATATGTAGTATCAGATTTGTTGCTATGGGTAACATCTCCACATCTAAAATCCTGCACTTTTAGTAAATATACCCGTGGGTGAGCCAGCTGCTTAAGTCTTATGACCGCTTCCATATAATTATGCAGAAAAAGGGAGCAGCTATTGAAGCTCTTGTATATTGCACAGCTATATGTAAAGACATCTACATAGGGCGCGGCCCATCTAGCCTGCCCATGTACACACACACACACACACAGACACTAGGATTCATTTTTGTTGGGAGCCAATTAGCCTACCAGTATATTTTTGGATTGTGGGAGGAAATCGGAGTACCCAGAGGAAACCCACGCAAGTATGGGGAGAATATACAAATTCCATCCCACAGCCTCAGTGCTGTTAAGCAGTAATGATAACCATTACACCATCTTAGCGGACGGAATGGTGCATGCACAGAAGTGAATGTATGTGACTTGGTCGTATCTGCTTTTCTGCTAAATAGGACGTTTTATGGCAGTGACTGGCTGATGATGATGCAATCGCACGTAACTGTACTGACTTGTGGGAGTGTTGTGTGCAGGTTTCAAAAGTGTGATTCTGAGTCATGCATGTGGGGAAGGGAAGCCAATTTCGGAAGGATCGCTTGCATATAGCACAGGGCTGCTACAAGTGCAGATACTATTATGACCGGTGCAGCGGTTACTCGTATTAAGTGGGCTGTGAGGCTTCTGTGACTGCCCGCAACTACTGCCGCTTTGTGTGCGACTCAGGATACGTCTATAAGAAGAACGCAAGCAGGCAGCATCTGTGCGCTTAGATCAGTACATTAACCTATGGCTGTCTTGTGAAGCCGTTGAGAAGATGTAGGGGGGAGATGTATTAACAGCTCACTTTTCTCTGCACTGTGGGGGAGATGTACTAAGCAGTGAAAAGAGTGGAGAAGTGAGCCAGTGGAGAAGTTGTCCATGGCAACCAATCAGCTGCTCTGTATAATTGTATAGTATGCAAATTATAAAGGTTACTTCTATGCTGATTGGTTGCTATGGACAACTTCTCCACTGGCTCACTTCTCCACTCTTTTCACTGCTTAGTACATGTCCCTCTATAATACATCCTGCATCACTGCAGCAATGTATTAGAGAGTCAACAGAGGCGTTATAACTCGCCACTCCAGCTCTATTGAATCAGCTCTCGAAAAACAGATCTCAATGCGAGTGAACTGCGCACATGTGAGCATGTCCGGCGCTGGGACATACAAGTAACCACTGCGCCATTCTCAGATGGCACTGTGTGTTAACAGACAGAGAGCTTAGTAAGAGGCCATCACAGTTTGCGGCCATAGATGGAAATGGTTGCGTGGTGATTTAAGAGACACATTTGGCGCTGCTAAATAAATCAGATTTCTCCATGTACTGCCTTTTAATACATTTTGGATAGCTGTAATAACCCCTTTTTCGTTGAAAAATGCAATGGGGGGGGGGGGAGACGGACAACTCAACTCAGAACTTTATATATTTGCCCCACAGTCATCTAATCATGGCCAGAGAGTGGTTCCCAGACTGGGTGCAGGGTCCCCAGGTTGGTGGTCCAGGATCAAATCTATTTATGCTGGTGGCTAATAATCACAACGTATGTGAACAACAGAAGCACCAACCCATAACTGCCCCAAGGTGACAGGTGAGCACAATTTACTTAATAGTCAGTATTTCTCAATAAGAAACCTTTGGCCTGGGGGTGCCGTAAAATAAATAAAAAAAAAAAAAAAAAAACCACTGATACTCCAAAGTGCTGTAATACAAGAAAGTCTGGAAACCACTGGCCTAATACAGGTTGAGTATCCCATATCCAAATATTCCGAAATACGGAATATTCCGAAATACGGACTTTTTTGAGTGAGAGTGAGATAGTGAAACCTTTGTTTTTTGATGGCTCAATGTAACAAACTTTGTTTAATACACAGTTAATAATATTGTATTAAATGACCTTCAGGCTGTGTATATAAGGTCTATATGTAACATAAATGAAATGTGTGAATGTAGACACACTTTGTTTAATGCACAAAGTTATAAAAAATATTGGCTAAAATGACCTTCAGGCTGTGTGTATAAGGTGTATATGTAACATGAATGCATTATGTGCTTAGACTTAGGTCCCATCACCATGATATCTCACTATGGTATGCAATTATTCCAAAATACGGAAAAATCCCATATCCAAAATACCTCTGGTCCCAAGCATTTTGGATAAGGGATACTCAACCTGTATATTGCAGAAACTGCAGCGGATGCAGGGGCAAATCATTAACCAAATAATGTGATAACTGTGCGAACCTACATCCACATCATGCATTATAAGCACATTCCTGCTCTCCCTCCTATAGATGCAGGCCCAGCAATATCATGGTGACTCAGCAGATGGCTACACACAAGAGGCAGCAGGAATGAAATCACACGGGACTGATTAGGAGGATTAGGCTGTTATGTGTTTTCTGCTTACAAAGGTTACACAAAAGGTTTTGGGTTTTTTAGCTCACCTGCATGTAAGGGTCTTCAACAGATGGATAGAAGAAGTCAGTGGTCTGAACCAGGGATAGTCCCCTGTGTCTTAGAGGAATCACACACGAGTCCATCCCAATACCTGCAGCAAAAGCACAAAATAGAGACATTGGATACACAGGTCTAGATATATATATATATATATATATATATATATATATATATATATATATATATATATATATATATATATATATATATATATATATATATATATATACACATTCAAAATTTTATGCAAGCCCAGCACTCTATATAAATGATGTACACAGCCCCGGTGCCATCCAAACGGAATAAACAATGTGTTGCTGCGAGAGGTGGCACTCAGAAGACTTCTCAAAGAAACACACTGCACAAGTACAGTACTTCTTTATGAGAAATCCTCTGAGTGCCACCTCTCGCAGCAAATATATATTATATATATATATATATATATATATAATATATATTTTATATATATATATATATATATATATATATACATATATATATATATATATATATATATATATATATAAAACCATCACACTCCCTCAAAAACATAGTATGCAGAGATGGTAGCAACATGGTTGTACCTTATACAAAATAATAACGCAGACAATAGCAGCCTAGTGCTGAGCTATACACACATCAGCATCGGCAGCAGAAACGCCTAGTTCACGGCACCCACCCCTACACCTCCTAGCAGGCATTTGAGCGCATAAGCGCCTGGGGTCATCTGGAGACCAGCACTACATATAGTTATTACTACAACTGCTGGTCTGTCTGAGCTGTACTTACATGAATACGATCTTACTGAACACGGCCTAAATGAAATCACCCCTTTCCTCCGGTGTCCTGTCTTTGCCATGGCGAGGACTAGGAGCTGTATGCGGAAGATGCGTGCAATCGTTCCAAAGACACAGAGCAAGGTACACTAAGCAAGCTGGTGCGCTACTCTCCTGTGCAGCTCTCCGTATACCAATAAGGGGTTCCAGTCCATGGACAGACAGGGTCTAGTTAGACAGTTAATAGTTCTACCCCATATGGTACGAAGGTTCGACACAAGGTTTTGGTGGTTCCCCCCCCCCCACACAATTTTTGCTTCATTTACCATCCACTTGGACTATGACTGGGATTAGTAACCCGTGCCAAGTGGAGACAGCCACCTTGGCCAAAGCGTGGAGAGTGTATGTTTTCACCAATCGTGGTCACAGACTGCACTTAGTAATATTTTATGTGGGAATATCTGCATTAATACCAGACTGGTGCTTAAACTTACAACAAAAGACACAAGATCTTAAGTGTTGTCTTTATAACATGCAAACTGCACTTAAAATCAGAAAAGGTGCCTTCATTTCCCTATGTCAATCACAGTAACCTAATACACTCATTCTCTTTTCATTCTGCCAAAAGCATGGATTACTCCTAAAACAAGGAGGGGAAAGAAAAGGCATTGTCTGAAGAGTCTATGGGCCTAAAAGGCCCTACACACTGGCCGATATTCTGAAAGATATGAACGATCTCGTTCATAAATGAACGAGAACTCGTTCATATCTTTCAGTGTGGAGACTCCAGCGATGAACGATGCGCGGCCCCGCGCTCGTTCATCGCTGGTCTCCCGTCGGCTGTGCATGCAGGCCAATATGGACGATCTCGTCCATATTTGCCTGCACTTTAATGCAGCCGGGTGACGGGGGGAGTGAAGAAACTTCACTCCCCCCGTCACTGCCCCCCCGCCGTCGGGTCGCTCGTCGGCCGTATCGGCCGTCGGGCATCTCGGCGGCACCTCGTTAAATGTGTAGGGCCCATAAGTCAGATCTGATCGCAGCAGCAAAATCTCTCTAATGGGCAAAACCATGTGCACTGCAGGTGGGCCAGATGTAACATGTGCAGAAAGTTCGATTTGGGTGGGTTATTTTGTTTCTGTGTAGGGTAAATACTGGCTGCTTTATTTTTACACTGCAATTTAGATTTCAGTTTGAACACACCCCACCCAAATCTAACTCTCTCTGCATGTTATATCTGCCCCACCTGCACTGCACATGGTTTTGCCCATTAGAGAAAAAAATTGCTGCTGCAATCAAGTCTGAATTAGGCCCTAAGTGCCTGATTCAGAGATTGACTCAAATGCAGTGGCAACCGCGATCCCGTAGGCAGATGCTGTGTGAACATATTAAAACGTCACAGCCGATGGGATCTGCATAGAGAAACGCAATGGCAGTGTCTCAGATCTGCCGCTTGTGCAGGAACCACCATCAGGCGTACATAGTGGTCACAAATTGTGACACGCCCCTGAATACTGAGAAGCGGAAGGGATCCGACATCTATTTGAATACACCCCATAGTCTCTCTCCTGCATTCCAGTCTGCACTGAGGAACTTTGCTCTATATTTAACTAGAATAAGAAAAGGTAGAAATTGTGCTCTAGTCCTGATATGAATACATAAAAGATCACAGTAGTAACACTTTACTGACTAACATAGGAGGACATGAATAATCGGAACATGTGGCTGCATATAATTCAGTCTTTGTAATTGCATGCAAAGGGATATACAAGCACACGTCGTCACATAGGGACGTAGTTTTGTGTAGGTTTCAGTGTCAGTGGGGTGACAAAGTCCACATACCCAGAGAGCAGCGTCAGCAGTTTAGATAATGAGAGCCAGCACTCCAGGAACACCTATGCCAGTGGTCTCAAACTGTGTGACGTGCAACCTGAGGTGCCGCGAGGCACTTGCAGGGGTGCCCTGGGTTGGTGGTCCAGGACCAATTCAAATTATTTATGGTCAATGTAATAGGCAAAATCAGTACTGGTGGCTGCCAAGCAAACTACGTGGACAAACAGAAGCAAATCCTGTCCCTCACCACATAACTGACCCTAAGGATGGCATAAACACAACTTACGTAATTTAATATTTCTTTCTAAATTTCTCAATAAGAAACTTTTGGCCTAGGGGTGCCGTTAAGATTTTTTTGATACTCTAGGGCTCCGTGACTCAAAAAAGTTTGGGAACCACAGCCCTATGCCGAGTTAGTTAGACTGTATTTACCATCATTTATCACTTGTAAATATAAAATATATAATTCGGGCAAATAATAAAGGGGTCATTGATAAAGGACCACATTCTGTTTTCATTACAAACATACAGGTCTCCAGAGACTGGAAGTTCTTGTTTGACCAGCGGTCTTTGAATAACATCATCCCTACGGAACCTTATTTCAGCATTGTTATGCAAGAACACTTTGCAAAGTCACTTCCTTAAAGCTTCCCTTTGTGGTCAAAACTGTCACCGTGATCACAGATCAGAAACATGGCAAGTAACGTGAAACAGATCACCGTTGCTATGATGGACCATATTGCACAATGACTTAAGAATAAAAAGTAGAATGCCTTTGGCGCTTGCATAAATGGAAATAAAGCATTTCCAGCCTCTTGGAACAGTGTACACTGAAAGCATGCGATGCGCTGCCACAGTCAGCCTGGGAGTGTTACACCCATCGGGGATCCTGGGGACCCTGCAAAGATTTAAAAAAAAAAAAAAAAAAAAGACTACAATATCTGCGGCAAACAAACAAATTGTACCTCCGCTGAGGGCAGAGCAGGCTGGCACAGAGACCAGCTGCAGCTTTTGCAAAACTTCAAAGAGTGGGACAACAGCTGGTCCTTGTTTGCAGAACGTGCAGGGAGTTATGGTTCTACAATGTCCTAAGATCCATCACTGGTCCATGTCTGCAATGCAGCATGCTGGGGTTTGTGGTTCTAAAGAAACTGTGTAGCCCTAGGCTCAGGTGACTGCAGTACACCATGCTGGGACTTAGTGCTATGCTCAGTTATCTGCAGTACGGCATGCTGGGACTTGTAGTTCTACCAAAGCTGCACTACCGCAGTCTCAGGTGTCTGCAGAACTTCATGCTGGGACTTGTAGTTATACAAAAGCGGCATTACCCTAGTCTCAGGTGTCTGCAGCACAGCATGCTGGGTCTTGTAGTTCTGCAAAAGATGTTTAGCCCAGGCAGCGGTGCCTGCAGCGACTTGTGGTTCCAAGCTGGGTCTATTACAAGAGCTGGTGTGATGCTCACCTAGCCGCGGGTTCCCTCCGTCCTGCAGCACACATAAACCCTCCGACTCCCCTCCGCCGCCCGCCTCCCGGGGCTCTCCCTCCTCCAGTCCCGTCAGGAGCCTGAGCAGAGTCTCCCGCGGGACCTTACACCCTCAGCCCTTCATATCGGAGAACGAGGTGAGGCGGAACTCCGCCCCTAGCCCCAGGGACTCCGGGTCGAAGGGCCGGTACCCGGGAAAGTACGGAGCCATGGAGGCAGGCAGCGATCCGGCAGCCATGATGGCAGAGACACAACTAGCGCGGCAGCGGCGCCGCTTCCGGAGTCATAATCCAGATCATGTGACGAGACACCCACGCCCCCACTCGCGTCATCAGCGCGCATGCGCCTCTCTGCCGCCGCCTTACCATAGAGACCAGGCAGCCACGTGTGACAGAAAGCCCTCCAGTTGTCATAGAGATGCACAGGCAGCCGTCAGTGTCTACAGGACCACACCTGCTATGGCAAATGGAAGCCGGTAGCTCCTGGCTGCTATAACAACAGAGCTGGGGAATTCAGCTTGTAGAAAGATGACCAGCCAGCCCCAGGGCTCTTCCTTGGCCTCCCCTGTACATGCAGCTGCTGTGACAGGGGACAAGGCCACCCTCCTGCGTCTCATTGGCTCCAACTCAGGCCTTATTGATCAGGAGGACCAACTTGGGAGAACTGCTCTGATGTACAGCGTGTTGGGTGACCGTAGAGCCTGCGCAGAAGCTCTCCTACGTTACGGGGCCCAGGTGAATCGTTCTGATAAGAGTGGTAGGACCGCCGTACACCTTGCAGCCCAAACGGGCAACCACCGTCTGCTGAAACTACTCCTGTCTCGTAGGGCTGACTGTACTCATCGAGATTTGCGTGACATCACGGCGCTACACCTCTCAACCCGTCACCAGGACACTCGCTGTTTGGCGCTTCTTCTGAAACACACGCCACCAGGCCAGGTGGATGCACAGGATCAAAAGAAACAAACCGCGCTGCATTGGAGTGCCTACTACAATCGCCCACAGCATGTCAGGTTGTTAGTGCGGCATGGATCCAACATTGGCATCCCTGACCTGGAAGGAAAGATACCCCTACATTGGGCAGCTGGGCACAAAGATCCAGAAGCGGCGCTAACCGTACGTTGCCTGCTGGAGGCAGCTCCTACAGAGTCCTTACTCAACTGGCAGGACTACGAAGGCCGCACTCCTCTGCACCTTGCTGTTGGTGATGGTAACCAAGAAGTAGTGCTTCTTCTGACGTCCTATCGGGGATGTAATGTGGCGCCTTATGACAATCTCTTCCGTACTCCTCTGCACTGGGCAGCGTTGTTAGGTCATACTCCAATTGCAAATCTACTTCTGGAGAGAAATCGTTCTCCCAACATACCGTCTGACAGCCAAGGAGCAACCCCTCTGCATTATGCTGCTCAGGGGAATTCCCCGGACACTGTAAAGATTCTGCTAGCTCATCCTTCTGTAAGAGATGAGGCAGATTTAGAGGGCAGGACTGCATTTATGTGGGCAGCAGGGAAAGGCAGTGACGAGGCAGTGAAAGCTATGCTAGAGCTGGACTCAGAGTTAGAGATAAACAGGACCGATAAATATGGTGGAACCGCGCTTCACGCAGCCTCTTTATCCGGACAGATTAGCACTGTGCGCATTCTGTTAGAAAACGGTGCCCAGGTGGATGCCGCAGACGTCATGAAGCACACACCACTGTTCAGAGCATGTGAAATGGGACACAGAGAGGTCATATATACCTTAATTAAAGGCGGTGCAAAGGTTCATCTTGTGGACAAAGATGGACGCTCCCCTCTTCATTGGGCAGCATTAGGTGGCAATGCCAATGTGTGTCAAATACTTATAGAAAATAACATTAACCCTAATGCCCAGGACTATGAAGGCAGGACTCCGTTACAGTGTGCCGCCTACGGAGGCTACATTGGCTGCATGGAAATACTAATGGAGAATAAGGCAGACCCTAACATCCAGGATAAGAATGGACGCACAGCTCTGCACTGGTCATGCAACAATGGCTACCTAGATGCCATAAAACTTCTACTACACTATAACGCTTTTCCTAACCAGATGGAGAGCACAGAAGAGAGATACACGCCTCTGGATTACGCTTTGCTTGGTGGGCACCAGGAGGTAATACAGTTTATGCTGGAACATGGTGCCCTTTCTATTGCTGCAATACAAGATATTGCTGCCTCAAAAATTCAGGCTGTATACAAGGCACACAAAGTGCGGAGGGCTTTCAGAGACAGGAAGAACCTGCTAATGAAACATGAACAGCTGAGGAAAGATGCAGCAGCTAAAAAGAGAGAGGGCGAAAGTAAGAGGAAACTAAGAATTGGCCAGGCAGTCGAAGATGGGCAGATAGAAGGAAAACAGGCCGATATCCAAGAGTGTGTAAGGGACCAACAAGAAGACAACAGTTATAAAGAAGTACAACGTAAAAGAAGCACAAAAGAAAGACTACAAGAGATTACAAATAAGACAAAACTCAAAGAGCACCAAAGCCAAAACAGGTCAGTACAGCAACTGCAGGAACTAGGGCGCACATCTCCAAGACAAAAAGAGGTTTGTGGCACTCCCAATAAGTGTAGTCCAAGAAACTCATCTCATTCTCAGTCCTCTTCATCTCCAACAGTACTAGCTGAGAAGCTGTATTATGAGGATGGGGCCATTGAAAAACAAGATAACAGGAAAAGCTCCAGACATAAAAAGGAATCCAACAGTATTATTATCCCTGAAAAAGAGCATCATAGCCAAAAGGCTGGTCATAGGAAATCTCACCGGGAGCTTAGAGAGGATTCTGATTCTCCTGTAAAAGTAGAGAACAATGATGAAGTTGGTGGAGATAGACTCCCAGAAAGAGAAGAAAACATTATCCATAAAGAGCAAAAGCAAATAAAAAGTACTCGATCCTCAAGGAACAAAAGAGAATATTTAGATAGAATTACCCCAAAAATGGACGCTTGTAGCATTACAGAGACTAGATCGTCTAGGGTAAACAAAACCTCTTCGGATCTGATAATCCAGATAACAAACAACAAGGATAATTCTAGCCATCCTAGGGAAAATTCAGACTCGCAGAAGTACCAGGACAGAGGTAGCTCAGCCAGAGGTGGACAGAGACCTTCAACTGGAAAACAGTATAGATGCAATGGGAAAAAACATGTAGGAAAAGTACAACGTAGCACCTCTGGTTCTCGCTCCAGGCAGACTAAACAGACAGACATGGACAGAAAAGCAGTGATCTGCTCTCCAACAAGTGACATTGGCTTCAGGAGGGCACTGACCTTACCAATTCATAGAGAGAATGTAAAGCCTGGGCAGAGTGCTACTGACTGGCAGCAGCTGGACATTGAGCTGATTCCCTTGGAAGCAAGACTGCAGTTAGTAGAAAGGGAGAAGGCTAGAAAGCAGCTCTTCCAGCGCAAAAACCAAGCTGCAGCGGTTATTCAGAAGGCCTGGAGAAAGCACAGAAGCAGGAAAAGGACTAACCGTAAGACGCCTTCCCACTCACCTCACGTTCACAGAGTATAGCATATGGTACAGCTGGACAATGGGGGTTATTCAGGTTTGTCAGCAAACCAAAAAAGTAAGCAATTGGACAAAACCATGTGCACTGTGGGTGGAGCAGATGTAACGTGCAAAGAGTTAGATTTGGGTGGGTTATATTGTTTCTGTGCAGGGTAAATACTGGCTGCTTAATTTGTACACTGCAATTTAGATTTCAGTTCGAATACACCCCACCCAAATCTAACTCTCTCTGTGCACGTTACATCTGCCCCCCTGCAGTGCAGAATGGTTTTGCCTAATTGCTTACGTTTGTGGTTTGCTAAGAAACCGGAATACAGCCCAATGTCCCCTCTGTGGAGTCCTTACAAGCAGGTAGAATTTGTGCACTATACTTGAAAACGACATCTGCTTTTTCTTCTCAGTTGGGACAAACATAATGATCATTCCGTAGTGATTACTACTATAGTCAATGGTTATGCCACGACAGTGATCTGCCACCAATAATATTGTGCCTTCAGTCATCCACTATTTCCCATTGACCTCCATGATATTTTTAACACACATTTTTCTTTATGGACCAAAATGTATGGCTGGAGTTGGCATTTGGCAGGTAGAGGTTAATCCTGCTTTGGAGGTTTAATTTCCTGGTGCTTTCCTTGTTGATTCCTCCAATACCAGAGAGGCTGAAGTGGTTTATGCAGTCACGTGTGGCCATAGGAACACCATGTGATCACTGTGGGGTCAGCCTATGGTGCAAGCAGGCAGTACGTGGCTGGTGGTCACTGTGGGGTCAGTCAATGGTGCAAGCGGGCAGTACGTGGCTGGTGGTCACTTTGGGGTCAGCCTATGGTGCAAGCGGGCAGTACGTGGCTGGTGGTCACTGTGGGGTCAGCCTATGGTGCAAGCGGGCAGTACGTGGCTGGTGGTCACTGTGGTGTCAGCCAATGGTGCAAGCGGGCAGTACGTGGCTGGTGGTCACTGTGGGGTCAGCCTATGGTGCAAGCGGGCAGTACGTGGCTGGTGGTTACTGTGGGTTCAGCCTATGGTGCAAGCGGGTAGTACATGGCTGGTGGTCACTGTGGGGTCAGCCAATGGTGCAAGCGGGCAGTACGTGGCTGGTGAAACACATTCTGTGTCACAGAGGCTGAAAAAGATGACCATATTATAATAAAAGAATCAGCCCTTTATACTTGGATTTACAAATGTCGCTGTGTTTTTCTTAAATATAATTGGATTTATGGTTTTAACTGCCCACAATATGACCAATTTTCACTTTTCTAATGATGTAAGCCAAAAATCAAATTATCTCCTAGTTTTACAGTATTATATATTGGGTATTGTGTTTACATGTATATAGTGTAAATTTGAAAGAAATATATTGTAATAACTTTGAAACATTTAAATTGTACCTTCAACAAGCTGAAATGTTGAATAAATAGTCTTATTCTGATAAAAGTGTTGTTTTAATCGAATAGGTAACGTAATATCAAGAAACTTTAAATAACACTTGTCTACAAACCAACAAATACATAGTGGCCGTTCCCAGCAACCTGAAGGGGTGTCCCTATGGTAGATGCTAGATTCAAGTGGCCTAATGGACCTTTTCCGTCAGGGGGAGGAGCTAGGCCAGCGTGATAGGTCCTACACTATCCACGCCACCAACTATTACCTTTAGTAATCAGGTGGCGAGCGTGCTTTTCGGGTACCCTCTTCAGCCGTAGCTCCTCCCCCTGGTGACGTGTGTCTCCTCCCCATGTGACGTCCGAAGGTCCCTTCTCCCACTCCGATTTAGAACCAACCGTGTCCCTATTGGACTGCATCCTTCTTTTCCAGCATTACAGACCTTAGACAAAGTCATGGACACAGATCCTTGTAATGTTGCATTTTATTACAGCTGTGATGCCATTTGGTGACTGTACAGGGGAGGACAACAAGTGCATTGTGGAAGGGAGGTGGGTGGGAGAGGACTCAGTTTCTCAGTCCAGGAATCCAAGGTCTATGGTATCCGGGAGCTGAGGGTGGAGAATTCGTGTAGCCAGCCGTTCAATGTCATCCAGGCTGAGAAGTGACAGACTGCGCTCGTAGTCCTAGGGAAGGGCAAACAGAAAGGAAGGATGACCACAGCTGATAGCCAAGAAAACATAGGGGTCTATTTACGAAGCTTTGGGTGGCGGTAAAGTGAATGGAGAATAAAGTACCAGCCAATCAGCTCCTCATTTTTCAAAACTAGCCTGTAACATGGCAGTTAGGAGCTGATTGGTTGGTACTTTTATCTCCATCCAAGGCTTAGTAAATATACCCCGTAGTACTCAAATAGCAGAAACTGTCTGAGGATTTATTTTATACATAGACTGTGATATATACGTAACAGTGAGTATCACCAACGTATAAAGGGTGCTGTGACCCCACTGCTCCAAGCTACAGCCCCACTATGATGTATAGCCTGCCCTTTAGTAACCCTATACCGTACATCAGCATTACTTGAACAATTTATTTTTTTATGTTTTCCTGTGTGATGGTCAGTATTAAACAAGTACCTCTTTCTCTAACGTCCTAGTGGATGCTGGGGACTCCGTAAGGACCATGGGGAATAGACGGGCTCCGCAGGAGACAGGGCACTTTAAGAAAGAATTTGGATACTGGTGTGCTCTGGCTCCTCCCTCTATGTCCCTCCTCCAGTTTGAATCTGTGCCCGGACGAGCTGGGTGCTACTTAGTGAGCTCTCCTGAGCTTGCTATAAGAAAGTATTTTGTTAGGTTTTTTTATTTTCAGAGAGATCTGCTGGCAACAGACTCTCTGCAGCGTGGGACTGAGGGGAGAGAAGCAGCCCTACTCACTGAAGATAGGTCCTGCTTCTTAGGCTACTGGACACCATTAGCTCCAGAGGGATCGTACACAGGATCTCACCCTTTGTCGTCCGATCCCGGAGCCGCGCCGCCGTCCCCCTCGCAGAGCCGGAAGACAGAAGCCGGTGAATGAAGCAAGAAGACTTCGAAATCGGCGGGAGAAGACTCCAGTCTTCACTGAGGTAGCGCATAGCACTGCAGCTGTGCGCCATTGCTCCCACATTAAACCCACATACTCCGGTCACTGTAGGGTGCAGGGCGCAGGTGCCCTGGGCAGCAATTAGAGACCTCTTGGCAAAAGTTGGGCATATATACAGTTGGGCACTGTATATATGCATGAGCCCCCGCCATAATTTTACACAGAAACGCGGGACAGAAGCCCGCCGCTGAGGGGGCGGGGCTTCTTCCTCAGCACTCACCAGCGCCATTTTCTCTCCACTGCTCCACTGAGAGGAAGCTCCCCAGGCTCTCCCCTGCAGAAACACGGTAGAAGAGGGTAAAAAGAGAGGGGGGGGCACATAAATTAGGCGCAAAAACATTATATACAGCAGCTACTGGGTTAACACTAAGTTACTGTGTGATTCCTGGGACATATAGCGCTGGGGTGTGTGCTGGCATACTCTCTGTCTCTCCAAAAGGCCTTGTGGGGGAACGGTCTTCAAAAAGAGCATCCCCTGTGTGTGTGTGTGGTGTGTCGACATGTTTGACGAGGAAGGCTATGTGGAAGCAGAGCGGGAGCAAATGAATGTGGGGTCGCCGCCGACACCTGATTGGATGGATATGTGGAAGGTTTTAAATGATAATGTTAATTCCTTGCTTAAAAGGTTGGATAAAGCTGAAACCTTAGGACAGTCGGGGTCTCAGCCCATGCCTGATCCTATGTCGCAGAGGCCGTCAGGGTCTCAGAAGCGCCCACTATCCCAAATTGTTGACACAGATATCGACACGGATTCTGACTCCAGTGTCGATGGCGATGATGCAAAGTTACAGCCTAAATTGGCTAAAGCCATCCGTTATATGATTATAGCAATTAAGGATGTGTTGCACATCACAGAGGAAACCCCAGTCCCTGACAAGAGGGTTCATATGTATGGGGAAAAAAGGCAGGTGGTGACCTTTCTCCCTTCACATGAGCTAAATGAGTTATGTGAAAAGGCTTGGGAATCTCCAGATAAAAAACTGCAGATTTCCAAACGGATGCTTATGGCGTATCCTTTCCCGCCAATGGACAGGTTACGCTGGGAATCCTCCCCTAGGGTGGACAAAGCTCTCACACGCTTATCCAAAAGGGTAGCCCTGCCGTCACAGGATACGGCCACCCTAAAAGATGCTGCGGATAGAAAGCAAGAGGGTACCCTGAAGTCCATTTATATACATTCAGGTACCTTACTAAGGCCGGCAATTGCGTCGGCATGGGTGTGTAGTGCTGTAGCAGCATGGACGGATATCTTATCTGAGGAACTTGATACCTTGGACAAGGATACTATATTAATGACCCTGGGGCATATAAAAGACGCTGTCCTATATATGAGAGATGCTCAAAGAGACATTAGCCTTCTGGGCTCTAGAATAAATGCAATGTCGATTTCTGCCAGAAGGGTGCTGTGGACTCGGCAATGGACAGGCGATGCCGACTCAAAAAGGCACATGGAGGGTTTACCTTACAAGGGTGAGGAGTTGTTTGGGGAAGGTCTCTCGGACCTGGTCTCCACAGCTACTGCTGGAAAGTCAAATTTTTTGCCGTATGTTCCCTCACAGCCTAAGAAAGCACCGTATTACCAAATGCAGTCCTTTCGATCACAAAAAGGCAAGAAAGTCCGGGGTGCGTCCTTTCTTGCCAGAGGCAGGGGCAGAGGAAAGAAGCTGCACAACACTGCTAGTTCCCAGGAACAGAAGTCCTCCCCGGCTTCCACTAAATCCACCGCATGACGCTGGGGCTCCACAGGCGGAGCTAGGCCCGGTGGGGGCGCGTCTCCGAAATTTTAGCCACAAGTGGGTTCACTCCCAGGTGGATCCCTGGGCGATAGAGATTGTGTCTCAGGGATACAAGCTGGAATTCGAAGAGATACCCCCTCACCGATACCTCAAATCGGCCCTGCCAGCTTCCCCCTTAGAGAGGGAAATAGTGTTAGCTGCAATTCACAAATTGTATCTTCAGCAGGTGGTGGTCAAGGTTCCCCTCCTTCAACAAGGAAAGGGTTATTATTCGACCATGTTTGTGGTACCGAAACCGGACGGTTCGGTCAGACCCATATTAAATTTAAAATTCCTGAACATATACCTGAAAAGGTTCAAGTTCAAGATGGAATCGCTCAGAGCGGTCATCGCAAGCCTGGAAGGGGGGGATTTTATGGTGTCTCTGGACATAAAGGATGCTTACCTTCATGTCCCCATTTATCCACCTCATCAGGCGTACCTCAGATTTGTGGTACAGGATTTTCATTACCAATTCCAGACGTTGCCGTTTGGTCTCTCCACGGCACCGAGAATATTTACCAAGGTAATGGCGGAAATGATGGTGCTCCTGCGAAAGCAAGGGGTCACAATTATCCCATACTTGGACGATCTCCTCATAAAGGCGAGGTCCAGAGAGCAGTTGCTGATCAGCGTAGCACGCTCTCGGGAAGTGTTACAACAGCACGGCTGGATTCTAAATATTCCAAAGTCGCAGTTGATTGCTACGACTTGTCTGCCCTTCCTGGGCATGATTCTGGACACAGACCAGAAGAGGGTCTATCTCCCAATGGAGAAGGCTCAGGAGCTCATGACACTGGTCAGAGACCTATTAAAACCAAAACAGGTGTCGGTGCATCACTGCACGCGAGTCCTGGGAAAGATGGTGGCGTCATACGAGGCCATTCCCTTCGGCAGGTTCCATGCGAGGACCTTTCAATGGGATCTGTTGGACAAGTGGTCCGGATCACATCTACAGATGCATCGGCTGATCACCCTATCCCCCAGGGCCAGGGTGTCTCTCCTGTGGTGGCTGCAGAGTGCTCACCTTCTAGAGGGCCGCAGATTCGGCATTCAGGACTGGGTCCTGGGGACCACGGATGCAAGCCTCCGAGGGTGGGGGGCAGTCACACAGGGAAGAAATTTCCAAGGTCTGTGGTCAAGTCAGGAGACTTGCCTTCACATCAATATCCTGGAACTAAGGGCCATATACAATGCCCTAAGTCAAGCGGAAACCCTGCTTCGCGACCAATCGGTGCTGATTCAGTCAGACAACATCACCGCAGTGGCTCATGTAAACCGCCAAGGCGGCACAAGGAGCAGGGTGGCGATGGCGGAAGCCACCAGAATTCTTCGCTGGGCGGAGAATCACGTAAGAGCACTGTCAGCAGTGTTCATTCCGGGAGTGGACAACTGGGAAGCAGACTTCCTCAGCAGGCACGACCTCCACCCGGGAGAGTGGGGATTCCATCAAGAAGTCTTCACGCAGATTTCAAGGCGGTGGGAACTGCCACAGGTGGACATGATGGCATCCCGCCTCAACAAAAAGCTACAGAGATATTGCGCCAGGTCAAGAGACCCTCAGGCGATAGCTGTAGATGCACTAGTGACACCGTGGGTGTTCCAGTCGGTTTATGTATTTCCTCCTCTTCCTCTCATACCAAAGGTGCTGAGAATCATAAGAAAAAGAGTAGTGAGAACAATACTCATTGTTCCGGATTGGCCAAGAAGGACTTGGTATCCGGATCTGCAAGAAATGCTCACAGAGGACCCATGGCCTCTGCCTCTAAGACAGGACTTGTTGCAACAGGGGCCCTGTCTGTTCCAAGACTTACCGCGGCTGCGTTTGACGGCATGGCGGTTGAACGCCGGATCCTAGCAGAAAAAGGCATTCCGGATGAGGTTATTCCTACGCTGATAAAGGCTAGGAAGGACGTGACGGCTAAACATTATCACCGTATATGGCGAAAATATGTTGCTTGGTGTGAGGCCAGGAATGCCCCTACGGAGGAATTCCAGCTGGGCCGTTTCCTTCACTTCCTACAGTCGGGAGTGACTTTGGGCCTGAAATTAGGTTCCATTAAGGTCCAGATTTCGGCTCTATCCATTTTCTTTCAAAAAGATCTGGCTTCTCTTCCTGAAGTCCAGACGTTTGTAAAGGGAGTGCTGCATATTTAGCCCCCTTTTGTGCCTCCAGTGGCACCTTGGGATCTTAACGTGGTGTTGAGTTTCCTGAAGTCACACTGGTTTGAGCCACTCAAAACCGTGGAGTTAAAATTTCTCACGTGGAAGGTGGTCATGCTATTAGCCTTGGCTTCAGCTAGGCGTGTGTCAGAATTAGCGGCTTTGTCACATAAAAGCCCCTATCTGGTTTTCCATATGGACAGGGCAGAATTGCGGACCCGTCCACAATTTCTGCCAAAAGTGGTGTCATCCTTTCATATGAACCAACCTATTGTGGTGCCTGTGGCTACTCGTGACTTGGAAGATTCCGAGTTACTAGATGTGGTCAGGGCTTTGAAGGTTTATGTAGCCAGAACGGCTAGAGTCAGGAAAACTGAGTCGCTGTTTATCCTGTATGCATCCAACAAGCTGGGTGCTCCTGCTTCAAAGCAAACTATTGCTCGCTGGATCTGTAACACGATTCAGCAGGCTCATTCTACGGCTGGTTTGCCGCTTCCAAAATCAGTTAAAGCCCACTCCACAAGGAAGGTGGGCTCTTCTTGGGCGGCTGCCCGAGGGGTCTCGGCATTACAGCTTTGCCGAGCAGCTACTTGGTCAGGTTCGAACACTTTTGCAAAGTTTTACAAGTTTGATACCCTGGCTGAGGAGGACCTTGTGTTTGCTCATTCGGTGCTGCAGAGTCATCCGCACTCTCCCGCCCGTTTGGGAGCTTTGGTATAATCCCCATGGTCCTTAAGGAGTCCCCAGCATCCACTAGGACGTTAGAGAAAATAAGATTTTACTTACCGGTAAATCTATTTCTCGTAGTCCGTAGTGGATGCTGGGCGCCCGTCCCAAGTGCGGACTTCTTCTGCAATACTTGTATATAGTTATTGCTTAAATAAGGGTTATGTTTGGTTGCATCAGGGTTGATCTGATGCTCCGTTGTTGTTCATACTGTTAATTGGGTAAGTTTATCACAAGTTATACGGTGTGACTGGTATGAGTCTTGCCCTGGATTCCAAAATCCTTTCTTTGTACTGTCAGCTCTTCCGGGCACAGTTTCTTTAACTGAGGTCTGGAGGAGGGACATAGAGGGAGGAGCCAGCGCACACCAGTACCCAAATTCTTTCTTAAAGTGCCCTGTCTCCTGCGGAGCCCGTCTATTCCCCATGGTCCTTACGAAGTCCCCAGCATCCACTACGGACTACGAGAAATAGATTTACCGGTAAGTAAAATCTTATTTTTGTTTACACTAAGTACCCATCCCCTAATCAGAGTGTATGTATGCCTTTACATTTATATGTCTCAAAATACCTCTTCTGATTACGTTTCAACTGGCTTTATTCTTTGCAAAATAAATGATATAGATAAGCACTGGGAGATTACAGGTACCCAGAATTCCCCTTCCATACTAGACATACCAATTAAAGAATGGTTTCATTGCCATTTTTAGCACTGTGCAGTCATTTGTCCTGGCAGATGAAATGTTATGATAAAAAGCCCTAAGTACCCTTGGGCTCTACCCCAGGCTGTGAAACTAAAATGCATAGGATTGAGTCAGTGGGCCTAATTCAGATCTGATCGCAGCAGCAAATTTGTTAGCTAACGGGCAAAACCATGTGCACTGCAGGGGAGGCAGATATAACGTGCAGAGAAAGTTAGATTTGGGTGGGGTATATTGTTTCTGTGCAGGGTAAATACTGGCTGCTTTATATTTACACTGCAATTTAGATTTCAGTTTGAACACACCCCACCCAAATCTAACTCTCTCTGCACGTTATATCTGCCACCCCACCCCCCCCCCCCCCCGCACTGCACATGGTTTTGCCCATTAGCTAACAAATTTGCTGCTGCGATCAGATCTGAATTAGGCCCAGTGTCTGGCAAACATAGGGCCTTATTCAGAGTTATGCTGGGTATACACTTGGACAACAGACCTATCTGATGACTGCCAAGTGTATACACACTTACCAATCGTCGGCCTGATGTGTCGTGCCTGACGTCACAACTGGGTGGGCATTTACATGTGCCCACCCAGATGTGATGTTATTCACCAGCAGCCTCTGCCGCAAGTGTACCGCCCGCTCGTACATAGCGCGCGATTTGCAATATCTGTAGATATATATCGTACATCCGCTGTGCTGCACAGCCGTTGCAATACGTCTGTGTACACACCTGCCAACGTGTCCACCATACATCAGCCATTCAATTGGGCAGTGTGTACCCATGTCACTGCAGGTGGGGCAGATGTAAAATGTATAGAGTAGGAAGGGGCATGTCCTAGGGTAGTTCAACATTTCAGTGTAAAGACCAAGCTGCGTATTTGCTCACAAGATCAGTATTTTCCCTGCATGCAAGAAAAAAATAACTGCACATGTACCCCTTTTATTGCTACATGTTTTATTCCAGGAGCAAACTTTTTTTTTTTTTGCTCTTACGCCTGACTCAGAATGGGGTCCAGTGAGTACACAAGAGTGAATATTGATTACTTGAGAATTAGTCATTGTATTAAATACTTCACTTTTAAGGTGTCATTTAATTCTCGGCCATGTGCGTGAAGGCGCATATCACCACGGTATACACTACACATCCATGGGCTGCGGAGGAAAATCTGCGATAGGTGTGGCCATGAGTTTCCGGGGAAACGGCTTAAATTCCAAGAACTGAATTGTCCCCCAATTATATCAAAATAAAATCCAAGGACAGTTAAACAGATTTTCCCATTGCATTACCTTCTGTACATATTCCAGAACTCTTTCTGCATCAGAGGGGCTGAAATGTTTCCCCAGTATAACAGCCAGGGATTTCCAGACAGCGTTCCCCCCGACCTCCACAGACGTTCGCTCCTTCACCATTAGGTTCAGTCTTGAGCCAGGCCCAATGGCGTAAAAAGAAAGACTGTGTTCGTCTGAGGATGACAATCATTAAACGGTTTATTAAAGCACAGCTCATACAAATGAATATGTAAAGTGCGAGCTGCTTGTACATAGGACAGGCACCAACATCTTGGCAATGCGTGACAGTCTGAGGGATCAAGACTTCCCCCTCCCAAACTGCTGAAGCTAGTTAGCGGAGAAAGAACACAGCATTACTAGAACATTATAGGATGTAGTGGATCTATCGACTAAAGCAAATGTAAGCTCACAAACGGTATCCCTGTTTTTCATTTCCAAATGATGCAAGTCTATCGGACTGACGTTGCTATCCAATCAGCAGCTGCGGTATTGCAGAGTGTCCTGTCCCTTTTATAAATGCTATATATAACCGTCAGTAAGCTTTAACCCAGTGACAACAGAGATGTCAAAGGAGGGACATCTTGTTAGTAAACTGAGAGGACTTTTCAAAATGTTGACATATGGCATGTCGACAGTAGGTGTTAGCGTTAACTGTTGACATTGTGGTAGTCTCGACATTTTACAATGTAGTCAACAGTCTGAGTGCTGACACAACATATATGCCTTCATCTCTAGGTAACAGTAATAGTTCAACAAGACAGAGTAAAAGCTGGCATGCCACAAGCCACATACAATTTATATCAAACACTAGGGGGGAATTCAGTTGTTTTGGGCTAATTAATGGGCGCTTGATGGCACAATTTAATTGTTGCTGAGGGTGCCCAAGTTTTTTCTCGCAGCCTCCTGAGGTGGCGAGCAGTAATGTATGGAAAGTCAGTGGTTTTAGTGCTCTAACCAGCAACCAGCATGATAATGGGCACCCGGAACAATTGAATTGCTCTGTTGGGTGCCCATTAATTATCGTGGTGCCCAAAACAAATGTATTCCCACCCAAACTGCGATGTGTATGCCTGCCGTGTTCTGACTGTTTTGAGGTCAGTAATACCCCTTTCACACATGCAGCTATATCCCAGGTTTATGCACGTGAATACGCATCAACCCGGGATTTCTGCATGCGTGAAAGGAAACAACCCAAGTTCACGGCCAGGTTCATGGAGCCGAGACCCGGGAATCTGCCGGCTTGCTAGACCCGGCAAATTTCCGGATCACGTATCTGAAAGCAGCATAAAAAATAAAAATAAGATTTTAAACCTACCGGTAAATCTTTTTCTCGTAGTCCGTAGAGGATGCTGGGGACTCCGTAAGGACCATGGGGATAGACGGGCTCTGCAGGAGACATGGGCACTTTAAGAAAGACTTTAGGACTTGGGTGTGCACTGGCTCCTCCCTCTATGCCCCTCCTCCAGACCTCAGTTAGAGAAACTGTGCCCAGAGGAGACGGACAGTACGAGGAAAGGATTTTTGTTAATCCAAGGGCAAGATTCATACCAGCCACACCAATCACACCGTATAACTTGTGATAACTACCCAGTTAACAGTATGAAAAACAACATAGCATCAGTCCAAGACCGATGAAACTATAACATAACCCTTATGTAAGCAATAACTATATACAAGTCTTGCAGAAGAAGTCCGCACTTGGGACGGGCGCCCAGCATCCTCTACGGACTACGAGAAAAAGATTTACCGGTAGGTTTAAAATCTTATTTTCTCTTACGTCCTAGAGGATGTTGGGGACTCCGTAAGGACCATGGGGATTATACCAAAGCTCCCAAACGGGCGGGAGAGTGCGGATGACTCTGCAGCACCGATTGAGCAAACAGGAGGTCCTCCTCAGCCAGGGTATCAAATTTGTAGAATTTTGCAAACGTGTTTGCCCCTGACCAAGTAGCCGCTCGGCACAGCTGTAGAGTCGAGACCCCACGGGCAGCCACCCAAGAAGAGCCCACTTTCCTTCGATTTAGGTAACGGCAATCCAGCCGCCGTATGCGCCTGCTGAATCGTATTACAGATCCAGCGAGCAATAGTCTGCTTTGAAGCAGGAGCGCCAACCTTGTTGGCTGCATACAGGATAAACCGTCCTGGCCACGTAAATTTTCAAAGCCCTGACTAAATCCAGAGACTCGGAATCCCCCAAGTCCTGTGCAGCCACCGGCACCACAATAGGTTGGTTCATATGAAAGGATGACACCACCTTAGGCAAGAATTGAGGACGGGTCCGCAATTCCGCCCTATCCATATGGAAAACTAGATAGGGGATTTGTGGGACAAAGCTGCCAATTCTGACACTCGCCTAGCCGAAGCTAAGGCCAACAACATGACCACCTTCCAAGTGAGATATTTTAACTCTACTGTCTGAAGTGGTTCAAACCAGTGCGACTTAAGGAAACTCTAAACCACGTTAAGGTCCCAAGGCGCCACCAGAGGCACAAAAGGGGGCTGAATATGAAGCACTCCCTTTACAAAAGTTTGTATTTCAGGAAGCGAAGCCAATTCTCTTTGAAAGAAAATGGATAATGCCGAAATCTGAACCTTAATGGAGCCTAATTTTAGGCCCAAATCCACTCCAGTTTGTAGGAAGTGAAGGAAACGGCCCAGATGGAATTCTTCCGTAGGAGCATTCCTGGTCTCACACCATGAAACATATTTTCGCCATATACGGTGATAATGTTTAGCTGTCACATCATTCCTAGCCTTTATTAGAGTAGGAATGACCTCATCCGGAATGCCCATTTCCGCTAGGATCCGGCGTTCAACCGCCATGCCGTCAAACGCAGCCGCGGTAAGTCTTGGAACAGACAGGGCCCCTGTTGCAACAGGTTCTGTCTTAGAGGAAGAGGCCACGGATCTTCTGTGAGCATCTCCTGCAATTCTGGATACCAGGCCCTTCGTGGCCAATCTGGAACAATGAGAATTGTCCGAACACCTCCTTTTCTTATTATCCTCAACACCTTTGGGATGAGAGGAAGAGGAGGAAACACATATACTGAGTGGAACACCACCGGTGTCACTAGTGCGTCCACCGCCACCGCCTGAGGGTCTCCTGACCTGGCGCAATACCTTTGCAGTTTTTTGTTTAGGCGGGACGCCATCATGTCTATCTGGGGCAGGCCCCACTGGTTTGCAATCTGTGTGAAGACTTCCTGATGAAGTCCCCACTCTCCCGGATGCAGGTCGTGCCTGCTGAGGAAGTCTGCTTCCCAGTTGTCCACTCCCGGAATGAACACTGCTGATAGGGCGCTTACATGGTTTTCCGCCCAGCGCAGAATCCTTGTGGCTTCCGCCATTGCCACTCTGCTCTTTGTGCCGCCTTGGCGGTTCACATGAGCCACTGCGGTGATGTTGTCTGACTGGATCAGAACTGGTAAGTCGCGAAGCAAAGTCTCCGCTTGACGAAGGGCATTGAATATGGCCCTCAGCTCCAGGACGTTGATGTGAAGACAGGTCTCCTGACTTGACCACAGACCCTGGAAATTCCTTCCTTGCGTGACTGCACCCCAACCTCGGAGGCTCGCGTCCGTGGTCACCAGGACCCAGTCCTGAATGCCGAATCTGCGGCCCTCCAGAAGGTGGGCGCTCTGCAGCCACCACAGGAGAGACACCCTGGCCCTGGGGGACAGGGTTATCAACCGATGCATTTGTAGATGCGACCCGGACCATTTGTCCAGTAGGTCCCATTGGAAGGTCCGTGCATGGAACCTGCCGAAGGGAATGACCTCGTAAGATGCCACCATCTTTCCCAGGACTCGCGTGCAGTGATGCACTGACAACTTTTTCGGTTTCAATAGGTTCCTGACCAAAGTCACGAGTTCTTGAGCCTTTTCTATCGGCAGATACACCCTTTTCTGGTCCATATCCAGAATCAGAAGGGTAGACGAGTCGTAGGAACCAGCTGCGACTTCGGGATATTGAGAATCCAGCCGTGTTGCTGTAACACCTTCAGTGAAAGTGACACGCTTTTCAGTAATTTTTCTCTTGATCTCGCTTTTATGAGGAGATCGTCCAAGTAAGGGATAATTGTGACACCTTGCTTGCGCAGGAGCACCATCATTTCCGCCATTACCTTGGTGAAAATTCTCGGGGCCGTGGAAAGCCCAAACGGCAACGTCTGAAATTGGTAATAACAATCCAGTACCGCAAATCTCAGGTATGCCTGATGAGGTGGATATATGGGAACATGAAGTTATGCATCCTTTATGTCCAGAGATACCATAAAATCTCCCCCTTCCAGGCTTGCGATGACCGCCCTGAGCGATTCCATCTTGAATTTAAACCTTTTCAAGTATAGGTTCAAAGATTTTAAATTTAAAATGGGTCTGACCGAACCGTCCGGTTTCGGGACCACAAACAGGGTTGAGTAATATCCCCTGCCCTGTTGAAGCGGGGGAACCTTGACCACCACATGTTGAAGATACAATTTGTCTATTGCATTTAACACTATCTCCCGTTCCTGGGGAGACGTAAGCAGAGCCGATTTGAAAAACCGGCGAGAGGGCACCTCTTCGAATTTCAGCTTGTAACCCTGGGAAACAATTTCTATTGCCCAGGGATCCACCCGTGAGTGAACCCAGATGTGGCTGAAAAGTCGAAGACGTGCCCCCACTGGGCCGGACTCCCTCAGTGGAGCCCCAGCGTCATGCGGTGGATTTAGCAGAGGCCGGGGAGGACTTTTGTTCCTGGGAACTAGCTGTGTTGTGCAGCTTTTTCCCTCTGCCCTTACCTCTGGCAAGACAGGACGATCCACGGCCCTTCTTGTTTCTATTTGATCGAAAGGACTGCATTTGATAATGCGGTGCTTTTTTAGGTTGTGAGGGAATATAAGGTAAAAAATTTGATTTGCCTGCCGTAGCAGTGGAGACCAGGTCCGAGAGACCTTCCCCAAACAATTCCTCACCCCTGTAAGGTAAAACCTCCATATGCCTTTTTGAGTCGGCATCACCTGTCCATTGTTTAGTCCAAAGGACTCTTCTAGCAGAGATCGACATAGCGTTGATTCTCGAACCCAATAGACCAATGTCTCTTTGAGCATCTCTCATATATAAGACAGCATCTTTTATATGTCCTAGGGTCAATAAGATGGTATCCTTATCCAGGGTATCAAATTCCGCTGATAAGGTATCTGTCCATGCTGCTACAGCACTACACACCCATGCCGACGCAATAGCCGGTCTGAGTAAGGTACCTGAATGTGTATAAATGGACTTCAGGGTAACTTCCTGCTTGCGATCCGCAGGATCCCTGAGGGTAGCCGTATCTTGGGAAGGCAGCGCTACCTTTTTGGACAAGCGTGTCAAAGCTTTATCCACCCTAGGGGATGATTCCCACCGTATCCTGTCCATTGGCGGGAAAGGATACGCCATAAGAATCCTTTTGGGAATCTGCAGTTTCTTGTCTGGAGATTCCCAAGCTTTTTCACATAACTCGTTCAGCTCATGTGAGGAGGGAAAAGTTACCTCAGTTTTCTTTCCCTTATACATGTGTACCCTCATGTCAGGGACAGGAGGTTCCTCTGTGATATGCAAAACATCTTTTATTGCAATAATCATATATCGAATACATTTAGCCACTTTTGGCTGTAATTTTGCATCATCATATTCGACACTGGAGTCAGAATCCGTGTCGGTATCCGTGTCAACTATTTGGGATAGTGGGCGCTTTTGGGACCCTGAAGGTCCCTGCGACATAGGTACAGGCATGGGTTGACTCCCTGACTGTTCCCTAGCCTCAGCTTTATCCAATCTTTTGTGCAATAAATTTACATTGGCACTTAAAACATTCCACATATCCATCCAGTCAGGTGTCGGTGCCGTCGACGACAACACCACATTCATTTGCTCTTCCTCCTCCCTCGAAAAGCCTTCAACCTCAGACATGTCGACACACACGTACCGACACACCACACACTCAGGGAACCCTCTTATCTGAGGACAGTTCCCCCACAAGGCCCTTAGGAGAGACAGAGAGAGAGTATGCCAGCACACACCCCAGCGCTATAATACCCAGGACAAAAACACAATATGTATGTTTACCCAGATAGCGCTTTTATGCTCAATGCGCCAGTTATGTGCCCCCCCTCTACTTTAAAACCTTCTTGTCACCGTGATCTAAGCAGGGGAGAGTCCGGGGAGCTTCCTCTCAGCGGTGCTGTGGAGAAAAAATGGCGCTGCGAGTGCTGAGGGAGAAGCCCCGCCCCCTCGGCGGCGGGCTTCTGTCCCGCTCTAAATTACAAACTTTGGCGGGGGCTCGTGGGTATATACAGTGGCCAGCTGTATATACCCTTCTTTTTCCAGGAGAGGTTAAATTGCTGCCCAGGGCGCACCCCCTGCGCCCTGCACCCTTACAGTGACCGAGTATGTGAGGTGAATGGGAGCAATGGCGCACAGCTGCAGTGCTGTGCGGTACCTCAGCAAAGAACAGTGAAGTCTTCTGCCACCTCTGATGTCTTCTAATTTCTCATACTCACGTGGCTTCTACCTTCAGGCTCTGTGAGGAGGACGGCGGCGCGGCTCCGGGACGGACGGCGAGGGCGAGATCCTGCGTACGATCCCTCTGGAGCTAATGGTGTCCAGTAGCCTAAGAAGCAGGACCTATCTTCAGAGAGTAGGGCTGCTTCTCTCTCCTCAGTCCCACGATGCAGGGAGTCTGTTGCCAGCAGAGCTCCCTGAAAATAAAAAACCTAACAAAATACTTTCTATCAGAAAACTCAGGAGAGCTCACTGAAAAGCACCCAGTCTCCACTGGGCACAGTAATCAACTGAGGTCTGGAGGAGGGACATAGAGGGAGGAGCCAGTGCACACCCAAGTCCTAAAGTCTTTCTTAAAGTGCCCATGTCTCCTGCGGAGCCCGTCTATCCCCATGGTCCTTACGGAGTCCCCAGCATCCTCTTGGACGTAAGAGAAAAAGGGTTTATTAAAATGTATAAAATCTAGCGATTGGTACTATACCTGACAGGGCTTTGCCCCTGAACAACAACCGCTGCTGCGACACTGGCACCTGCAGCTTCTCTTCCACCAGTCTCTTCACTGCAAGAATGGTGTCACTCTCAGAGACCTGTCACATTGAAAACAAAAGACTTGTGAAATGTTGTTGGTCTAGAATATGAGATCTGGCATACAGGTGTTCAGCACACAAAGCAAAATAAAAATATTTCTGATTTTAGGATGAAACAAAATACAACTCTCTTTACCCCTCTCACATTCTTACATCCAACCTACAAATGATGTGGGAAGGGGTGTCGCGCATACTTGCTACAGTCTGAGATTACTGCCTGGAGAGAAGACGACTCTCTCGCATCCCGTCACTACCCCACTGCAGTGGGCAGGGCCTTGATTCACTGGAAATGTCACCATTACTCTCTGCTGCTAAACGCAATGAATGGTGGCATTTTAAGCAGGGGCTGTGGACACAAATCCCATTGTCACACCCGAAGCAGCTGCCCCTTGGAACACAGATGCAGAATCTCCTGGAGGGAAGGCTAAAACAGGTAGGTAAGTATGGTGTAGAGGGAAAGGTGGTTTGAACTGGGGGTATTTCTCTGCAATGTGTGGTTTGCAATGGGGCAGGGGGCAGAACCATTAGGTACAGTATATTCTACCATACAGGTTTGCCACCTTTAAAAGAAAAATAGGATTTTAATTACCTACCGGTAAATCCTTTTCTCGTAGTCCGTAGGGGATACTGGGAATCCATTTAGTGCCATGGGGTATAGACGGGTCCACTTGGAGCCATAGGCACTATAGAAGTTTGATAACGTGTGCTGGCTCCTCCCTCTATGCCCCTCCTACCAGACTCAGTCTAGGAAACTGTGCCAGAGGAGACGGACCAGCGCCGTAACTACCTATGTGCCAGGTGTGCCTGGCACACAGCGCAGTTACACTGAGGGCGCACGGCGAGCGGCATGAAATGAGTCAAATTGACTCATTACATGCCGCCTCTGCTGGGTGCCGTGCGCCGCGCTGTGTAGGAGAGAGCAGCACCGGAGGCAGAGAAGGAGGAGGAAGGAGGGGGACTTGAGCCGCAGCAGCGCTATGTCATTGGTAGCTGCGCCGCTGCAGCACTCCCCTCTCCTTCTGTACTGGCTGCCCGGCGCTGCTGTGAATGCTGGGATGCGGTACCCGCATCCCAGCATTCTCAGCTGCGGCCAGCCAATACGGAAGGAGAGGGGAGTGCTGCAGCTGCGCCGCTACCAATGACATAGCGCTGCTGCGGCTCAAGTCCCCCTCCCTCCTCCTCCTTCTCCACTGCGGCTGCCCAGGATCTCTGCCAGCACGAGGAGCCTGAGAGATGGTAAGTATATAGCTCTCTCTCTTTCTCTCTCCCCTTCTGTCTCTCTCTCTCTCTCTCTCTCTCTGGTGTCTGTCTTCCGCAATGTGTAAAAAGGGGGACTGGCTGCCGCAATGTGTAAAAAGGGGGACTGTCTGCCGCAATGTGTAAAAAGGGGGACTGGCTGCCGTAATGTGTAAAAAGGGGGACGCTGTCTGCCATAATGTGTACAAAAAGGGGACGCTGTCTGCCGTAATGTGTAATAAGGGGGATGTTGTCTGCCGTAATGTGTAAAAAGGGGGATGTTGTCTGCCGTAATGTGTAAAAAGGGGGACGTTGTCTGCCGTAACGTGTAAAAAGGGGGACGTTGTCTGCCGTAATGTGTAAAAAGGTGGACGCTGTCTGCTGTAATGTGTAAAAAAGGGGATGCCGTCTGCCGTAATGTGTAATAAGGGGGACTGTCTGCCGTAATGTGTAATAAGGGGGACGCTGTTTGTCGTAATGTGTAATAAGGGGGACGCTGTCTGCCGTAATGTGTAAAAAAGGGGATGCCGTCTGCCGTAATGTGTAATAAGGGGGACTGTCTGCCGTAATGTGGAAAAAGGGGGACACTGTCTGCCGTAATGTGTAAAAAGGCATGCCTTCTGCCGTAATTTGTAAAAAGGGGCTCTACCCGGTGTAGTGGCTCTACTGTGCAGCGTAATTTGAATAATGGAGACTACTATGCACCGTAGTATGAATTGGCATTATTTTGTGGCCACGCCCCTTCCCCACGAAGCCACGCCCCTATATATTTTTTGCGTGCCTGAGGCGCGCACTGCTCCTGTCTTGCGTAGGGGGGGGGGGGGCGCGCCAATGCCATTTCTTGCACACAGCGCCAAAATACCTAGTTACGGCACTGAGACGGACATACTTTGAGAGAAGGATATAGATAAGGAAAGTGATGAGATTTCGAACCAGCACAACCAGAACAAGAGAAAGCCATGCTAACCAAACTTGAAAACCGGTACAGCAACAGCTGAACCAAACAACAGTAGTTAAACAAGTAATCGTGCAGGAAGAACGAAGCACTGAGCGGGCGCCCTGTATCCCCTACTAACTACGAGAAAAGGATTTACCGGTAGGTAATTAAAACAGGATTTTGGTACTTACCGATAAATCCCTTTCTCCGATTCCACAGGGGCCACTGGAGCGTAGTTACAATGGGGATATAGTAGGCAGTAATTGGGAGCTGGCACTTTAAAATTCTCAACCTGTGGCTAGCTCCTCCCCTACTATCTCCCCTCCAAGCCAGTCTACGTAAAACTGTGCCCGATGAGAGATGGAATAAACAAACCTTAAGGTAGAGGAGGTTAATGACGCCCTGTAAACCAGGATAACCCAAACTAAACCTGGAACAGAACCTGACAAAAAACCAGGCTAGCCTGAACTCAACAAGCAGTCATATGGTGATCTGCAAACCGTTAAGCAAAAAACAAGGAGGAACAGCGCTGGGCGGGCGTCCAGTGGCCCCTGTGGAATCGGAGAAAGGGATTTATCGGTAAGTACCAAAATCCTGTTTTCTCCTTCATCCACTAGGGGCCACTGGAGCGTAGTTACAATGGGGACGTCCCAGAGCTCCCAAAAACGGGCGGGAGAGCGCTGCGAGTCCTGTAAAAACTGCTCGGCCAAATTGTGATGCAGAGGCCGCAAAAGTGTCAAACTTGTAGAATTTGACAATAGGAATGTCAGTCCGACCAAGTAGCCGCCCGACAAACTATTTATGGAGACCCCACGGGCAGCCGCCCACAAAGGTCTTACCACGCGCGTTAAGTGCGCTGAAATGGAATACGGAGGCTCCCTAGCAACCTCCAAGAAGACTGTCTGATGGTTAGATGTATCCAACGGCCCAGCGTATGTTGGGACCCCGGCTATTTAGCACGGGAGCATTGTACAGCACCAAGAAGAAAACACTTTGTCGAATAGCCGAAGACCTCTGTAGGGAGAGTCGGCGAGCCATGACAACATTCAAAGAGGACCAAAAAACACTAGTGTCAGATTTGTCGGAAAAATGGACATCCCCTCAGGAAGAAACGACCGCTGAGACCGAAACTCAGCCGGGGGAGATGCCATAGAGCACTCCCTGAAAAAGAGGCCGAACCTACGGCCGCTAGGCTAATCTCTTTTGGAAGAAAACCGAAAAAAACAGAGACCTAAAATTCAGGTCAGTGTGGTATGAAGCGCAGCGGAGCAAAACCTCCCAGAGAAACCAAAGATGACGGCTGAATGGTAACTGAAAGAAGGGGAAAACCCCTTTTATGCTTATTATGTCCGATACAGTTTTCCAAAAGTGGCAAAAGCGAGAAGAGGTAACAGACTTCTGAAATCGGGGCCCGGTAGGCCTAACCAACCTAGGGAACTACTCCCTTCTGAGGTCTCGTGAACAGTCACACGGTTACACGGAACCAGTGTAAGATTGAACAAGGAAAAGTTGTTGAAGTGGACAGTCCAGTCGAGGTAGTAGCATAGGCTCCTCTACTGACAACAGGTGTATCTGTATCTTCAAGACATCTGTGGCCCAACCAGAGCCACCGAGAGGACTAGCACGCATAATCCCCTCCTGTGTTACCGAACCGGAGGTAGAAATTAAAAAGGGAGGCCGGATAGAATAACCAGAAAACTCCCCGGAGCCCTGAGGGCCTCCTCGGCTACTGCCCGAGCTCACGCCCGAGAGTAGTAAAGGGTTAAAAAGTCAGTCAGAACGCCCTGAGGTCGATCCGAAATCTCCGCCCACAGCGGACCAGCTGACAAAACTCCGGGGAATGTTTTCTCCCCCGGGAGTCTGACCTGGTGGCTTGACCCGGAAAGAAGATTGTTGTCCCCCGCTCAGAGAGGGATGTTGTCCCCCGTTCAGAGAGGAATGTTGTCCCCCGCTCAGAGAGGAATGGAGGCGACCACTCCTTGCGTCGCAACTTGACTGAAGGAATAGAGTACCTGGTGCCGAGGAAGGAAAAATCCTCTGACGGACCAAGTTGAGAAACGTCTATGAGGAGCATAAATTGGATCTGTGTTGAACCATAAGCTCCTGGATCCTCCGGATATTCAGAAGCCACCTAATGTACAGAGTGGGAAAGCAGCAGTAGATTGTCCATTTAGGGAACCAACGTCACCTTCTGCCCTTGAAAGAGTTATTCTGTGATCTTCCTGAACTCTGTGGGAGCGGAAGAGATACCGAGAGGAAAGGACTGACAGTGAAAATGAGAATCCTGTAATGTGAATCTGAGAAAAGCCCGTCCAACTGAAATCAGTAAACAGGCATCTCTGAAGACAAGGGACACGTAAAAACTCCCTTTCTTGTTCAAAAAAAAAATAGCAATCACAGACTGAAAGGATTGTAAGGCCAGAATAGGTCTGGCCGAGCCAACTGGCTTCGGAACGTGAGAAGAAAACAAAGGCCTGAGAACTGTCCCGATTCAAATGATATGTGAAAAACAGGGATCAACACTCTTTGCGGTTAGAAGCATATGGAGCGCCGCCTGCAGTATGACTCTTGTCATCGTAAATCGGCCGCCCCCTGCCGAGGGACTCCTGAGATGGTTGTTCCGAAATCTAGTTTGCCCCAGCCTTCTCAGTTCTTCCCATAGGACCACCGACCTGCGCCTACCCTGGGACCCTCCAGGTGGTAGGAAAGTCTGACCTGTAGTGGGTTTATAAGGATGATGCTGAACCTCTGCTTCAGCTCTTTTTTTTTTTTTTTTTTTTTGAGATCCCCTGGCGACTGAAATATCGCCCGTGTGGAGTCGAAAGTTTCCGAAGGGTCACGGAAAAATCTAAAGGAAAGACCGGTAACGGTCTGTCTTGGAGCTGGGGCAGTATTAGGAGAAAGCAAAGTGGACTTACCTCCAATGGTTCAAGAAATCCTGCAGAAAGTTCCTTCCCCTGAACCATCTGCCCCGTAGGATTACATGTTCACCTGTCACAGTCGCAGCCCCAGAGGTCGACGGTTTAAGACAGCCCAAGCGAAAATGCAGGGTCCGAGTCTGCAGACGTGGTGACCTTCAAAGATCATAGAGCAGAATCGTGATTCGGACCTGTACCAAAGTATCAATTGATCCTGATGTGAAACATCCTGTAACCTAGAGGACAATTGTTCCACAACCTACCTGTTCCGGACAAGGTAGAAACATGCTGCCGTATATGTCTTCGATGGGTCCCTGAACAAGGTTGCTCAGGAAAACGGCAGCTTGTTGGACCGGCGGTACATCGAGGGGTATATCCTAGAAAGGTTCTGATACCATCTCCTGACGACTGTGGGAAGAGGGTAGGGAAAACAAACATTGTTTGATACCTGATTTTGTGTGTTCGGGTGTCTGACGGCCGCCTACCGGAGCCTGCCCAGCTCATCCGAGACTGGGCCAGTCGCTGTCATTTCGTCATTGGCGTCGAACCCTGATGGACTTGACGTGTCCGCCTCCTTTACCTGCAGTACCAGACGAACTGCTGTATAATGCACCTGGATATTCTGAGACACTGGTTCAGACTCCACAGAAAACAGACATCATTAGTATTGTAACCTGGAAGGTTAGCAAGGTTCCTTTAGAAACCTGGAGAGGTGAAATGACGTACAAGATCTCTGGTTAATAGTGACATTACCTGTATAATCTGAGCTGTTCAACAGGAGTGTCCTGCAGGCGCGTGGAGGGCTCTGCAGATGGCTCCACCGCATACTTCACACCTAAGAGGGAATTCTTTAACTATCCCAGGTGAGAGGAGAAAAGGTGGGTTAAAGAAACACAGCCATATGTAAAGTCTGCACTATAATATATAGTGACCGACATCAAATAAACTTTCTGGAGCAGCGGAGACCTGAACCAGTAGCGCTGCGCTGTGGGACAGGAGTCTTAGCCCTAGGCTATAGGGGCTCCCCTTAAAGTTTCTTTATTTTCAAACCCTGGTCCCCCTGTACAGATACCCGCTACTAGCGTACTGAGCCGCAGCGCTATTTGTCTGATGCCTTACACGCATTCCCCAAATTACAAATAGCATTAGTAACTAGCCAAGGAATAATAAAGGGAAGACCACACTGTATGTAGTGTACCGCTAAATTTAGGTGCACCAGATGTTTCTCGGAGGTTCCGCTGGCTTTTCAAAATGGTGACCAGACTGTGAGAAAAGATGGGGGAAATTGTTATGTGGCAAGGAGGTATTTTGTTATTAGAAAACATTGCGGAAGTGGTTTGTTTTATCTTAAAGATGTATGTGGACACCTCTGTACAAACTACACAAAAGTAGGGCACTGGTAGGAACCAGACCCACGCCCTCCATGCCGCAAGGCAGCAACGCCAACCACCACACCATCCGCACTGCCCTATATACGGCATTGTATGCATATATCTATATACATACCTCCACACATCTATATATATATATATTCATACATACACATCTATATATATATATATATATATACACACCCACAGTGAATCCAACCCTGTATGTGAACCCATTAGGGTAGATAAATACTGTAGTATATGTATGGTAAATAAATTGTGCACATTTTTGAATCATTATGAGATGAGCCCCAGCTCCTGTAATAGAGCAGGCTCCTGTATGAAATGCCTGTCAGAGGACTCTCCTGCAGGGAGGAATGTCAGCAACTCCCTGCACAGAAAATTTAAAAACCCCCCCTGAGACAGGATTTGTGTCTAGAGGCAGTGAACGCTGCGATCCGCCGCCGGGAGCCCGCTGAGCAAAGCGGGAATAGCCTTCACCCCCACATCCTACCTTTATCCTCCCTGAACAGCCCGGAGAGGGAAGGGAGCTTGCAGCGGCCGGGGAGCGGTGTGACAGTGCAGCGGCGTGTCCTGTAGCGGCCGGGGGACGGAGTGCGCTTAGCCCGCCGAACAGAGCGGGAGTTAGCTCCGCCCCCTCCGCTTCGGCGCCAAATTTAAACCTGCTCTACCATAAGCGGGAAGCGCCCTGTATCTCCCCGGCCGCTTGTAAGCTGTGGCCGGGGAGCGTTTCATGCACCGAGTCCCATGTGACCTTGTGTGCCAGAGTCTGGAGCCTAGCTGTGTGAGCAATAATGACTCACTTTTGCAAATAATAATGTGCTAAGTATGCTCCTTAGACTCTGGCATACAGCTTCTATTCTCACTGTGTATCCCCCGGCTGCCTTCTGCAGCCGGGTAGTGAAGAGCGCTGAGCCCGCTTACAGAGCGGGCTGAAGCTCCGCCCCCCATATAATGGCGCCAAGTTCAAATTATTAAGCGCCTTTGATGCACTCCAGCCTTCTATGACTGGAGTATAGGGGACCATACCTATGTTGAAAACTGAAACTGTTTAATTCTGGTCAGGATTATATGGAACGCTTCAAGAATTTGCATGTCATCCTTGCACAGGGCTCATGCTGCGCAGGGGCTTTGCTAAACTTCTCTATATCGTTCCAATTTAGTGCTGCCGAAGCAAGCACTTCAAACACATGATAAAACATACATCAGTGACAAGGGGGGATGTTTGTACTCACCACACTTTAGGCGTACTCCAACTCGACCCCGAGGCTCCGACACACGCCGCACGCAGCGGTGTCCGGTCCCTTTTGTACTCATCTTCTGATGGAGTGGCCCCGACACGAGCCGCACGCAGCGGTGTCCGGCCATTTTTGATACTCACCGCTGCCATGCTGCCGGAATCTTCTGCTGGATGGAGTGGCCGCGACACGCGCCGCACGCAGCGGTGTCCGCCGACTCAGGAGAGCTCAGTGTCTCCCTCAGCCGGGGCCCATCCCTAGCCGCACGCAGCTGCGATGGGACCCCGCCGGCAGCTCCCACGGTGCAGACTGGCAGTGGCAGAGCTGCCAGTCTGTGAGTGTAAGAAAGAAAAATAAAATAATAAAGAAAAAAGAAAAATTTCTTCAGCTAAACCCAAGTGAACCAGCTCACATCGGGCACATACTAAGACTGGCTTGGAGGGGAGATAGTAGGGGAGGAGCTAGCCACAGGTTGAGAATTTTAAAGTGCCAGCTCCCAATTACTGCCTACTATATCCCCATTGTAACTACGCTCCAGTGGCCCCTAGTGGATGAAGGAGAAAATCCTATTTTCTCTTACGTCCTAGGGCAGAGGGTCCCAAACGTGGTCCTCAAGGCACCCCAACAGTCCAGGTTTTAGGTATATCCATGGCTCAGCACAGATGGTTAAATCAAAATGACTAAGGTGCTAATTAAGTCACCTGTGGCCAAGCATGGATACATTTAAAACCAGGACAGTCAGGGTGCCTTGACGACCGCGTTTGGGAACCTCTGTCCTAGGGGATAATGGGAATCCATTTAGTACCATGGGGAAGTACCAAAGCTCCCAAGCCGGGTGAGAGAGTGCTGAGTTTCCTGCAGAACTGACTGACCAAACTGAAGGTCCTCAGAAGCCAAGGTATCGAACTTGTAAAACTTGGCAAACGTGTTCGAACTCGACCAAGTAGCTGCTCGGCAGAGATGTAATGCCGAGACACCCCGGGCAGCCGCCCAAGAGGAAACCACCGACCTAATAGAGTGGGCCTGTACAGATTTTGGAATCGGCAAGCCTGCCATGGAATAAGCATGCTGGATAGTAAGCCTGATCCAGCGAGCAATTGACTGCTTTGAAGTAGGACACCCAATCTTGTTGGCATCATTTAGAACGAACAGCGAGTCCGATCTCCTGTGACGAGCAGCTCGCTTTACATATACCTTCAAAGCCCTTACCACGTCCAAGGACTTTGAAGAAACACAGAAACCACCTTAGGAAGGAATTGCTGACGAGTCCTGAGTTCAGCTCTGTCCTCATGGAAAATCAAGTAGGGGCTCTTGTGAATCAACGCCCCCAGCTCCGACACGCGCCTTGCCGAAGCTAAGGCCAACAGTGTGACGGTCTTCCATGTAAGATACTTTACGTCTACCTCCTGTAACGGTTCAAACCAATCCGATTGGAGGAATGCCAGACCCAAATTGAGATCCCAAGGTGCCGTGGGAGGCACATAGGGAGGTTGGTTGTGAAGAACACCTTTCAAGAACGTCTGGATCTCAGGGAGAGACTCCTTGTTTCTAAAAGAAAATAGACAAGGCAGAAATTTGAACTTGGAGCCTAGGCATAGGCCCACGTAAACACCCGACTGCAGAAAAAGCAGGAAACGTCCCAGATGAAATTCCACCGTGGAATAGTGTCTGCTCTCACACCAAGAGGCATTTTTTTTCCAGAAACAATGGTAATGCTTTGACGTTACCCCCTTCATGGCCTGGATCATAGTTGGGATGACCTTGTCAGGAATCCCTCTCCTAGCTAGAATCAGCCATTCAACTTCCATGCCGTCAAACGTAGCCGTGGTAAGTCTATATAAACGAACGGGCCCTGTTGCAGAAGATCCTCTCAAAGAGGTAGAGGCCACAGATCTTCTATTAGCATCTCGAGAAGATCCGCATACCAGGCCCTTCGCGACCAGTCTGGAGCAATGAGGATTGCTTGAACTCTTTCCCTTTTTATTCTTTTGAGAATTCTTGGGATCAGAGGAATGGGAGGATACAAGTACACCAGCTAGTAGACCCACAAAGTACTTAGGGCGTCGACCACTACAGCTTGTGGGTCCCCCAACCTGGAACAATACCTCTTGAGCTTCTTGTTGAGTCAAGAGGCCATCATGTCGATTTGTGGATACCCCCACCGACGTGTCAACCACTGGAACACCTCTGCGTGGAGGACCCATTTCCCCAGGTGCAGGTCGTGTCTGCTGAGGAAATCTGCTTCCCAGTTGTCTACGCCCAGAATGAAGATCACCGACAACACCGCAGCGTGTTTTTCTGCCCAGAGGAGAATTCTTGACACCTCTGACATTGCGGCTCTGCTTTTCGTTCCGCCCTGTCGGTTTATGTACGTTACCACTGTCACATTGTCCGACTGGACTTGAATGGCCTGATTCTGAAGAAGAGGTGAGGCCTGCAGAAGGGCGTTGTGAATAGCCCTGAGTTCCAGGATGTTTACTGGAAGGATGACTTACTGACTTGACCATCTTCTCTGAAACTGTATGACTGCACCCCAACCACTGAGGCTTGCGTCTGTGGTTACAAGAATCCAATTCTGAATCCCAAACCTTCGACCCTCCACTAGGTGAGACGTTTGTAACCACCACAGGAGGGAGATCCTGGCTTTCGGGCGACAGACGAATCCTCTGGTGCATGTGAAGATGCGATCCGGACCATTTGTCCAACAGATCCATCTGGAAGGGCCTGCATGAAACCTTCCGTACTGAATTGCTTTGTAAGAAACCACCATTTTCCCCAGAAAGCGGATGCATAAAAGCTAAAATTATTATCCTGCACCGGATATTTGATATCTATTGAACATCTTTTACTGAAAACCAGCTACTCTTGGTACTAAGGACGATCCTATCTGAGTCATGAACAGGCTGGAGGTGCTCCTGGAATTATGAAAAACTCATATTCAAAAATGTTGTGGGGACTAGCCCCAAAGAAAATTCCTTTTTTGGAGCACTCTTTTGAAAAAATTAGTGATATAGTATATAGAGGGTTAATGAATAGTATTAAAACTTAACTTTTATTTCTTACCTATCTAAAATAAAAGGGAGAGTGTTCAAACGCATCTAATATCAGACACTGAGGTGATTATCACCCGTATTCAGTGAATGTCCCTGTCTCCCGTAGTGTCAAATCATGGATAAACAATTGTGTTCATACAATAACTTATTACTTTTATTTTTCCTTTGCTTAAAAATAATTTCAAGGCTCTATAGTTGCTAATGGAATCACAGCATATTTATGGAATCGCAGCATATTTCGTATATGTCTCTAGGACTTTCAGTCCTTATTCAAACGCACTCTCTGTGTAACCATACATATATTGTCTGGGTAAATTTTAAAGGAAAAAGATTTTATACACATCATGCAGTGGCATTGGATTATAAACCACTCCCTGGCTACAATTTACATATAACCCATCACTTTATTAGCTCAGCAGTGTTCCTGATCACATTCTCAGCTTGAATGAAACTTAGTTGCCAAATGGCAAACTGTTGCAAAGCTAAATATTTTCAAAACACTCTGGTTACAGACAAATACAATGTATGTTTAGCATGTGTCTTTGAAATTAGCAATCATCCTTGAGGTGGACACCATGCGTATGTCATGTGACTCTAATAAATACAAGTCATAAATGGCATTCGGTTCAAAATCACTCTCTAAACGTTTTTTCACAATTCTCATATGGCACATCACTTTGTCAGCTCTGCAGTATTCCTGAGCCCATTCTCAGCTCAAATGAAACTAAGTTGCCACTGGCAGATTAATGCAAAATCTAATTTCTCCCCACAGTGTTTCTAAATAAGACCACACACGGCCTCACAATTTCTTATAGAGACACTTATACCCATCACATGTAATATATTGCACTGAAACATATCATTGCCCATAAATATTGTAGAATGTCATTTTTTTTGGCAGACATATACCTCCTTATTCAATTTCAATAGGAGCATATCAAACCGTGAATTATCACATGAAAAATCATATATCTGGACTTTATCACGTACGGTATGCGGTGAGGGACAAAATGTCACCTTATCTTTCACCGTCATACCAGTGTGATTTGTCTGAAAAACATTTAGTCAATTAGGACCATAGGTGCACCTCTGTTAATTTATTATCATAAGGCCTCAATTTTAAATTTTTTACTATGAATTGTGTCAGGCTTTTGTGTGGGGAGTAGAGAGAAATAGTACAATCCAATGTACAGTTACCCCCATCTGCTGCCCATCCTCATCAGAAGAGCGGAAGAAGGGTGAGAGTAGGGGAACTGATGGATTGATAGAAAAAAAGCCACAGTATCCCCTCGTGTCTCCGGTGTTAGAGCAGTCCTGTTGCTTTAAGCATTGCAGGGCTGCAATGCGCCGCGGGGACCGGTGGGATACCTGTGAAATAAGAAAGAGAGTGTGTAGACCTGATAAACCAATAAATATTGAATACTCAATTAAAGCTGAAGATCACTTGTTTGAATTGATGTAATAATACGCTTTGTAAATGTGATCCGTGGCTTGTGACCACTCGAGAGCACATGAAAAAAAGAGAGAGAGGGGGGCTGTCTTGAAAATTATAGTCCCGAACAGTTCATCCACCCTCTTATCACCATAAGCATTATTTGTGAATAAAAAGAATTATTCCGTAAAAGGGGAAGCGGGACACTGCAGTTCATAGGCATGAGAAAATAAGATTTTACTCACCGGTAAATCTATTTCTCGTAGTCCGTAGTGGATGCTGGGAACTCCGTAAGTACCATGGGGAATAGACGGGCTCCGCAGGAGACTGGGCACTCTAAAAGAAAGATTAGGTACTATCTGGTGTGCACTGGCTCCTCCCACTATGACCCTCCTCAAGACCTCAGTTAGGATACTGTGCCCGGAAGAGCTGACACAATAAGGAAGGATTTTGAATCCCGGGTAAGACTCATACCAGCCACACCAATCACACCGTATAACTCGTGATACTACACCCAGTTAACAGTATGAAATATAACTGAGCCTCTCAACAGATGGCTCAACAATAACCCTTAGTTAGGCAATAACTACATACAAGTATTGCAGACAATCCGCACTTGAGATGGGCGCCCAGCATCCACTACGGACTACGAGAAATAGATTTACCGGTGAGTAAAATCTTATTTTCTCTGACGTCCTAGTGGATGCTGGGAACTCCGTAAGGACCATGGGGATTATACCAAAGCTCCCAAACGGGCGGGAGAGTGCGGATGACTCTGCAGCACCGAATGAGAGAACTCAAGGTCCTCCTCAGCCAGGGTATCAATTTTGTAGAATTTAGCAAATGTGTTTGCCCCTGACCAAGTTGCAGCTCGGCAAAATTGTAAAGCCGAGACCCCTCGGGCAGCCGCCCAAGATGAGCCCACTTTCCTCGTGGAATGGGCTTTTACGGATTTAGGATGCGACAATCTAGCCGCAGAATGCTCCAGCTGAATTGTGCTACAAATTCAGCGAGCAATAGTCTGCTTAGAAGCAGGAGCACCTATTTTGTTGGGTGCCTACAGGATAAAAAGCGAGTCAGTTTTCCTGACTCCAGCCGTCCTGGAAATATAAATTTTTAAGGCCCCGACTACGTCCAGTAACTTGGAATCTTCCAAGTCCCTAGTAGCCGCAGGCACTACAATAGGTTGGTTCAAGTGAAAAGCTGATACCACCTTAGGGAGAAACTGGGGACGAGTCCTCAATTCTGCCCTATCCATATGGAAAATCAGATAAGGGCTTTTACATGACAAAGCCGCCAATTCTGACACACGCCTGGCCGAAGCCAAGGCCAATAACATGACCACTTTCCACGTGAGATATTTCAAATCCACAGTTTTAAGTGGCTCAAACCAATGTGATTTTAAGAAACTCAACACCACGTTGAGATCCCAAGGTGCCACAGGAGGCACAAAAGGGGGCTGAATATGTAGCACTCCCTTTACAAATGTCTGAACTCCAGGCAGTGAAGCCAGTTCTTTCTGGAAGAAAATCGACAGAGCCGAAATCTGGACCTTAATGGAACCCAATTTTAGGCCCATAGTCACCCCTGACTGTAGGAAGTGCAGAAAACGACCCAGCTGAAATTCTTCTGTTGGGGCCTTCCTGGCCTCACACCACGCAACATATTTTCGCCAAATACGGTGATAATGGTTTGCGGTTACTTCTTTCCTGGCTTTTATCAGCGTAGGAATGACTTCTTCCGGAATGCCCTTTTTCTTTAGGATCCGGAATTCAACCGCCATGCCGTCAAACGCAGCCACGGTAAGTCTTGGAACAGACAGGGCCCCTGCTGTAGCAGATCCTGTCTGAGCGGTAGAGGCCATGGGTCCTCTGATATCATTTCTTGAAGTTCTGGGTACCAAGCTCTTCTTGGCCCATCCAGAACCACGAGTATCGTTCTTACTCCTCGTTTTCTTATTATTCTCAGTACCTTTGGTATGAGAGGCAGAGGAGGGAATACATAAACCGACTGGTACACCCACGGTGTCACTAGAGCGTCCACAGCTATTGCCTGAGGGTCCCTTGACCTGGCGCAATATCTAGTTTTTTGTTTAGGCGGGACGCCATCATGTCCACCTGTGGCCTTTCCCAACGGTTTACCAACAGTTGGAAGACTTCTGGATGAAGTCCCCACTCTCCCGGGTGTAGGTCGTGTCTGCTGAGGAAGTCTGCTTCCCAGTTGTCCACTCCCGGAATGAACACTGCTGACAGTGCTAAGACGTGATTTTCCGCCCATCGGAGAATCCTTGTGGCTTCTGCCATCGCCATCTTGCTTCTTGTGCCGCCCTGTCGGTTTACATGGGCGACTTCCGTGATGTTGTCTGATTGGATCAGTACCGGCTGGTTTTGAAGCAGAGGCCTTGCCAGACTTAGGGCATTGTAAATGGCCCTTAGTTCCAGAATATTTATGTGTAGGGACGACTCCTGACTTGACCAAAGTCCTTGGAAATTTCTTCCCTGTGTGACTGCCCCCCAGCCTCGAAGGCTGGCATCTGTGGTTACCAGGACCCAGTCCTGTATGCCGAATCTGCGGCCCTTTTGAAGATGAGCACTCTGCAGCCACCACAGTAGAGACACCCTGGTCCTTGGAGACAGGGTTATCAGCCGATGCATCTGAAGATGCGATCCCGACAACTTGTCCAAGAGGTCCCACTGAAAGGTTCTTGCATGGAACCTGCCGAATGGAATTTTGCTTCGTAAGAAGCTACCATTTTTCCCAGGACTCGTGTGCAGTGATGCACCGATACCTGTTTTGGTTTCAGGAGGTCTCTGACTAGAGATGACAGCTCCTTGGCTTTCTCCTGCGGGAGAAACACTTTTTTCTGTTCTGTGTCCAGAACCATCCCCAGGAACAGTAGGCGTGTGGTAGGAACCAGCTGTGACTTTGGAATGTATAGAATCCATCCGTGCTGTTGTAGCACTTCCCGAGATAGTGCTACTCCGACCAACAACTGCTCCTTGGACCTCGCCTTTATAAGGAGATCGTCCAAGTACGGGATAATTAAAACTCCCTTTTTTCGAAGGAGTATCATCATTTCTGCCATTACCTTGGTAAAGACCCTCGGTGCCGTGGACAGTCCAAACGGCAGTGTTTGGAATTGGTAATGGCAATCCTGTACCACAAATCTGAGGTACTCCTGGTGAGGATGGTAAATGGGGACATGTAGGTAAGCATCCTTGATGTCCAGGGATACCATGTAATCCCCCTCCTCCAGGCTTGCAATAACCGCCCTGAGCGATTCCATCTTGAACTTGAATTTTTTTATGTATGTGTTCAAGGATTTCAAATTTAAAATGGGTCTCACCGAACCGTCCGGTTTCGGTACCACAAACAGTGTGGAATAGTAACCCCGTCCTTGTTGAAGTAGGGGCACCTTGACTATCACCTGCTGGGAATACAGCTTGTGAATTGCCTCTAGCACAGCCTCCCTGCCTGAGGGAGTTGTCGGCAAGGCAGATTTGAGGAAACGGCGGGGGGGAGACGCCTCGAATTCCAGCTTGTACCCCTGAGATACTACTTGAAGGATCCAGGGATCCACCTGTGAGCGAGCCCACTGATCGCTGAAATTTTTGAGGCGGCCCCCCACCGTACCTGGCTACGCCTGTGGAGCCCCCGCGTCATGCGGTGTACTCAGAGGAAGCGGGGGAAGAATTTTGATTCTGGGAACTGGCTGACTGGTGCAGCTTTTTCCCTCTTCCCTCGTCTCTGTGCAAAAAGGAAGCGCCTTTGACCCGCTTGCTTTTCTAAAGCCGAAAGGACTGTACCAGATAATACAGTGCTTTCTTAGGCTGTGAGGAAACCTGAGGTAAAAAATTTTCTTCCCAGCTGTTGCTGTGGATACGAGGTCCCAGAGACCATCCCCAAACAATTCCTCACCCTTATAAGGCTCTATGTGCCTTTTAAAGTCAGCATCACCTGTCCAGTGTCGGGTCTCTAATACCCTCCTGACAGAATGGACATTGCATTAATTCTGGATGCCAGCCGGCAAAATATCCCTCTGTGCATCCCTCATATATAAGACGACGTCTTATGTTCGCAAAATAGTATCCCTGTTTGACAGGGTTACAGACCACGCTGCAGCAGCACTATCTGCAGGTCTCAGTCTAGTACCCGAGTGTGTAAATACAGACTTCAGGATAGCCTCCTGATTTTTATCAGCAGGTACCTTCAAAGTGGCCGTATCCTAAGACGGCAGTGCCACCTTTTTTGACAAACGTGTGAGCGCCTTATCCACCCTAGGGGATATCTCCCAGCGTAACTTATCCTCTGGCGGGAAAGGGTACGCCATCAGTAACTTTTTAGAAATTACCAGTTTCTTATCGGGGGAACCCACGCTTTTTCACACTTCATTCACTCATTTGATGGGGGAACAAAACACTGCCTGCTTTTTCTCCCCAAACATAAAACCCTTTTTTAGTGGTACTTGGGTTAATGTCAGAAATGTGTAACACATTTTTTTATTGCCGGGATCATGTAACGGATGTTCCTAGTGGATTGTGTATAGGTCTCAACCTCGTCGACACTGGAGTCAGACTCCGTGTCGACATCTGTGTCTGCCATCTGAGGGAGCGGGTGTTTTTGAGCCCCTGATGGCCTTTGAGACGCCTGGGCAGGCGCGGGCTGAGAAGCCGTCTGTCCCATAGCCGTTACGTCATCCAGCCTTTTATGTAAGGAGTTGACACTGTCGGTTTATACCTTCCACCTATCCATCCACTCTGGTGTCGGCCCCGCAGGGGGCGACATCACATTTATCGGCATCTGCTCTGCCATCACATAAGCCTCCTCATCAAACGTGTCGACACAGCCGTACCGACACACCGCACACACACACAGGGAATGCTCTGACTGAGGACACGACCCCACACAGCCCTCTGGGGAGACAGAGAGAGAGTATGCCAGCACACACCAGAGCGCTATATAATTTTGGGATTAACACTATATTGAGTGAATTTTTCCCAATAGCTGCTTGTATATACAATATTGCGCCTAAATTTTGTGCCCCCCCCCCCTCTCTTTTTAACCCTTTGAGCCTGAAAACTACAGGGGAGAGCCTGGGGAGCTGTCTTCCAGCTGCACTGTGAAGAGAAAATGGCGCCAGTGTGCTGAGGGAGAAGCCCCGCCCCTTTTTCAACTGACTTTCTCCCACTTTTTCTGGAATACTGGCAGGGGTAATTTTACATCTATATAGCCTCTAGGACTATATATGATGTAGATTTGCCAGCCAAGGTGTCATATATTGCCCTCAGGGCGCCCCCCCAGCGCCCTGCACCCTCAGTGACCGGAGTGTGAAGTGTGCATGAGGAGCAATGGCGCACAGCTGCAGTGCTATGCGCTACCTTGGTGAAGACCGAAGTCTTCTGCCGCCGATTTTCCGGACCTCTTCTTGCTTCTGGCTCTGTAAGGGGGACAGCGGCGCGGCTCCGGGAACGAACACCAAGGCCAGTTCCATGCGGTCGATCCCTCTGGAGCTAATGGTGTCCAGTAGCCTAAGAAGCCCAAGCTAGCTGCAAGCAGGTAGGTTCGCTTCTTCTCCCCTTAGTCCCTCGATGCAGTGCGCCTGTTGCCAGCAGGTCTCACTGTAAAATAAAAAACCTAAAATGAACTTTCTTTCTAGGAGCTCAGGAGAGCCCCTAGTGTGCATCCAGCTCGGCCGGGCACAGAAATCTAACTGAGGTCTTGAGGAGGGTCATAGTGGGAGGAGCCAGTGCACACCAGATAGTACCTAATCTTTCTTTTAGAGTGCCCAGTCTCCTGCGGAGCCCGTCTATTCCCCATGGTCCTTACGGAGTTCCCAGCATCCACTAGGACGTCAGAGAAAGGGGTATATGCTGCGCCGCACCCTGCGGCTAAACTGCTGCCACTTCGTAACCAGATCTAAAATCACACTGTCAATTCATCAGAATAGCGTTTTGACATGCCTCTGGACATAACAGTTAAAACTCCTTTCAGGCAGTGTTTTCACGTGCCACCCGGTGGGATACCCTTATTCCAGATGATACTGAGCATTGCTGGTTACCAAGAAACAGTTTTACATGCCTCCCAACGGGAAACCCCAGTTTTAAATAACGCTGGACATTGCTGGTTACCGCATCTCAAGGGGAGTTTCATATACCGTCCAACCTCTCCAGTTAATGCGTCTCTGGAAGTGATTACCGCTGCCTTCTGCCGCGACTGATTCACTGGCTCCTGAGTAGTGGCTTCACATACCGCCCCGTCCAACCTCTCCAGTTAGTGCGTCTCTAAAAGCGATTACCACTGCCGCTTGCCACGGCTGATATGCCGGATCCTGAGTAGCGGCTTCACATGCCGCCCGACACAGCGTCCTCCTGCAGAGAGGAGCTGTTCAGTGGAGCGCAACATCTCAGCTGTACGTACGTTTCACAACCGTGCTTGATCACCAGCCTGTCCACTATTTCAAGTACCTCCAGGCCACTCAGCTGTTTTGAATTCCATATAATTAGTTTGGAGGCATTTACGATAACCGCCAATATAGCTGAATGAGTATGGGAGGATGTTCGTAGCTTTTAAGCTAATGAAGAGGATATTACCGTGAAATGATTCAAATAATTAGAGAGCCATACTCGGTGTCCATCTGCACCGAGATGTTCTCTTGTTAAGATACCAAAATAAGAACATAAAGCTGCATCAAAATGTAGTTGCTACTTGGACTTTCATATTTATTTTTGTTGGAAAATGAGACGACTGGCTATGAATTATGCATAGGTTTCATGCAGAAATCATAAGCTCCTGAATGAAAGAAAGGATATGCCTCTTAAGGCATAAAAGTGTGTATATACCCTTCTAAGAGGAACGTAAAATATTGTTATGTCCATGCTACAATACCACTACAAGCTCCGCCCTCCTAAGCAATGTCATCCCCCAGTAGTTAAATCATAAGTGGGAATAAACTCCACTTAAAGGAAAGGAAAGATAGACATACGGAGCACTGGGATTATAGGTATAGTGCTCATCTAGCAGACATTAATATCTTCTTCCATCTTTATGTAAAGAAATGTCCTCCTATGCATCTTGTAAATAACAAATTGTGTGTATAACACTTTGTGTTTATATTGAAAATTAATACCCAGTGAAATCGAATGAGGGAGTGAATATGTCCTAACAGTGAAGTTAGTGGATTTGATATTGCGTGAGTACCATAAAGTATGATAATATAAACAAAAGTGACATGTGCTAAAACTTTTTTTGTTCAAGTTGTGTATATACGATTATCAATTTCTATATGGTGTTGACTGTGAAGCAGATGAGGACCCCTTACAGTCCAAAACAGTGATGGAGACACATGCATAAGTGTAATGTGAACAAAAGGGGGAAAAAAAGGGGAAGACGAAAGAAGAGAGGGAAGGGAAAAGGGGAGAAGAAAAGAAAACCCTAGTGAAAAACAGTGAAATTTATAATAAACCTAAAAAACACAGAGAAACAAAGTTGTTATTCCTCATTTATGAGATTATAGTCTCAAATAAATCAATTCTGTTATGCATGGGGGAAAAATAATATATATTGGAGTGTTTCATAACTGGATAAATTATCCTTCCTGCATCCTCCATTGGGATTGTAGTTTCACCATGAAATATTATAGAGATATTATTACAAAAACACAGTATAATTAATGTGTTCATTCATTCCATTCGGTGCCATACTTCCCAGCCTAAATGTCCATTCACTTTCCTTTTTTAAGAGCTCTTGCATAGCATTGCCACCCCTGATGCCCAATTACATTTTTTCAAGGCCAAAAGCCTTCATTTTATGTGAACCGTCATTATGATGTTTGTGGAAGTGTCTTGCTTCTGTTGTTGTCTGTTTGAAATTCCTGATATCTTTAGCTGCATTGCGAATGGTTCCTGCATGTTCAAGAATCCTTATCTTGAACATGCGGGTGGTAACCCCCACATATAATTTACCACAGGTGCATGATATACAGTAGACAATATTGGTTGTTCTGCAATTGGAAAAATCCACAATTCTGCATGTGTTAGAGAGTGATTTTGAACTGAATGCCATTTATGACTTGTATTTCTTAGAGTCACATGACATACGCATGGTGTCCACCTCAAGGATGATTGCTAATTTCAAAGACACATGCTAAACATACATTGTATTTGTCTGTAACCAGAGTGTTTTGAAAATATTTAGCTTTGCAACAGTTTGCCATTTGGCAACTAAAGGTGATACACACTTAACGATAAAATGAGCGACGTCGCTCATTTTCCCCCTCCTTGAGCGACGTCGCTCATTTTATCGTCAAGTGTGTATGCCGCCAGCGACGACCGATGCGCGGCCCCGCGGGTCGGCAACGATCGTCGCTGTCGGTAGGGCATGCATGAAGGATGTGGACTGTCGTCCACGACCTTCATGCAGGGCTGGCGGGGGCGTGACGTCACTGAGGGATATGAGCGGTCATATCGCTCAGTGCGTACAGGCGGCCGCCGACCGGCCGGCCCAGGAGGGGGAAACGTTAGACGATGTCGCTCACAGAGCGACATCGTCTAATGTGTATGGGCCTTAAGTTTCATTCAAGCTGAGAATGTGATCAGGAACACTGCTGAGCTAATAAAGTGATGGCTTATATGTAAATTGTAGCCAGTGAGTGGTTTATAATCCAATGCCACTGCATGATGTGTATAAAATCTTTTTCCTTTAAAATTTAACCAGACAATATATATATGGTTACACAGAGCGTGCGTTTGAATAAGGACTGAAAGTCCTAGAGACATATACGAAATATGCTGTGATTCCATAAATATGCTGTGATTCCATTAGCAACTATAGAGCCTTGAAATTATTTTTAAGCAAAGGAAAAATAAAAGTAATAAGTTATTGTATGAACACAATTGTTTATCCATGATTTGACACTACGGGAGACAGGGACATTCACTGAATACGGGTGATAATCACCTCAGTGTCTGATATTAGATGTGTTTGAACACTCTCCCTTTTATTTTAGATAGGTAAGAAATAAAAGTTAAGTTTTAATACTATTCATTAACCCTCTATATACTATATCACTAATTTTTTCAAAAGAGTGCTCCAAAAAAGGAATTTTCTTTGGGGCTAGTCCCCACAACATTTTTGGATGCATAAAAGTACTGAAATCCGGGTCGGCTTCAAGACGGCCCGAACCATCGACTGGATTACCACTGCCTTTTCCAAGGGAAGGAACGCTTTCTGAGACTCTGTGTCCAGTATCATTCCCAGGAAATTAAGCTTCTGCGTTGGTTCTAGGTGAGATTTTGGTATGTTCAGAATCCACCCATGATCCAGGAGTAATCTGGTTGTGAGACCAATGTTCTCCAGCAACTGCTCCCTGGATGCAGCCTTTATCAGGAGATTGTCCAGGTAAGGAATTACGTTCACTCCTTGTTTGCGGAGTAGTATCTTCATCTCTGCCATTACTTTGGTGAACACCCTCGGTGCCGTGGAGAGACCAAATGGCAGGGCCTGAAACTGGTAGTGACAGTCCTGCAGTGCAAACCGTATATAAGCCTGATGAGGCGGCCAGATGGGAAGGTACGCATCCTTGACATCCAGAGACGCTAGGAATTCCCCCCCTTTCCAGACCTGAGATCACCGCTCTCAGAGACTCCATCTTGAATTTGAACACTCGTAAGTACGGGTTCAGTGACTTGAGGTTCAGAATCGGTCTTACCGAACCGTCCGGTTTCGGTACTACAAACAAGCTGGAATAGTAATCCTTGTTTTGTAGATGAGGTGGAACTGGAACAATGACCTGGGTCTGCAACAGTTTCTGTCCTGTAAGTTTATACTTGCCTCTTGTGAAACTGGTAAGCCTGATTTGAAGAATCTGTGAGGTGGGAGATCCTGTAACTCCAGTCTGTAGGCCTGGGATATAAGGTCTATGACCCAGGGATCCTGGCAAGATCTTGTCCACCTGACTGTCTCCCAGGCATCGCAGTCCACCGTCATGCGGAAGTTTTTGAGGAGGCAGACCCTGAGCTCTGTTCCTGTGAACCAGCAGTCGCTCGTTTGCGTGGTTTACCTCTAGCACCTCTGGCGGTGGTAGAAGAATCTCTAGCCTTGCCCCTCAACTTGGCAGTCCGAAAGGACTGTAAATTGGTCCCTGAGTAGGCCTTCCTAGCTGGCAGAGCTGCAGAAGGTAGGTAAGTGGACTTATCCGCAGTAACTCGTGAGATCCACTTGTCGAGTTCATCCCCAAATAAGGCCTCACCTCTGAAAGGCAGGACTTCCACACCTTTCTTAGTCCGCGTCAGCAGTCCACTGACGTAGACATAATCCCCTGTGTGCCAACACTGCCATAGCTGTAGTGTGTGCATTAAGCAAACCTATCTCTTTAATGGCTTCCACCTAAACTTCGCAGAGTCTTGTATGTGTTGCAGGCGTAAAACAATTTCCTCTTGAGGTAAGGTGTCTAACCGGGTGTAGTATGGTATGCCGGCGGTCGGGCTCCCGGCGACCAACATACCGGCGCCGGGAGCCCGACCGCCGGCATACCGACAGTGTGGAGAGCGCAAATGAGCCCCTTGCGGGCTCGGTGGCGCGCGTATTCTCCCTTTAGGGGGGTCGTGGACCCCCACGAGGGAGAAAAAGGGTCGGTATTCCGGCGCCGGTATACTGTGCGCCGGGATCCCGACAGTCGGCATACTGAAGACCACCCGTCTAACCCCTCAATTAAATTACCAGACCATTTAGCAATGGCTCGAGTAATCCACCCACATGCTATAGTGGGTCTCTGGGCCACCCCTGCAGCTCTATACAAAGATTTGAGTGTAGTCTCAATCTTACGATCAGCTGTATCCTTTAGGGAGGCTGTACCAGGAACAGGTAATACTATTTTACGTGAGAGCCTGGAGACTGATGTATCCACTATCGGTGGATTTTCCCGGTTTTTCCTATCTTCAGGAGGAAAAGAAAAAGACGATAATAACCACCTAGGAAATTGAAATTTCTTATCTGGATTAACACACAGTTCTTCAAACAGGGTATTTAGTTCCTATGACACAGGAAAAGTGGCTGAGGATTTTTTCTTTATATTAAAGAAAGATTCCTCACACTCCTCTGTCACCTTATCAGGGATATTTAGGACGTCTCTGATAGAATCTATGAGAGCCTCTCCACCCTGCGACAGAGTACCCTCCCCCACCTCTAAGTACACCTCACCTTCCTCCATTCCTGACCCGTCAATATCAGAGTCAGAATGCAGGATATGGGCCAAAGTACATTTTTGCGGACTGAGACGCTGGTCTGAGTACGGAGTCCTTTTGCCTGAACTCAGACATAGACTGTCTTAAGTATTGCATCTCTTTCTCATTACGAGATAATTTAGTAGAGATGGTGGAAATCATCCCTCTAATGGAGTCCAGCCATGCTGGCTCCGCCCCACTAGCCTGAGAAGGGATACGACACTGAGTACACACTAGTGAACCCCCTGTAGAAGAGGAACACTGTGCCTTACATGAAACACACTCTTTGCCTGACATACTGCAGCAGTGACAGCACACACACAGGAAAAGGTTAAATGCACAATTAACCCACAAAGAGCCCTTACAGAGAGACACAGAGAGAGGACAGAGCCAGCACACGGCGCCCTTATCACTAAAGCCAAGCTTAGCCGGGTCGCAGACTAAGTACCTACATTAGGGACTTTGGGCCTAATTCAGAGTTGATCGCAGCAGCAAATTTGTTAGCAGTTGGGCAAAACCATGGAGGTCATTCCGACCTGATCGCACGCTAGCTATTTCTCTGACGTCCTAAGTGGATGCTGGGGACTCCGTCAGGACCATGGGGATTAGCGGCTCCGCAGGAGACAAGGCACAAAACTAAAGCTTTAGGATCAGGTGGTGTGTACTGGCTCCTCCCCCTATGACCCTCCTCCAAGCCTCAGTTAGGTTTTTGTGCCCGTCCGAGCAGGGTGCAATCTAGGTGGCTCTCTTAAGGAGCTGCTTAGAAAAAGTTTTTAGGTTTCTTATTTTCAGTGAGTCCTGCTGGCAACAGGCTCACTGCATCGAGGGACTTAGGGGAGAGAAGTTCAACTCACCTGTGTGCAGGATGGATTGGCTTCTTAGGCTACTGGACACCATTAGCTCCAGAGGGAGTCGGAACACAGGTCTCACCCTGGGGTTCGTCCCGGAGCCGCGCCGCCGACCCCCCTTGCAGATGCTGAAGATTGAAGGTCCAGAAACCGGCGGCAGAAGGCTTTTCAGTCTTCATGAAGGTAGCGCACAGCACTGCAGCTGTGCGCCATTGTTGTCACACACTTCACACCAACGGTCACGGAGGGTGCAGGGCGTTGCTGGGGGCGCCCTGGGCAGCAATGTATAATACCTTATTCTGGCTAAAAATACATCACATATAGCCCCTGGAGGCTATATGGATGTATTTAACCCCTGCCAGGTCTCAGAAAAACGGGAGAAGAAGCCCGCCGAAAAGGGGGCGGGGCCTATTCTCCTCAGCACACAGCGCCATTTTCCCTCACAGAAAGGCTGGTGGGAAGGCTCCCAGGCTCTCCCCTGCACTGCACTACAGAAACAGGGTTAAAACAGAGAGGGGGGGCACTTATTTGGCGATATGTATATATATATTAAAATGCTATAAGGGAAAAACACTTATATAAAGGTTGTCCCTGTATAATATAGCGTTTTTGGTGTGTGCTGGCAAACTCTCCCTCTGTCTCCCCAAAGGGCTAGTGGGGTCCTGTCCTCTATCAGAGCATTCCCTGTGTGTGTGCTGTGTGTCGGTACTTGTGTGTCGACATGTATGAGGACGATGTTGGTGAGGAGGCGGAGCAATTGCCGGTAATGGTGATGTCACTCTCTAGGGAGTCGACACCGGAATGGATGGCTTATTTAAGGAATTACGTGATAATGTCAACACGCTGCAAGGTCGGTTGACGACATGAGACGGCCGGCAAACCAATTAGTACCTGTCCAGGCGTCTAAAACACCGTCAGGGGCGTTAAAACGTCCTTTTACCTCAGTCGGTCGACACAGACACGGACACTGACTCCAGTGTCGACGGTGAAGAAACAAACGTATTTTCCTTTAGGGCCACACGTTACTTGTTAAGGGCAATGAAGGAGATGTTACATATTTCTGATACTACAAGTACCACAAAAAAGGGTATTATGTGGAGTGTGAAAAAACTACATGTGGTTTTTCCTGAATCAGATAAATTAAATGAAGTGTGTGATGATGCGTGGGTTTCCCCCGATAGAAAATTATTGGCGGTATACCCTTTCCCGCCAGAAGTTATGGCGCGTTGGGAAACACACCTTAGGGTGGATAAGGCGCTCACACGCTTATAAAAACAAGTGGCGTTACCGTCTCCAGATACGGACGCCCTCAAGGAGCCAACTGATAGGAGGTTGGAAAATATCCTAAAAAGTATATACACACATACTGGTGTTATACTGCGACCAGCGATCGCCTCAGCCTGGATGGGCAGCGCTGGGGTGGCTTGGTCGGATTCCCTGATTGGAAATATTGATACCCTTGACAGGGACAGTATTTTATAGACTATAGAGCATTTAAAAGATGCATTTCTATATATGCGAAACTCTGGCATCAAGAGTAAGTGCGATGTCCATATCTGCCAGACGATGTTTATGGACACGACAGTGGTCAGGTGATGCAGATTACAAACGGCACATGGAAGTATTGCCGTATAAAGGGGAGGAGTTATTTGGGGTCGGTCCATCGGACCTGGTGGCCACGGCAACAGCTAGAAAATCCACCTTTTTTACCCCAAGTCACATCTCAGCAGAAAAAGACATAGTTTTTTCAGCCTCAGTCCTTTCGTCCCCATAATATCTGCCCAGGGATAGAGGTAAGGGAAGAAGACTGCAGCAGGCAGCCCATTCCCAGGAACAGAAGCCTTCCACCGCTTCTGCCAAGTCCTCAGCATGACGCTGGGGCCGTACAAACAGGTGCGGTGGGGGGTCGTCTCAAGAGTTTCAGCACGCAGTGGGCTCACTCGCAAGTGGACCCCTGGATCCTACAAGTAGTATCCCAGGGGTACAGATTGGAAATTCGAGACGTCTCCCCCTCGCAGGTTCCTGAAGTTTGCTTTACCAACGTCTACCTCCGACAGGGAGGCAGTATTGGAAACAATTCACAAGCTGTATTCCCAGCAGGTGATAATCAAAGTACCCCTCCTACAACAAGTAAAGGGGTATTATTCCACACTATATTGTGGTACTGAAGCCAGACGGCTCGGTGAGACCTATTCTAAATGGAGTCACTCAGAGCAGTGATAGCGAACCAGGAAGAAGGGGACTATATGGTTTCCCTGGACATCAAGGATGCTTACCTCCATGTCCAAATTTGCCCTTCTCACAAAGGGTACCTCAGGTTCGTGGTACAAAACTGTCACTATCAGTTTCAGACGCTGCCGTTTGGATTGTCCACGGCACCCCGGGTCTTTACCAAGGTAATGGCTGAAATGATGATTCTTCTTCAAAGAAAAGGCGTCTTAATTATCCCTTACTTGGACGATATCCTGATAAGGGCAAGGTCCAGAGAACAGTTGGAGGTCTGAGTAGCACTATCTCAAGTAGTTCTACGACAGCACGGGTGGATTCTAAATATTCCAAAATCGCAGCTGTCTCCGACGACACGTCTGCTGTCCCTAGGGATGATTCTGGACACAGTCCAGAAAAAGGTGTTTCTCCCGGAGGAGAAAGCCAGGGAGTTATCCGAGCTAGTCAGGAACCTCCAAAAACCAGGAAAAGTGTCAGTGCATCATTGCACAAGGGTCCTGGGAAAAATGGTGGCTTCTTACGAAGCGATTCCATTCGGCAGATTTCACGCAAGAACTTTTCAGTGGGATCTGCTGGACAAATGGTCCGGATCGCATCTTCAGATGCATCAGCGGATAACCCTGTCTCCAAGGATAAGGGTGTCTCTTCTGTGGTGGCTGCAGAGTGCTCATCTACTAAAGTGCCACAGTTATGCATTCAGGACTGGGTCCTGGTGACCACGGATTCCAGCTTGAAAGGCTGGGGAGCAGTCACACAAGGAAAAAATTTCCAGGGAGTGTGATCAAGTCTGGGGACTTCTCTCCGCATAAATATACTGGAGCTAAGAGCAATTTACAATGCTCTAAGCTTAGCAAGACCTCTGCTTCAAGGTCAGCCGGTATTGATCCAGTGGGACAACATCACGGCAGTCGCCCACGTAAACAGACAGGGCGGCACAAGAAGCAGGAGGACAATGGCAGAAACTGCAAGGATTCTTCGCTGGGCGGAAAATCATGTGATAGCACTGTCAGCAGTTTTCATTCCGGGAGTGGACAACTGGGAAGCAGACTTCCTCAGCACGACCTCCACCCGGGAGAGTGGGGACTTCATCGAGAAGTTGTTTCCACATGATTGTGCACCGTTGGGAAAGACCAAAGGTGGACATGATGGCGTCCCGCCTGAACAAAAAACTGGACAGGTATTGCGCCAGGTCAAAAGACCCTCAGGAAATAGCTGTGGACGTTCTGGTAACACCATGGGTGTACCAGTCGGTGTATGTGTTCCCTCCTCTGCTTCTCATACCAAAGGTACTGAGAATTATAAGACGTAGAGGAGTAAGAACTATACTCGTGGCTCCGGATGGGCCAAGAAGGACTTGGTACCCGGAACTTCATGAGATGCTCACAGAGGACTCAGGGCCTCTGCCGATAAGAAGGGACTTGCTTCAGCAAGTACCATGTCTGTTCCAAGACTTACCGCGGGTGCGTTTGACGGCATGGCGGTTGAACGCCGGATCCTAAGGGAAAAAAGGCATTCCGGAAGAGGTCATTCCTACCCTGGTCAAAGCCAGGAAGGAGGTGACCGCACAACATTATCACCACATGTGGCGAAAATATGTTGCGTGGTGTGAGGCCAGGAAGGCCCCACGAAGAAATTTCAACTCGGTCGATTCCTGCATTTCCTGCAAACAGGAGTGTCTATGGGCCTCAAATTGGGGTCCATTAAGGTTCAAATTTCGGCCCTGTCGATTTTCTTCCAGAAAGAATTGGCTTCAGTTCCTGAAGTCCAGAAATTTGACAAGGGAGTACTGCATATACAACCCCTTTTGTGCCTCCAGTGGCACTGTGGGATCTCAACGTAGTCCTGGGATTCCTCAAATCACGTTGGTTTAAACCGCTCAAATCTGTGGATTTGAAATATCTCACATGGAAAGTGACCATGATGTTGGCCCTGGCCTCGGCCAGGCGAGTGTCAGAATTGGCGGCTTTGTCTCACAAAAGCCCATATCTGATTGTCCATTCGGACAGGGCAGAGCTGCGGACTCGTCCCCAGTTTCTCCCTAAGGTGGTGTCAGCGTTTCATCTGAACCAGCTTATTGTGGTACCTGCGGCTACTAGAGACTTGGAGGACTCCAAGTTGCTAGATGTTGTCAGGGCCCTGAAAATATAGATTTCCAGGACGGCTGGAGTCAGGAAAACTGACTTGCTGTTATCCTGTATGCACCCAAAAAACTGGGTGCTCTTGCTTCTAAGCAGACGATTGCTAGTTGAATGTGTAGTACAATTCAGCTTGCACATTCTGTGGCAGGACTGCCACAGCCAAAATATATAAATGCCCATTCCACAAGGAAGGTGGGCTCATCTTGGGCGACTGCCCGAGGGGTCTCGGCTTTACAACTTTGCCGAGCTGCTACTTGGTCAGGGGCACACCCTGGCTGAGGAGGACCTGGAGTTCTCTCACTCGGTGCTGCAGAGTCATCCGCACTCTCCCGCCCGTTTGGGAGCTTTGGTATAATCCCCATGGTCCTGACGGAGTCCCCAGCATCCACTTAGGACGTCAGAGAAAATAAGATTTTACTTACCGATAAATCTATTTCTCGTAGTCCGTAGTGGATGCTGGGCGCCCATCCCAAGTGCGGATTGTCTGCAATACTTGTACATAGTTATTGTTACAAAAAAATCGGGTTGTTATTGTTGTGAGCCGTCTGTTCAGAGGCTCCTACGTTTGTCATACTGTTAACTGGGTTTAGATCACAAGTTATACGGTGTGATTGGTGTGGCTGGTATGAGTCTTACCCGGGATTCAATATCCTTCCTTATTGTGTACGCTCGTCCGGGCACAGTATCCTAACTGAGGCTTGGAGGAGGGTCATAGGGGGAGGAGCCAGTACACACCACCTGATCCTAAAGCTTTAGTTTTGTGCCCTGTCTCCTGCGGAGCCGCTAATCCCCATGGTCCTGACGGAGTCCCCAGCATCCACTACGGACTACGAGAAATAGATTTATCGGTAAGTAAAATCTTATTTTTTTGCAGCGCTGCGATCAGGTCAAAACTCTGCAAAACTGCGCATGCACCGCAATGCGCAGGCGCGTCGTACGGGTACAAAGCAGATTGATGCTGGGCGATGGATTTAACGAAGAATCCATTCGCATAGCCGATTGCAAGAAGATTGACAGGAAGAAGGCGTTTATGGGTGTCAACTGACCGTTTTCAGGGAGTGGTTGAAAAAACACAGGCGTGTCCAAGCGTTTTCAGGGAGGGTGTCTGATGTCAATTCCGGGACCGGACAGGCTGAAGTGATCACAGCGGCTGAGTAATTTCAGACCTACTCAGAAACTGCACAAACTGTTTTTGTACCACTCGGCTGCACAAGCGTTCGCACACTTGCTAAGCGAAAATACACTCCCCTGTGGGCCGAGACTATTTGACTGCAGCGCTGCAAAAAATAGCTAGCAAGCGATCAACTCGGAATGACCCCCCATGTGCACTGCAGAGGGGGGGGGGGGGGGGGGGCAGATGTAACATGTGCAGAGAGAGTTAGATTTGGGTGGGGGGTGTTCAAACTGAAATCTAAATTGCAGTGTAAAAATAAAGTAGCCAGTATTTACCCTGCACAGAAACAATATAACCCACCCAAATAAAATGGGCCCTACACACTAGCAGATGATACTGCACGATATGAACGTTCTCGTTCACTGATGAACGAGAACTCGTTCATATCGTGCAGTGTGGAGGCACCAGCGATGAACGATGCGCGGCCCCACGCTCGTTCATCGCTGGTGCCCCGTCGCTTGTGCATGCAGGCCAATATGGACGGGATCGTCCATATTTGCCTGCACTGCTATGGAGCCGGGTGACGGGGGGAGTGAAGAAACTTCACTCCCTCCCCCCGCCACCGGGTTGCCCGTCGGCCGTATCCGCCGTCGGGCAGCTCAGCGGCGGATCTATCAGTGTGTAGGGCCCATAACTCTCTCTGCAAATGTTATATCTGCCACACCTGCAGTGCACATGGTTTTGCTCAACTGCTAACAAATTTGCTACTGCAATCAACTCTGAATTACCCCCTTAGTACACTAGTATACAGCTCCCCCCTGCTATGATCCCCTGGTGCCGCTGCGGTAATCTGGAGACTTCCGGAGGGGTTGCACGTCCCTGTCAGTCAGCGTCTGTGTAGCTGCAGTAGGGTAAGATGGCGCCTGTGAGCTGCTGAACCCGCTCTTCTTTATACTGGCTTTATGTGTCTGAGGGCATAAAATGGAGTTAGCCCCCTTTTAAGCCTGTATTGCCAGTCTGGGTACTGTGTACACCACAGTGTACTAAGTCTGGAGACTCATTCCGCCCCGTGTAGAAGCCGTGCGTCTCTGTACCCTCATGTCGTCATAATGGGCAGCGACCCGCTAACCGGGACGCCGGCTCAGTACTCACCACTCTTCATTCTTCTGGCTCTGTTAGGGGTGGCGGCGTGCTGTGGGAACGTACGCTCGCCGCGGTGAGGCTTGCAAATAGTTCTCTCTGGAGCTAGCGTCCTGTCAGCGGGGAACGGGACCATGAACCCTTGGGGTTGGCCCATCCTCCCTTCCCTCCTAAATCCCACGAAGCAGGCAGGCTGGTGCCATCCAGTTCTGCCTGAAAATAAACTTTAAAAATAAATGCAGAAAACTCTTCAGGAGCTTCCAGAGATTTCACCGGCTCCTTCGGGCACATTTTCTAAACCGAGTCTGGTAGGAGGGGCATAGAGGGAGGAGCCAGCACAAGTTATCAAACTTCTATAGTGCCTATGGCTCCAAGTGGACCCGCCTATACCCCATGGTACTAAATGGATTCCCAGTATCCCCTAGGACGTAAGAGAAATATAAAAAAAAAAATCACAATGACATATCAAGTAAAGTCTATTCATGTATGTTGCCTTGCCAATCACAAATATAATCAGGGGCAGATGTACCTTCTCCCACAAGATGTGGGCTCAATGGAAAGACAGAGAAATGATTTACCTCTTTTAAAACAAGAACAGGGTACATTGCCATGATCATAATACGACTGCTATACTATATACCAGTGGTTCCAAAACTGGGTGCCACATCACACTTTCAGGGGTACTGTGGGCAGGTGGCATGGTCTTAAATCAATTGATATGAGGTAGCATCTATGTAGACTGGGCCGCTCACTGCCGGTTACACAAGCTGACCTGCCTAGCGTGCATTCCCGCCCCACCTGCAATTCTCCTCTTCTTCCTACACAAAGAGTACCAGCATATGAGAGGACTCGTATAAGTAGTATCCCACCCCATGTTTGTCCCATTCTCTGTCTGTGTCACCTTCCTTGTGGTAAATTTTGGCCTTAACCTGTATGTGTACCTTTCTCCCTGTCCCCATTTGCCTTTGTGCGAATATCTCCCATTGTCCTCCCATACCATCGGCTCCCACAACCCACTATCCACACCTTGGGGGTAATTCCAAGTTGATCGCAGCAGGATTTTTGTTAGCAATTGGGCAAAACCATGTGCACTGCAGGGGGGGCAGATATAACATGTGCAGAGAGAGTTAGATTTGGGTGTGGTGTGTTCAATCTGCAATCTAAATTGCAGTGTAAAAATAAAGCAGCCAGTATTTACCCTGCACAGAAACAAAATAACCCACCCAAATGTAACTCTCTCTGCAAATGTTATATCTGCCTCCCCTGCAGTGCACATGGTTTTGCCCAATTGCTAACAAAAATCCTGCTGCGATCAACTTGGAATTACCCCCATAGTTGTTTTTTTAAATTGACTTCCACTTCTCCCCTCTGCACATTGGGCCTTATTCAGAAGTGATCGCTGCTGTGCGCTTTCGCACAGCAGCCGATCAGGTCTGAACTGCGCATGTACCAGCGCTGCAGAGCGCCAGCGCATGCCAGACAGCTGATGGCCATCTCTGCCCTGCGATCGCCTCTGCCTGATTGACAGGCAGAGGCAGTCGTTGGGCAGGAGGTGGTGGGCCGGCGGCTTATAGCCGCCGTTTTGGGGGGTGGGCCGCGGCGGCTGCGTGACGTCACACACAGCTGCTGCGACCCGGACAGCGACGGGTAGCTCCCTGCCAGTGCGCAGGAGCTGCGCAGGTAAGGAGCTACTCGTCAAGTACAAAAGCATCGCCGCTGTGCAACACTTTTGTACTTGTGTAGGGGGGCGGGGAGGGCCTGACATGCGGGGCGGACTAGCCCTGTGCTGGGCATCCCCCCGCATGTCTGAGCTATGATCAGGTCTGAATTAGGCCCATTATTCTTTCCTGCTCTTTTGATCAATGTTATTGGCCGCCACCAGCACTGGTTTTGACTATCAAAAGCTATGTGGACAAGGGGCCTAATTCAGACCTGGTCGCAAGCAGGCGATTTTTGCACAGGGGGAGAGGGTAATCGCTGTGCAGGGGTGCGATCGGATGTGCAGAGAGCTGCAAGTCTCTGCACAGCCCAGGACTTACTCAGCCGCTGCGAAGATCGGGGCCGGAGCTGACGTCAGAAACCCTCCTTCCAAACGGGTGGACACGCCTGTGTTTTCCCAGACACTTCCTGGAAACGATCAGTTGCCACCCACTATCGGCCTCTTCCTGTCAATCTTCTTACGATCGCCGGTGCGATCGCTTTTTTCGTTCATCCCGTCGCTATCCGGCGATCCCTGTTGCCGGGGGGGGGGGGGGGGGCATGCGCCTGTGCATTGCAGTACATACGCAGTTCTGACCTGATCGCAGCGCTGCAAAAAAAGCTAGCGTGCGATCAGGTCTGAATGACCCCCAAGGAGAAGTGCAACCCCCTGCCCACCACCACATAACTGAACCAAAGGATGATAATATTTGAGTTACCTCAATAAGAAATTTCGGCCTAGGGGGCCATGGAAAAAATGCTGGGAATCTAGGGAGACCGAGATTCAAGAAAGTTTGGGAACCACTGTTACATATAGCAATAAGTCCTAACCAGCAAGGATCATAGTACAACCTCACTACACCCTGGGCCTAATTCACTACAGATTGCAATTGCTGTTTGCAGCAGCTTTGTGATTGCTGTCCTCAGCAATGCAAATGCAGGAGGATTTCCTGCATTTGCGATGAACATTGCGACCAGCAGTAGCGATGTCATCTGCGATGGCAGGGTGAGTAAGCCTCAGCATATTAAGGCTTGCTGTTTCAGGGTGGCTTGCTAAGCCAAGGAAACTGCATCTCGCGGCGCAGTCCTTGGCGGCGCCACCCCCATAAAATGGGGAGACACGCCCCCTTTTCTGGCAGCACAGGCCGCCCTGTCCCTCCCCGCAAATGCCTCTGCCTGCAGTGTGATCACAGGACCTCTTCTGTACATGCGCAGAATGGGTCCTGCGCATCAGGGAAATTCAGTAAGAATCGCATAAGCAATCTTTACTGAATCACCCCCTCTATACAGACACTACACCCATCCACCATGACATGATTATGTAAAACATTTCTATTACGGCCCGCCTCCCAATGTTTGAAGTGTTTAGATAGGTACAGCGGGCATGTCCATATAACAGAGGGGCAGGACAGTCACACATGTGAGGTGAGGCGAAGTGATGGGGGTGGGGGGCTAGAGCCTACTGCATTGGTATCATTTTCCCCCTAAGCGCTGCAAATGTGCAGTACTGAAATCAGTAGGAAATTGGCACAAACGCTACATTGCCAGAGATTGGCTCATGCGAAGTAGACACAGTCTACTTGGGGCATGCGCCAGCGAGGTTGACCCACACATACATTGCACATGGGCCCCATGCATGCAACACCTACTTGCTTGCTGAATGGAAATACCACCTACCCGGTGGCGGCTGGAACAATTCAGTCCCAATCAAGACAATGGGACTAAGCCTCCAAATAGGGAGCACCCCACTGAAATCAGGGAGGTTGGGAGGCAAATTACATCACACCCTACTAGAACATCACCCCTGCAGCAGGAACCTGCCACAAAGCAGAGCCATATCTGTGTGTGTGTGTGTGTGTGTGTGTGTGTGTGTGTGTGTGTGTATATATATATATATATATATATATATACACACACAACACCTAGAGGTAGTAGAAGATGCCCAACCCTGCATCCAGCAGCCAGAGCCAGGAAGGCAGCAGGGGCCTGTGCTGGGCTATGAGGCATAGGGATAGGAGGTCCTAGGGGTAAGTCTCCCACAGCAGGGAAATGGGAATGGGGGCAATTATGTTATGCGTGTTACTGCAAAGCTATGGAGGCATCCACACTATAGGTGAGGCATCCACACTATAGGTGAGGCGCCCGATGCAGGGCACGACGCCCCCGGGTACACACACCGTACTCTCCCCACAAGTCACCCACCTGGAGGTTGGCCTCTTTCCCTTTTAACGCTTTCACCGTAAGCTGCATCTCCGGGTCCAGCCGGGATCACCATAGAGTCCTCGATATCGGCAAGAGCGTCTGTAGGACCAGTGGTTTAGTCCTCCAAGATTCAGCGGCTGTGACACATTGAGCTACTGTACTACAGCAGCTACTGGGGAACAGGTGGGCGGAGCCCTCTGGAGTCTACGTCACCATCACGTCCCATAGGCATTGCTAGCGGAGGCCGTCAGGGGCCGCTGTTTGCGCTATCTAATATTTTTACATTAACGTTGCCCTTACGTAAGATGGCGGCGCTGGCGTCCTTGCCCTTCCTTGTATATCGGAGACTACTAAGCGGACTACTTTCTGACGACAATGTAACATCTGCCCCTGTGCTCGGTCCCCGCCAGCTGCTAGTAGTCTGTGCCATGTCATGTGCGTAACAAGAACTCACAGTAACAGCAACACACGGTCTCTGCCAGAATGTAAAATGGCGGCGCATGGTGCCGCTGCCAGTTGTGTCGTCACTTCCTTCGTATGACGCAGCCTAACATGTAAACACGGAAGCACCGAGTGAAAAACAAAACCGCTGTCACCCGGGGACCCAGGTAACTCGGGGTATGAGCCAGACAGTCACAGGGGGCTGATCTGACGGGGTGTTCGTCACAGTGACGTCATCATTTGTTTTCTTCACAGCCTGGGGTGAGCCATGACGCAGCAGCGCGGTGTGAACGGGCTCCGGTTCAACCAGGATCAAAGTGAGTGGAGGTGGAGGTGCTGGCAGAGAGCACCGGGGCGGCCAGGGTGCCTCTGGGCAGGTCCCGAGGGTCACACGGGCCAGGGTGGCACCATTCTGAAGGGCCATGTGTTGTACTACGTTCCTGCACACAGATGTGACAGACAGCTGCTGTGTTACTGTATACCCGCTTATAGGTATCAGGGCATGTTGGGACTTATAGTCTCACAGCTGCTAGGGAGCCCGGGCTGCCTATGTCCTAGTCACTGTATACACTGGTTATGTGTCACATATACACCGCCAGCATGGTCACACACACTGTACTCTTATTTTGCAATATTTAAAGAGCTGGGGGAGTGATGTTATGTCATAAACTGCATCCAACAATTAAAAATAATGTTGTAATCTGATTCTGATGACCTGGTCCATCGTCCATACCACTATCGGTCTGTTCGTTATTTCCATATGTCATTACAGAGAAACTGCAGCGCTCGGCTCCCTGAGACGAACCTCATTAGTCAGTATAGGGAAGCGCTGGCGTTGCAGCAGGTGGTAGCAGTGTGCGCAGTCACAGAACAGAGGATGGCAATATACCGATGAGGATGTGCAACAATAAATGATGCTAACAATATAACACTCTAACATGGGGCTTACTAGTGACAGTGCTGCACCTCATGGGTGACAGCGATATACTGGGTAAATAAGCGGATTTATTACGGTCAATAAATGCGCTGCTATGTGGAGAGACACCATGCTCTCAGTCAGCTAAAGTATCTGGTGTAGATCAATGGTCGGCCAGGATAAGGTAAACAGTCGATACGTCGACCACCGTTCATCAACGTGGGGAAAAGGTTGACACGGGAAAGGAGGGTATTTTTATGTTGTTGGTGTCGCTTTCTCCGTTACATGATCAGGAACCCCAATAAGTGCACCCCATGGCGAGCAAAACTGTGGGCTAGGTGCCTCGCTCCACTACCACTGCTCTTGGCACAAGTTACTATTCCCAATTGTAGTTCACATGGATGGTAAAAGTTGAAAATAAAAAATTGTAAAAAAAAAAACCCTCATGTCAAACTTTTTCTGTGTCCATCATTGCCACGTTGCCCTTTTAATAAAGTCGAAATTTTGTCCATGTCGACCTAATGCTTGTCGACCAATAGTGGTCAACCTATGGACTGTCGACCTAACATCCAGATACCAATCCATCAGGGAGTGCCCTCTGTCAAGGGATTGGGGTAACTTCTGTAGGGGGCACCCTTTGTACATTTAGCTATAAATACAAAGTATTATACAGACAACGGGCGCTTCCTACTGTATTTTGCCTTAGTCCTTCTTTGTGTGCATACAGCTGCCACCTGTGGCTATACCAATGCTTCCCCAATACTGCACTGGCTAGGGCGGTCAATCTCAGCGGTCTGACAAGCAGGCCTGGACTGGCCCACAGGGGTACAGGGGAAACCACCGGTGGGCCCCACTGCCTGGGGGCCCACCTCTGGCTCTAAGGATCAGGTTCCAGACTGTGCACTTGAATTATACATATGTTACCTTATACTGTACTATGGTGTATATTCTACAGTGCATTGCTGTTATTGATCTGGTATATTATCATGCATGCAGCAGATGAATTTACTGCATATATTTATGAAGGGGCCCAGACGTTGCACTTTCTAATGGTTAGTCAAACCAATGAGGTGGTAGGCCACACCCCCTCTGCGGACTGGTCACACCCCTAAACATGGGCCCCTACCACTGCATTCCCCCGGTGGGCCCTACATGCCCCAGTCCGACACTGCTGACACATATGGAGGAGCTCTGTAATTTCTCTCTACTTACTATGCTAATTAGAGGCTGGGACACCTGTTGAATACTAGCAGCTTGCCCATACTTAGTTAGTACCCTATTCTCAGTGTGCAGAGCCCCCCCTGTGTTCATACCATTTTATATGTCAGGTTATCCACCGCACATTGCTGTGGACCACCCTTCCTAGAACAGGTTGTGATGTTGAAACCAAGACGTGATGTATGTTTAGGCCTGCAGCCATTGAGTGAGACTGGTGTTTAGATGTTATTGTATTGCGCTCTAGGCTGCTTCTGTTGTGCCATGGAGACGGGAGTGAGGATCTTTAACATTGAGCCGCTGATGGAGAAGGGTCACCTCGGTGAGTGCAGGGGTGAGGACGGGTGCTCATTCCACTCACCGGTGCTAATCGTCTTCCTTCTCTCTTAGACCTGGAGCAGGTGGGCAGTGTCGGACAAGTAGAAATGCTACACAGGTGTAATCTACTGGCGCTTGTTGGAGGTGGGAGTAATCCCAAATTCTCCGATATATCAGGTATAGAACATTAAAGCCTTTCATTTGCCATCTTTGTAATTATTGTCCTTTCACATTCTAACAAAGTAACATGGCAATGGTACAGTCATAACGCTTACATGTCTCTATTCTGGGTCCAGTGCTGATCTGGGATGATTCACGGGATGGAAAGGATAGGCTGGTTCTGGAATTTACATTTACTAAACCCGTGCTCAGTGTACGTCTGAGATCTGACAAGTGAGTATTTGCACAGGTATAGCAGTCTTTTTCGGAAGGTGCTGCTCCTTGGTACAAGGAATGTGTAACTGTTTTCCACCTTCAGGTTACTTCATTTTAATTTCTGGCAAGTGCCCCTGCGACTTTTACTGAATGCACTTTTTGTTTTTCTGTTTTTTGTTTGCATCTTTGTTTTGTTAGTTATATCAGCGCGCAGCTTTGTAGTGGCTATTGGTGTGTGGCACAACAAAAGCTGCTCAACTATTCTACCCATGGCAGAAAGCTTCATCGGGACACTTTAAACCAGGGTTGGGAAACCCAGTTAAATAAAACCAGTTTTGTTTAAAAAATATATATATTTTTTTGCATTAATTTTTTTTATGATTTTTTTTTTTTAATCACTCGTGCTTATTATATTAATACTGTGAAATATTGATATGTATTAGAAACCTGTATCAACCACATTTTAGTTATTTCTAACATTAACAATCCAAAGTTATTAGTCTTTGATATTTTACAGATTTAATATTTTACATCTTTCAATAAAACTAAATTGTTACTGCTTATTATTCCTATTATACTAAATATAAGTATATATTAAACATATTAAAACATACAAAGTACACTCAGACGCATCTCAGTAGGACTGAAGGTTTTGAATTGAAATAAACATGGAGGAGATTAAACCATGTTTCTCTGTGTATCACCTATTTCATGTGATGGAGTTGTTTACCGTTTAAGATTGAGAATGTTGTGCATTTTTTCCTGTCTATAGGATTGTTAGAGGAGGAATTTGTGGAGTCTTAGCTGATGCTAGGCAGATTTAATACCTCTTTGATCTGGTTCACCCTCCCTGTATCTTTGTTGTTTGTGTGAATTTACTGCATTTCTTCAGTTCACCAGGGGGATTCCCTTATAATAGGCTTTTTTTTAAAGAAGTAACAGCGCAGTACCTGTAGTCCCAGCATAACAAAAAAAAGTGGGGGGGGGGTTTTAAAAAATGAAGAAAAAAAACCCAACAGCCCATTTGGTTTAAACCAGCCAACCCTGCTTAAAACCAAAATAACTTTAAAGAACAAACATGCCTTGAAGCTGCATGGGAGGGTATAACCGGGCCGGCTCTAGACTTTGTAGAGCCCCAGGTGAAAAAATAGGGGCGTGGCTTCACAGAGAAGGGGCGTGGTCAGTTGTGCTCCGCATAGACACTAGAGGTCAATTATGACCCCTAGTGTCTATGTGCCGCTCCCACAATGCAGTGCGGTGCGCGATGACTTCATCGCAAACCGCACAGCACCGGGCATCTACCAAGCATCGGGGGCACCAGTAGCGGATCTTGCCTCGGCAGCGGCACCCTCCAGAAGGCGGCGCCCGGGCAAAAATCCTGCGTGCCCATAGCAAGATCTGCTACTGGGTATAACTGCATGTTTGAGTTGATCACTGGATGATCAGGCATTTTTTCGGTTAGCCTACCCATGTGGTTAATTAAACAGCATAGGTCCCAAGCAACCTGGGGGCATCTTGTAACTATTCACGTTGTGCTAACAGATTCCCCAATTGGTATTTGGTTTTCTCAGTTGTGTTATACATTACTTGTAATTACGTTGGAGCAAATTGGTTGTAAAGGAACAAAGTGCGCACTTTTGATGTTCCGTGTCAGTTAGAAAGGACCACTGAGCCCACAATACAAGTTGGATTATAGTTAAGAGTAAATATTTACTAATATAGATGTGAAAAGTTTATGTATCTCATCAGCTGATCATTGGCCACTTGGCTGTGTTAATAAACTGCCCAAGTTATATAAGGAATTATTTGCAGAGCTATAGATGGGCAGGATACTATTTCAGTGGAAGTATCATGGAGAATAAATCCGCCTGCATCTGTCATGGTATCTGCAACAGTGCGATGCTCTAGCGATACCTAGAATGTTTAGAAACCCAATAGTCTCTGCAAATGGTACAACACTTAGATGGAATACTCTGCAGAGACTGAAGTAGAAGATTGGGAAGAGTACCATCCATGTTAGTATGAAATTGACTTGCTCATCTTTCATCTTTAATGAACACATCAATTTTGCGGCCTTCTTGGAAGGATAGGACAGAAGAGAATAATAAATAAGAAGCTATGGGCAGATGAATAATGGGTAAAAGGATGAAATATCAAAAAAACAGTGGTAGGGATGATCACTTAAACAGATCACGGGGTAAGGTCAAATGATCAAGATACAATTATTTTGTATTTAACATCACTATTTATTTTCACTGCTTATAATATCATTATATACTTTTTAACAGTTTGATAATTTTCACTATTCACTTGAAATCGTTTGCAGTTTCACATCAATTCACTTTTAATGTACAATATATGATATCCACAAGAACATATTAAGAGTAAACTGGCACTGTTGAATTATTAGAGTTATATCAAGGACTAATGAATCCCCCTTATCACAATGCACATAGGACACAATTCACCAATCCACCACCACATTGATCAATCAAGAATTTATAAAAGGGAATGAAAGGCTCCCTGAGTAATATAAGCCCAATACTAGGCATCTAAAGCCTAAGCACAAAATCTATGAATGATAAATAAAATAGATACATCTCCCCATTAGCCTGCCAACAATATAGAAAACAAAAGATTTCCAGGTAGTGAACTAGAGAGGAATGAGAGCACTGCTACACAAACTCAAATAACATTCCTTCCCCAATAAGGTTTATTGTATCAAAAAATTATGGATAGGCTCTTTAGACCTGTCAATCAAAAATGGTTGGCGAATGAGAGACTGAGACAGTGGATATATTTCCCTCAAACCCGGAAATCGGGTTTCCTATGATTAAGCAGATGCGAAACGATCGTTAGGGGATCGGACACAACCATCATGTGTCCTTTCCATCATTTAGCATAGTCACTGTGTATATATTTATTGTTGCCAGTCTGTTATAAAATTGTGCCCGTCTATTGGGATAGGTGCTGTTCCTGGCGTAGGACAAACCGTGTGCTTACTGCACTACAAACACCCCTCCCACCGCACTGAGTCAGCCGGGTGTTTCCACACAGGAGAGCCGCGGCTAGCGGCTCACAGCTGACACGCGCGGCGTTACTGAATAGAACGCTGCGGGACAACAGAGCCACACTCTGCAGCTAACAAATGTGGGGCCCCGACAACTGGGTACATACACACATATATATCCCAGTGAGGGAATAGTGATCAGTGCGCTATTGAGGGGATATATTACAACGGGATGTTACACTGTATGTAAGAGAGAGAGAACACACAGTGTTTATGAATGAATCTCCCATTATGTGCAGTAAATGAGAACTCTAAGGAAAAAACATATATGAAAGTGTCATAGAACCTTAATACACATCATACATGTGTGCTGACAGGTAAAGCAACAAGCGTGGATCACAACCACACAGAAAAAGAGCGTTGCAATTCTAGCAATAAAAGTTATTATATATAAAAAAACAAGTGCTCTTAGTTCAGCAGTACATGAAAAACTGCATGTGAGAGGTGATATAAACTTCCCCATACGTTTACGTGTGTATATATACATTTGGTGGTGAAACATAAATCACTAATAGGGTTAATGACATATAGAGCTAAACATCCTGAATAGATTATAAATTCAGGCTTCATATATAGGGAGCAGCAACACTGGGAATTCTCCTAGGGGCAGCAAATTCCTAATAACAGGAGGCACTCAAAGTACGATCCACCACTCAAATATAACTAGTCAGTGATGCGCACACTGCAAAAACCATAATAGTGGTAGCATATTGAAATTGGAACAGGAGTATTTTACTCCTAGATACAAAAGTAACAATATCAGACACAAGGCAACTAGCATTGCTACAGATATTGCAACAGTGTTCAAATACTGGAGACAGTGAAGAAACACAACAATTACAGTGACTAAGCCTTTTAATTCACTTTATTATGTTTTCACAATTTATTCACATGCACTATATTTCGCCTATGTTTTAAACAAATTAATAAAAGCTATATTTTAGATTAGTGGTCATCTATCATGATAGATATTTGACTTTATGAGAATAAGACAGTCCGAGTGTGCCCAATATAGGGAATTCTTTCTTTCTTTCTTTTTTGATTTCTTACGGTTATGATATCCCTGGAGCACCTCCCAATAAAAGGCATACATATGCTTTATTGAATAAAGGGAAAGGACATAAAATAATACATGAATATAATTTATCAAAATAAATGTCTGTGCGACCCCTCTCTCTTCTTTGAAATTGCTCATCTTTCTGACAGAATTACATTTCCTATTACAGAATCGTCATCATACTGAAAAATCGGATTTATGTCTACTCTTTCCCTGACAATCCTACCAAACTCTTTGAGTTTGACACCCGAGACAACCCTAAAGGTAAAATATTCCCATAGTTTTTAGATAGAACTGTCAGATATAAGTGCCTTGGTTATGAATGCTGATGGTTGGTTTGTGACTAGTTTGTCAGCGTGCTGCTGTGATGATTAAGCGTCGTTACGACAGGTACTATCGCCTACATATTAAGCAGCTCTGTACAGCTACAATGGATAACAATCAGCAGCACACACAAGGGTGTAGTGATCAGTGAGTGATGTTTCTCACATACAATGCCACATACAGTTTATGGGGAGAGGCACTCACAAGACCACCTGTCTGGATCCCGGTGGTCATAATGCCGACGCCGGAATCCCGTCAGGCGGTGAAATGCCGGTACCGGAATACCAGCGCCACAGGCTTTTCTCCATCTGTGGGTGTCCACAACACTCACAGAGGGAGATTATAACCTGTGGCGAGCGCAGAGAGCCACCTTGCCCGCAGCGTGGCAAGTGCAGCGAGCCTGCAAGGGGCTCTCTAGCGTTCGCCCCGCTGTCGGCATACTGGTGGCGGGATCCCGGCCGCCGGTAAAAAGTATGTATTCCGTTTATGAGCATTCACCTAAGGTCTTTATTTTCTCATCTGTCCAATTCTGTATTTGTATCTTTTTCTTATAAATGAATGATGAGAGTCTTATTCATCATTATGCCGATGTTTATCTCCCCAGGCCTGTGCGATCTGTGCCCCAGTATGGAGAAACAGTTGCTTGTGTTCCCGGGACATAAATGTGGCAGCCTGCAGCTGGTGGTGAGTTTGATATCATTATAGCACTTTGGTGCGGGGTATGGTATATGACGTATCTAAGCCTTCACTCTGCCTGTAGGATCTGTGCAATGCCAAGCCCAGCAGTTCCTCCGCCCCATTCACCATAAACGCCCATCAGAGTGAACTGGGCTGCCTGGCCGTCAATCAGCAGGGCACACTAGTGGCTTCCGCATCCCGCAAAGGCACTTTAATCCGGCTGTTTGACACCCAGACGCGGGAGCAGCTGGTGGAACTGCGGCGTGGCACAGACCCAGCCACTTTATACTGGTAAGCAAACTATGTATGACATATTGAATGGTAAGGGGTTACGCAATGCTACCATACACATCAATAATAATCAAATAATAGGTGTGAATACCTGAGTAAGAAACAGATACATTTATATTGAGTCCATTTCTGACACTGTAATAACATTTATGTTTAATAAAACATGGAAATCAAAACAAAGTATATCTAAATAATTGTCCTACTGTATATATGCCCCCATGGGGTATATATACTGTATAGAGTTGTTGGAAAAGTCACAGCTGTATCTGTGGGAACTACATGTATCAAGATAACCTGGTTAGGGAGTTCCCATGAATAATAAAGAAACCAGTCTGGTTAACCTATGATAGGTAATACATTATTTCTTCCAAATGGGAGATGGTTGGTCACAAGATGCCATGCACTAAGCCGTATTGGTCTGTAATCAGGATTATATAGATTAGCAATTGGCACAAATATTACTCCCAGATCCTATGCCGATATTCACGCGAACAATGTTTTTCTCTTCTGCGCATACTTCTGAGTCGCTCCGCACATGTATCCTGAGTTTGTTTGTACAGAGTCGCTGATCACATTTAGGTGCACGGTAGGAGATATGTGAGCAGCATTCCTGGATGGTGACTGGGAGGTAACGGGGAGGCTAAAGAGACACGCGGAGAGGACGCGTGTCATGGGAGTATGGTGGGCGAGTTTCTGAAGGCAGTTACGTGTTTATGGTGCGACGTATAACGTACCAAGCGCTATTTCTGTGCCTGTGGACGCTGACAGTGAATGTCTCAGTCCTTGCTAATTAAGATAGTTCCAGCGATAAAGGCACTGTGCACATCTTCGCTCTGAAGGACACCAAGCTGAACCGCCGCTCTGCGTATGTGACATCCCGCACTCTGACAGCGCTGCAGAGATAGCTGGTGGCTGTCTCAGGGCTTCCACTGTTGCACACAAGTGAAAGACTTTGTATTGACATTAGCATAAAGACGCAACTGCGGCAAAAGTCATCGCCATGTCTGTGTCCCATCATGCATCAGCCTCTTGTGTTCCATATGACAGCTAATTTGAATGATTTCAGTCCTATAGGCCAGGGGTAGATGTGTGTCCTCCCTCTTAACACTTTGGCGCTCTGCTTTGGGGTATATCACAAATGGGAGCACTCACTCTGTCTGTAGGATCCCTATCTTTAGATGTTGCTGGCCTGGCTGAGCATTGTGCTTGGTTAGTGGCCACATCAGTGTATATTGGGTGCAAGGACGCAGACAGCTGCTACATATGTGTGTCGGCCATCACTAAACGGCTCCATCGCACCACTGCATCCGCCTTTCTCCCACAGTCTCTGCCACTTTTACCTGGGCTTCAAGCAAATGATAACTGTGTTATCATTACCTGGATCATTTCCCCTGAGACAGGTTCGTGGAATGGACAGAGGGGGTAATTTCAAGTTGATCGCAGCAGGAAATTTTTTAGCAGTTGGGCAAAACCATGTGCACTGCGGGGAGGCAGATGTAACATGTGCAGAAAGAGTTAGATTTGGGTGGGTTATTTTGTTTCTGTGCAGGGTAAATACTGGCTGCTTTATTTTTACACTGCAGTTTAGATTGCAGATTGAACTCACCACACCCAAATCTAACTCTCTCTGCACATGTTATATCTGCCTCCCCTGCAGTGCACATGGTTTTGCCCAATTGCTAACAAAGTTCCTGCTGCGATCAACTCAAAATTACCCCCAGAGTGCACAAAAGAAAACATACATATTATATGTACATGGATATTGCTAAATCTATACTACACAAGAAGCACTGAACCAACAACCACAGTGACACCAAACCAATAACTGTACAACATTGCCACTTTCATTTTGTAACTTTATTACCCAATATGGTTAAAAATAATAAAAAAAAGAGAACTAAAATAAATGCAATAGAATTTTCTTCCTTGTGTTGTTTCCCCAGTATCAGTTTCAGCCACGACAGCTCCTTCCTGTGTAGTTCCAGCGATAAAGGCACCGTGCACATCTTCGCTCTGAAGGACACCAAGCTGAACCGCCGCTCTGCGTATGTGACATCCTGCACTCTGACAGCGCAGCAGAGATAGCTGGTGGCTGTCTCAGGGCTTCCACTGTTCATCGAGATGAATCATTTGTCAGGGGAGACTGTAAAACCAGGCTCACCACATGCTACGCTCGCAATAAAAAGCTACGCAGAACTGAAGATAGCACAGGGAACCTTTATACTTTATAATTTATTTATTTTATATTGGATAACTTCAAATGTAATTAAACATAAAGCAGATTAAATACAGTTGGGGTCTGACTTCTACGCAGAATGTCAAGAAGAAAAAAAAAACCTGTGTAATATCAGTTATTATACTTTTATAAAGGGCCAACATGTTACACAGCACTGTAAAGTGAGAGGAGGTTGGCTATGCGTGACCGGCGGTCATAATACCGACGCCGGAATCCCGGCTTGCGCTCCCCACAGGTTATATTCCCACACTATGGGTGTCGTAGACACCCACAAGTGGGAATAGTCCCAGTTAGTCGGCATGCCGACTGTCGGGACTGTAAGGGGGCGGGATTCCGGCGTCACACCGGTCACATAACTGTCTACCGTGAGAGGATCATGAGACAATAAGGTTGTGAAATACTACAAATCATATAAAATAATTTTTAAATTAATAGTTAATTCAAATGAAAAAAATAGTTAAAAAAAAAATCCCTATAACAATACCTACAATCTGATTTGGCAATAATACTAAAAAGTTGTTTTAAATACTCAATTTTAACTATGTTCACAGTAAGTCCAGTGTAGATGTTTTTGTTGCTGCGGTGGCTCCATTGGAGGTCAAGTTTTTATTGAAAGTTATTAATTGTTCAGGCAGTAACCTTGTTAAGGTCAAGTCTAAAGGATTTGCCCACCGTCTGATAAATGATTAGATGAGGATTTTTGCCTTCTTCGGCTTTTACTACATACTGTACAGGACTTTGACTAACTTTATTTTGCATATTTCACCAAGCCTTTATATAGTGTAGCTTACTTCCATTGCCTTTGCATACGATACAGAACAGCTCTGTATATTGCATTTGATTGTATCCACAGAGCTATTTTATGTCATGTCTAAAGGCAATGATAATAAACCTCTCTGACTAGATGATTTAAGGCTTTGATGAAAAGTATATATCGGGGTTTATATTGTGCAGGAATTTTGGGCGAGTATCCCCGCATTTTTAAAGTGGAAATCATTTACAATGCAAAACCAGGTTGGTTTTGCCTTGTGATTTCCGCTTTAAAAATACGGGCATACTCGCCGGAATTCCTGCACTACGTCTTTCAGGCTATTACATAAGCCCCATGGCTGGTAGAAGAAACAATAAAGAAGATTCAGCATTATTACGGTATCTACTGGTTTGTTAATATTATGTGTACTAAACTGGTGTGTTATACTGTTTCAGCTTGGCGCGTGTTGGGAAGGTGGGTCCTATGATTGGCCAGTACGTGGATTCACAGTGGAGTTTGGCCAGTTTCACCGTACCTGCAGAGTCTGCCTGTATCTGCGCATTCGGCAAAAACACCTCCAAAAATGTCAATTCTGTCATAGGTGAGACCATTACCTCCCTTTCCCACAGCCCCCAGCCTCATACTACAGATGGGATAACCATGCTCTCTTTTCCATAGCGGTCTGCGTGGACGGAACGTTTCACAAGTACGTCTTCACCCCAGAAGGGAACTGTAACCGGGAGGCCTTTGATGTATATCTGGACATCTGCGATGATGACATATTTTGAGCCGCTATTGACGTGGCAGCGACTGGGCTGAAGATACAGGGTCAGGCCTGATTACAGGAGAACACTGTATCAGGTCGCTCACGGAGGGGAATATATGGACATTGGACACTAATGCTGTGTTCATGCTGTGGGGGTAATTCCAAGTTGATCGCAGCAGGATTTTTGATAGCAATTGGGCAAAACCATGTGCACTGCAGGGGAGGCAGATATAACATGTGCAGAGAGAGTTAGATTTGGGTGGGTTATTTTGTTTCTGTGCAGGGTAAATACTGGCTGCTTTATTTTTACACTGCAATTAAGATTGCAGATTGAACACACCCCACCCAAATCTAACTCTCTCTGCACATGTTACACCTGCCCCCTGCAGTGCACATGGTTTTGCCCAATTGCTAACAAAAATCCTGCTGCGATCAACTTGGAATTACCCCCATGCTGTATTATTATTATTGTATATAGGATGGCATTGCTTGTATGTATTCTAAATGTTTCTTAGTAATAAAGGAGTTTAAAGACACTAGAGCAGGGCTGTAAAGGTACAGAGTAGGGTGTAACTATAACTAGGCAACAACTGATACAGCACCAACTGGTTTTGCAAAAATCATTCTCTTACATTGTCCAATTATGGTGCTTTTTTTTAACTCTCACTTTTGTAACATGACACCAGGATAACTGGCGCTCACACATGGATATTCTGTGCTCTCACCATAGTTGTGCAACCCCCCTACCTCGGGACAGAAACTACTCACTGGGGCACCTCTGTGTCAGTCACTGCTGTTGTCTCCTTCCTGCACCTCAGCCGGCTCCTAGGGAAGACGCAGCCAAGTTTTGAATACAAGATGGCCAATGTAAAACTGCTTTATATGGATAGAGCGAGTTCACATTTGCCATGTTGGATTTAGAAAAACAAAAGAGTCTGCCTCTTCTCTCGGAGCCAGCTGAGATGTGGGGAGGACACGCTGGGTAGAGTTTGGGCCTACCTAAGGATGTGCGGGAACACACTCTGCACACGACTATGGCTATCACCCAATATGTCTTACACACCTGTCAGGGCAAAAATAGGATTTTAATACCTACCGGTAAATCCTTTTCTCCTAGTCCGTAGAGGATGCTGGGGACTCCAAAAGGACCATGGGGTATAGACGGGATCCGCAGGAGACATGGGCACACTAAAAAGACTTTTACTGGGTGTGAACTGGCTCTTCCCTCTATGCCCCTCCTCCAGACCTCCGTTATAGGAACTGTGCCCAGGAGAGACGGACATTTTGAGGAAAGGATTTTTGTTAAACTAAGGGCGAGAGACATACCAGCTCACACCACAAACACACCGTACAACTGGATCAGCAAGAACAAGATAACAGTATGAATTAGCAACAGCAACAAGCTGAATATAACGGATACACAAACCTCGTGTAACCGAAAATAACCAGTATCAATACAACTGCAAGGAACAGTCCGCACTGGGATGGGCGCCCAGCATCCTCTACGGACTAGGAGAAAAGGATTTACCGGTAGGTATTAAAATCCTATTTTCTCTTACGTCCTAGAGGATGCTGGGGACTCCAAAAGGACCATGGGGTCTATACCAAAGCTCCAGACCGGGCGGGAGAGTGCGGACAACTGTGAAGCACCGATTGAGCAAACATGAGGTCCTCCTCAGCCAGGGTATCAAACTTATAGAACTTAGCAAAAGTGTTTGAAACCGACCCACGTAGTTGCTCGGCAAAGCTGAAGTGCTGAGACCCTTCGGGCAGCCGCCCAAGAAGAGCCCACCTTCCTGGTAGAATGGGCCTTTACTGACTTCGGCAACGGCAGCCCAGCCGAAGAATGAGCGTGCTGAATCGTATTACAAATCCAGCGTGCAATAGTCTGATTGGAAGCAGGATTTCCAATCTTGTTGGAAGCACACAGGACAAACAGAGCCTCTGTTTTCCTAGTAAGAGCTGTTCTGGCGACATAAATTTTCAAAGCTCTTACGACAAGAGATTTCGGGACTGCCACAGCATCCGTAGCCACAGGTACCACAATAGGTTGATTTATTTAAAACGAAGAAACCACCTCCGGCAGAAATTGTTGACGAGTCCTCAATTCGGCTCTATCCACATGAGAAATCAAATATGGGCTCTTGTGAGGCAAAGCCGCCAATTTGGACACTCATCTGGCAGACACCAAAGCCAAAAGCATGACCACTTTCCAAGTGAGAAACTTCAACTCAACCTTACGCAAAGGTTCAAACCAGTGAGACATAAGAAACTGCAACACCACTTCAAGATCCCATGGTGCCACGGGTGGCACAAATGGAGGATGGATATGCAGCACCCCCTTCATGAAAGTCTGAACCTCAGGAAGGACGGCCAATTCTTTTTGAAAGAAAATAGATAAAGCCGAAATCTGCACTTTGATCGAACCCAATTTCAGGCCTGCATCCACGCCTGCCTGTAAAAAGTGGAGGAAACTCCTCCGCAGGAGCTGCCTTGGTTTCACACCACGACACACACCTTCTCCAAATACGGTGATAATGTTTTGCCGTGACCTCCTTCCTAGCCTTGAGGAGAGTGGGGATGACCTCCCTGGGAATACCTTTCCGAGCTAGGATTTGGCGTTCAACTTCCACGCCGTCAAATGCAGCCGCGGTAAGTCCGGAAACACGCAGGGCCCCTGCAGTAACAGGTCCTCTCTTAGAGGAAGCGGCCAAGGATCTTCTACTAGTAATTCCTGAAGATCCGGATACCAGGCCCTCCGTGGCCAATCTGGAACGACGAGTATTGCCTGAACCCTTGTTCTCTTATGATCCTCAACACCTTTGGAATGAGAGGAAGCGGAGGGAACACATACACCGACTGAAACACCCACGGAGTTACCAGGGTGTCCACTGCACAGGCTTGGGGGTCCCTTGACCTGGAACAATACCTCGGAAGCTTCTCGTTGAGGCGAGACGCCATCATGTCTATTTGAGGAATTCCCCAACGACTTGTCACTTCTGCAAATACCTCTTGATGAAGAGCCCACTCTCCTGGATGGAGATCGTGTCTGCTGAGGAAGTCTGCTTCCCAGTTGTCCACGCCCGGGAGGAAGACTGCTGACAGAGCGCTCACGTGCTGTTCCGCCCAGCGTAGAATTCTTGTGGCCTCCGCCATTGCTGCCCTGCTCCTTGTTCCGCCTTGGCGGTTTACGTACGCCACCGCTGTTATGTTGTCCAACTGGATCAGGAAAGGGAGACCCTGAAGAAGGTTCTTTGCTTGCAGGAGTCCGTTGTAAAAGGCTCTTAACTCGAGAACATTTATGTGGAGACCAGCTTCCTGGCTTGACCGTTTTCCCTGGAAACTTCTTCCTTGCGTGACTGCGCCCCAGCCTCTGAGACTTGCATCTGTGGTCAGCAGGACCCAGTCCTGGATTCCAAATCGGCATCCCTCTAGAAGGTGAGAACCTTGCAGCCACCACAGGAGAGAAATCCTGGCCCTGGAAGATAGACCTATTTTCCAGTGCATGTGCAGGTGAGACCCGGACCATTTGTTCAGCAGATCCCACTGAAACACCCGGGCATGAAACCTGCCAAACGGAATGGCTTCGTAAGCCGCAACCATCTTCCCTAGCACTCGAGTGCATTGATGAATCGACACTCTTGTCGGCCTCAGAAGCTCCTTGACCATGGTCTGTATTTCCAGAGCTTTGTCCTCCGGAAGAAACACTCTCTGAAGCTCCGTGTCTAGGATCATGCCCAGGAAGGGCAGCCGAGTTGTCGGGATCAACTGAGACTTTGGCAAATTTAGAATCCAACCGTGATGTCGCAGAACCGACAGGGAGAGTTCCACATTTCTTTACAATTTTTCCTGTGATCTCGCCCTTATCAGGAGATCGTCCAAGTACGGGATAATTGTGACCCCTTGCTTGCAAAGGAGAACCATCATTTCCGCCATTACCTTGGTGAAGACCCTCGGGCCGTGGAAAGCCCAAACGGTAACGTCTGAAATTGGTAATGACAATCCTGCACCGCAAATCTCAGGAAAGCCTGATGAGGAGGATATATCAGGACGTGTAAGTAGGCATCCTTTATGTCGACTGACGCCATAAAATCTCCCCCTTCTAGGCTGGCGATCACAGCTCGAAGAGATTCCATCTTGAACTTGAAAGTTTTCAAGTATGGATTGAGGGATTTTAGGTTCAGAATCGGTCTGACCGAGCCGTCCGGCTTTGGCACGACAAAGAGGCTCGAATAAAACCCTTCCTCCCCGTTGGGACGGTGGAACCGGCACAATGACCCTCTGTTGACACAGCTTTTGTATCGCAGCATTTACTACTACTCTTTCTGGAAGAGAAACTGGTAGTGCCGACTTGAAAAAGCGGCGTGGGGGTAACTCCTGAAACTCCAGTTTGTACCCTTGGGACACTATGTCTAAGGCCCAAAGATCCAGGGCTGATTTAAACCAGACCTGACTGAAGAATCGGAGACTGCCCCCCACCGGCACGGATTCCCGCAGGGGAGCCCCAGCGTCATGCGGTGGACTTGGTAGAGGCGGGGGAGGACTTTTGGTCCTGGGTGCCTGACACGGCAGGCAACCTCTTTCCCCTTCCTCTACCCTTTGAAGCGAGGAAGGACGAGCCCCTTCCTCTTTTGTATTTATTAGGCCGAAAGGACTGTATCTGATGATGGGGCGCCTTTTTCTGTTGTGTGGGAATATAAGGAAGAAAAGATTACTTACCCGCAGTAGCGGTAGACACCAGGTCAGCAAGGCGGTCACCAAACAAGACACTACCTTTAAAAGGGAGAGCTTCCATATTTTTCTTGGAGTCGGCATCAGCATTCCATTGATGAATCCACAGCGCCCTTCTGGCCGAGACCGCCATGGCATTGGCTCTTGATCCCAAGAGGCCAACATCCCTTGCCGCATCCTTTAGGTAATCTGCAGCGTCCTTGATATAACCAAGAGTCAAAAGAATGTTATCCTTATGAAGGGTATTCATATCAGAAGCCAAATTATCAGCCCACTTAGCAATAGCACTACTCACCCATACCGACGCCACAGCAGCTCTGAGCCATGCACCAGTATTAACGAAAATGGCCTTCAATGTCGTCTCCTGCTTGCGATCCACCGGATCCTTGAGAGCAGCCGTGTCAGGAGACGGAAGCGGTACCTTCTTGGACAATCGGGATAGAGCCTTGTCCACATTGGGAGACGACTCCCACTTCTCCTTGTCGTCAGAGGGGAAAGGATATGCCATCAAAATTCTCTTGGGAATCTGCCACCTTTTGTCAGGCGACTCCCAAGCCTTTTCACAAAGAGCGTTCAGTTCATGAGAGGGGGGAAACTTCACCTCAGGCTTTTTCCCTTTAAATAATCCTCAGAGATATGTAAAACATCTTTAATAGCCACAATCATGTACTGAATACTCCTAACTACCCTTGGATGTAAAGTAGCCTCATTGAAATCGACATCAGACTCAGAGTCTGTGTCGGTATCTGTATCTGCCACCTGGGTAAATAAACGTTTTTGTGACCCTGAGGGGGTCTGTACCTGAGACAAAGCGTCCTCCATGGATTTCCTCCATGTTTGTGTCTGAGAATCAGATTTATCCAGCCTCTTAGACAATAAAGCCACATTTGCATTCAGTGTACTCAACATATTCCCCCAATCAGCAGTCGGCTGTGCCGACAGAGTCATTCCCAAATCCTTTTCTGCGCCCCCAGTAACTTCCTCCGGGGAGGAACACTCAGCCTCAGACATGTCGACACGAAGTACCGACACACCCACACTCACACCGGCCAAATCACGGGGACAGACCCACAGTGAAGCCTGCAGAGAGAAACACAGAGAGAGTATGCCGGCTCACACCCTAGCACCCATATACTACAAATAAATAATATATGTGGTCTGCGCTGTAATATTAATATAAAAAGCACCAAATTGCATGTGCCCCCCCATTTTGCTCCCTTGTTACTTGTAAGGCGCTTGGAGGTCCGGGGCCAGCATCTCTGCAGCGGCTGTGGAGAGAGAGAAAATGGTGCTGGTGAGCTGTGCGGCTGAGCCCCGCCCCTTCCCGGCGCGCTGTAGCTCAAATTTGAATTTATTATACTGGCGGGGGTATTGTATACGGTGCCCGGGCACCGAATATGCTTTCTGTCAGTTAAATTGACACTCAGTAACTGCTGCCCAGTGCGCACCCCCCAGCGCCCTCCACCCTGTGAGTGCCGTTGGTGATGTGTGTGGAAGCATGGAGCGCAGCGCTACCGCTGCACCGTTACTGAAGTCTTCTGCCGTCTGATGTCTTCTGTTCTTCTAATACTCTCTTCTTTCTTCTGGCTTCTGTGAGGGGGGTGACGGCGCGGCTCCGGGAACAAGCAGCTAGGCGCACCAAGTGATCATACCCTCTAGAGCTAATGGTGTCCAGTAGCCTAAGAAGCAGAGCCCTTAACTAAGAAGAAGTAGGTCTGCTTCTCTCCCCTCAGTCCCACGATGCAAGGAGCCTGTAGCCAGCAGGTCTGCCTGAAAATAAAAAACCTAACAAAAGTATTTTCCAGAGAAACTCAGTAGAGCTCCCCTACTGTGTGTCCAGTCACTCCTGGGCACAGAATCTAACTGAGGTCTGGAGGAGGGGCATAGAGGGAGGAGCCAGTTCACACCCAGTAAAAGTCTTTTTAGTGTGCCCATGTCTCCTGCGGATCCCGTCTATACCCCATGGTCCTTTTGGAGTCCCCAGCATCCTCTAGGACGTAAGAGAAAATAGGATTTTAATTACCTACCGGTAAATCCTTTTCTCGTAGTCCGTAGAGGATACTGGGGTCCATTTAGTACCATGGGGTATAGGGGGTAATTCCAAGTTGATCGCAGCAGGAATTTTGTTAGCAGTTGGGCAAAACCATGTGCACTGCAGGGGAGGCAGATATAACATGTGCAGAAAGAGTTAGATTTGGGTGGGTTATTTTGTTTCTGTGCAGGGTAAATACTGGCTGCTTTATTTTTAAACTGCAAATTAGATTGCAGATTGAACACACCACACCCAAATCTAACTCTCTCTGCACATGTTAAATCTGCCTTCCCTGCAGTGCACATGGGGGGTAAGAGGGAGAGAGAGAGGCTGTTACTGTGTATGACACTCTGTCAATTTTAAGGCCATTTTCATAGGGAAAGCCTGCCAAATAAATCCTTGTACCTTAGTCCAAAAACTTTTCAATCCCCCCTTGTAGATGTACAGAATATGTATGCTGCTTTGCAGTTAGTTAATAATAGTACATATAGGGGGTAATTCCAAGTTGATCGCAGCAGGATTTTTGTTAGCAATTGGGCAAAACCATGTGCACTGCAGGGGAGGCAGATATAACATGTGCAGAGAGAGTTAGATTTGGGTGTGGTGTGTTCAGAATCAGAATCAGCTTTATTGGCCAGGTGTACTCACGTACACTAGGAATTCTTTGTGGTACAATGCATCGCCAAGCAGCAACATGGAGGAAAAAACGTAGCATACATTACAAACATTACACATATGAGTTCATACTGCACATATGCAACTGTACAGTAGACATATTATACATTTAAGACTAAAAACTAAGGCTGCTTGGCAGAGCAGCATCGAGGCAGCCATCCGCGGCGCCAACTAGAACTCCCACAATGCACATAATACAGAAGATTTAAGTATTACATCAAAAGATAAACCACACAGACAAAGACACAGAAAGAATAATGCATGATTGGTGTAGGCATTTTGAGTAATAACCTCCAGGGGTTGTGTATTCCACCATCACAAGGCACCAGGTGCGGCAGCCATCTTAGGCGCACTGCGTAAGATTTACCAGGGTGGAATAGTCCACCCCTGGAAGAGAACACAAAATGGGGAGATTGCAGAGTCCTTAAGTTCAGAGTAGGGTTCCAATAAAAACATCAGGTCCACGCATTTTTCATCCCATCCACAAGCGCACCAGATAAGGCAGCCATGTTGGGCGCACTACAAGGTTACACAGTGGGAGATGAGCCATACAGGGGCCAAATGCATGTATGGGAGAACTGCAATGGGTTCAATCTGCAATCTAATTTGCAGTGTAAAAATAAAGCAGCCAGTATTTACCCTTCACAGAAACAAAATAACCCACCCAAATCTTACTCTCTCTACACATGTTATATCTGCCTCCCCTGCAGTGCACATGGTTTTGCCCAATTGCTATCAAAAATCCTGCTGCGATCAACTTGGAATTACCCCCATGGTTGTGCCCAACTGCTAACAAAATTCCTGCTGCGATTAACTTGGAATTACCCCCATAGACGGGTTCACTAGGAGCCTTGGGTACTTTAAGAAATCAATTGTGTGCGCTGGCTCCTCCCTCTATGCCCCTCCTACCAGACTCAGTCTAGAAACTGTGCCTGAAGAGACGGACATACCTTGAGAGAAGGATTTAAAGGACAGTGGTGAGATTAGAACCAGCACATACAAACAAGAGGAAAGCCATGCTAACCAAACATGACGAGGGACAGCAACAGCTGAACCAACAATACTTAACCAAGTAACAGTGCAGGAACACACGAAGCACCGGGCGGGCGCCCAGCATCCTCTACAGACTACGAGAAAAGGATTTACCGGTACGTAATTAAAATCCTATTTTCTCTTACGTCCTAGAGGATACTGGGGTCCATTTAGTACCATGGTCCCAAACCGGGTGGGAGAGTGCTGAGGTTCCTGCAGAACTGATTGACCAAACTGAAGAGGCCAAAGTATCGAACTTGTAGAACTTAGCAAACATGTTCGAACCTGACCAAGTAACTGCTGGGCAGAGCTGTAAAGCCGAGACACCCCGGGCAGCCGCCCAGGAAGAACCCACCGACCTAGTAGAGTGGGCCTGTACAGATTTAGGAACCGGCAAACCTGCCGTAGAGTAAGCATGCTGGATAGTAAGCCTGATCCAGTGAGCAATAGACTGCTTTGAAGCAGGACACCCAATTTTATTGGGATCATAGAGCACAAACAGCGAGTCGGATTTGCTGTCTGCTTCACATTGATTTTCAAAGACCTCACAACATCTAGGGACTTTGAAGTAGTAGAGGTGTCGGTAACCACCGGAACCACAATAGGTTGGTTGATATGACACGCAGACACCACCTTTGGAAGAAATTGCTGATGATTTTTGAGTTCAGCTCTATCTTCATGAAAAATCAAATAGGGGCTCTTATGAGACAACGCCCCCAATTCTGACACACGTCTTGCAGAAGCCAAGGCCAACAGTGTGAAGGTCTTCCACGTAAGAAACTTCACATCAACCTCCTGTAAAGGCTCAAACCATTCAGATTGTAGAAACGGCAACACCACGTTGAGATCCGAAGGTGCCGTGGGAGGCACAAAGGGTGGTTGGATGTGCAGAACACCTTTCAAGATCGTCTGAACCTCAGGGAGGGAAGCCAACTGTTTCTGAAAGAAAATGGATAAGGCTGAAATCTGGACTTTTATGGAGCCCAAGCGTAGGCCCACATCCACAACTGACTGCAGAAAACGTCCCGGTTGAAACTCCACCTCAGGAAATTTCCTGTTTTCACACCAAGAGACGTATTTTCTCCAAATACGGTGGTAATGTTTAGACGTTACCCCTTTTCTGGCTTGGATCAAGGTAGGAATTACCTTGTCCGGAATGCCTTTCCGGGCTAGAATTTGACGCTCAACCTCCATGCCGTCAAACGTAGCCGCGTTAAGTCTTGATAGACGAACGGCCCCTGTTGCAGAATATCCTCTCGAAGAGGTAGAGGTCACGGATGCTCCAGGAGCATTTCCAGTAGATCCGCGTACCAAGCCCTTCTTGGCCAATCCAGAGCAATGAGAATTGCTTGAACCTTTTCCTTTTTTATTCTTTTGAGGATTCTTGGGATCAATGGAAGTGGTGGAAACACATACACCATCTGATAGTCCCATGGAGTCACCAGAGCATCCACCGCCACTGCCTGTGGGTCTTTCGACCTGGAACAATACCGCCTGAGCTTCTTGTTGAAACGAGAGGCCATCATGATGATCTGTGGAATTCCCCACCGACATGTCAAGCACCCGAACACTTCCGGGTGAAGGCCCCACTCTCCTGGGTGGAGGTCGTGTCTGCCGAGGAAGTCTGCTTCCCAGTTGTCTATTCCCGGAATGAAGATTGCAGACAATGCAACAGCGTGTCTTTCTGTCCAGAGGAGAATCCTTGTTACCTCTGACATTACAGCTCTGCTCTTTGTTCTACCCTGTCGGTTTATGTACGTTACTGCCGTCACATTGTCCGACTGAACCTGGATGGCCTGATCTTGAAGATGTGATGCCTGTAGAAGGGCATTGTATATGGCCCTTAGTTCCAGAATGTTGATTGGAAGAATGGTTTCCTGACTTGACCATTTTCCTTGGACGTGTTCCCCCTGGGTGACTGCTCCCCAACCTCTGAGGCTTGCGTTTGTGGTTAGCAGAATCCAATTTTGAATCACGAACCTTCGGACCTCTGTCGGTAAGAAGTCTGAAGCCACCACAGAAGAGAAATCCTGGCTCTTGGCGACAGACGTAGCCTCTGGTGCATATGGAGATGCGATCCGGACCATTTGTCCAACAGATCCAGCTGGAAGGACCCTGCGTGAAACCTTCTGTACTGCAGCGCCTCGTAAACAGCTACCATCTTTCCCAGAAGGTGAATGCATAGATTCACCAATATCCGGGTTGGATTTAGAACATCCAGCACCATCGACTGGATTACCAATGCCTTTTCCAATGGAAGGAATACCTTCTGTGCCTCCGTATCCAATATCATCCCCAGGAACGTAAGCCTCCGTGTTGGTTCCAGGTGAGATTTTGGTAGGTTTAGAATCTACCCGTGATCCCGTAGTCGAGTTGAGAGGGCAATCTTGTCCAACAACCGCTTCCTGGGTGGTGCTTTTATCAGCAGATCGTCCAGGTACGGGATTATATTCACTCCCTGTTTTTTATTTATCTGTTTGCGGAGGAGAAACATCATCTCTGCCATTACCTTGGTGAACACCCTTGATGCCGTGGAGAGGGCAAATGGCAGGGCCTGGAACTGGTAGTGACAGTCCTGTAATGCAAACCTTAGATAAGCCTGATGAGGCAGCCAGATTGGAATATGAAGGTATGCATCCTTGATATCCAGAGACACCAAGAATTCCCCTTCTTCCAGACCTGAGATCACCGCTCTGAGACTCCATCTTAAATTTGAACACCCGTAAATACGGGTTCAGTGACTTGAGGTTTAAAATACGTTTCTCTAACGTCCTAAGTGGATGCTGGGGACTCCGTCAGGACCATGGGGGGGGGGGTAGCGGCTCCGCAGGAGACAGGGCACAAAAATAAAGCTTTAGGATTGGGTGGTGTGTACTGGCTCCTCCCCCTATGACCCTCCTCCAAGCCTCAGTTAGGTTTTTGTGCCCGTCCGAGCAGGGTGCAATCTAGGTGGCTCTCTTAAAGAGGTGCTTAGAAAAAGTTTTTTAGGTTTTTTATTTTCAGTGAGTCCTGCTGGCAACAGGCTCACTGCATCGAGGGACTTAGGGGAGAGAATTTCAACTCACCTGCGTGCAGGATGGATTGGATTCTTAGGCTACTGGACACCATTAGCTCCAGAGGGAGTCGGAACACAGGTCTCACCCTGGGGTTCGTCCCGGAGCCGCGCCGCCGACCCCCCTTTCAGATGCTGAAGATTGAAGGTCCGGAAACAGGCGGCAGAAGGCTCTTCAGTCTTCATGAAGGTAGCGCACAGCACTGCAGCTGTGCGCCATTGTTGTCACACACTTCACACCAAGCGGTCACGGAGGGTGCAGGGCGCTGCTGGGGGCGCCCTGGGCAGCAATATTTTAATACCTTATGGCAAAAGAATACATCACATATAGCCATTAAGGCTATATGTATGTATTTAACCCATGCCAGTTATCTAAAACTACGGGAGGAAAGCCCGCCGAAATAGGGGGCGGGGCTTATTCTCCTCAGCACACAGCGCCATTTTCCTGCTCAGCTCCGCTGTGAGGAAGGCTCCCAGGACTCTCCCCTGCACTGCACTACAGAAACAGGGTAAAACAGAGAGGGGGGGGCATTTTTTGGCGATATATTGGATATATTTAAGCTGCTATAAGGAACAACACTTATATAAGGTTGTTCCCATATATATTATAGCGCTTGGGTGTGTGCTGGCAAACTCTCCCTCTGTCTCCCCAAAGGGCTAGTGGGGTCCTGTCTTCGATAAGAGCATTCCCTGTGTGTCTGCTGTGTGTCGGTACGTGTGTGTCGACATGTATGAGGACGATGTTGGCGTGGAGGCAGAGCAATTGCCGATAATGGTGATGTCACCCCCCAGGGAGTCGACACCGGAATGGATGGCTTTGTTTATGGAATTACGTGATAATGTCAGCACATTACAAAAATCAGTTGACGACATGAGACGGCCGGCAAACCAGTTAGTACCTGCCCAGGCGTCTCAGACACCGTCAGGGGCTGTAAAGCGCCCTTTACCTCAGTCGGTCGACACAGACCCAGACACAGACACTGAATCTAGTGTCGACGGTGATGAAACAAACGTATTTTCAAGTAGGGCCACACGTTATATGATCACGGCAATGAAGGAGGCTTTGCATATCTCTGATACTGCAAGTACCACAAAAAGGGGTATTATGTGGGGGGTGAAAAAACTACCTGTAGTTTTTCCTGAATCAGAGGAATTAAATGATGTATGTGATGAAGCGTGGGTTAACCCAGATAGAAAAATGCTAATTTCAAAAAAGTTATTAGCATTATACCCTTTCCCGCCAGAGGTTAGGGCGCGCTGGGAAACACCCCCTAGGGTGAATAAGGCGCTCACACGCTTATCAAAACAAGTGGCGTTACCGTCTCCTGATACGGCCGCCCTCAAGGATCCAGCGGATAGGAGACTGGAAACTACCCTAAAAAGTATATACACACATACTGGTGTTATACTACGACCAGCCATCGCCTCAGCCTGGATGTGCAGTGCTGGGGTTGTCTGGTTGGATTCCCTGACTGAAAATATTGATACCCTGGATAGGGACAGTATTTTATTGACTATAGAGCAATTAAAGGATGCTTTCCTTTATATGCGAGATGCGCAGAGAGATATTTGCACTCTGGCATCGAGAGTAAATGCGATGTCCATATCTGCCAGAAGGAGTTTATGGACGCGACAGTGGTCAGGTGATGCGGATTCCAAACGACATATGGAAGTATTGCCGTATAAAGGGGAGGAATTATTTGGCGTCGGTCTATCGGATCTGGTGGCCACGGCAACTGCCGGAAAATCCACTTTTTTACCTCAGACCCCCTCCCAACAGAAAAAGACACCGTCTTTTCAGCCGCAGTCCTTTCGGTCCTATAAGAACAAGCGGACAAAAGGACAGTCATATCTGCCTCGGGGCAGAGGAAGGGGTAAGAGAGGGCAGCAAGCAGCCCCTGCCCAGGAACAGAAGCCCTCCCAGGGTTCTGCAAAGCCCTCAGCATGACGCTGGGGCCTTACAAGCGGACTCAGGAGCGGTGGGGGGTCGACTCAAGAATTTCAGCGCACAGTGGGCTTGCTCACAGGTGGACCCCTGGATTCTGCAGGTAGTATCTCAGGGTTACAGGTTGGAATTCGAGAAGTCTCCACCTCGCCGGTTCCTAAAGTCTGCTTTGACAACGTCTCCCTCAGACAGGGCGACGGTATTGGAAGCCATTCACAAGCTGTTTTCTCAGCAGGTGATAGTCAAGGTACCCCTCCTACAACAGGGAAAGGGGTATTACTCCACGCTATTTGTGGTACCGAAGCCGGACGGCTCGGTAAGACCTATTCTAAATCTGAAATCTTTGAACCTGTACATACAAAAATTCAAGTTCAAGATGGAGTCACTCAGAGCAGTGATAGCGAGTCTGGAAGAAGGGGACTTTATGGTGTCCCTGGACATAAAGGATGCTTACCTGCATGTCCCAATTTGCCCTTCACATCAAGGGTACCTCAGGTTCGTTGTGCAAAACTGTCATTATCAGTTTCAGACGCTGCCGTTTGGATTGTCCACGGCACCTCGGGTCTTTACCAAGGTAATGGCCGAAATGATGATCCTTCTACGAAGAAGAGGCGTATTAATTATCCCATACTTGGACGATCTCCTGATAAGGGCAAGGTCCAGAGAACAGCTGGAAGACGGAGTAGCACTAACCCAACTAGTGCTGCAACAACACGGGTGGATTCTGAATTTTCCAAAATCTCAGTTGACCCCGACGACACGTCTGCTGTTCCTGGGAATGATTCTGGACACGGTTCAGAAAAAGGTGTTTCTTCCGGAGGAGAAAGCCAGGGAGTTATCCGAACTTGTCAGGAACCTCCTAAAACCAGGGACAGTGTCTGTGCATCAATGCACAAGAGTCCTGGGAAAGATGGTGGCTTCTTACAAAGCGATTCCATTCGGCAGATTCCACGCACAAACTTTTCAGTGGGATCTGCTGGACAAATGGTCCGGATCGCATCTGCAGATGCATCAGCGGATAACCTTATCGCCACGGACAAGGGTGTCTCTTCTGTGGTGGTTGCAGAGTGCTCATCTGTTAGAGGGCCGCAGATTCGGCATACAGGACTGGGTCCTGGTGACCACGGATGCCAGTCTGAGAGGCTGGGGAGCGGTCACACAGGGAAGAAACTTCCAGGGAGTATGGTCAAGCCTGGAGATGTCTCTTCACATAAATATACTGGAGCTAAGAGCGATTTACAATGCTCTAAGTCTGGCAAAACCCCTGCTTCAGGGTCAGCCGGTGTTGATCCAGTCGGACAACATCACGGCAGTCGCCCACGTAAACAGACAGGGCGGCACAAGAAGCAGGACAGCAATGGCAGAAGCTGCAAGGATTCTTCGCTGGGCGGAAGATCATGTGATAGCACTGTCAGCAGTATTCATTCCGGGAGTGGACAACTGGGAAGCAGACTTCCTCAGCAGACACGATCTACACCCGGGAGAGTGGGGACTTCATCCAGAAGTCTTCCACATGATTGTGAACCGTTGGGAAAAACCAATGGTGGATATGATGGCGTCCCGCCTCAACAAAAAACTGGACAGGTATTGCGCCAGGTCAAGAGATCCTCAGGCAATAGCTGTGGACGCTCTGGTAACACCGTGGGTGTTCCAGTCAGTGTATGTGTTCCCTCCTCTGCCTCTCATACCAAAAGTACTGAGAATTATACGGCAAAAGGGAGTAAGAACGATACTAGTGGCTCCGGATTGGCCAAGAAGAACTTGGTACCCGGAACTTCAAGAGATGCTCACGGAGGATCCGTGGCCTCTACCTCTAAGACGGGACCTGCTTCAGCAGGGACCGTGTCTATTCCAAGACTTACCGCGGCTGCGTTTGACGGCATGGCGGTTGAACGCCGAATTCTAAGGGAAAAAGGCATTCCGGAAGAGGTCATTCCTACACTGGTAAAAGCCAGGAAGGAGGTGACTGCACAACATTATCACCGCATTTGGAGAAAATATGTTGCGTGGTGTGAGGCCAGGAAGGCCCCCACGGAGGAATTTCAACTGGGTCGATTCCTACATTTCCTGCAAACAGGATTGTCTATGGGCCTCAAATTGGGGTCCATTAAGGTTCAAATTTCGGCCCTGTCGATTTTCTTCCAGAAAGAATTGGCTTCAGTTCCTGAAGTCCAGACTTTTGTAAAAGGAGTACTACATATACAGCCCCCGGTTGTGCCCCCAGTGGCACCGTGGGATCTTAATGTAGTCTTGGATTTTCTCAAATCCCATTGGTTTGAGCCGCTCAAATCGGTGAAGTTGAAGTATCTTACATGGAAAGTAACCATGCTACTGGCCCTGGCTTCAGCCAGGAGAGTATCAGAATTGGCGGCTTTATCATATAAGAGCCCATATCTGATTTTCCATACGGACAGGGCAGAACTGCGGACGCGTCCTCATTTTCTGCCTAAGGTGGTGTCAGCGTTTCACCTGAACCAGCCTATTGTGGTGCCTGCGGCTACTAACGAGTTGGAGGATTCCAAGTTGTTGGACGTGGTCCGGGCATTGAAAATATATATTTCAAGAACGGCGGGAGTCAGAAAGTCTGACTCACTGTTTATATTGTATGCACCCAACAAGATGGGTGCTCCTGCTTCTAAGCAGACGATTGCTCGTTGGATTTGTAGCACAATTCAACTTGCACATTCTGTGGCAGGCTTGCCACAACCTAAATCTGTCAAGGCCCATTCCACAAGGAAAGTGGGCTCATCCTGGGCGGCTGCCCGGGGAGTCTCGGCATTACAACTCTGCCGAGCTGCTACTTGGTCAGGGGCAAACACGTTTGCAAAATTCTACAAATTTGATACCCTGGCTGAGGAGGACCTTGAGTTCTCTCATTCGGTGCTGCAGAGTCATCCGCACTCTCCCGCCCGTTTGGGAGCTTTGGTATAATCCCCATGGTCCTGACGGAGTCCCCAGCATCCACTTAGGACGTTAGAGAAAATAAGAATTTACTTACCGATAATTCTATTTCTCGTAGTCCGTAGTGGATGCTGGGCGCCCATCCCAAGTGCGGATTGTCTGCAATACTTGTACATAGTTATTGTTACAAAAAAATCGGGTTGTTATTTGTTGTGAGCCGTCTGTTCAGAGGCTCCTACGTTTGTCATACTGTTAACTGGGTTCAGATCACAAGTTATACGGTGTGATTGGTGTGGCTGGTATGAGTCTTACCCGGGGTTCAATATCCTTCCTTATTGTGTACGCTCGTCCGGGCACAGTATCCTAACTGAGGCTTGGAGGAGGGTCATAGGGGGAGGACCCAGTACACACCACCTAATCCTAAAGCTTTATTTTTGTGCCCTGTCTCCTGCGGAGCCGCTACCCCCCCCCCCCCCCCATGGTCCTGACGGAGTCCCCAGCATCCACTACGGACTACGAGAAATAGAATTATCGGTAAGTAAATTCTTATTTTTACCGAACTGTCCGGTTTCGGTACCACAAACAGGTTGGAATAATAACCTTTGTTCTGTAGCTGAGTTGGAACTGGAACAATGACCTGACTCTGTACCAGTTTTTGAATTGCATGCTGTAAAATATACTTGCCTCCTGAGAAGCTGGTAAGCCTGATTTGAAGAATCTGTGAGGTGGGAGTTCCTAAAATTCCAGTCTGTACCGCTGGGCGATGAGCTCTTTGACCTAGGAATCCTGGCATGATATCACCCATATGTGACTGAAATCTCTTAATCGGGCTCCCACCTGCCTGTCTTCCAGGCAGCGTGGTCCACCATCATGCTGAAGGCTTTGAGGAAACAGAACCTGAGTTCTGTTCCTGTGAACCTGCAGTTGCTTGTTTTCTGGGTTTACCTCTATTGCCTTTGAAGGCTGTAGAAGAAACTTTGGTTTTATTTTTTCAAATTTTGCTGTCCAAAATGACTGTAGAGTTGGAGCAGAGTAGGTCTTCCTAGCTGGGGGGGCTACGGAAGGAAGGTATGTAGGCTTACCCGCCGTAGCCTTGGATATCCACGTATCTAGTTCATCTCCAAACAGGCCCTCACCTGTGAATAGTAGGTTTTCCACACCTTTTCTGTAATCCGTATCTGCAGTCTACTTACGTAGCCATAGGCCCCTGTGTACTGACACTGCCATGGCTGTGGTACGTATGGCCATAAAATTTGCAAAGTCCTGTATATGCTGTAGGAGTAAAACTATCTCCCCTCTGGGTAAAGAATCTATCCCCTCAGTTAAGTTACCTGACCATTTTGCAATGACCGTAGTGATCCATGCACAAGCTATAGTGGGTCTTTGGGCCACCCCCGCAGCTGTGTACAGAGATTTGAGAGTGGTCTCAATCTTGCGGTCAGCCGTAACCTTTAAGGAGGCAGCCCCCAGGACAGGTAAGATTATCTTACGTGACAACAGAGATACCGATGCTTCAACAGTCGATGGGTTTTCCCATTTTTTTCTATCATCCTGAGGAAAAGGGAAGGATGCCAGTAACCTTTTAGGGATCTGAAACTTTTTGTCAGGATTAATCCAAGTTTCCTCAAATAGGGAATTTAATTCCTTAGATGCAGGGAAAGTAGCAGAGGATTTCTTTTTTACATTAAAATAAGATATCTCATCTTTTCCTGTCACTTTGTGAGGAATGTGCAGGACGTCTCTAATAGCTTCTATCAGGGCCTGTATTCCTTGTGACAGAGCTGCATCCCCCCCCTCCCGAGTCCACCTCACCCTCCTCTGCGTCTGATACATCATCATCAGTGTCAGCCTGCAGGATATGGGCCAGTGTACGCTTTTGTGTACAAATGGTAGGGGTCTGAGACGCTGGTATAGAAACTGAATATCTATCCACAGACTGTCTCAAGTACTGCGTCTCTCTCTCATTTTGGGACAATTTATGTGAAATATTTGAGATCATCCCTTTTAATGAATCCAACCATACTGGTTCGGACCCACTAGCCTGAGAATGTGTACTATCCTGAGTACACTGTAGTGATCCCCCTGGGGAAGAAAAACACTCTGCTGTGCATGAAACACGCTCCTTTGACATTGTAAAATGTGAAAGAACACACCCACACAGGAGAAAGGTTAAAAGCACAGTTAACCGACACAGAACCCCCTAGGGCAGTGATGGCTAACCTTGACACTCCAGCTGTTGTTGAACTACACATCCCAGCATGCCCTGCATCAGTTTTAGCATGGCCAAATAAAACTGTAGCATGGCATGCTGGGATATGTAGTTCAACAACAGCTGGAGTGTCAAGGTTAGCCATCACTGCTCTAGGGAGACACAGAGTATGATGGAGCCAGCCACACCGCGCCCTTATAGCTAATGCCAAGCTTAGTTGGGTCGCAAACCTTAATAGGGCTTAGTATTCTAATATTGCTCTCCCCCCCCCCCCCCCCTTCCCCCTTGCTATGACCCCCTGGTATCGCTGAGGTAATCTGGAGTCCTCGTGGAGGAGCTGCGCTTCCCTGCCAGTCTGTCTGTGCAAGTTGCAGAAGGAAAATGGCGCTGGTGAGCTGCTGGATCCGCTCAATGGCGCGCTGTCTTCCCCTTTTTTTTATACTGGCTGAGGTGATTTTGGTGCTTAACAGTGGGTAAGAGCCCCTGTAAGCGCTGTGCCAGTGGGTAGTTGTTTAAAAACAGCTCAGCTCGTCCCTCATAGTGGTGCAGCAATGCTGATCTGAGCCTGGAGACGCAGCTTGCACTCAGAGCTGCGCTCCTACCCTTGTGCCGCCATAATAGCCGGCTACCCGCTAATCGGGACGCTGGCATAGTACTCACCACTCTTCTAACTTCTGGCTCTGTTAGGGGTGGCGGTGTGCTGCGGGACCGTACGCTCGCCATGGTGGGGGCTTGCGAATGGTTCCCTCAGGAGCTCGGAGTCCTGTCAGCGGGGAAAGGGACCATTAACCCTATAGGACAGGGGTGGCCAACCAGTCAAAAACAAAGAGCCAAGAAAATAAGAATTTACTTACCGATAATTCTATTTCTCGGAGTCCGTAGTGGATGCTGGGGTTCCTGAAAGGACCATGGGGAATAGCGGCTCCGCAGGAGACAGGGCACAAAAAGTAAAGCTTTCCGATCAGGTGGTGTGCACTGGCTCCTCCCCCTATGACCCTCCTCCAAGCCTCAGTTAGGTACTGTGCCCGGACGAGCGTACACAATAAGGGAGGAATTTTGAATCCCGGGTAAGACTCATACCAGCCACACCAATCACACCGTACAACTTGTGATCTAAACCCAGTTAACAGTATGATAACAGAGGAGCCTCTGAAAGATGGCTCCCTACAACAATAACCCGAATTAGTTAACAATAACTATGTACAATTATTGCAGATAATCCGCACTTGGGATGGGCGCCCAGCATCCACTACGGACTCCGAGAAATAGAATTATCGGTAAGTAAATTCTTATTTTCTCTATCGTCCTAGTGGATGCTGGGGTTCCTGAAAGGACCATGGGGATTATACCAAAGCTCCCAAACGGGCGGGAGAGTGCGGATGACTCTGCAGCACCGAATGAGAGAACTCCAGGTCCTCCTTAGCCAGAGTATCAAATTTGTAAAATTTTACAAACGTGTTCTCCCCTGACCACGTAGCTGCTCGGCAAAGTTGTAATGCCGAGACCCCTCGGGCAGCCGCCCAAGATGAGCCCACCTTCCTTGTGGAGTGGGCCTTTACAGATTTAGGCTGTGGCAGGCCTGCCACAGAATGTGCAAGTTGGATTGTGCTACAGATCCAACGAGCAATCGTCTGCTTAGACGCAGGAGCACCCATCTTGTTGGGTGCATACAATATAAACAACGAGTCAGATTTTCTGACTCCAGCTGTCCTTGCAATATATATTTTCAATGCTCTGACAACGTCCAGTAACTTGGAGTCCTCCAAGTCACTTGTAGCCGCAGGCACTACAATAGGCTGGTTCAGATGAAATGCTGACACCACCTTAGGGAGAAAATGCGGACGAGTCCGCAGTTCCGCCCTGTCCGAATGGAAAATCAGATATGGGCTTTTGTAAGATAAAGCTGCCAGTTCTGACACTCTCCTGGCCGAAGCCAGGGCTAGTAGCATGGTCACTTTCCATGTGAGATATTTCAAATCCACATTTTTTAGTGGTTCAAACCAATGAGATTTTAGAAAGTCCAAAACCACATTGAGATCCCACGGTGCCACTGGAGGCACCACAGGAGGCTGTATATGCAGCACTCCCTTAACGAAAGTCTGGACTTCAGGGACTGAAGCCAATTCTTTCTGGAAGAAAATCGACAGGGCCGAAATTTGAACCTTAATAGATCCCAATTTGAGACCCATAGACAATCCTGATTGCAGGAAATGTAGGAATCGACCCAGATGAAATTCCTCCGTCGGAGCACTCCGATCCTCGCACCACGCAACATATTTTCGCCAAATGCGGTGATAATGTTGCACGGTTACTTCCTTCCTTGCTTTAATCAAAGTAGGAATGACTTCTTCCGGCATGCCTTTTTCCTTTAGGATCCGGCGTTCAACCGCCATGCCGTCAAACGCAGCCGCGGTAAGTCTTGAAACAGACAGGGACCCTGCTGAAGCAAGTCCCTCCTTAGAGGTAGAGGCCACGGATCTTCCGTGATCATCTCTTGAAGTTCCGGGTACCAAGTCCTTCTTGGCCAATCCGGAACCACTAGTATCGTTCTTACGCCTCTTTGCCGTATAATTCTCAATACTTTTGGTATGAGAGGCAGAGGAGGAAACACATACACCGACTGGTACACCCAAGGCGTTACCAGCGCGTCCACAGCTATTGCCTGCGGATCTCTTGACCTGGCGCAATACCTGTCCAGTTTTTTGTTGAGGCGAGACGCCATCATGTCCACCATTGGTCTTTCCCAACGGGTTACCAGCATGTGGAAGACTTCTGGATGAAGTCCCCACTCTCCCGGGTGAAGGTCGTGTCTGCTGAGGAAGTCTGCTTCCCAGTTGTCCACTCCCGGGATGAACACTGCTGACAGTGCTATCACATGATTCTCTGCCCAGCGAAGAATCCTTGCAGCTTCTGCCATTGCACTCCTGCTTCTTGTGCCGCCCTGTCTGTTCACATGGGCGACTGCCGTGATGTTGTCCGACTGGATCAACACCGGTTTTCCCTGAAGCAGAGGTTCTGCCTGGCTTAGAGCATTGTAGATTGCTCTTAGTTCCAGAATGTTTATGTGAAGAGACGTTTCCAGGCTCGTCCACACTCCCTGGAAGTTTCTTCCTTGTGTGACTGCTCCCCAGCCTCTCAGGCTGGCGTCCGTGGTCACCAGGATCCAATCCTGTATGCCGAATCTGCGGCCCTCCAATAGATGAGCACTCTGCAACCACCACAGAAGAGATACCCTTGTCCTTGGAGACAGGGTTATCCGCTGGTGCATCTGAAGATGCGACCCTGACCATTTGTCCAACAGATCCCTCTGGAAAATTCTTGCGTGGAATCTGCCGAATGGAATTGCTTCGTAAGAAGCCACCATTTTTCCCAGGACTCTTGTGCATTGATGTACAGACACCTTTCCTGGTTTTAGGAGGTTCCTGACAAGCTCGGATAACTCCTTGGCTTTTTCCTCCGGGAGAAAAACCTTTTTCTGAACCGTGTCCAGAATCATCCCTAGGAACAGCAGACGAGTTGTTGGCATTAACTGGGATTTTGGAATATTCAGAATCCACCCGTGCTGTTTTAGCACTTCTTGAGACAGTGCTAATCCCATCTCTAGCTGTTCTCTGGACCTTGCCCTTATCAGGAGATCGTCCAAGTATGGGATAATTAATACGCCTTTTCTTCGAAGAAGAATCATCATCTCGGCCATTACCTTTGTAAAGACCCGAGGTGCCGTGGACAATCCGAACAGCAGCGTCTGAAACTGATAGTGACAGTTTTGTACGACGAACCTGAGGTACCCCTGGTGTGAGGGGTAAATTGGAACGTGGAGGTACGCATCCTTGATGTCCAAGGATACCATAAAGTCCCCTTCTTCCAGGTTCGCTATCACTGCTCTGAGTGACTCCATCTTGAACTTGAACTTCTTTATGTACAGGTTCAATGACTTCAGATTTAGAATAGGTCTTACCGAGCCATCCGGCTTCGGTACCACAAATAGAGTGGAATAATACCCCTTTCCTTGTTGTAGAAGAGGTACCTTGACTATCACCTGCTGAGAGTACAGCTTGTGAATGGCTTCCAAGACCGTCTCCCTTTCGGAGGGGGACGTTGGTAAAGCAGACTTCAGGAAACGGCGAGGTGGATCTGTCTCTAGTTCCAACCTGTATCCCTGAGATATTATCTGCAGGATCCAGGGATCTACCTGCGAGTGAGCCCACTGCGCGCTGAAATTCTTGAGACGACCGCCCACCGCCCCCGAGTCCGCTTGAGAAGCCCCAGCGTCATGCTGAGGCTTTTGTAGAAGCGGGGGAGGGCTTCTGTTCCTGGGAAGGAGCTGCCTGTTGCTGTCTCTTCCCCCTTCCTCTGCCTCGTGGCAGATATCTGTTGGGGAGTAACTTGAGGTAAAAAGGTGGATTTCCCGGCTGTAGCCGTGGCCACCAATCTGATAGACCGACTCCAAATAACTCCTCCCCTTTATACGGCAAAACTTCCATATGCCGTTTTGAGTCCGCATCGCCTGACCACTGTCGCGTCCATAAACTTCTTCTGGCCGAAATGGACATAGCACTTACCCGTGATGCCAGTGTGCAGATATCCCTCTGTGCATCACGCATATAAAGAAATGCATCCTTTATTTGCTCTAAAGACAGTAAAACATTGTCCCTATCCAGGGTATCAATATTTTTAATCAGGGACTCTGACCAAGCTACTCCAGCACTGCACATCCAGGCTGTCGCTATAGCTGGTCGTAGTATAACACCTGTATGTGTGTATATACTTTTTTGGATATTTTCCATCCTCCTATCTACTGGATCTTTAAGTGCGGCCGTCTCAGGAGAGGGTAACGCCACTTGTTTAGATAAGCGTGTGAGCGCCTTGTCCACCCTAGGAGGTGTTTCCCAGCGCGCCCTAACCTCTGGCGGGAAAGGGTATAAAGCCAATAACTTCTTTGAAATTAGCATCTTTTTATCGGGGGCAACCCACGCTTCATCACACACCTCATTTAGTTCTTCTGATTCAGGAAAAACTATAGGTAGTTTTTTCACACCCCACATAATACCCTGTTTAGTGGTACCTGTAGTATCAGCTAAATGTAACGCCTCCTTCATTGCCAAAATCATATAACGTGTGGCCCTACTGGAAAATACGGTTGATTCGTCACCGTCGCCACTGGAATCAGTGCCTGTGTCTGTGTCGACCGACTGAGGCAAAGGGCGTTTTACAGCCCCTGACGGTGTTTGAGGCGCCTGGACAGGCACTAATTGATTGTCCGGCCGTCTCATGTCGTCAAACGACTGCTTTAGCGTGTTGACACTATCCCGTAATTCCATAAATAAAGGCATCCATTCTGGTGTCGACCCCCTAGGAGGTGACATCCCCATATTTGGCAATTGCTCCGCCTCCACACCAATATCGTCCTCATACATGTCGACACACACGTACCGACACACAGCAGACACACAGGGAATGCTCTTAACGAAGACAGGACCCGACTAGCCCTTTGGGGAGACAGAGGGAGAGTCTGCCAGCACACACCAAAGCGCTATATATATGACAGGGATAGCCTTATAATAAGTGCTCCCTGTATAGCTGCTTTTATAATATAATTTTTTGCCACTATTTTGCCCCCCCTCTCTTGTTTTACCCTGTTTCTGTAGTGCAGTGCAGGGGAGAGACCTGGGAGCCGTCCTGACCAGCGGAGCTGTGTAAGGAAAATGGCGCTGTGTGCTGAGGAGATAGGCCCCGCCCCTTTTACGGCGGGCTCGTCTCCCGCTCTTTAGTGGATTCTGGCAGGGGTTAAATATCTCCATATAGCCCCCGGAGGCTATATGTGAGGTATTTTTTAGCCAAATAGGTTTTCATTTGCCTCCCAGGGCGCTCCCCTCCCAGCGCCCTGCACCCTCAGTGACTGCCGTGTGAAGTGTGCTGAGAGGAAAATGGCGCACAGCTGCAGTGCTGTGCGCTACCTTTAGAAGACTGAGGAGTCTTCTGCCGCCGATTCTGGACCTCTTCTTGTTTCAGCATCTGCAAGGGGGCCGGCGGCGAGGCTCCGGTGACCATCCAGGCTGTACCTGTGATCGTCCCTCTGGAGCTGATGTCCAGTAGCCAAGAAGCCAATCCATCCTGCACGCGGGTGAGTTCACTTCTTCTCCCCTAAGTCCCTCGTTGCAGTGATCCTGTTGCCAGCAGGACTCACTGTAAAATAAAAAACCTAAGCTAAACTTTTCTAAGCAGCTCTTTAGGAGAGCCACCTAGATTGCACCCTTCTCGGCCGGGCACAAAAATCTAACTGAGGCTTGGAGGAGGGTCATAGGGGGAGGAGCCAGTGCACACCACCTGATCGGAAAGCTTTACTTTTTGTGCCCTGTCTCCTGCGGAGCCGCTATTCCCCATGGTCCTTTCAGGAACCCCAGCATCCACTAGGACGATAGAGAAATTTTGTTAGGTACATCAAAGAGCCGACTTCGAGCCGAAGGCGCACTTGCAAATATGGGGTGTGACTTTGTGCCTGCTAGGCCACGCCCCTGGTATAAAATACTTTGAAAAAGCCAGATCCAACATAAACTACAATGAAAAAGCCACTTCTACATCAAATAATTGAAAAAGCCAGATCCGCATAAAATATATTGAAAAGCCAGATTCACATAATACAATTTAGTTCCCCCATGTGTCACTCCAGCCAGCACCCGCCTGTGTCACTCCAGCCAGCTCCGCCATGTGTATTTGACTCCCTCAGTTCTCAGTCTACGTAGTGCAGCTGCATGTCTGGCTGGAGTGCAGAGGTTTACAGATCTCTTGTGGTCACGTGACTTTTGAGTGTTGGGAGCCACATTTGAATAAATAAAGCCCCCCCCACCCCCCTCTTAAAGTGTCCAAGGCTCCTAGTGGACCTGTCTATACCCCATGGCACTGAATGGCCCCCAGTATCCTCTAGGATGTAAGAGAAATAATGGCTACACCCGGATTTTCCAGACTCGGTCCTCAAGGCCCCCTACCAGTCCAAGTGTAAGGACATACATGCTTGTGCACAGATGGTGTAATCATACTGACTGAGGTACTAAGTAGGTCACCTGTGCTTAGGCATGGATATCCATAAAACCTGGAGTTGCCTCGAGGCCTGAGTTTAAGAACCACTGGGCTACAGTACATAGGGGCAGATGTATTAACCTGGAGATGGCATAAAATAAGAATTTACTCACCGGTAATTCTATTTCTCGTAGTCCGTAGTGGATGCTGGGGACTCCGTAAGGACCATGGGGAATAGACGGGCTCCGCAGGAGACTGGGCACTCTATAAGAAAGATTTGGTACTATCTGGTGTGCACTGGCTCCTCCCTCTATGCCCCTCCTCCAGACCTCAGTTAGGATACTGTGCCCGGAAGAGCTGACACAATAAGGAAGGATTTTGAATCCCGGGTAAGACTCATACCAGCCACACCAATCACACCGTACAACTCGTGATATTATACCCAGTTAACAGTATGAAATATAACTGAGCCTCTCAACAGATGGCTCAACAATAACCCTTTAGTTAGGCAATAACTATATACAAGTATTGCAGACAATCCGCACTTGGGATGGGCGCCCAGCATCCACTACGGACTACGAGAAATAGAATTACCGGTGAGTAAATTCTTATTTTCTCTGACGTCCTAGTGGATGCTGGGGACTCCGTAAGGACCATGGGGATTATACCAAAGCTCCCAAACGGGCGGGAGAGTGCGGATGACTCTGCAGCACCGAATGAGAGAACTCAAGGTCCTCCTCAGCCAGGGTATCAAATTTGTAGAATTTAGCAAACGTGTTTGCTCCTGACCAAGTTGCAGCTCGGCAAAGTTGTAAAGCCGAGACCCCTCGGGCAGCCGCCCAAGATGAGCCCACCTTCCTCGTGGAATGGGCTTTCACTGATTTAGGATGCGGCAATCCAGCCGCAGAATGCGCCAGCTGAATTGTGCTACAAATCCAGCGAGCAATAGTCTGCTTAGAAGCTATTTTGTTGGGTGCATACAGGATAAAAAGCGAGTCAGTTTTCCTGACTCCAGCCGTCCTGGAAACATACATTTTCAAGGCCCTGACTACGTCCAGTAACTTGGAATCCTCCAAGTCCCTAGTAGCCGCAGGCACCACAATAGGTTGGTTCAAGTGAAAAGCTGATACCACCTTAGGGAGAAACTGGGGACGAGTCCTCAATTCTGCCCTATCCATATGGAAAATCAGATAAGGGCTTTTACATGACAAAGCCGCCAATTCTGACACACGCCTGGCCGAAGCCAAGGCCAATAACATGACCACTTTCCACGTGAGATATTTCAGATCCACAGTTTTAAGTGGTTCAAACCAATGTGATTTTAGGAAACTCAACACCACATTGAGATCCCAAGGTGCCACAGGAGGCACAAAAGGGGGCTGAATATGAAGCACTCCTTTTACAAAAGTCTGAACTTCAGGCAGTGAAGCCAGTTCTTTCTGGAAGAAAATCGACAGAGCCGAAATCTGGACCTTAATGGAACCCAATTTTAGGCCCATAGTCACTCCCGACTGTAGGAAGTGCAGAAAACGACCCAGCTGAAATTCCTCTGTAGGGGCCTTCCTGGCCTCACACCACGCAACATATTTTCGCCAAATACGGTGATAATGGTTTGCGGTTACTTCTTTCCTGGCTTTTATCAGCGTAGGAATGACTTCCTCCGGAATGCCCTTTTCCTTTAGGATCCGGAATTCAACCGCCATGCCGTCAAACGCAGCCGCGGTAAGTCTTGGAACAGACAGGGCCCCTGCTGTAGCAGATCCTGTCTGAGCGGTAGAGGCCATTGGTCCTCTGATATAATTTCTTGAAGTTCTGGGTACCAAGCTCTTCTTGGCCAATCCGGAACCACGAGTATCGTTCTTACTCCTCGCCTTCTTATTATTCTCAGTACTTTTGGTATGAGAGGCAGAGGAGGGAACACATAAACCGACTGGTACACCCACGGTGTCACTAGAGCGTCCACAGCTATCGCCTGAGGGTCCCTTGATATCTCTTTAGCTTTTTGTTGAGGCGGGACGCCATCATGTCCACCTGTGGCCTTTCCCAACGGTTTACCAACAGTAGGAAGACTTCTGGATGAAGTCCCCACTCTCCCGGGTGTAGGTCGTGTCTGCTGAGGAAGTCTGCTTCCCAGTTGTCCACTCCCGTAATGAACACTGCTGACAGTGCTAGTACGTGATTTTCCGCCCATCGGAGAATCCTTGTGGCTTCTGCCATCGCCATCCTGCTTCTTGTGCCGCCCTGTCGGTTTACATGGGCGACTGCCGTGATGTTGTCTGATTGGATCAGAACCGGCTGGTTTTGAAGCAGGGGCCTTGCCTGACTTAGGGCATTGTAAATGGCCCTCAGTTCCAGAATATTTATGTGTAGGGACGACTCCTGACTTGACCAAAGTCCCTGGAAATTTCTTCCCTGTGCGACTGCGCCCCAGCCTCGAAGGCTGGCATCCGTGGTCACCAGGACCCAGTCCTGTATGCCGAATCTGCGGCCCTCTAGAAGATGAGCACTCTGCAGCCACCACAGTAGAGACACCCTGGTCCTTGGAGACAGGGTTATCAGTTGATGCATCTGAAGATGCGATCCCGACCACTTGTCCAAGAGGTCCCACTGGAAGGTCCTTGCATGGAACCTGCCGAATGGAATTGCTTCGTATGAAGCCACCATTTTTCCCAGGACTCGTGTGCAGTGATGCACCGATACCCGTTTTGGTTTTAGGAGGTCTCTGACTAGAGATGACAGCTCCTTGGCTTTCTCCTGCAGGAGAAACACTTTTTTCTGTTCTGTGTCCAGAATCATCCCCAGGAACAGTAAGCGTGTGGAAGGAACCAGTTGTGACTTTGGAATGTTTAAATCCAGCCATGCTGTTGTAGCACTTCCCGAGATAGTGCTACTCCGACCAGTAACTGCTCCCTGGACCTCGCCTTTATTAGGAGATCGTCCAAGTACGGGATAATTAAAACTCCCTTTTTTCGAAGGAGTATCATCATTTCTGCCATTACCTTGGTAAACACCCTCGGTGCCGTGGACAGTCCAAACGGTAGTGTCTGGAATTGGTAATGGCAATCCTGTACCACAAATCTGAGGTACTGCTGGTGAGGAAGGTAAATGGGGACATGCAGGTAAGCATCCTTGATGTCCAGGGATACTATGTAATCCCCCTCGTCCAGGCTTGCAATAACCGCCCTGAGCGATTCCATCTTGAACTTGAATCTTTTTATGTATGTGTTCAAGGATTTCAAATTTAAAATGGGTCTCACCGAACCGTCCGGTTTCGGTACCACAAAGAGTGTGGAATAGTAACCCCGTCCTTGTTGAAGTAGGGGTACCTTGACTATCACCTGCTGGGAATACAGCTTGTGAATTGCCTCTAGCACAGCCTCCCTGCCCGAGGGAGTTGTCGGTAAGGCCGATTTGAGGAAACGGCGGGGGGGAGGCGCCTCGAATTCCAGCTTGTACCCCTGAGATACTACTTGAAGGATCCAGGGATCCACCCGTGAGCGAACCCACTGATCGCTGAAATTTTTGAGGCGGCCCCCCACCGTACCTGGCTCCGCCTGTGGAGCCCCACCGTCATGCGGCGGATTTGGAAGAAGCGGGAGAGGACTTTTGTTCCTGGGAACCTGCTGTGTGTTGCAGCTTTTTTCCCCTTCCTCTGCCTCTAGACAGAAAGGACCCGCCTTTTCCCCGCCTGTTTTTCTGGGGTCGAAAGGACTGTACCTGATAATACGGCGCTTTCTTAGGCTGTGAGGGGACATGGGGCAAAAATGCTGACTTCCCAGCTGTTGCTGTGGAAACAAGGTCTGAGAGACCATCCCCGAATAACTTCTCACCCTTATAAGGCAAAACTTCCATGTGCCTTTTAGAATCTGCATCCCCTGTCCACTGCCGAGTCCATAAGCCTCTCCTAGCAGAAATGGACAATGCACTTATTCTAGATGCCAGCCGGCAGATCTCCCTCTGTGCATCTCTCATGTACAAGACAGAGTCTTTTATATGCTCTACGGTTAGCAATATAGTGTCCCTGTCTAGGGTGTCAATATTTTCCGACAGGGAATCTGACCAAGCAGCAGCAGCACTGCACATCCACGCCGAAGCAATAGCTGGTCTCAGTATAACACCAGTGTGTGTATATATAGACTTTAGGATAGCCTCCTGCTTTCTATCAGCAGGTTCCTTTAGGGCGGCCGTATCCGGAGACGGTAGTGCCACCTTTTTAGACAAACGTGTGAGCGCTTTATCCACCCTAGGGGGAGTTTCCCAACGTGACCTATCCTCTGGCGAGAAAGGGAACGCCATTAGTAATTTTTTTGAAATCACCAATTTTTTATCGGGGGAAGCAGAGCCGTCTTAAAAGCAGTGTAGGCCCCTGGGCACAGCAATGCACTGGGCCCCCTACCCATCCTCCAGTGGTAGGGGTGGGGGTGCTATCAGCGGCAGCTTTGATGTCCTGCGGGCGGTAGGGGGTGTTCTATCTTCCGCTCAGCATGTAGGACCTGGAGCAGTAATTTCTCTCATTACTCCTTTACTGCACAGATGGGGCTAAACTGTAGAAGGGGCATTGGGCTAAATGAAGAAGCCCTGGTACATGACTTCCAGGGTGGTAGGGGGTGTATAATACATAGGGGAGGGGTGGCTAGTGGAGTGGGCTTAATATTTATCAATTTCCGGTGGGAGGTCAGCTTGCCTGACTGCAGATATCTCAAGTTCCTGAAAATATATTTCTTAGCTTTGAATGTGATAAAAAAACTAGAGAGGCCCACCTTTCAGAAGGTTCTGGGTACTTGGGGATCAGAGTTCAGGAGGCAGAGCAATCCACCAACGAAAATATAAAACTGCATACCAGGCGTGTGGAGCTGGAGCAGGGACCAGCTGCTTGAAGGCTGATATCTCTGGTTCTGGGCATAGTAGAGACAAGCTGCAAGTGTCCACCAAAAGGGGAGAGCCACAGCTTTTGGTTTTTACCCTCAGAAATACTCTAAGTCAGACAGAACCCGAGATATCAGGCTGGGAAGAGCAATTAATAGGCTTGGATGGGGACCACTGCTTTCAAGTCGAATATCTCCGGTTCCCCAGGGCCGATTTTCAAAAATCTGGTACACCTGGAAAGAGGAGACCCTCAGCTATCAGCCTAGGGCCCTTATTCTCTTGGGGCCCTTGGGCAAGAGCCCATTGAGCCCATACGAAAAGACGGCCCTGGGGGGAAGCCCACGCTTCTTCACACACTTCATTTAATTCTTCAGATGGGGGAAAAACTATTGGTAGTTTTTTCTCCCCAAACATAATACCCTTTTTTGAGGTACCTGGGTTTATATCAGAAATGTGTAATACCTCTTTCATTGCCTCAATCATGCAACGAATGGCCCTAGTGGACATTAAATTTGACTCATCGTCGTCGACACTGGTATCAGTATCCGTGTCGACATCTGTGTCTGCCATCTGAGGTAGTGGGCGTTTCAGAGCCCCTGATGGCCTTTGAATTGTCTGGGCAGGCACGAGCTGAGAAGCCGGCTGTCCCGCATTTGGCATGTCGTCAAATTTTTTATGTAAGGAGTCGACACTTGCACGTAATTCCTTCCATAAGTCCATCCACTCAGGTGTCTGCCCCGCAGGGGGTGACATCACATTTATAGGCATCTGCTCCGCCTCCACATAAGCCTCCTCATCAAACATGTCGACACAGCCGTACCGACACACCGCACACACACAGGGAATGCTCTTAAAGGAGACAGGACCCCACAAAAGCCCTTTGGGGAGATAGAGAGAGAGTATGCCAGTACACACCAGAGCGCTATATAATGCAGGGACTAACTGAATTATGTCCCCTTATAGCTGCTATAAGTTATACTGCGCCTAAATTTAGTGCCCCCCCTCTCTTTTTTACCCTTTCTGTAGTGTAGACTGCAGGGGAGAGTCAGGGAGCTTCCTTCCAGCGGAACGGTGAGGGAGAAATGGCGCCAGTGTGCTGAGGGAGATGGCTCCGCCCCTTTTTCGGCTGACTTTTCTCCCGCTTTTTTCTGGATTCTGGCAGGGGTAATTACCACATATATAGCCTCTGGGGCTATATATTGTGGTTATTTTGCCAGCCAAGGTGTTTTTATTGCTGCTCAGGGCGCCCCCCCCAGCGCCCTGCACCCTCAGTGACCGGAGTGTGAAGTGTGCATGAGGAGCAATGGCGCACAGCTGCAGTGCTGTGCGCTACCTTGGTGAAGACTGAAGTCTTCTGCCGCCGATTTTCCGGACCACCTTCTTGCTTCTGGCTCTGTAAGGGGGACGGCGGCGCGGCTCCGGGAATGAACACCAAGGACGGGTCCTGCGGTCGATCCCTCTGGAACTAATGGTGTCCAGTAGCCTAAGAAGCCCAAGCTAGCTGCAAGCAGGTAGGTTCGCTTCTTCTCCCCTTAGTCCCTCGTTGCAGTGAGCCTGTTGCCAGCAGGTCTCACTGTAAAATAAAAAACCTAACATATACTTTCTTTCTAGGAGCTCAGGAGAGCCCCTAGTGTGCATCCAGCTCGACCGGGCACAGAAATCTAACTGAGGTCTGGAGGAGGGGCATAGAGGGAGGAGCCAGTGCACACCAGATAGTACCAAATCTTTCTTATAGAGTGCCCAGTCTCCTGCGGAGCCCGTCTATTCCCCATGGTCCTTACGGAGTCCCCAGCATCCACTAGGACGTCAGAGAAAGAAGTGATAAACCAGTGATATGTGCAAGGTGATAAACGCACCAGCCAATCAGCTCCAATATGTAAATTGACAGTTAGGATCTGATTGGCTGGTACCTTTATCACCGTGCACATATCACTGGTTTATCACTTCCTTATGCCTTCTCCAGGTTAATACATCTGCCCCATATTTTCATATTGTTTAGAACAGGTGGTGTTGCCTATAGCAACCATAGATAGCCTATAAGTTTCTAGTTTAGAAAATGAAGGCGTGTGTGGTCACTATGGGTGACAGTAGTGTGTAGAGCAGTTGTCATAGAAACAGTATCGGTGACTGTGACACCTGATAGTCGGGGACTAGATTCACGCAATGTTATCCTTTTAGTCATGTGTGAGTTACGTGACACATACTATTCCCATGTACATTGCAGGACTGTGCGCAGGCAGATTACACTGCACCTGTGTTATCCGTTTACACTGTACAGTTCACTATTGACAAATAGCACAGATAGAAGGTCTCATTGAAGTATGGTTGTGTTTGCAGGATCACCTACCACAGCCAGAAACCTACTAGTAACACACCTGACCCGTGTGCTGGGAGAGCAATAGACATACTTACCTACTTTTAAAAAAGCATTTCAGGGAGATTGTGAAAGTAACACCTATCAGCACGGGTGTGTACCGCTACATCTGAGAGGCGTGTCATGAAAATTACTTACATCCAAATGTAAATGATCCCCAAAGTTAGTAAGATCTATTTGTTGAAGAAAATACAGATATTTAGCATAATTTTTTTGTGTATTGTGTTATACAAGAGGTTCCATATACTGTAAGTGGCCACAAGAAACCTTTACAATACATGTAGCCATAGGGATCATTGTGCCTTATAACCAATACAGGGAAATGGCACTGATGTTCCCATTTGAATGTATGTATGATTTCTCTTTTTTTGAGGGAGATTGAGGGACTATTCAGGGAGTGAGGGAGATTGCTACTATTTCAGGGAGTCTCCTGCAGAATGAGGGAGGGTAGGCAACTATGGCAATAGAGAACCCAGACTGTAGGCTCCCCTGGGGCAGGGACTGGTGTGACTGAGTAACAACACGCTGGTAGCATATGTTGGCGATATATAAAGGATAATAATGTCCAAGATAAAATAACAGGAGTATGCAACATCCGTTATGACAAGTTACCATTCACGTAATGTTTTATTTATACAGCACTGACATAGAGGGGATCCTAACTTCTGTTATAGGATTACCTGAAACAGGAGGTTTACAGTAGGCCTGCCCAAATGAGCTTACAGTCTAGGAGGTAGATTTACTAAGAAGCAGTTTGTTAAAGCTGACGATTATTGTTTTAAAACAGAGCTAGAAATTAATCCCACACCATGATAGTTTCAAAGTCGCAGTAAAAATAAAAGTGAAACAATCGGTGACAGCTGCTGATAAACTTTTATACGTAATAAATTATCTTTTATATAAAATCTGGAGAAAAAACAAAAATAAGAATTTACTTACCGATAATTCTATTTCTCGTAGTCCGTAGAGGATGCTGGGGACTCCGTAAGGACCATGGGGAATAGCGGCTCCGCAGGAGTCTGGGCACAAAAGTAAAGCTTTAGGACTACCTGGTGTGCACTGGCTCCTCCCCCTATGACCCTCCTCCAAGCCTCAGTTAGGATACTGTGCCCGGACGAGCGTACACAATAAGGAAGGATTTTGAATCCCGGGTAAGACTCATACCAGCCACACCAATCACACCGTATAACTTGTGATCTAAACCCAGTTAACAGCATGATAACAGAGAAGCCTCTAGAAAAGATGGCTCACTACAGCAATAACCCGATTTTTGGTAACAATAACTATGTACCAGTATTGCAGACAATCCGCACTTGGGATGGGCGCCCAGCATCCACTACGGACTACGAGAAATAGAATTATCGGTAAGTAAATTCTTATTTTCTCTGACGTCCTAGTGGATGCTGGGGACTCCGTAAGGACCATGGGGAATATACCAAAGCTCCCAAACGGGCGGGAGAGTGCGGATGACTCTGCAGCACCAAATGAGAGAACTCCAGGTCCTCCTCAGCCAGGGTATCAAATTTGTAGAATTTTACAAACGTATTTGCTCCTGACCAAGTAGCTGCTCGGCAAAGTTGTAAAGCCGAGACCCCTCGGGCAGCCGCCCAAGATGAGCCCACCTCCCTTGTGGAGTGGGCATTTACAGATTTTTGGCTGTGGCAAGCCTGCCACAGAATGTGCAAGCTGAATTGTACTACAAATCCAACGAGCAATAGTCTGCTTAGAAGCAGGAGCACCCAGCTTGTTGGGTGCATACAGGATAAACAGCGAGTCAGATTTTCTGACTCCAGCCGTCCTGGAAACATATATTTTCAGGGCCCTGACAACGTCTAGCAACTTGGAGTCCTCCAAGTCCCTAGTAGCCGCAGGCACCACCATAGGTTGGTTCAGGTGAAACGCTGAAACCACTTTAGGGAGAAATTGAGGACGAGTCCTCAATTCCGCCCTGTCCGAATGGAAAATCAGATAAGGGCTTTTACAGGATAAAGCCGCCAATTCTGACACGCGCCTGGCCCAGGCCAGGGCCAACAGCATGACCACCTTCCATGTGAGATATTTTAACTCCACAGATTTAAGTGGTTCAAACCAATGTGACTTTTGGAACCCAAAAACTACATTGAGATCCCAAGGTGCCACTGGAGGCACAAAAGGAGGCTGTATATACAGTACCCCTTTTACAAACGTCTGAACTTCAGGGACTGAAGCTAGTTCTTTTTGGAAGAAAATTGACAGGGCCGAAATTTGAACCTTAATGGACCCCAATTTCAGGCCCATAGACACTCCTGTTTGCAGGAAATGTAGGAATCGACCCAGTTGAAATTCCTCCGTCGGGCCTTACTGGCCTCGCACCACGCAACATATTTTCGCCAAATGCGGTGATAATGTTTTGCGGTTACATCCTTCCTGGCTTTGATCAGGATAGGGATGACTTCATCCGGAATGCCTTTTTCCTTCAGGATCCGGCGTTCAACCGCCATGCCGTCAAACGCAGCCGCGGTAAGTCTTGGAACAGACAGGGTCCTTGCTGGAGCAGGTCCCTTCTTAGAGGTAGAGGCCACGGATCCTCCGTGAGCATCTCTTGAAGTTCCGGTTACCAAGTCATTCTTGGCCAATCCGGAGCCACGAATATAGTGCTTACTCCTCTCCATCTTATAATTCTCAGTACCTTGTGTATGAGAGGCAGAGGATGGAACACATACACTGACCGGTACACCCACGGTGTTACCAGAGCGTCTGCTGAGGAGGTCTGCTTCCCAGTTGTCCATTCCCGGAATGAACACTGCTGACAGTGCTATCACATGATTTTCCGCCCAGCGAAGAATCCTTGCAGCTTCTGCCATTGCCCTCCTGCTTCTTGTGCCACCCTGTCTGTTTACGTGGGTGACTGCCGTGATGTTGTCCGACTGGATCAACACCGGCTGACCTTGAAGCAGAGGTCTTGCTAAGCTTAGAGCATTGTAAATGGCCCTTAGCTTCAGGATATTTATGTGAAGTGATGTCTCCAGGCTTGACCATAAGCCCTGGAAATTCCTTCCCTGTGTGACTGCTCCCCAGCCTCGCAGGCTGGCATCCGTGGTCACCAGGACCCAGTCCTGAATGCCGAATCTGCGGCCCTCTAGAAGATGAGCACTCTGCAACCACCACAGGAGGGACACCCTTGTCCTTGGTGACAGGGTTATCCGCTGATGCATCTGAAGATGCGACCCGGACCATTTGTCCAGCAGGTCCCACTGGAAAGTTCTTGCGTGGAATCTGCCGAATGGGATTGCTTCGTAGGAAGCCACCATTTTTCCCAGAACCCTTGTGCATTGATGCACTGAGACTTGGCTCGGTTTTAGGAGGTTCCTGACTAGCTCGGATAACTCCATGGCTTTCTCCTCCGGGAGAAACACCTTTTTCTGGACTGTGTCCAGGATCATCCCTAGGAACAGAAGACGAGTCGTCGGAACCAGCTGCGATTTTGGAATATTGAGAATCCAACCGTGCTGCCGCAACACTACCTGAGATAGTGCTACACCGACCTCCAACTGTTCTCTGGATCTTACCCTTATCAGGAGATCGTCCAAGTAAGGGATAACTAAAACTCCCTTCCTTCGAAGGAGTATCATCATTTCGGCCGTTACCTTGGTAAAGACCCGGGGTGCCGTGGACCATCCAAACGGCAGCGTCTGAAACTGATAGTGACAGTTCTGTACCACAAACCTGAGGTACCCTTGGTGAGAAGGGTAAATTGGGACATGAAGGTAAGCATCCTTGATGTCCCGAGACATCATGTAGTCCCCTTCTTCCAGGTTCGCAATCACTGCTCTGAGTGACTCCATCTTGAATTTGAACCTCTGTATGTAAGTGTTCAAAGATTTTAGATTTAGAATCGGTCTCACCGAGCCGTCCGGCTTCGGTACCACAACAGTGTGGAATAATACCCCGTTCCCTGTTGCAGGAGGGGTACCTTGATTATCACCTGCTGGGAATACAGCTTGTGAATGGCTTCCAAAACTGCCTCCCTGTCAGAGGGAGACGTCGGTAAAGCCGACTTTAGGAAAACGGCGAGGGGGAGACGTCTCGAATTCCAATTTGTACCCCTGAGATATCACCTGAAGGATCCAGGGGTCTACTTGCGAGTGAGCCCACTGCGCGCTGAAATTCATTGAGACGGGCCCCCACCGTGCCTGAGTCTGCTTGTAAAGCCCCAGCGTCATGCTGAGGGCTTGGCAGAGGCGGGAGAGGGCTTCTGTTCCTGGGAACTGGCTGATTTCTGCAGCCTTTTTCCTCTCCCTCTGTCACGGGGCAGAAATGAGGAACCTTTTGCCCGCTTGCCCTTCTGGGAACGAAAGGACTGCGCCTGATAATACGGCGTCTTCTTATGTTGAGAGGCGACCTGGGGTACAAACGTGGATTTCCCAGCTGTTGCCGTGGCCACCAGGTCTGAAAGACCGACCCCAAATAACTCCTCCCCTTTATAAGGCAATACTTCCAAATGCCGTTTGGAATCCGCATCACCTGACCACTGTCGTGTCCATAACCCTCTTCTGGCAGAAATGGACAACGCACTTACACTTGATGCCAGTCGGCAAATATTCCGCTGTGCATCACGCATATATAGAAATGCATCTTTTAAATGCTCTATAGGCAATAATATACTGTCCCTATCTAGGGTATCAATATTTTCAGTCAGGGAATCCGACCACGCCAACCCAGCACTGCACATCCAGGCTGAGGCGATTGCTGGTCGCAGTATAACACCAGTATGTGTGTAAATACATTTTAGGATACCCTCCTGCTTTCTATCAGCAGGATCCTTAAGGGCGGCCATCTCAGGAGAGGGTAGAGCCCTTGTTCTTACAAGCGTGTGAGCGCTTTACCCACCCTAGGGGGTGTTTCCCAACGCACCCTAACCTCTGGCGGGAAAGGATATAATGCCAATAACATTTTAGAAATTATCAGTTGTTATCGGGGGAAACCCACGCATCATCACACACCTCATTTAATTTCTCAGATTCAGGAAAACTACAGGTAGTTTTTCCTCACCGAACATAATACCCCTTTTTGGTGGTACTCGTATTATCAGAAATGTGTAAAACATTTTTCATTGCCTCAATCATGTAACGTGTGGCCCTACTGGAAGTCACATTTGTCTCTTCACCATCGACACTGGAGTCAGTATCCGTGTCGGCGTCTGTATCTGCCATCTGAGGTAACGGGCGCTTTAGAGCCCCTGACGGCCTATGAGACGTCTGGACAGGCACAAGCTGAGTAGCCGGCTGTCTCATGTCAACCACTGTCTTTTATACAGAGCTGACACTGTCACGTAATTCCTTCCAACAGTTCATCCACTCAGGTGTCGACCCCCTAGGGGGTGACATCACTATTACAGGCAATTTGCTCCGTCTCCACATCATTTTCCTCCTTATACATGTCGACACAAACGTACCGACACACAGCACACACACAGGGAATGCTCTGATAGAGGACAGGACCCCACTAGCCCTTTGGGGAGACAGAGGGAGAGTTTGCCAGCACACACCAGAGCGCTATATATATACAGGGATAACCTTATATAAGTGTTTTTCCCCTTATAGCTGCTGTATTTTTAATACTGCGCCTAATTAGTGCCCCCCTCTCTTTTTTAACCCTTTCTGTAGTGTAGTGACTGCAGGGGAGAGCCAGGGAGCTTCCCTCCAACGGAGCTGTGAGGGAAAATGGCGCCAGTGTGCTGAGGAGATAGGCTCCGCCCCCTTCTCGGCGGCCTTATCTCCCGTTTTTCTGTGTATTCTGGCAGGGGTTAAAATTCATCCATATAGCCCTGGGGGCTATATGTGATGTATTTTCGCCAGCCAAGGTGTTTTTATTGCTGCTCAGGGCGCCCCCCCCCTAGCGCCCTGCACCCTCAGTGACCGAAGTGTGAAGTGTGCTGAGGAGCAATGGCGCACAGCTGCAGTGCTGTGCGCTACCTTGGTGAAGACAGGATGTCTTCTGCCGCCGATTTTCCGGACCTCTTCTTGCTTCTGGCTCTGTAAGGGGGCCGGCGGCGCGGCTCTGGGACCGGACTCCATGGCTGGGCCTGTGTTCGATCCCTCTGGAGCTAATGGTGTCCAGTAGCCTAAGAAGCCCAATCCACTCTGCACGCAGGTGAGTTCGCTTCTTCTCCCCTTAGTCCCTCGATGCAGTGAGCCTGTTGCCAGCAGGTCTCACTGAAAATAAAAAACCTAAAACTAAACTTTTCACTAAGCAGCTCAGGAGAGCCACCTAGTGTGCACCCTTCTCGTTCGGGCACAAAAATCTAACTGAGGCTTGGAGGAGGGTCATAGGGGGAGGAGCCAGTGCACACCAGGTAGTCCTAAAGCTTTACTTTTGTGCCCAGACTCCTGCGGAGCCGCTATTCCCCATGGTCCTTACGGAGTCCCCAGCATCCACTAGGACGTCAGAGAAACAGTGGTAAACAGTCAGAGATTTGGTTAAATGGAACGAGACAAGAAAGAGTCTCTGTGCTACTAGGTGCTGACAATGGCGTTACATCTCAGCAGGCTGCTGTACTTTGCAGGATGTCAACCAACAGAAGGACTCGTCATCAGCGCAGCAAGGTGCCTGTATAGGGCGCCAGGAGTCGGACACTGCAGGGCCGAATCTGTCCATTGTCTGGACCACAAGTGAGAGGTGCTCCAGGAAAGAGCTGACGGACACTCGGAGGATGCGGGCTTCATCTGCTTGCCAGTGTCTGCACAAATACAACATTACGCTGGAATCAGAGAGTCATTCGAAGATCACGTTGGTTAAATAACATGGGGGCAGACATTTTTAACAGCTAAACCAACATCTATATAAGAATGCAGTCTACCCATACTCTGAGGACACATAACAGCACGGTGCTACCGCTACCTGTGGGTCAGCAACATGGGAACACTTGGGGGTTACTTAGGTGCCTATTGCAGCTGTGACATTCATGCACGGCTGTGACGTCTCACTGTATGATGCCCATGACACCGCTAACACATTCTCCATAGAATCAAAGTCTAAAACTTAATGATGTACACACATAAAATAATACAAACTTCAGATTTAAATACATACATCGCCATGGAGTTCTTAAAGTCGTATTGGATGACAGTAAATTGGTCTGATGAGTATGGGGATACACAGTGTGCACGGCAGTGCAAAAGGGCCTGATAGTATCCGCTCACCATCAGGACCAAAAAGAGACAGCGCGGGACCTGACCGTCATCAAGGTCTGATGGGTACTTTCTCAATCCAGGGAGTTATTTGGGAAGTGAGGCTCAGGGAGGTCTGTTTTGACTAGGAGACACAATGATGAGTGATTCTGAGTAGGAGACGCTGGGTTCTATGGAGTGGATCTGCTCAGCAGGGACAAGGGGCCTAATTCAGACCTGATCGCTGGCAGCCAGGGCTGTTTCTAGCCAATTTGGCTCCCAGTGCGAGATAAAAAAGGGTGTGTGGCCTCATCTAAATGGGCGTGGCCTCATCTAAATGGGCATGGCCTCGTCTGAAAAAACAATCCAGTTTTTGACCCTGCTCCAACAGATCACGACCACCACCACAGGAAAAAAAAATTCTACCATATTAAGCCCCACACAGTAATGCCCCCTGCACCATATTATGCCACACACAGCAATGCCCTTGATATATTAAATCCCCACACTACGGCAGGCAAAAGTCCCCATTTCACACATTACGGCAGGTGTCCCCATTTTACACATTGAGAGAGAGAGAATACTTACAGAGGCGATTACCGCTCTTCGGCCCGCCTCACCAGTCGCTCCTCGCGCCGGCCTTTCCCTCTTCCTAACTTGGATCCCCCTCTGTACTCCGCTCGGGGGGGGGGGGGGGGGGGGGGGGGAGTTTTGCGGAGTGACGGGGTTGCGTTGTGACGTAACGATGCAAGCGCGTCATTCCGTGAAACTCCGCCCCCCGAGCGGGTTACTCTGGGAGAAATAGGAGGGGGAAGCAGGGAGCCACAGTTAGTGCCGCGGCGGGCGCCCAGTGCGGTTGCACTGCTCGCCTGCCCCAAGAAACGGCCCTGCTGGCAGCGATTTTTGCAGCCCTGCGATCAGATAGCCGCTGCCTACAGGGGGAGTGTATTTTTGCTGTGCAGGTGTGCGATCGCATGTGTAGCAGAGCTGCACAAACTGATTCTGTGCAGTCTCTGCGCAGCCCAGGCCGCTGCGATCACTTTATCCTGTTCAGAACCGGATTTGACTTCAGACACCCTCCCTGCAAACGCTTGGACACGCCTGCGTTTTTCCAAACACTCTGAAAACGGTCAGTTGCCACCCACAAACGCCCTCTTCCTGTCAATCTCCTTGCGATCGCCGGTGCAAGTGGATCCTTCGCTCAAACCCGACGCTGGCCGACGATCCGCTTTGCAGCCGTCCGTCGCGCCTGCGCATTGTGGTTCATACGCATGCGCAGTTTGCCTCTGATCGCCCGCTGTGCGAAAAAAGCACAGCAGCAATCAGGGCTGAATTACCCCCAAAGTCAGAGCGGGCAATTACTGTCCATGTTGTGGTAACAGGGTTTCGAAATTGATGACTACTCATCGCCTTGGCCAATGGTCTAACAAACCACTTAGTAAGGATACCAAGGGGTAAATTTACTAAGATGGGAGTTCTATTTAAGATGGTATGTTGCCCATAGCAACCAATCAGATTCCAGGAATTATCTTCTAGAAGGTGCTAGATAAATGAGAAGTAGAATCTGATTGGTTGCTATTGGCAACATCCCATCTTAAATAGAACTCTCATCTTAGTAAATTTACCCCCATGATTGGGAACTGCAGCACTCAGGCCATCAGGATCTAACACCAGCAGGGTATGACCTCAGGCAGGGGAACAGAACAGGTAGATGGGGATGACAGAAAAAGAAGAGTAGCTGGTTGTAGGACAGAGCGATCACTTGGTCTTTCCCACTCGCTGCTCGTCTTTGTAGCTGATGTCAAGCGGTTTATGAAGAAGACTTGCTAAAATCAGCTATGAAGCAGTGTGTACATATAGAAACAACTGGGGAAGTCTTATACTTTATGGGTGGCCAGAAACCACGCTGCTTCCTCATGATTAGTCTAGTCCAGAGGTTCTCAAACGCGGCCCTCAAGGCACCCCAACAGTCCAGGTTTTGTGTATATCCATGGCTCAGCACAGATGGGTAAATCAAATTGACTGAGGTGCTAATTAAGTCACCTGTGGCCAAGCATGGATATACTTAAAACCACGGTTGAGAACCTCTGGTCTAATCCATTTTTTTTATAGGTGAGAAGGGGGGTCATTCCGAGTTGTTCGCTCGCTAGCAGATTTTAGCAGCATTGCACACGCTAGGCCGCCGCCCTCTGGGGGTGTATCTTAGCTTAGCAGAATAGCGAACGAAAGATTAGCAGAATTGCGAATAGTAAATTCTTAGCAGTTTCTGAGAAGCTCAAGATTTACTCCTACACTGCGATCAGCTCAGTCCGTTTCGTTCCTGGTTTGACGTCACAAACACGCCCTGCGTTCGGCCAGCCACTTCCCTGTTTCTCCAGACACTCCCGCGTTTTATCCTGGCACGCCTGTGTTTTTCCGCACACTCCCAGAAAACGGTCAGTTTCCGCCCAGAAACACCCACTTCCTGTCAATCACACTCCGATCACTTCAACGATGAAAATTCTTCGTTCGGACGTGAGTAAATCTACTAAATTTTGTGTTAAAATACTTAGCGCATGCGCACTGCGCACCATGCACATTTTAGCCTTAATCGCTCCGTTGCGAAAATCGGCAATGAGCGAACAACTCGGAATGACCCCCAAGGAGCGAACAACAGTGAAAGGAGCCTTACTCTGTAAACTAAAGACATTGTGGGATTAGGGGACAGCGTCTATTATTATTATTATTATTTATTATCCTTTATTTATATGGCGCCACAAGGGTTCCGCAGCGCCCAATTACAGAGTACATGAATAATCAAACAGGAAAACAGCAACTTACAGTTGATGACAGTATAGGACAAGTACAGGGTAAATAAACATAGTTACATCAGCAGATGACACTGGAATAAGTATCAGGTGGCAGAAGACTGCTGGAGTTGATGCAGTTGAAGATTATTAAAGTAAGAAAGGATAAGCACATGAGGGAAGAGGGCCCTGCTCGTGAGAGCTTACATTCTAAAGGGGAGGGGTAGACAGACAGGGGTGACACAGATGGGGTACATAGAGAGTGTAGAACAGAGGGTTAGGATGAGTCTACTATGTAAAGCTGTGTGGCGCCCCCATCTGTCAGTGCGCCCTCTGTCTGACAGTGACCCATTGAAATATACTGCCTATGTGACAAACAGTGCCAGACTATTACACCCTGATCAGACAGCAGAACATGAGACCCGGCTGCCGCAGCTGAGGTAAGAGCTGGAGCGGCGTCACTTACACATGGAGAACGTTGTCTGTGATGCTCAATGTCTTGCTGACGCCTCCTTTCCTGGGCTCTGCGTCCGGGCACAATGTGTCGTGAGCGATCTGGGCTTCTCCGGAGCAGGGGAAGGGCACGTGCAGCTGGCTGTATGGTTGTTATGGAAATGTAAGAGACAATTCTGAACATATATAGAAAGAAAGATCATCCTTCTGACATTACTATGCTATAGAAGCTTTGCGACCCGTTTTGTATTGTGTACTATCTGGGAAGTGATACTCTGTTTCAACACGGATAATCTGTATTGTAACGCTGCACAGAAGAGGCCAGTGAAGATATAAATTGATAACAAATCCGGACAAATCACTTCTACATCCTCCTTTACCCAGATGATCTGTCTCCTAGCATGGCAGAGACAAAGAGTGGCAGAAGAGAAGGTATACTGGGTGAAGAGGAATAATGTGGGCACAGATTCAGCATATTTAATAGGGACTTCCCAGCATCCTCTACTGCATTTGGCGAGGGAGTGTAATTGGCGGCAAGAGCTTCCATTTCTCTTACATCCTAGAGGATGCTGGGGACTCCGTAAGGACCATTGGGTATAGACGGGCTCCACAGGAGACATGGGCACTCTAAGACTTTAGATGGGTGTGAACTGGCTCCTCCCTCTATGCCCCTCCTCCAGACCTCAGTTAGATCCTGTGCCCAGAGGAGACTGGATGCACTGCAGGGGAGCTCTACTGAGTTTCTCTAGAAAATACTTTTGTTAGGTTTTTTATTTTCAGGGAGCACTGCTGGCAACAGGCTCCCTGCATCGTGGGACTGAGGGGAGAGAAGCAGATCCACTTTACTGGACTGATGGGCTCTGCTTCTTAGGCTACTGGACACCATTAGCTCCAGAGGGTCGGAACACAGGTGTCGTCCTTGCTGTTCGTCCCGGAGCCGCACTGCCGTCTTCCTCACAGAGCCGGAAGATAGAAGCCAGGTAAGTATATGAAGTAAGAAGACTTCAAAGGCGGCAGAAGACTTCAGATCTTCAGAGAGGTACCGCGCAGCGGTCGCGCCGCGCGCCATTGCTCCCACACACACACACACACACACACACACACACACAAGGCACAGCAAGGGTGCAGGGCGCAGGGGGGGCGCCCTGGGCAGCTATAATTACCTTACATAAAACTGGCACCATTATCAGATACTGCGGAGGCAGTATGTTATAAAACCCCCGCCAGTATAAACAAATGAGCGGGACCGAAGCCCACCGTCGAGGGGGCGGGGCTTGATCTTCTAGCACTAACCAGCGCCATTTTCTCCACAGCATGCTGCAGAGAAGCTGCTCCCGGACTCTCCCCTGCTGAACAAGTAACAGGGGACAAAAAACTCCAGTGTCGACTATGATGATGCAAGGTTGCACCCAAGGGTGGCCAAGAGTATTCAATATATGATTATTGCAATAAAGGATGTTTTGCATATCACAGAGGACCCCTCTGTCCCTGACACGAGGGTCTGCATGTTTAAAGAAAAGAAACCTGTGGTAACGTTTCCCCCATCTCATGAGCTGAACGCTTTATTTGAAAAGGCTTGGGAAACTCCAGACAAGAGACTGCAAGTTCCCAAGAGAATTATTATGGTGTATCCTTTCCCCTCAGAGGACAGGTTACGGTGGGAATCCTCGCCCACGGTGGACAAGGCCTTGACGCGCTTGTCCAAAAAGGTTGCACTACCGTCCCCGGACATGGCAGCCCTCAAGGATCCTGCGGATCGCAGACAGGAAACTACCTTAAAATCAATTTATACGACTACGGGTGCCCTCCTCAGACCGGCAGTAGCGTCGGCATGGGTGGGTAGCGCAATTGCAGCGTGGTCAGATAACTTGTCATCTGACATAGACACCCTAGATAAAGATAGTATTTTGTTGACCTTGGGTCACATTAAGGACGCAGCGTTATATATGAGAGAGGCTGCGAGAGATATTGGGCTGTTGGGTTCAAGAGCCAATGCCACGGCAGTTTCTGCTAGAAGGTCCCTGTGGACCCGTCAATGGACAGGTGATGCTGATTCAAAGAGACATATGGAGGCTTTGCCTTACAAAGGTGAAGTTTTATTTGGGGAGGGCCTCGCGGACCTGGTTTCCACACCTACCGCGGGTAAGTCTTCTTTTTTGCCTTACGTTCCCCCACAGCAAAAGAAAACACCTCAATACCAGATGCAGTCCTTTCGGTCGCATAAGTTCAGAAAGAGTCGGGGCTCTTCCTTCCTCGCCAGAGGTAGAGGGAAAAGAACACCAGCTACGGCTAGTTCCCAGGAACAAAAGTCCTCCCCGGCCTCTACAAAATCCACCGCATGACGCTGGTGCTCCGCTGAGGGATTCCGCACCGGTGGGGGCACGTCTTCTGCTCTTCAGCCAGGTCTGGGTTCAGTCGGATTTGGATCCTTGGGCGGTCGAAATCGTATCCCAAGGCTACAAACTGGAGTTCGAAGAGGTGCCTCCACACCGATTTTTAAAATGGGCCTTGCCAGCTTCTCCCCAGAGAGGGAAATAGTTTCAGCTGCCATACAAAAGCTGTGTCAACAGCAGGTGATTATCAAGGTTCCCCTAATGCAACAGGGGAAGGGGTTTTATTCAACCCTATTTGTAGTCCCGAAGCCGGATGGCTCGGTCAGACCAATTCTGAATCTAAAATCCCTTAACCTATATTTGAAAAGGTTCAAATTCAAGATGGAATCTCTCCGGGCAGTGATCTCCAGCCTGGAAGGGGGGGATTTCATGGTGTCACTAGACATAAAGGATGCATACCTTCATGTCCCCATATATCCGCCTCATCAGGCGTACCTGAGATTCGCTGTACAAGATTGTCATTACCAGTTTCAGACGTTGCCGTTTGGGCTTTCCTACGGTCCCGAGAATTTTCACCAAGGTAATGGCGGAAATAATGGTGCTCCTGCGCAAGCAAGGAGTCACAATTATCCCATACTTGGACGATCTACTGATAAAGGCAAGATCAAGAGATCAGTTACTGAAAAGCGTGTCTCTCTCCCTGAAAGTACTACAACAACACGGCTGGATTCTAAATCTACCAAAGTCGCAGTTGGTTCCGACAACTCGGCTGTCATTTTTGGGCATGGTTCTGGACACGGAAAAAAAGAGGGTTTTTCTACCAACGGAAAAAGCCCAGGAACTCCAGAACATGGTCAAGGACCTGCTAAAACCAAAAAGAGTGTCAGTTCATCAATGCACTCGAGTGTTGGGAAAGATGGTGGCGACCTACGAGGCCATTCCGTTCGGCAGGTTCCATGCAAGAACTTTTCAGTGGGACCTTCTGGACAAGTGGTTCGGGTCCCATCTACAAATGCATCGGAGGATAAGCCTGTCCCTCAGGGCCAGGGTATCCCTCCTGTGGTGGCTTCAGAGTGCTCCCCTTCTAGAGGGTCGCAGGTTCGGCATTCAAGATTGGGTTCTTGTTACCACGGACGCGAGCCTCCGTGGATGGGGAGCAGTTACACAAGGAAAAAAATTTCAGGGAATATGGTCAAGCCAGGAGGCTTGTCTACACATCAATGTGCTGGAATTAAGGGCCATATACAACGGCCTACAACAAGCGGAAAATCTTCTTCGCAACCTACCCGTTCTGATTCAGTCAGACAACGTCACAGCCGCGGCGCATGTAAACCGCCAAGGCGGGACAAGGAGCAGAGCAGCAATGGCAGAAGCCACCAGGATTCTTCGCTGGGCGGAAAATCATGTAAGCGCTCTCTCAGCAGTCTTCATTCCGGGAGTAGACAACTGGGAAGCAGACTTCCTCAGCAGACACGATCTCCATCCAGGAGAGTGGGGACTTCATCAAGAGGTCTTTGCAGAGGTAACAAGTCGTTGGGGACTTACTCAAATAGACATGATGGCGTCACGCCTCAACAAAAAGCTTTGGACGTATTATTCCAGGTCGAGGGTCCCTCAGGCAGTGGCGGTGGATGCCCTGGTGACACCGTGGGTGTTTCAGTCGGTCTATGTGTTCCCTCCTCTTCCACTCATCTCAAAAATATTGAGAATCATAAGACGAACAAGAGTGCAGACAATACTCATTATTCCAGATTGGCCTCGAAGGGCCTGGTATTCAGACCTTCAGGAAATGCTCACAGAAGATCCGTGGCCTCTTCCTCCCAGGGAGGACATGTTGAAACAGGGGCCCTGTGTGTTCCAAGACTTACCGCGGTTACGTTTGACGGCGTGGCGGTTGAACACCAAATCCTAGCTAGGAAAGGTATTCCGGGGGAAGTCATCCCTACTCTAATCAAAGCTAGGAAGGAGGTAACGGCAAAGCACTATCACCGTATCTGGAGGAAATATGTATCTTGGTGTGACGCCAAGAATGCTCCTACGGAAGATTTTCAGCTGGGTCGTTTTCTCCATTTTCTACAGACGGGAGTGGATATGGGCCTAAAGTTAGGCTCCATTAAGGTGCAGATTTCTGCCTTATATATATTATTTCAGAAGGAATTGGCTTCTCTCCCAGAAGTCCAGACTTTTGTAAAGGGAGTGCTGCACATCCAACCTCCTTTTGTGCCCCCAGTGGCACCGTGGGACCTTAACGTGGTGTTACAGTTCCTTAAATCACACTGGTTTGAACCTCTTCAAACAGTTGAATTAAAATTTCTCACTTGGAAAGTGGTCATGTTGTTGGCCTTGGCATCTGCGAGGCGGGTGTCCGAATTGGCGGCTTTGTCTCACAAGAGCCCCTATCTGATTTCCCATGTGGATCGAGCAGAGTTGAGGACTCGTCCTCAATTTCTGCCTAAAGTGGTTTCATCGTTTCATATGAACCAACCTATTGTGGTGCCTGTGGCTACGGGTGACTTGGAGGATTCCAAGTCCCTTGATGTAATCAGGGCCTTAAAAATGTATGTAGCCAGGACGGCTCGGGTTAGGAAAACAGAGGCACTGTTTGTCCTGTATGCAGCCAACAAGGTTGGCGCTCCTGCTTCTAAGCAGACTATTGCTCACTGGATCTGTTTCACACGATTCAGCAGGCTCATTCTACGGCTGGATTGCCGTTGCCAAATTCGGTAAAGGCCCATTCCACTAGGAAGGTGGGCTCTTCTTGGGCGTCTGCCCGAGGAGTCTTGGCATTACAGCTTTGCCGAGCAGCTACTTGGTCGGGTTCAAACACTTTTGCAAAATTCTACAAGTTTGATACCCTGGCTGATGAGGACCTCATGTTTGCTCAATTGGTGCTGCAGAGTCATCCGCACTCTCCCGCCCGGTCTGGAGCTTTGGTATAAACCCCATGGTCCTTACGGAGTCCCCAGCATCCTCTAGGACGTAAGAGAAAATAATAAGATTTTAAACCTACCGGTAAATCTTTTTCTCCTAGTCCGTAGAGGATGCTGGGCGCCCGTCCCAGTGCGGACATATTTCTGCATGACTTGTATATAGTTGTTGCTTACATAAGGGTTATGTTACAGTTAAGATCAGTCGTTGGCTGATACCGTTTTGTTCATACTGTTAATTGGTTACGTATATTCCAGGTTATACAGTGTGGATGGTGTGGGCTGGTATGAATCTTGCCCTTAGATTAACAAAAATCCTTTCCTCGTACTGTCCGTCTCCTCTGGGCACAGTTTCTCTGTCCTCAACTCAGCTCTATCCACATGGAAAATGAGATAGGGGCTTTTGTGAGACAAAGCCGCCAATTCGGACACCCGCCTTGCAGATGCCAAGGCCAACAACATGACCACCTCCCAAGTGAGAAATTTTAATTCAACTGTTTGAAGAGGCTCAAACCAGTGAGATTTTAGGAACTGTAACACCACGTTAAGGTCCCATGGTGCCACTGGGGGCACAAAAGGAGGCTGGATGTGTAGCACTCCCTTTACAAAAGTCTGGACTTCTGGGAGAGAAGCCAATTCCTTCTGGAAGAATATAGATAGGGCCGAAATCTGTACCTTAATGGAGCCTAACTTTAGGCCCATATCCACTCCTGTCTGTAGAAAGTGGAGAAAACAGCCCAAGTGGAAATCTTCCGTAGGAGCATGCTTGGCTTCACACCAAGATACATACTTCCTCCAGATACGGTAATAATGTTTCGCCGTCACCTCCTTTCTATCCTTTATCAGAGTAGGGATGACTTCCTCCGGAATACCTTTTCCAGCTAGGATTCGGGGTTCAACCGCCATGCCGTCAAACGTAACCGCGGTAAGTCTTGGAACACGCAGGGCCCCTGCTGCAACAGGTCCTACCTGAGAGGAAGAGGCCAAGGATCTTCTGTGAGCATCTCCTGAAGATCTGAATACCAGGCCCTTCGAGGCCAATCTGGAACAATGAGTATTGTCTGCACTCTTTTTCGTCTTATGATTCTCAATATTTTTGAGATGAGAGGAAGAGGAGGGAACACATAGACCGACTGAAACACCCATGGTGTCACCAGGGCGTCCACCGCTACTGCATGCGGGTCCCTTGACCTGGCACAATACCTCCGAAGCTTCTTGTTGAGGCGTGACGGCATCATGTCTATTTGAGGAAGTCCCCAAAGACTTGTTATCTCTGCAAAAACTTCTTGATGAAGTCCCCACTCTCCTGGATGGAGATCATGTCTGCTGAGGAAGTCTGCTTCCCAGTTGTCCACTCCCGGAATGAACACGCTGACAGAGCGCTTACGTGATTTTCTGCCCAGCGCAGAATCCTGGTGGCTTACGCCATTGCCACTCTGCTCCTTATCCCGCCTTGGCGGTTTACATGAGCCACGGCTGTGACGTCTGATTGAATCAGAACCGGTAGGTCGCGAAGAAGATTCTCCGCTTGTCGTAGGCCGTTGTATATGGCCCTCAATTCCAGTATGTTGATGTGTAGACAAGCCTCCTGGCTTGACCATAGTCCCTGAAAATTCCTTCCTTGTGTGACTGCTCCACATCCTCTGAGGCTCGCGTCCGTGGTCACCAGAACCCAGTCGTGAATGCCGAACCTGCGACCCTCTAGAACAGTGGTTTTCAACCACTGTGCCGCGGCACACTGGTGTGCCGCCAGTAGCTTTTACATGTGCCGCCAGAGATGCGCTGCCCGTCAGCACGCCTGTAAACTTTGGCAACGCACCATGACACATCACGTGGCCGCCCGCTGCAAGCCCGGCTGGCTGGCTGGCTGGCCGGCCGGCCGCCCACCCACCCACCCACCCGCCCGCCGCCCACCCGCCCGCCGCCGCCGCCAGCCGCCAGCCAAGTGCTACTCCCTGCTGCTCCTGACTGCTCACGGCCTCTTTAACTCCTGCCGGCTGACGCTGAGGGAGGGAGAGGCAAAGGGAAAAGTAATATTGAAACCTACTTACAGGTATGGTCCAGTGTATGTGTGAGGAATTAACGTGGGGGCCAATATGTGTAATCACTGTGGGGGGCCCATGTGTGTAATTACTGTGTGTGTGTGTGTGTGTGTGTGTGTGTGTGTGTGTGTGTGTGTGTGTGTTGGGGGGGAAGGGGGAAGGGAATGATATGTGTAATTACTGTGTGTGTGGAAGGCCAATGTGTGTAATTGCTGGGGGGAACAATATGTATAATTAGTGTGGGGGGCCCATGTGTGTAATTACTGTGTGTGTGTGTGTGTGTGTGTGTGTGTGTGTGTGTGTGTGTGTGTGTGTGTGTGTATATGTGTAATTACTGTGTGTGGAAGGCCAATATGTATAATTACTGTGGGGGGACAATATGTGCAATTAATGTGGGGGGGACAATATGTGCAGTTACTGTGGGGGGGACAATATGTGCAAATACTGTGGGGGGGGGACAATATGTGCAATTACTGAGAGGGGGACAATATGTGCAATTACTGTGGGGGGGACAATATGTGCAATTAATGTGGGGGGACAATATGTGCAATTACTGTGGGGGGGACAATATGTGCTATTACTATGGGGGGGACAATATGTGCAATTACTGTGGGGGGGACAATATGTGCAATTACTGTGGGGGGGACAATATGTGCAATTACTGTGGGGGGACAATATGTGTAATTACTGTGGGAGCCAGTGCATTCGTTTCATTACTGTGGGGACCAATGTGTGTTTTAATTCCCCATGTGGGCCAAAGTGTGTGTTTTGGGGGGGGCGTTTTGGTTCGTGGAGTACTGACGGTGTACCTTGGCAATTTTAGAATTTTGTTTTGCGTGCCCCGAATTGAAAAAGGTTGAAAATCACTGCTCTAGAAGGTGAGCACTCTGCAGCCACCACAGGAGAAACACCCTGGCCCTGGGGGACAGGGTTATTTTCTGATGTATTTGAAGATGGGACCCGGACCACTTGCCCAGAAGGTCCCATTGAAAAGTCCTCGCATGAAACCTGCCGAAGGGGATGGCCTCGTAGGTCGCCACCATTTTTCCCAGTACTCGAGTGCATTGATGGACTGACACTCTTTTAGGCTTTAACAGGTCTTTGATCATGTTCTGGGGTTTCTGGGCTCTTTTCTACCGGGAGAAAAACCCCTCTGTTTTTCCGTATCCCGAATCATGCCCAAAAAAATACAACCGAGCTGTCGGAACCCACTGCTACTTTGGTAAATTTAGAATCCAGCTGTGCTGTTGTAGTACTCTCAGGGAGAGAGACACTGTCTTTAATAACTGTTCCCCTGAACTCGCTTTTATCAGGAGATCGTCCAAGTATGCGATACTTGTGACCCCTTGTTTGCGCAGGAGTACCATTATTTCCGCCATTACCTTGGTGAAATTCTCGGGCCCGTAGAAAGCCCCAACGGCAACGTCTGAAACTGGTAATGACAATCCTGTACAGCGAACCTTAGGTACGCCCGATGAGGAGGATATATGGGGACATGAAGGTATGCATCCTTTATGTCTAGTGACACCATAAAATCCCCCCCTTTCCAGGCTGGATATCCTTGCCTTGAGAGATTCCATCTTGAATCTGAACCTCTTTAAATGTAGGTTTAGGGATTTTAGATTCAGAATTGGTCTGACCGAGCCATCCGGCTCTGGGAACACAAATAGGGCTGAATAAAACCCTTTTCCCTGTTGCACTAGGGCAGGGGTGGCCAGACTTTTGGAGTCGGTGATCTACTTTGAAAGCTGAAAAGCTTTTGTGATCTACTCATGCAGGATAATTTTGCGTGCCGCAGGCGCGCGCCACAAATAGGGGTGTGGTATAACAAAAAAGGGGCGTGGTATAACAAAAAGGGGCGTATCCTTGCTGCACTGGGTGTTATGACTGTCTCGCACGAAATCACTCATTGGCCCCCCACAGGTAAAAACCTCAAACACATATGCCCCCACAGTGCCAGATACACATATGCCCCCACAGTACCAGATATACCCCCACAGTGCCAGATATGCCCCCAGTGCCATGTGCCACATATGCCCCCACAGTGCCAGATATACATATGCCCCCAGTGCCCAATATGCCTCCACAGTGCCACATATGCTCCCACAGTGCCAGATATGCCCCCACAGTGCCACATATACCCCCACAGTGCCACATATGCCCCCACAGTGCCAGATATGCCCCCACACTGTTAGATATGCCCCCACAGTGCCACATGTGCCCACAGTACCACATATAACCCCACAGTGCCATATGTGCCCCCACAGTGCCATGTGCCGACAGTGCCACATATGCCCCTACAGTGCCAGATACACATATGCCCCCAGTGCCAGATATGCCTCCAGTGCCACATATGCTCCCACAGTGCCAGAAATGCCCCCACAGTGCCATGTGCCCACAGTGCCACATATTCCCCCACAGTGCCACATATGCCCACAGTACCACATATGACCCCACAGTGCCATATGTGCCCACAGTGCCCCATATGCCCCCACAGTGCCACATATGCCCACAGTACCACATATGACCCCACAGTGCCATATGTGCCCTCACAGTGCCATGTGCCCACAGTGCCCCATATGCCCCCACAGTGCCCCCACAGTACCACATATGCCCACAGTACCACATATGACCCCACAGTGCCATGTGCCCACAGTGCCACATATGCCCCCACAGTGCCACATATGCCCCCACAGTGCCATGTGCCCACAGTGCCACATATGCCCCCACAGTGCCATGTGCCCACAGTGCCAGATATACTTACTTTAGCTGGCTGGATCCCCGCTGGCTGGATCCTGCTCCCGTGCCTGCTCCCGCTTCCTGCCGCTGCTGCTGTCCTGCTGCCACTGCGCTGACTGGATCAATCCAGATCCAGCAGGCGCACAGACTCCTCACATCGCGTTCCCAATCGTGCATTGCGCGGGTGCGCGGCTGACGTCATGACGTCACCCGCGCAATGCATCATTGGGAACACTCCGGGCAGGGGCAGCAAGTTACACTTGGATCGCGATCTACCGGTGAGAGCTCCGCGATCTACCGGTAGATTGCGATCGACGTTTTGGCCGCCTCTGCACTAGGGGAACCATGATAAACACCTGCTGTTGACCCAGCTTTAGTATGGCAGCCAAAACTATTTTCCTCTCCGGGGAAGTAGCTGGCAAGGCCGATTTGAAAATCGGTGTGGAAGCACCTCTTTCATGGATGTGGTAGAGGCCGGGGAGGACACTTTCCAGTGAACTGGCCGTAGCCGGTGATCTTTTCCCTTTACCTCTACCTCTGGCGAGGAAATACAGCCACGCCCCTTTCTGAACTTACGTGACCGCAAGGACTGCATCTGTTATTAGGGTGTTTCCTTTTGCTGTGGGGGAACATAAGGCAAAAAAGACGACTTACCCGCGGTAGCTGTGAAAACCCGCGAGGCCCTCCCCAAATAAAACTTCACCCTTGCAAGGTAAAGCTTCCATATGACTCTCTGAGTCAGCATCACCTGTCCATTGACAGTTCCGCAGGGACCTACTAGCAGAACCTGCCATGGCCTTAGCCCTTGAACCCAAACACCCAATATCTCTCGCAGCCTTTCTCATATATAGTGCTGCGTCCTTGATGTGACCTAAGGCCAACACCATACTATCTTTATCTAGGGTGTCAATGTTAGACGACAAGTTACCAGCCCCAGCTGTAATTGTGCTACCTACCCATGCTGACGCTACTGCAGGTCTAAATAGGGCTCCGGCAGTCGCATAAAATTTATTTTAAGGTAGATTCCTGCCTACTATCCGCAGGATCCTATAGGGCCGCCGTATCAGGGGACGGTAATGCTACCTTCTTGGACCAGGGCGTTAGGGCCTTGTCCAGCGTGGGCGAGGATTCCCACCGTAACCTGTCCTTTGAGGAGAAAGGAGACGCCATAATAATACCCTTGGGAACCTGCAGTCTAATGTCAGGAGTCTTCCCAAGCTGTTTTAAATAAAACGGTCAGCTCATGAGATGAGTTAGGTTATTTTTCTTCAAATATGCAGACCCTCGTGTCAGGGACAGTGGAGTCCTCTGTGATATGCAAAACAACGTTTATTGCAATAAACCTATATTGAATACTGTCGCGACCCATGGGTGCAACCTTGCATCATCCTAGTCGACACTGGAGTCGGAATCCGTGTCGGTATCAGTGCCTGCTAACTGGGTAAAGGGACATTTATGGGACCCTGAAGGGTCCTGGGACACAGTAAAAGCCTTGGGTTAATTCCCTGCTCGCTTTTGGACTCTGCTTTGTCCAATCTGTAATAAAGCCACATTATCATGCAAAACATTCCACATGTCCACCCAGTCAGGTGTCGGCTGTGCCGACAGAGACACCACCACCATCTGCTCTGCTACCTCCCAAGACGAGCCTTCCGCTTCAGACATGTCGACACGCATGTACTGACACCCCCACACACACTGGGATAAATAAATATGGGGACTGACCCACAACAAGGTCCTTTGGAGAGGCAGAGAGAGAGAATGCCAGCACACACCCAGCGCCACAATATGCTGAAAACACGGTCCCAGCCTAAATAGCGCTTTATATATATAAATATATGTACCATCTGCACCAAATAAATGTGCCCCCCCTCGTTTTTGTCCCGTTATTGTTCAGCAGGGGAGAGTCTGGGAGCACTTCTCTGCAGCATGCTGTGGAGAAAAAATGGCGCTGGTTAGTGCTGGAGGATCAAGCCCCGCCACCTCGACGGCGGGCTTCGGTCCCGCTCAATTTCTTTATACTGGCGGGGGTTTTTATAATATATATTGCCTCAGCAGTATCTAATATCTGTGCCAGTGCTGTTTATGAGGTAATAATTGCTGCCCAGGGCGCCCCCCCCCCTGCGCCCTGCACCCGTGCAGTGCTGTGTGTGTGTGTGTGTGTGTGTGTGTGTGTGTGTGTGTGTGTGTGTGTTGGGAGCAATGGCGCGCAGCGTTACCTCAGTGACGATCTGAACTCTTCTGCCACCTTTGAAGTCTTCTTTCTTCTCATATTCACCCGGCTTCTATCTTCCGGCTCTTTGAGGAGGCGCGGCTCCGGAACGAATGACGAGGATGTGTGTTCCGACCCTCTGGAGCTAATGGTGAATGGTGTCCAGTAGCCTAAGAAGCAGAGCCTATCATTTAAGTAGGTCTGCTTCTCTCCCCTCAGTCCCACGATGCAGGGAGCCTGTAGCCAGCAGGGATCCCTGAAAATAAAAAACCTAACAAAAGTCTTTTTCAGAAAAACTCAGGAGAGCTCCCCTGCAATGCACCCAGTCTCCTCTGGGCACAGGATCTAACTGAGGTCTGGAGGAGGGGCATAGAGGGAGGAGGCAGTGCACACCCATTCTATCCTAAAGTCTTTAGAGTGCCCATGTCTCCTGCGGAGCCCGTCTATACCCCATGGTCCTTATGGAGTCCCCAGCATCCTCTAGGACGTAAGAGAAAAGATTTTAAACCTACCGGTAAATCTTTTTCTCCTAGTCCGTAGAGGATGCTGGGCGCCCGTCCCAGTGCAGACAAATTCTGCAAGGCTTGTATATAGTTGTTGCTTAAATAAGGGTTATGTTACAGTTGAGATCAGTCTTCTGGCTGATGCTGTTTTGTTCATACTGTTAACTGGTTTTAGTGGTTTAGTATATACCATGTTGTACGGTGTGGATGGTGTGGGCTGGTATGTATCTCGCCCTTAGATTAACAAAAATCCTTTCCTCGTACTGTCCGTCTCCTCTGGGCACAGTTCTTTAACTGAGGTCTGGAGGAGGGGCACAGAGGGAGGAGCCAGTTCACACCCATCTAAAGTCTTAGTCTGCGGAGCCCGTCTATACCCCATGGTCCTTACGGAGTCCCCAGCATCCTCTACGGACTAGGAGAAAAACATTTACCGGTAGGTTTAAAATCTTATTTTTGTCCCCCCACCAAGTGCGGTGAGAGCCCCTTCCACTCTCTGCTGGCACCGACATACTGTATGTGTGGGTTATTTTGTTTCTGTGCAGGGTAAATACTGGCTGCTTTATTTTTACACTGCAATTTAGATTGCAGATTGAACTCACCCCACCCAAATCTATCTCTCTCTGCACATGTTATATCTGCCTCCCCTGCAGTACACATGGTTTTGCCCAACTGCTAAAAAATTTCCTGCTGCGATCAACTTGGAATTACCCCCATTGTTAATGTCACACATTTAATCTATCCCAGGTTATTGCAATGGGAAAATAAGTGCGGAAAGCAGAATACTGAGAATGAATAGGAGTCAGACTGCCGCCCCCTGTTAATGAGACAAATATTTAGGCAACACCAAAATCCTTCCAGAACATGGAAGTAGCCGTGGACATCGAAAGCCCCACAACGAATGGTTGCCGGGCTTGCAACATTAAATCGAGAGATGCAATGGCTACTAGCTATCGCATCAAAACCATTCAGGGGTGGGCATCAGAAAGCTGCATCCGATGGCTGGCAAACATCAAATACCCACAACTCGATGGAAGAAGTACTTCCATCAGATCAGGAACATCGTTAGGAAAAACACAAGGAAAAGGAAGCCAGTGTGGTTTGCAAAAGAAGTAGCAAATATTGTGAGAGCAAAAAAGATGGCTTTTAGGAAATATAAGCAGACACAAAATAATGAAGACAAAAAGATATATCTTGTTAGACAGAAAGAGACAAAGAAGGTAATCAGATGTGCAAAGGCACAAGCTGAGGAGAAAATGGCCCAGTCAGTGGGTAAAGGAGGCAAAACTTTTTTTAGGTATATAAGCGAAAGGAGAAAAACAAAAGGCGGAATTATAAAACTAAAGACGGACACTGGGAGTCTTGTTGAAGGAGACAATTTAATAGCAGATCATCTTAATGATTATTTTTGCTCAGTATTTACTACTGAAAGAGAGGGGAAGGGGCCACAGTTAAGTTGCAGGGATATTCAGGAAAATGAAACAAGTACATTTACAGAGGAGAAGGTCCTAACAGAACTCTCAAAGCTGAAAGTGGACAAATCTATGGGGCCAGATGGGATACATCCAAGGATACTAAAAGAACTTAAAGAGGTGCTGGTAGCACCATTGACAGATTTATTCAACCAGTCATTAGCTACAGGAGTAATTCCAGGGGACTGGAAAAGAGCAAACGTAGTCCCACTGCACAAAAGTGGAAGCAAGGAAGAGGCAAACAACTACAGACCAGTGAGTCTTACATCAGTAGTAGGGAAATTGATGAAAACACTCTTAAAAGAAAGAGTTGTAGATTATCTCAAATCCGGCAATTTACTGGATCCCAAACAGCATGGATTCACTGGGGGGAGATCATGTCAAACAAATCTTATTGACTTTTTTGACTGTGTGACTAAAGTGATGGATAAAGGTGGAGCCATGGATATAGCTTATCTAGACTTTAGTAAGGCTTTTGACACAGTTCCACATCGCAGACTGCTAAATAAACTTGAAAGTTTGGGATTGGATATTAGGATTATTGAATGGATAAGATCTTGGTTGAAGGATAGAAAACAGAGAGTTGTGGTAAATGGAGTGCATTCACAGGAGGGAAATGTTACCAGTGGAGTACCCCAGGGATCTGTACTTGGACCAGTGCTTTTTAATATCTTTATTGGTGACATTGCAAATGGCATTAAAGGGAAAGTATGCCTTTTTGCAGATGACACAAAGGTATGCAACAGGGTAGACACACCAGGTGGGGTAAAACAAATGATTGAGGATCTAGGTAGACTAGAGGAATGGTCAAGAGTCTGGCAATTACAGTTTAATGCCAAAAAATGCAAAATCATGCACTTGGGTCTCAAAAATCCTAAAGCTAAATACAGTATTAATGGCACTATACTGGAAACTACTGAGGAGGAAAGGGATCTAGGAGTCACTATTTCAGATGACTTAAAGGCAGGTAAGCAATGTAACAAGGCAATGAGGAAGGCTAGTCAGATGCTTGGCTGCATTGGGAGAGGAATCAGCAGCAGAAAGAAAGAAGTAATAATGCCACTGTATACAGGGCCGGTTCTAAGATTTGTGGCGCCCCGGGCAAAATATGGGGGCGTGGCTTCAATTGGGGGCGTGGTCAACGCGCTGAAAGAAAAAATAAAAATAAATAAAAAGTATACTTACCATCCCCGTTCCTGATCCAGACCCCCTCCGCCGGCGGAGCCGCTCTTCTCCTCTCCTCTCCTCTCTTCAATCTATGGGAGAGACGTTATTACGTCTCTCCCATAGAACAGCATAGACACTAGAGGTCAATTATGACCCCTAGTGTCTGTGCCACTATGCTGTGCGGTGCGCGATGACGTCATCGCACATCGCACAGCAAAGGTCCTCTAGACGAAGGGAAACTAGACCGTAGCGTCTAGTTTCCCTTCATGGAGAGGACCTTTGCTGTGCGGTGCGCGATGACGTCATCGCGCACCGCACAACTAAGGTCCCCTCAATGAAGGGAAACTAGACGCTACGCGTCTAGTTCCCTTCAAAGCGGGGGGGGGGGGGCACAGCAGGGCACTGCGGGGGACACAGTGGCGGATCTTGCCCTGGTGCGGCGCCCTCCGGATGGCGCCGGCGCCCTCCGGAAGGCGGCGCCCCGGGCAAAAGTACCGCTTGCCCGTGGCAAGAACCGCCACTGACTGTATAGGTCATTGGTACGGCCTCATCTAGAATACTGTATTCAGTTCTGGAGGCCATATCTTCAAAAGGATATTAATACATTAGAAACTGTACAAAGGAGGGCAACTAAAATGGTGCATGGCCTACATCACAAAACATACCCAGAAAGACTAAGAAATCTCAATATGTATAGTTTGGAGCAGAGAAGGGAAAGGGGGGGGACATGATAGAAACTTTCAAATATATCAAGGGTTTTAACAAAGTCCAGGAGGGAAACATTCTCCAAATGAAGAGAAGCAATAGGACACGAGGACATGCACTGAGACTGGAGGGGGGGAGGTTCAGGGGAAATTTGCGGAAAAATTATTTCACAGAAAGGGTAGTGGACAAGTGGAATAGCCTCCCATCAGAGGTGGTAGAGGCTAAGACAGTAGAGCAATTTAAACATGCATGGGATAGACATAAGGATATCCTTACAAAGAAATAAGGATCAAATAAGGTTAGAGATAAAAATAATATAAAAAAAAAAAAAAAAGGGGCAGACTAGATGGGCCAAGTGGTTCTTATCTGCCGACAAATTCTATGTTTCTATGGATGGTTCCTAACCATTGGTTTCCGATGTCCATCCTTACATGGAGTAGTATTAATCACATCACAGTCTAGTACAGAGGTTCTCAAACTCGGTCCTCGGGAGCCCACACAGTGCATGTTTTGCAGGTAACCCAGCAGGTGCACAGGTGTATTAATTACTCACTGACACATTTTAAAAGGTCCACAGGTGGAGCTAATTATTTCACTTGCGATTCTGTGAGGAGACCTGCAAAACATGCACTGTGTGGGCCCCCGAAGACCGAGTTTGAGAACCTCTGGTCTAGTAGGTGGAATTGGGGAAGGTAAGCTAGGTATCCGGACTCCAGGTCGACAACAAAAAGGTCGACACACCTTAGGTCGACACCAATTGGTTGACACACCTTAGGTCGACGTGGACAAAAGGTCGTCAGGAACAAGGTCGACATGGAAAAAGGTCGACATGAGTTTTTTATGTTTTTTTTTTCTTTTTTGGAACCTTTTCATACTTAACGATCCACGTGGACTACGATTGGAACGGTAATCTGTGCCGAGCAAAGTGGAGCGAAGGCACCATGCCCGAAGCATGGCGAGCGAAGCGAGCTATGCGAGGGGACGCGGTGCACTAATTGGGGTTCCCGGTCACTCTACGAAGAAAACGACACCAAAAAAACATAAATAAACTCATGTCGACCTTTTGTCCTTGTCGACCTAAGGTGTGTCGACCAATTGGCGTCGACCTAAGGTGTGTCGACCTTTTTGTTGTCGACCCTGAGTCCCAGACCCGGTAAGCTAATGGTGTGTAAACTGCAGTCTAATCATTTAGAATACTTTACTAGGTACATGTAACAGCAATGTGGTAACAACGGAGAAATGGGATTTTACAGATTTTTCCTTCCATTAATAGGAAAATTAAATGTCATCCTTTTTACTGAGTCCTAATATAAATGAAAACACAGTTTACTAATCATACATGAATCTGAACAGAGTACAAATCTAACTATAACTGGCACAACGCACACACGTATGTGCAGTGCACACGCTGAATACACAGGCTACAGGATAAATTGCTGGGAACCAATGCTAACACACACACACACACTTTCCTGTCATCTCTGTCACCCAGAAATCCCTTTCTTCAGAATCAGATCACCACAGCATGTGAGAGGATACAAGTGCAGTGTGGGCGCCACTATCATAACTGGTGGCAAACAGTATTCATTCACCATAGAGAGCAGACGCAAATGCTAGACAGTCACTTTATGGAGGACTCGACTTTGGCAGCAATACAACTTGAAGAAGGCCAATCATTTGGCGACCCCTGCTGGCTGTTAGGGTAAGTGACAGATACATTTTCAACTTAACACAAGGCCAGTGGCTCTTAATCTGTGTGCCGTGGGTTGGTGGTCCAGGACCACTTAAAACATTTTATGGGCAATGTAATAGGCAAAACCAGTGCTGGTGGCTGTCAGTCATAAAATATGTGGACAAACAGAAAACAGGATTTTAATACCTACCGGTAAATCCTTTTCCCCTAGTCCATAGAGGATGCTGGGGTCCACTTCAGTACCATGGGGTATAGACGGTTCTGCAGGAGCCATGGGAACTTTAAGACTTTTTCAGATTGTGAACTGGCTCCTCCCTCTATGACCCTCCTCCAGACCTCAGTATAGGAACTGTGCCTAGGGAAACGGACATTTTGAGAAAAGGATTTACTTTTAAATTAATGGTGAGATTCATACCAGCTCACTCTTCAACCATGCTGCACACATGGCATTCAACAAAACACATGAAAACGGCATGAACATTACAGCAACCATGATGAAAACATTTTTTAACAAATAAACAACTGCAGGTAAAGTACGCACTGGGCTGGGTGCCCAGCATCCTCTACGGACTAGGAGAAAAGGATTTACCGGTAGGTATTAAAATCCTATTTTCTCATACGTCCTAGAGGATGCTGGGGTCCACTTCAGTACCATGGGGTTATACCAAAGCTCCAGTACGGGCGGGAGAGTGCGGATGACCCTGCAGCACTGATTGACCAAACTGTAGGTCCTCATCGGCCAAGGTGTCAAACTTGTAAAACTTAGCAAACGTGTTTGCCCCTGACCAAGTAGCTGCTCGACAAAGTTGTAATGCTGAGACCCCCCGGGCAGCCGCCCAGGATGAGCCCACCTTTCTAGTAGAATGGGCAGTCACCGAATTCGGTATCGGCAATCCTGCCGTAGAATGAGCGTGCTGAATCGTACCTCTGATCCAGCGCGCAATCGTCTGCTTAGAAGCAGGACACCCAATCTTCTTGGGAGCATACAGGACAAACAGAGCCTCTGTTTTCCGTATCCGAGCTGTTCTTGCGGCATAGATTCTCAAAGCCCTGACCACATCCAGAGACTTTGAAGCAGCGAAGGTGTCAGTAGCCACTGGCACCACAATAGGTTGGTTTATATGGAAAAAAGAAACGACCTTTGGAGGAAATTGCTGACGAGTCCTTAACTCAGCCCTATCTTCATGGAAAACCAAGTACGGGCTCTTGTGAGACAAGGCCCCTAACTCAGACACCCTTCTTGCGGATGCCAAGGCCAACAGCATGACCACTTTCCAAGTGAGAAACTTCAACTCTATCTCCTGTAGAGGTTCAAACCAATCCGATTGAAGGAATTGCAACACCACGTTAAGATCTGATGGTGCCACAGGAGGCACAAATGGAGGTTGGATGTGCAGAACCCCTTTCACGAATGTCTGAACTTCTGTAAGGGAGGCCAATTGTTTCTGAAAGAAAACGGACAAGGCCGAAATCTGGACCTTGACTGAACCCAATCGTAGGCCCGCTTTCACACCCGCCTGGAGAAAATGGAGAAAACGTCCTAACTGAAACTCTTCCGTTGGAGCCTTCTTGGTTTCACACCAAGACACATTTTCTCCAAATACGGTGGTAATGTTTAGACGTTACTCCGTTCCTGGCCTGAATAAGAGTGGGGATGACTTCTTTGGGAATACCCTTTCGGGCTAGGATCCGGCGCTCAACAGCCATGCCGTCAAACATAGCCGCGGTAAATATTGATACATGCACGGCCCCTGCTGCAGCAGGTCCTCGCGAAGAGGAAGAGGCCGAGGATCTTCTATGAGCAACTCCTGAAGATCTGGATACCAAGCCCCCCTTGGCCAGTCTGGGACAATGAGGATCGCTCGAACGCCTGTTCGTCTTATGAGTTTGAGAACTTTCGGAATGAGTGGAAGCGGAGGGAAGACATATACCGACCGAAACACCCACTGGGTCACTAGTGCATCCACTGCTATTGCTTGAGGGTCTCTCGACCTGGAACAATATCTCTGAAGCTTCTTGTTGAGACGAGATGCCATCATGTCTTCTTGAGGATCTCCCCAAAGACCTGTCACCTCTGCGAAGACTTCTTGGTGGAGGCCCCATTCTCCTGGATGGAGATCGTGTCTGCTGAGGAAGTCTGCTTCCCAGTTGTCCACTCCCGGAATGAAAATTGCCGACAGAGCTCTTGCATGTCTTTCTGCCCAGAGGAGGATCTTTGACACCTCTGCCATTGCCGCTCTGCTTTTCGTTCCGCCCTGACGGTTTATGTACGCGACTGCTGTTACATTGTCCGACTGGATCTGTACGGGTTGATCTTGAAGAAGATGCACCGCTTGTAGAAGGCCGTTGTAAATGGCTCTCAATTCCAGAACGTTTATGTGGAGACAAGTTTCTTGACTTTACCATCTTCCTTGGAAGCTTTCCCCCTGTGTGACTGCTCCCCAGCCTCGGAGACTTGCATCCGTGGTCACCAGGATCCAGTCTTGAATCCCGAACCTGCGTCTCTCTAGGGGTGAGAACTGTGTAGCCACCACGGGAGTGAAATTCTAGCTTTGGATGACAGGATTATCCTCTGATGCATGTGTAGATGGGATCCGGACCACTTGTCCAATAGGTCCCACTGGAATACTCTGGCATGGAATCGGGCAAACTGTATGGCCTCGTAGGCCGCTACCATCTTTCCCAACAACCAAATGCATTGATGAATCGACACTCTTGTTGGTTTCAAAATTTGTTTGACCATTCTCTGGATTTCCAGAGCCTTTTCTACTGGAAGAAATACCCTTTGTACTTCTGTGTCCAGTATCATCCCCAGAAAGGACAATCTTGTCGTCAGTTCCAATTGTGACTTTGGAAAATGTATGATCCACCCGTGATGTTGAAGTACTGTCAGGGAGAGTGCAATGTTCTGCACCAACCTCTCCCTGGACCTCGCCTTTATCAGATCATCGTCCAGGTAAGGAATTATATTGACTCCCTGCTGTCGAAGGAGGACCATCATCTCCGCCATCACCTTGGTGAACACCCTCGGTGCCGTGGAGAGTCCGAACGGTAACGTCTGAAATTGGTAATGACAATCCCGCACTGCGAATCTCAGATAAGCTTGATGCGGAGGATAAATGGGAACATGTAAGTAGGCATCTTTTATGTCCATTGACACCATGAATTCCCCCTCCTCCAGACTGGAAATCACTGCCCTCAGCGATTCCATCTTGAACTTGAACCTTTTGTTAGGGTCTCCTGCCCTGTGCTGCCACGTCGTCATGGCAACCGGGAGACAAGTGCTAGTGGAGTAACCTGAGCGCAGCTGATACTCCGGTTCGGGTCTTTTGCTGTGCAGTGGTTATAGGCTCTGTGCACGGCAGGGGATCCGGTGCTGGTTTTTGTGCTCACAGTCTGTGAGGTCTGAGTGGGGCGTGGACAGCACCTGCTTTATAAGGCCTCTTTTCAGGGTAAGCAGATGCTGCTGAATCTTTGTTGGTTAGTCAGTTCATGAAAGTTAGCCAGTACTGTGTAGCTTTGTATTTGTTTGTTGCTTACTGCAAATAGGCCTGGGGATTTGGTATTACACTCTGCCAATCCAGACCTAGCAGTAAGACTGGAGTCAGTCGTTTAGCTTGCTGGGGTTCTGTTACTACTCTGTGAACTTAGCAAGTTTGCGGCTGTATTCTAAGACTTGCCTGTCTAATCCTGTCTCACTGTGCTAGGTGTCAGGGGTCAGTTTAGTGGCAGTAAGCTAAAACCTGTGCACTGCAAGTGAGAAATAGGATTGTGGAGACTCTCCTTGTGTCTATCATTCCATCTCTGACCAAGGAGTTTACTGCCACACCCGTTGGTAACCCTTTAGGGTTTTGCTGTTGCCCTTAGCAACAGCATTTCGGGTTCTCTACGTATTAAAACACAACATCTTGCTTTTTCCATCTGTGCAGTTCTAATACAAGGGAGATACCCAGTTCCTTAGCCTCTGGGCTTCTTTGTTCACTTTGTGTGTATTTTGTTACCCTATTACCTTCTGTGTACGTTATGTCATATTCCCCAGTTTGTCTGTGAGTCCATTTGTTTTGCATAACAGTTCAAACACCAGTACATTCCTGCAGACACTGGAGTGCATAACAGTTCTGACACCAGTACTTTCCTGCAGGCACTGGTGTGCATAACATATTCAGCAGCCTAATACTCCTGTTGAAATTTTGTGGGAATATGGAGCATACCCCTCAAAATACGTTGCAACAGGTGGTCGATCAGGTGCAGGTCCTGACTCGACAATTTAATGATTTGTCCATTAAAATGCACACCTCCCAGGCTGCTGGCGGAGCTCCCGCAGCAGCAGCAGCACCTGCAGGGGTTAAGGAGCCGAAAGTAAATCTCCCGGATCGTTTTTCTGGAGATCGCTCGCAGTTCTTTTGTTTCAAGGAGAGCTGCAAGCTATACTTCCGGCTTAGGCCTCAGTCTTCTGGGTCGGAGATTCAGCGGGTGGGCATAGTGATTTCCTTGCTACAAGGAGACCCACAGGTCTGGGCATATGGGTTGCAGCCTGACTGTCCGTCGCTTAAAAGTGTTGATGCTTTTTTTACGGCACTGGGCATGTTGTATGATGACCCTGACAAGACGGCCTCAGCCGAGGCTCAGATTTCGATCCTTAAGCAAGGGCGAAGGCCAGTTGAGGTTTACTGTACGGAGTTTCGGAGGTTGGCCCATGATACCCAGTGGAATGACCCAGCCCTGAGACACCAGTACCGAAGAGGTCTTTCTAACCAGATAAAGGACCAACTGGTACAATATCCCTTGCCTGATAGCTTGGATCAGCTCATGCAGTTATCCATCCGGGTGGATAGACGGCTGAGAGAGCGTAGGCTTGAAAGGGAGACTGAGATTTCCTTCCTTCCCAAGGGAACCTCAGACTCTGAGGAATTTTCTGAGGAGCCTATGCAGATTGGGGCTACCCGCCTCTCCTCGCGTGAGAAGACGCGGAGGAGACAGCAGGGGTTGTGTTTGTACTGTGGGAATAAAGGTCATGTGGTAGTATCATGCCCAGAAAAGCCGGAAAACTTCAGGGCCTGAGGGTGATGGGAAATATCCTGTCAGGCCAGAAGTCAGAATTTCCCAAGAAGACTTTTATCATTCCGGTGACCTTGAAGATCCTCGGTCAAACTGTCAAGACTGAGGCCTTTGTGGACAGTGGGGCCGACGGGGTTTTTATGGACCGCCAATTCGCCCTGAAACACTCTGTTCCCTTAGTACCCTTGGCATCGGAAATTGAGATTTGTGGGTTAAACGGGGAACCATTATCCCAAGGTAAAATTACCTCTTGCACTAGCCAGATTTCTTTGTTTATTGGAGCCACACACTCTGAAAAATTGTCCTTTTATGTGACTGTCTGTACTTTTGCCCCATTGGTGTTGGGGTTACCCTGGTAAAGGGCCCACAATCCTCAATTTGACTGGGTCTCTGGGGAGATTCTTAGTTGGGGTACTGATTGTTTCAGGAGTTGCTTGAGCCTTCCAGTCAGGCTCTCGCAGCTAAGTTTGCCAGGATTGCCAGGGTGTTATGCAGATTTTGCGGACGTGTTCTCCAAAAAAGTTGCAGAGGTACTACCTCCCCATCGCCCCTATGACTGTGCCATTGATTTGTTGCCAAATGCTAAGCTTCCCAAGAGCAGGTTGTACTCCCTGTCACGTCCTGAGACTCAGGCTATGGCAGAGTACATTCAGGAGAACTTGGCTAAGGGATTTATCAGACCTTCACAGTCTCCAGTTGGGTCGGGGTTCTTCTTCGTGGGTAAAAAGGACGGTTCGTTGCGACCCTGCATCGACTTCAGGGAATTGAACCGTATCACGATTAAAAACTCATACCCACTGCCTCTCATTTCGGTCTTGTTTGACCAGCTTCGTACTGCCACCATTTTTTCTAAGATTGACCTACGCGGTGCGTACAATCTAATCCGAATAAGAGAGGGGGATGAATGGAAGACTGCCTTTAATACCCACTCAGGGCATTATGAATATTTGGTGATGCCTTTTGGGCTCTGTAATGCCCCGGCAGTCTTCCAGGATTTCATGAATGATGTGCTCAGGGAATATTTGGATAGATTTTTAGTTGTATACTTAGATGACATCCTAATCTTCTCCCATTCCCTGGAGGAACATCGGAAGCATGTACGCTTAGTCCTCCAGAAACTCAGAGACCACCGGCTTGGGGCGAAGCTGGAGAAGTGCGAATTTGAAGTTCAGCAAATCGCATTTCTAGGATATATTATCTCCCCAGAAGGTTTCCAAATGGAGGGTTCTAAGGTACAGGCAGTCCTGGATTGGGTGCAGCCCACTAGTTTGAAGGCGCTTCAGCGTTTCCTGGGCTTTGCGAATTTTTATAGACGATTTATCGCTGGATTTTCGTCTATAGTGGCGCCCTTGGTGGCACTCACTAAGAAAGGGGCGGATGTTGCTCACTGGTCTTGTGAGGCTAAAGCGGCTTTTGCCCGTCTCAAAAGGGCATTTGTTTCGGCCAAGGTGCTGCGACACCCAGATCCAGAGCGTCCTTTTGTGGTGGAGGTGGATGCCTCTGAGATGGGTATTGGGGCAGTGCTTTCTCAGATGGGAGTGTCTGATAATCGCCTTCATCCCTGTGCTTACTTTTCCCGTAAATTTTCGCCTGCCGAGATGAATTATGACGTGGGTAACCGGGAATTGTTGGCTATTAAGGATGCACTCGAGGAGTGGAGACACTGGCTTGAGGGGGCTAAGTTTGTGGTCTCAATTCTCACTGACCATAAGAATCTGGCATATTTAGAGTCAGCGAAGCGTCTCAATGCCAGGCAGGCACGATGGGCTTTGTTTTTTGCTCGCTTTAATTTTTTGATAACATATCGCCCTGGGTCAAAAAACATCAAGGCTGATGCGCTCTCGCGGAGTTTTGCTCCAATCCAGGAGACCACCGAGGAGCCGTTGCCCATTGTTTCCCCATCATGTATTAAAGTGGGCATTACCCAGGACCTCTTATCATTAGTCCTTAGAGCACAGGAGCAGGCTCCTCCAGACCTTCCGGTAGGTCTTTTGTTTGTGCCTCCTAGGTTAAGACAGCGAGTGTTCCTGGAATTCCATGCCAAGAAGTCGGCAGGTCACCCGGGTATTGCCAGAACTCGGGAGTTGCTATCTAGGGCGGTGTGGTGGCCCTCGGTGGCTAAGGATGTGGATCAGTGGGTTCGGGCATGTGACATCTGTGCCCGAAATAAGACTCCTAGAGGGGTTCCTGTTGGCCCATTACATCCACTCTCTATCCCATCTAAGCCATGGACCCACATTTCAATGGATTTTGTGGTGGACTTGCCCAAATCCTCGGGGATGACAGCCATCTGGGTTGTCGTTGACAGGTTTTCGAAGATGGCGCACTTCGTTCCACTGGTTGGGCTGCCATCAGCCAGACGCCTGTCTGAATTATTTATGCTGCATGTTGTGCGTCTCCACGGGTTGCCACTTGATGTGGTCTCTGACCGCGGATCCCAGTTTGTGGCCAAATTCTGGAGGGCATTTTGTTCCGATCTCCAGATTTCTGTCAGCTTGTCGTCAGGCTACCATCCGCAGTCTAATGGGCAGACTGAAAGGGTGAACCAGTCCTTGGAGCAGTTCCTCAGGTGTTATGTTTCCAAGTGTCAGACTGACTGGGTTGCTCATCTGTCCATGGCGGAGTTTGCCTATAACAACGCGGCTCACTCTGCTACAGGGATCTCTCCCTTCCTTTGTGTGTATGGGCATCATCCTAAGGCCAATTCTTTTGACCCCCTGGACTCCACGCCTGGTGGTTCCTCTGTGGTTTCGGTCCTTAGAGGTATTTGGCGGAACGTGAAGAAAGCCCTTGTGTCTGTGTCATTAGTGACCAAAAGGGTTTTTGATAAGCGGAAAAGACCCTGCAGCTTCAAATTAGGAGACTTCGTCTGGTTGTCTACCAAGAATTTGAAGTTGAGACAGCCATCTCATAAGTTAGGGCCCCGGTTCATCGGCCCTTATAAGATCACCAGGGTTATCAATCCGGTGGCATTTCAGTTAGATCTGCCCCGTTCTTTGGGTATCAATAAAACATTTCATTGTTCCCTTTTAAAACGGGCGATTAGTAATCCTTCTTCCAGTGGAAGACCTTCCCCTCTTCTGATACGTGGCCAGAGGGAGTTTGTTGTTGAAAGGATTCTTGACTCCAAGGTGGTTCGGGGTCGGCTGTCATTTTTGGTGCACTGGAAGGGGTATGGCCCGGAGGAGCGGTCGTGGGTGCGCAGTTGTGATCTTCATGCCCCCAGACTGATACGCTCTTTCTTCTCGCAGTTCCCCGATAAACCCGGTGGTAGGGGTTCTTTGACCCCTCGTCAGAGGGGGGGTACTGTTAGGGTCTCCTGCCCTGTGCTGCCACGTCGTCATGGCAACCGGGAGACAAGTGCTAGTGGAGTAACCTGAGCGCAGCTGATACTCCGGTTCGGGTCTTTTGCTGTGCAGTGGTTATAGGCTCTGTGCACGGCAGGGGATCCGGTGCTGGTTTTTGTGCTCACAGTCTGTGAGGTCTGAGTGGGGCGTGGACAGCACCTGCTTTATAAGGCCTCTTTTCAGGGTAAGCAGATGCTGCTGAATCTTTGTTGGTTAGTCAGTTCATGAAAGTTAGCCAGTACTGTGTAGCTTTGTATTTGTTTGTTGCTTACTGCAAATAGGCCTGGGGATTTGGTATTACACTCTGCCAATCCAGACCTAGCAGTAAGACTGGAGTCAGTCGTTTAGCTTGCTGGGGTTCTGTTACTACTCTGTGAACTTAGCAAGTTTGCGGCTGTATTCTAAGACTTGCCTGTCTAATCCTATCTCACTGTGCTAGGTGTCAGGGGTCAGTTTAGTGGCAGTAAGCTAAAACCTGTGCACTGCAAGTGAGAAATAGGATTGTGGAGACTCTCCTTGTGTCTATCATTCCATCTCTGACCAAGGAGTTTACTGCCACACCCGTTGGTAACCCTTTAGGGTTTTGCTGTTGCCCTTAGCAACAGCATTTCGGGTTCTCTACGTATTAAAACACAACATCTTGCTTTTTCCATCTGTGCAGTTCTAATACAAGGGAGATACCCAGTTCCTTAGCCTCTGGGCTTCTTTGTTCACTTTGTGTGTATTTTGTTACCCTATTACCTTCTGTGTACGTTATGTCATATTCCCCAGTTTGTCTGTGAGTCCATTTGTTTTGCATAACAGTTCAAACACCAGTACATTCCTGCAGACACTGGAGTGCATAACAGTTCTGACACCAGTACTTTCCTGCAGGCACTGGTGTGCATAACACCTTTGCAGGTAGAGTTTCAGAATTTTCAGGTTTAGAATCGGTCTGACCGAGCCATCCGGCTTTGGAACTACAAATAGGCTTGAATAAAACCCTTCTCCTTGTTGTAACAAGGGAACCAGGACAATGACTTTATCCTAACACAATTTTTGTATTGCTGCTGCTACCACTTCCCTGTCCGGGATAGAAGCTGGCAAGGCCGATTTGAAAAATCGGCATGTGGGAAAGTCTTGAAACTCCAGTTTGTACCCTTGGGACACTATGTGTATGACCCACGGGTCCAGGCCAGATTGAACCCAAAAGTGACTGAAGAGTTTCAGACGTGCCCCCACCTGAGCGGATTCCCGCAAGGGAGTCCCAGCGTCATGCTGAAGATTTGGCAGGAACAGAGGTTGATTTCTGCTCCTGTGATCTTGGAGGCACTGTGGCCTTTTTTCCTTTTCCCCTTCCTCTACCCGCAAAGAAAGGGGAACCTTTACCCTTTTTGTATTTATTGGGCCGAAAGTACTGCATCTGAGAGTGATGTGTCTTTTTCGCCGGTGCAGGAGCACAAGGCAAGAATGTCGACTTACCTGCGGTAGCCGCAAAAACTAAATCATCCAGCCCATCTCCAAACAAGGCCTCACCCTTGTACGGGAGAGCCTCCATATTCCTTTTGGAATCTGCGTCTGCATTCCATTGGCGAATCCACAATGCCCTCCGTGCTGAGATTGCCATGGTAGCGGCTCATGATCCCAAGAGACCAATATCTTTCATGGCTTCTAGCATATACGTAGCAGCGTCTTTGATATGACCTAACGTTAGGAGTATCTCGTCTCTATCTATTGTGTCAATTTCTGATAACAAGCTTTCTGACCACTTTTCAAAAGCACCACTCACCCACGCACAAGCAATGGTAGGCCTGAGAAGTGTCCCATTGGCCACATAAATAGATTTCAACGTAGTGTCTACCTTGCGGTTTGCCGGCTCTTTTAGTGAAGCCGTCCCAGGCGCAGGCAGAATCACCTTTTTTGTTAACCGTGACAGAGCACTGTCTAAAACTGGGGCTGGCTCCCACCCTTTTCTGTCCTCTGCAGGGAAAGGGTAAGCTACCTGAATTATTTTAGGAATCTGAAATTTCTTTTCAGGGTTTGCCCAGACTCCCTCAAAGAGACTGTTCAGCTCATGAAATGGAGGAAAAGTTACATTAATTTTCTTTTCTTTATAAAAGTAAGCCTTCTCCTGTGGTAAAGGAGGGGGCTCCGTAACTTCTAAGACCTCCTTTATAGCCACAATCATGTATTGAATGTTTTTCGCTAATTTTGGATCTATTCCCCTGGAATCACTAGTGTCGACATAAGAATCAGAGTCCGTGTCGGTATCAGTTTGTACTATTTGTGTAAATTACCTTTAATGTGACCCAGAGGGGTCACCTGTGGATGAAAGAGCAGAACTATGAAAAATCACATCTTCCACGGATTTTCTCCAGGTTTCTGCATGAGACTCGGACTTATCCAATCTCTTACTGATATGATTCACACTATCACGTAATTCTTTCACCCATTCAGGCTCATGGTGTGCCGGCAGCGCCACCACATTACAACTCTGTGTCCCTAAAATGGCTCCCTCATGGGAAGAGCTCCCTGCCTCAGACATGTCACACACGTGCACAAACACACCACAGACACTCCGGGCAGGGGCGTAAGTTTAAACCAGACGCCCGAAGGCGAATTAGACAATGGTGTGCCCCCCCCCCCACTCACACAGCCTCATATGTGCACACACACAGCCACACAAAGAGACACAAATACACATGCAAAGCCACATACAAAGACAGCCACATATACACACACAGCCCCATATACATACATACGCACACACATAGCCCCATATACATACATACGCACACACAGCCCCATATATGCACACTGCCCAAATACGCGCATGCACATAGCACCATAGTATAAACTATTTCTACTGCATCTCTCTTAGACACCACTGGTCGCTATATCCCCCACCCCCCCTGTGTGTTATTAATTTCGTGCTACAGGGAACCACCATCCTTGTTTTTGGGGGCCAGCTGACGCCCTGCATGAGCCTCTAGGGAGTGTCATTTAATTTCAGGTATATTCATACCTTCGATTCCTAAATTGTTTATTATTGTTGTACACAAGTGGCGCAATATTCTCTCTTTTCTTTAAATATATATACATACATATACACACACACACACACGCATACACACACAGACCCATATATCTATATATATATTTACACACACACAAACACACACAGACCCATATATCACACAGCCCCATATATATATAATAAGAATTTACTTACCGATAATTCTATTTCTCGTAGTCCGTAGTGGATGCTGGGGACTCCGTCAGGACCATGGGGAATAGCGGCTCCGCAGGAGACAGGGCACAAAAGCAAGCTTTTAGGATCACATGGTGTGTACTGGCTCCTCCCCCTATGACCCTCCTCCAAGCCTCAGTTAGGTACTGTGCCCGGACGAGCGTACACAATAAGGAAGGATCTTGAATCCCGGGTAAGACTCATACCAGCCACACCAATCACACCGTACAACTTGTGATCTGAACCCAGTTAACAGTATGATAACAAAGAAGTAGCCTCTTAAAAAAGATGGCTCACAACAATAATAACCCGATTTTTGTAACAATAACTATGTACAAGTAATGCAGACAATCCGCACTTGGGATGGGCGCCCAGCATCCACTACGGACTACGAGAAATAGAATTATCGGTAAGTAAATTCTTATTTTCTCTAACGTCCTAGTGGATGCTGGGGACTCCGTCAGGACCATGGGGATTATACCAAAGCTCCCAAACGGGCGGGAGAGTGCGGATGACTCTGCAGCACCGAATGAGAGAACTCCAAGTCCTCTTTAGCCAGAGTATCAAATTTGTAAAATTTTACAAACGTGTTCTTGTGCCCTGTCTCCTGCGGAGCCGCTATTCCCCATGGTCCTGACGGAGTCCCCAGCATCCACTAGGACGTTAGAGAAATATATATATATATATATATATCTATCATACTTGCCTACCTGACCCTCTCCATGAGGGAGAAAATGCTCTGTTCCTGGACTTTCCTGGTAATGTATGATTGTCATCACCTGTGGTGAGCTAGTTAATTGATAAGAAAGGTGTTTCACCATAGGTGATGGCAATCATACATTACCAGGGAAGTCCAGGAACAGAGCTGTTTCTCCCTCATGGAGAGGGTCAGGTAGGCAAGTATGATATATATATATATATATATATATATATATATATACACACACACACACACATACCCCCCCCCCCCCCAAAGCCCCATATATACACATACACTACCCCCTGTATATACACACACAGACCCATATAGGCACACACACACAGCCCCAAATACTGTATATACACACACAAAGCCCCATATACACACACACAGCCCCATATAGACACACACACAACCCCATGTATATATACACATACAGCCTCCTGTATATACACACACACAAAGCTCCATATAGGACACACAAAACCTCATGTATATACACACACAGCCCCATACATACACATCGCTCCATATAGGACACACACAACCCTATGTATATACACACAGTCCCATATAGACACACATACAGCCCCTGTATATACTGTACACACACACACAGCTCCATATAGGATACACACACACAACCCTATGTATATACACACACACACACACACACACACACACACACACACACACACAGCACATGTCCCTAACACTACAGCCACCGCTGCTGCTCCTCACCAATAGAAGAGGCATCTTCTGGCAAGCAGCTCACGATTCCCGTCTTCAAGCTGACCCTCTGAGCCGGGGGTGGGGAGAGAGCTGGCGGGAGACGAGTGAGCAGGGCTGTGAGGAGGCGGGAGCATTGCCTGACACACTGCCGGCAAACCCCTCCTGCCCCTGCTGAAAGTATGGCGTGCGCCGCGCTGCTATGCACGGCAGCGCTGATCGGAGCGCTCTCCCACTGCGCACGGAGGCTGGAGCTCAGCAGAGGCAATGGAGACGGTCGGGGCCGGGCCAGGTGCCCTCTTCAGAGCTGGAGCCCGGCGGCGACCGACTCCGTTGCCTCCGGAACTTCCGCCACTGACTCCGGGGCTTATAGGGGACAGACCCACAGTAAAATCTGTCAGAAGGACACAGACAGGGACTTGCCAGTTCACAACTCAGCACCAATTACTAAAATCCCTGTGTCATGTAAAATGTCCACAGAGACCTTTAGCGCTTTTATAATGCCAAATAGTATAATTGAGCACCAATTTACACTCTGCCCCCCCTTTTTGCACCCTGATACCTGATTTAGAAGTGGAGGAGGACCAGGGTTTCTTCCCCTGCAGCTTGCTTGGAGAAAATGGCGCTGAGCAGTGTGCTGGCTGACTGAGGAGGAAGCCCCGCCCCCGTAATGGCGCGTTTCCCCTCATAAATTATCACATTTTTTATACTGGCAGGGGTGTAAGACTGTGCCACGGCATCATATGCTACCTTTTTAAGAGTAGGTTTCATGCTGCCCAGGGCGCCTCCCCCCCTGCTGTGCGTTGTGTTATGGAGAGCATGTTCGCGCAGCGTTCCCGCCCGCTGCGCGGTACCTTGAGCCGTCACGATGACCGGAGGTCCCTCTTGCAGATATCCAGTAATATTACTCACTAGTCTTCTGGGTCTGTTAGGGGGGTGACAGCGTGCTGTGGGAGTGAGCACATAGCCGCAGCTAGTGTTCAGTACCCTTCAGGAGCTAATGGTGTCCTGTCAGCAAGAAGCAGAGCCATGAAACTATTCAGGAAGTTGGTTCCTACTTCTTCCCCCTAAGTCCCACGAAGCAGGGAGTCTGTTGCCAGCAGTCTCCCTGAAAATAAAAAACCTAACATAAAGTCTTTTAGTAGAACTCAGTAGAGCTCCACTAGAGTGCGACCAGTCTGCCTGGGCACATTTTCTAAACTGAGGTCTGGAGGAGGGGCATAGAGGGAGGAGCCAGTTCACACTCTGAAAAAGTCTTAAAGTGCCCATGGCTCCTGCGGTACCGTCTATATCCCATGGTACTGAAGTGGACCCCAGCATCTTCTAGAACGTATGAGAAATAAATCTTGTCCCTCACCACACAATTGAACCTAAAGATGACACATAAACGCAATTTACTTATATTTAAGATTTATTTCTAAATTTCTCAATAAGAAACTTTTGGCCGAGGGGTGCCGTGAAAGAAATTCTGATACTCTAGGGCGCCGTGACTCAAAAACGTTTGGGAACCACTGTGCTAGGCTGCTAATTTAGTATCTAATGACAAATGTATGAAAGATGGTGCAGGGTGAGGGGTAGTGTAGGAGAGGGGGTGATGGGGAGGGGTAGTGTAGAAGAGGGGGTGATGGGGGAAAGGTAGTGTAGGAGAGGGGGTGCAGGGGGGAGTGTAAGAGTGCAGTGTGTGTGGGGGATGGAGTGCAGAATGAGGGGTGATGTAGGAGAGCAGTGTGCGCTAGGAGGGGGTGCAGGGTAAGGGGTTGTTTAAGAGAGCAGTGTATGCAGGGAGGGGATGCAGGGTGAGGGGTAGTGTAGGAGGGGTATGGGTCATTAGGTCAACAAGCAGTGTGAGGGGTAGTGTGTGACAGCAGTGGGTGCAGGGTGAAGGGTAGTGCATGAGAGCAGTGGGTGCAGGGTGAGGGGTAGTGTATGAGAGCAGTTGGTGCAGGGTGAGGGGTAGTGTATGACAGCAGTGGGTGCAGGGTGAGGGGTAGTGTATGAGAGCAGTGGGTGCAGGGTGAGGGGTAGTGTATGAGAGCAGTGGGTGCAGGGTGAAGGGTAGTGTATGAGAGCAGTGGGTGCAGAGTGAGGGGTAGTGTATGAGAGCAGTGGGTGCAGGGTGAGGGGTAGTGTATGAGAGCAGTGGGTGCAGGGTGAGGGGTAGTGTATGAGAGCAGTGGGTGCAGGGTGAGGGGTAGTGTATGAGAGCAGTGGGTGCAGGGTGAGGGGTAGTGTATGAGAGCAGTTGGTGCAGGGTGAGGGGTAGTGAATGAGAGCAGTGGGTGCAGGGTGAGGGGTAGTGTATGAGAGCAGTGGGTGCAGGGTGAAGGGTAGTGTATGAGAGCAGTGGGTGCAGGGTGAGGGGTAGTGTATGAGAGCAGTGGGTGCAGGGTGAGGGGTAGTGTATGAGAGCAGTGGGTGCAGGGTGAGGGGTAGTGTATGAGAGCAGTGGGTGCAGGGTGAGGGGTAGTGTATGAGAGCAGTGGGTGCAGGGTGAGGGGTAGTGTATGAGAGCAGTGGGTGCAGGGTGAAGGGTAGTGTATGAGAGCAGTGGGTGCAGGGTAGTGTATGAGAACAGTGGGTGCAGGGTGAGGGGTAGTGTATGAGAGCAGTGGGTGCAGGGTGAAGGGAAGTGTATGAGAGCAGTGGGTGCAGGGTGAAGGGAAGTGTATGAGAGCAGTGGGTGCAGGGTGAGGAGTAGTGTGTGCAGAGTGAGGGGTCGTGTAGAGTAGTGTGTGTGTGTGTGGAGGGGGTGCAGGGTGAGGGGTAGTGTATGACAGCAGTGGGTACAGAGCAGTGTGTGCAGGGTGAGGGGTCGTGTAGAGTAGTGTGTGTGTGGAGGGGGTGCAGGGTGAGTAGTGTACGAGAGCAGTGGGTGCAGGGTGAGGGGTCGTGTAGAGTAGTGTGAGTGTGTGGAGGGGGTGCAGGGTGAAGGGAAGTGTATGAGAGCAGTGGGTGCAGGGTGAAGGGAAGTGTATGAGAGCAGTGGGTGCAGGGTGAGGAGTAGTGTGTGCAGCGTGAGGGGTCGTGTAGAGTAGTGTGTGTGTGTGTGGAGGGGGTGCAGGGTGAGGGGTAGTGTATGACAGCAGTGGGTACAGAGCAGTGTGTGCAGGGTGAGGGGTCGTGTAGAGTAGTGTGTGTGTGGAGGGGGTGCAGGGTGAGTAGTGTACGAGAGCAGTGGGTGCAGGGTGAGGGGTCGTGTAGAGTAGTGTGAGTGTGTGGAGGGGGTGCAGGGTGAGGGGTAGTGTATGAGAGGAGTGTGTGCAGGGTGAGGAGTGTGTGTGTGTGTGTGTGTGTGTGTGTGTGTGTGTGTGTGTGTGTGTGTGTGTGTGTGTGTGTGTGTATAGGGGTTGCAGGGTGAGGAGTAGTGTAGGAGAGTTACAGTAAATGAAAATACACTTCACTTATATGGAGGTTTCTCTGATGACATTGATCCTCCATGTTCAGACAGCCTTCAGTTTATTCATATAGGAAATCACATTGTCCAGAAGAAGTGGTGAAGTGAGCCAGTGGAGAAGTTGCCCCTGACAACCAATCAGTATTGACGTTACATTTATAATTTGCATACTAATAAAGTATACAGAGCAGCTGATTGGTTGTCATGGGCAACTTCTCCACTGGCTCACTTCTCCACTTTTATCACTGCTTAGTACATGACCCCCTTTGGGCTGATTATTTCTATAATCACAGAACATACTGGCTAAGTGAGCACGGGTCAGCCATGTTTGTGCACCCAAGTGAAGCTGCTCTGAGTACACATCCTTGCAGGCATCTACGTACTGAGCATGTGCAACAAGTTGAAATTCCCTTTGAAATGGGGCATATTTTACTAAATAAAATAAAAAAGTCACTTTCTCAAAAAAACTTAAACCCGAAAAGGCCCTAAACCATACATGCAGACATTCTAGCTTCCCCCTCCGGGAGGAGGCAGCCAGGTCGGCAAAGTGGGGAGGTGTAATAGAAGCCCAGAAGCTTATATAGGGGTTGGGTACGTGTTATCAGAGCTGGGGATCCCACCATACTGACCGCGGGATCCCGACAGCAGAATGCCGGCAGGTGGGAGGAGGGGGAGCGCAACAAAGCCCCTTGCGGGCTTGCTGCGCTCACCATGCTACGGGCTCGGTGGCGAGCTAAGCTCGCCACAGGTTCTATTCCGACTCTATGGGTGTTGTGGCGGGAGACGGTCAATTGACTGTCGGGATCCCGGCGGTCAGGATACCGACGCCTGAATCCCGACACCAGCTGAAATACCGCCGGCCGGTTACCCCTCTTGGGTGGTGGTCAACCCCACCACCAGGGCCGGTGCAAGGTCTCTCTGCACCCTAGGCAAAGCTTCAGCCTAGCGCCCCCTAACCAGCAAACCCCCCACTACCGCCACCTCTCGGAGGGGAGATGCAGGTGGCCACTAGGTGGGCTGGGGTGATTTTCATTATTATACATATACAGAGAAAAGGGACAACACTCAAGGACTCTTAAAGTGATAAAGTATATTGTACAATATATATTTAATTAGGGTTGGGTACGGAATACTGAGTGTCATCCCGACCACCTTAATACCAACATCTTGAATTAAATTAACCTTACCCTTCCCCTAAACCTGCCTCCCCGAAGCCTAACCCTAACCATCCCCAGCATACTAACATTCTAGATGCTGGCTCTCAGGATTCCGGTATTGGCATTGACTGTCGGCATCACAACTGCTGAGATGCCAACTACATCCCTTTAATTGTATGTGTACACATACTGTACATATTTACCCAGACATACTTATATTTGTATGTTCCTTATTGTGTTCCATCATCCCATCTGTAAGTTCATTACTGACCCCCCCTCCTCCATTTTGTGGCGCCCTCCAGTGGCCGGCGCCCCTAGGCAGCCGCCTAAAGCTGCCTAATGGTAGAGCCGGCCCTGCCACCACCCGCAGGGGAATAGAAACCTGTGGCGACCAAAGTGAGCCCGCGAGGGAACACGCTGTGCTCGCCACCGGGATCCCGGCTGTCAGGCTCCCAGTGTCGGACTCCTGACCGCCGGGATCTCGTACTGATCCCATTGTGGAAACCCAGGAGTGGGAATAGTCCCTACTAGTCAGCATGCCAACTGTCAGGATTTAGAGGGGGGCGGAATGTAGCCGTCGGTATTGTGACCAGCAGTCTTCTAACAGCCGGTCACATAACTACATCCCTTATATAGGACAACGCCATCTGAAGACCATCACAGCCAAGCCCCGGAATCTATAGGAGAGCAGTAAAGACACCAGGGGGGTAGGAGAGCAGTAAAGACACCGTGCGGGTGGGGGTGGGGGCAGGTAGGAAGGAGAGCAGTAAAGACACTGGGGGGTAGGAGAGCAGCAGAGACACGGGGGGGGCAGGAGAGTAGAGGAGACACCTGGGAAGGTGGGGGAGCAGCAGACACACCTGGGGGTGGGGGAGCAGCAGAGACACCGGGGGTGAGGGGAGCAGCAGACACACCGGGGGGCAGGAGAGGAGCAGAGACACCGGGGGGGTAGGAGAGCGGTGCTGTCAGGGCTGGAGGAGGGTGCTGCAGCCGCACACAGACACACGTCTACCACCGGCGGCAGCAGCAGCAGGGAGCGGCCCAGTCACAGTGCTGCGCCCGGTGCCGCAGCTGACTCCCCTCCACAGCGTGTCCCGTTCCCCCTGCCGCAGCTGCAAGAGGGCGCAGACTCCTCCCCCTGATGGGGACGGCTGGTCACATGTCGGTGACATCATCAGGGCTCCTTTAGGAAGTGTAAAAAGCAGAATCTATGGGGAGAATGGAGCAGGGTGGGGGGTGCTAGTTGTAGACTGACTGCACTCATACACACACATGCACAGTCACACACACAGCTCAATGTATGTAGCTGTACAAGCAGCAGGGGCCACTCAGTTATTCCACACAGCAATACTGCCCACTGTGCCATGGAGGAGGTGGACCGGATTCTCATTCACACTCTGCGGACCTGTGGCACGTAAGTAGCCATCATAAGGGGTCATGTGACCTGTCCCAGTTATACCGTAATGTCTCAGATCATGTGACCTCACATGTAACTACACCCTCATCATGTGACTTAACATGTAATTGCATCCTCATCATGTTTCCTCATGTGACTTCACATGTAACTACACCCTCATGTCTCAGGTCATGTGATTTCACATGTATCTACACCCACATCATGTCTCAGGTCATGTGACATCACATGTAACTGCACCCTCATCATGTGATTTAACATGTAATTGCACCCTCATCATGTCTCCATGTGACTTCACATGTAACTACACTCTTGTCATCTCTCAGATCATGTGACTTTATATGTAACTACACCGCCATCATGTGCAATGTCTTGTGACTCTTGTGTAATGGCACCACCATCATGCACCACCAGCATCCCTCTTCATGTGATTTTCTATTGATGGCGTTCCACATCATGTTTGTTTCATATATGGTTGCACGAAATACATATTATGGGATGCCGGCTGTCAAAATACCGACAGCAGCATCTCTGTGATTAAAATCCTGACATTGAGTAATTAAGCTAAACTGGAATAGCACTGGTTCCCAAACATGGTCCTCAAGGCACTCCTACATCCATACTTACCATACCATATGTGCACAAACAGGGATATCCCTAAAACTTGGGCTGATGGGGTGCTTTGAGGACTGCGTTTGAGAACCGCTGTAATATAGTATGTATGTCCTGTATCCATGTTGGTGAAATAAGGTTTTTAAAAGACTACCTAATCATTTGATGACTCTGGACTTACCTGAACTTGTGTGCGTGCGTGCGTGCGTGCGCGCGCGCGCTTGGGACCAGAATGCATACCATAATGAGATATCATGGCGATGGGACCCAGGTCTCAGCACAGGATGCATTTATGTTACATATACACCTTATACACACAGTCTGAAGGTCATTTTAGCCAACATTTTTAATAACTCTGTTCATTAAACAAAGTTTGTGTAAATAAACACAATTCATTTATGTTTCATATACACCTTATACACACAGCCTGAAGGTCATTTAGTACAATATGTTTAATAACTTTGTGAATGAAACAAAGTTTGTGTACATTGAGCCATCAGAAAACATAGGCTTCACCATCTCAGTCTTACTCAAAAAATTCCGTATTTCGGAATATTTGGATATGGGATACTCAACCAGTAATACGATGTTAGTGGTGCAGTACAATATCTTTGTTCACCTAAACTTGCAGAATAAAACATCCACTTCCACTTCCATCTGGCTCCGCAGTCATCCCATGGTGAGACCGTTTTCTAGCGCTTTACATGATAATTCAGTCCCCGGTGATTTCATGCTGCTGGGGGATATTTTCTTTTGGCCTCAGATGATCATTTTTATATTTGCAGATTCAGATACATGAGTCTCTCTGGCAGAATACTTCATGCCCATATATTGTACATTATACAGTGTGTAAGATTACCGGTCTATTGGCCTAAGGCCCTCATTCCGAGTTGTTCGCTCGCTAGCTGCTTTTAGCAGCATTGCACACGCTAAGCCGCCGCCCTCTGGGAGTGAATCTTAGCTTAGCAGAATAGCGAACGAAAGGTTCGCAGAATAGCGAATAGAAATTTCTTAGCAGTTTGTAGCTCGAGACCTACTCACAAATAGCGATCAGTTCAGTCAGTTTCGTTCCTGGTTTGACGTCACAAACACGCCCAGCGTTCACCCAGCCACTCCCCCGTTTCTCCAGACACTCCCACGTTTTTCCCTGAAACGCCTGCGTTTTTCCGCACACACCCAGAAAACGGCCAGTTTCCGCCCAGAAACACCCACTTCCTGTCAATCACACTCCGATCACTTCAACGATGAAAATTCTTCGTTCGGACGTGAGTAAATCTACTAAGTTTTGTGCTAAAATACTAACCGCATGTGCACTGCGAACCATGCGCATGCGCATTTTTGCCTTAATCGCTCCGTTGCGAAAATCGGAATGACCCCCTAAGTGCAGCCGTCTTCTGATTGCCCTAATAAGGGTAATTCTCAAGTGATCTGGCCCCGTGGCCTAGTGTCATCCTCCTGTGTATGACCAGCTTAACATTTCTCCTGCATTTAATTGTTCTTAAGCTGTGCCCGTCTGCAATTGCACGAACACTCTCTAACTGTACTTGGCCTGTACTAGAACATCTACCATCCCCACCACCCTTTCGCAAGCAGGCATAAGTGGAAGTATCACAAGATTCGCTGTGCCAGCTTATGTAGTATTTACATAACAGCAGGCCCTAAGGAAGGTTATACATTAGACGATATGTCGTCCAATCCAGCTGTTCGGTCGGACATGGCGTGCATATCGTCTTATGTGCATGCATTACCACGCACTCCCGCCCTGCCGACATCTGGGGTGTCCCATCTGCTGTTCTGCACGGCCAATGGTACAACCCGTTTCCTGACCGTATACAGCTGAATGCTGCCGTGAGCGATATATTACTATTTCAGTGTGTACCCAGCCATAATGGTCTATTCATGAAGCAGTAAAAAGAGTGGCGAAGTGAGCCATCTGCTCCGTACAATTGTATAGTATGCAAATTATAAATGTTACTTCAATGCTGATTGGTTGCCATGGGCAACTACTCCACTGGCTCACTTCTCCACTCTTTTCACTGCTTCATGAATAGACCCCTTATACTCCCGTTCACACTGCACACAAAAAACAGCATCGACACGGTATATTGCCGGGTCGACACGGGTCGCTGTGCAGTGTGAACGGGTCACTGCCGAATTCCCGGGTCGCTTTGCAGTGTGAACGGGTTACCTGGGTCGAAGCAGCCCGGCACCCGTTCACAGCATAGGGAGAGGCGGCGCAGAAATGATCTCATCTCCAACGCTGCCTCTCTCCCCTACCCCGGATGGTAACCCGACCTGGCATATTGTCAGGTCGGGAAGCCACCCCGTTCACACTGCACAGGTCCAGTGCCGGGTCGCACCCGGGAATGACCCGTTTCCAATTCCCGGATGCGACCCGACAATTGCAATGTGAACAGGGTAATAAAGAGAGATTTGTGAAAGTTGGTGGCGCAACCACCCTCATGTGAAGAGGAGGGTAATATAGTGCCCCTCAGTCAGCGTTACTTCTAGGGACTGAACCTGTGCAATCCCCTGAGGAAAATATTAGGATCGGGCCCATCAAAGCAATTTCTTTTTAAGCAAAGGACATACAATCTTTCTCTATTACCCTTGGTTTTGCTGTTTTGAGTGAGGGAGAGAACTCGGACATGCGTGTTTGTGTGTGACAGTGATTTGGCAATCTACTCTTACCAGGGAGGCTACACCTGTGATACACTCTTCCGTACCTTACCTCTCTTAAAAAATGAAACTTCCTCTGCCAGATAAAGTGTGCATTAAGGTCCCCTTGGACAAGACATTGCAAACATCTCTCCTCCTCCACTGGGTCAGCCCATAGGTCCTCCTATGTGTGTGTTTAGGAAACTTCAAGTGTTCTCAGCAATTCCTACAAGGACTGTTTGTGCCGCTGGGTGCGAGTTCCGCAGGCGTCCATTATTTCTGTTTGCGCCCTCCTGAGGTGGTGAGCAGAAATCCCCCCCCAAGCCTGGCTTTTGGGAGCCCAAACACATTGTGCCTAATTGTTTGCACGGGTTTTACCACGTCTAAATCCAGCAGTGACGTGCGGTGGGGTGAGGCAGGTGAGGCAGAGCCTTTCCTGTCAACTAACGTTTGTGCCAGAGTTTTGACTCTATAAAATATATGAAAAATACAAAGAATATGTTTAAAACATCTTTGTATTATTTTAATTATTTTTATAGCTAAAACTCCGGCAGGTGAGGCATTGCCCCATACCCCCCCCCCCCCCCCGCCCCGCCTATCTTTTCCACAAGTCTCTAATCAAAACTTGCCAAACACCCAGGAGTTTATACTGCTGCACCTGTGTATAATACCCACATGAACCCTTTGGCTTATATATTATCTGTAAATCTGGCTCTGGTGCTAGCCAGTGCCTCCTCAGCCATTTACCTCACCGCACGTCCCCGAAATCCAGTCTATATTGGCACGCCATACGTGATAAGTAATGTGTGCCCAGTAGCTTGCACCCAATGGCACTAACAATTGAATATTGCTTGACAGTTTAGACAGGAGCTGCGAGCACAAGAGAATAATTGCATTGACGCTTTTGTGTGGAGTATGTGTAATTTTAGGGAATTGGGTCGGCCATCTTTTTGCCTCTCTGCCATGTATTTTGTCCTTCAGGACTGGACCATGGACCATACCCAGTCATGATATCACGCACGTCTATGCCACTAAGCCACACCTGTGAGATATTCTACTGTCACCTTTAATAAGACTGACAGGAGACCTCTAGGAGGAGATAGAAAAATTATGGGAAACATGACACAATGGCAACTGCGGGTTAGAGAGCTCTGTAAGAACATTTACTGACTGGTTTATAGAAAATAGGTGGCATATAACAAAATATTTTGTTCCTCCGTTTAAGATATATATCGGACAAACACAAATTTAAAATGCAAAAAAGTATAGTGTTCAAGTCTTATTATATAGTTCATGTCCATGTTGGTTTATATTGCACAGAAAGGTAAACTATAATCCACGCGGTCATACCTCAGCAGGCACAGATGTGTCATCGTACTCTTCTTTTATGCGCCATATGACGTGATTTAAACGTTCAACCACGGGCAGCGATTCCAAGCTTGAGTACTGAGGGCCCGATTCAGACCTGATTGCTGTTGTGCGAAATCGCATAGCGTCTGATTATGGAATGACTGCACATGCGTATGCACCGCAATGCGCAGGCGCAACGCCAGACAGCAACAGGATGGTGCGAAAATTTTGATCGCAAGGTGATTGACAGGAAGCGGATATTTACGGAGGGTATCTGCCCATTTTCTGGGAGTGTCAGGAAAAACGTAGGCGTTCCCAAGCATTTTCAGGGCTGGTATGTGACGTCAGCTCTGGCCCCGAACAGCCTGTTTGTATCGCACTGTAGGAGTAGGTCCTGAGTGAGTTGTGAACGGATTTGCAGCTGACCGGCGAAGTTTTTGCACGGCGTACGCATGCATTTGCACACTTGCATGGGGCGGGTTTTCACTCTCCCTCGGTGGCGACTATATGATCAGCGATCAGCAACTATCTGACAGCAATCAGGTCTGAATTAGGCCCTGAGCCCCGAGTTTTGTGTCTTTATTCGCTAATAGTGTACTAGGGGCTTAATTAATGTTTGTACGCAGCTGCGATTTGTCAGCCTACAGACATGCTAATAATCACAAGTACAGCAAAGAAAAGAATGTGACGTCCACTGGAGCCATGGCAAGGCCCTCAGTATCTGCATACATATACGCAGCACCGACGCAATAACAAGGAACATCGGCTTTCTGAGTGAGTCCATGGTCGCACAGACTGGGTGCGGCAGTAGCGACACTGGCGCCATGTTTCTCTGTGTACATGATCGCAACTGAAGGCAGAAGCATGCCCCAAAAAATGGCCGTTACACCCCTGCATTTTTGCTGCCACTCCCCGTCACCTCACCCAAATGGTCCTCTCCTGTCATTCTCTCTGTGAATTAATCCTCACTGCAAGCAGCATCGCAAAGGTATTTTGGCCTGTGTGCAGTGCAGTCATGGCGCAGTCTCCTGATAATCGCTCAGTTGCGTGAACTTCTGCATTGCATATAAACATGAATTAGGCCCTAAGTACTGTAAATAGAATAAGTATATTTTCTTGCAAAGGAATTGGTATAAGGTAGCAGATTCAGGGGTCTAATCATGAAGCAGTGATAAGTGTGGAGAAGTGACCCAGTGGAGAAGTTGCCCATGGCAACCAATCAGCATTGAAGTAACATTTATTATTTGCATATAATACAATTGTATGGAGCAGCTGATAGGTTGCCATGGGCAACTTCTCCACAGGCTCACTTCTTCAGTCTTTTCACTGCTTCATGAATAGGCCCCTAAGCATACCAATTCGTGGTGCAGGTTACTCATATAGGACCACTGTCTTTTCCCTTTTTACCCACGTTACATACTTTTGTCTTTAATTTTGTATCTTAGGCCCTCATTCCGAGTTGTTCGCTCGTTCTTTTTCATCGCATCGCAGTGAAAATCCGCTTAGTACGCATGCGCAAAGTTCGCACTGCGACTGCGCCAAGTAACTTTACTATGAAGAAAGTATTTTTACTCACGGCTTTTTCTTCGCTCCGGCGATCGTAATGTGATTGACAGGAAATGGGTGTTACTGGGCGGAAACACTGCGTTTCAGGGGCGTGTGGCTGAAAACGCTACCGTTTCCGGAAAAAACGCAGGAGTGGCCGGAGAAATGGTGGGAGTGCCTGGGCGAACGCTGGGTGTGTTTGTGACGTCAACCAGGAACGACAAGCACTGAACTGATCGCACAGGCAGAGTAAGTCTGGAGCTACTCTGAAACTGCTAAGTAGTTAGTAATCGCAATATTGCGAATACATCGGTCGCAATTTTAAGAAGCTAAGATTCACTCCCAGTAGGCGGCGGCTTAGCGTGTGTAACTCTGCTAAATTCGCCTTGCGACCGATCAACTCGGAATGAGGGCCTTAATGCGCTACTAAGGATTAGTAATTTTCTGTCGCAATTATAAAAGTTTGTGGTACATCTAAAGGGCCAATACGGTGCAATTTGAGGTCAGTGTATGTGGACACATCAGTATCCTCTGTGTAACCTGTTATTTGACAGAAGTGTCTATGGGTACAGAGTTGGAAAAAGCCATGAGGCAGCCTGTAACGTTCTTCCAGTAGCGGTTTTGTTATGTAATGGTAATGCTCCTTTTTTGCTGACAGAGAGATCCCAGAAGAGGTGCAGAGCGTGCGTCAGTTCACCACGGAACTTATTGTAGAGGCAGTGGTGAGATGTCTGCGTGTGATAAACCCTTCCGTGGGCTCCAGCCTGAGCCATGTCCTGCCCCCAGGGATGTCGGCTCGCTTCCGTATAGGCACCAGCCTGGCGCAGGCCTGTCAGGTGAGCCGGGTGGTTGGGGAATGGGAAGAGTCATCCAAACATCGGGAGTGATTTTAGGGCCAGTAAATGTAACAGAACATTGGCGATTATTGTTTGGTGAACACACTGTCACTTTGATATGTTACATTGTCATTTTGCAAAATGCTGATATTAGGTTTAGCCAGTTTATGGATAGAGACATACAACCACAGTTTTACAGCATTAGCCGGAACAATAGCCGCAACCACAGAGTACTTAACAGCCGGAACAGCCGCTCCACAGATTGTCCACATTGTGAGCAGGCTGACATTTAACACTGACGTATAACATGAGAATGGTGGGACACCTCTCGTTACCAGCGGCTCCTGCAATCACATGTAATTAGCACAAGATAACCGTATGCAACCTGACATTATGACATTGTGATAATTGTTGACATTGCAACCGTCAACAACTCATACCAAACCCCTAACGCAGCCAGACACCATGTAGGACATCAGCTCCTATGCCTGCGGAAGTGTTCATTCTCTGATGGGAGTTGGAATAGGACCAGGCTGTTCCTGTATTGTATTGTACATAAATAGAAAACTAAGATTGATGTTTGTAACTGAGAGCGACCTGTGCTTTCAGTGGGACAGCTTGTATATCATTTGGGTACATGGCATACAGTCAGACGCATATTATATGTGCCCATATTCCTATGTCACCAAAACATTCGAGCACCCCATCCCTCACTCTCATAGCCAGCAATGTTGTAGGTGAGAAACTATGGGCCTAATTCAGACTGTATCGCTGCAGTGGCAGCGATAGCAGTCTGAAGCCCTTTGCGGACGGGCGCACTGCGCATGCGCACCACGGGGGCCCAGTGAGATGCTAAAAGCATCTCAGGGTTGCTATCGCCTTTGCCTGATTGACAGGCAGATAGGATCACATAGCGGGAGTTGGTGTGGCAACGGCGTTAGAACGCCGTTGGCGGGGTGCGGATCCGGACAATGCAGGGGTGTCCGGACCATGGCGGGCTGCGGGGGCTGTGTGACGTCACACGCAGCCGCTGCAACCCAGGACGCGGCAGGTAGCCGCCTGCCAGCGCGCAGAAGCTGTGCTGGCAGGGAGCTACTCAGCGGGTGCAAAAGCATCGCCTCTGTGCAATGTTTTTGCACCCTTGCGAGGAGGTGGGGGGGGGCAGAGTCAGACATGCGGGGCGGACTAGCCCTGTGCTGGGCGTCCCCCCGCATGTCTGAAAAACTGATTGTAGATGTGCTAAATTTAGCACATCTACGATCAGATCTGAATTACCCCCTATAATTGATGAAAGGGGTGGCGATAAGGTGATAGTAGGAAATACTTTATAGTGCCACCATTACCACTTAAGCACGTTTCCATCTGCCCCCACGGTCCTGCACAAGAAGAGACAGGCTCGTTATATGGGGGCCGTTCATAAAAGTGGACTCTGGGCATGCTTCAGTATATGCACTGGGGGGTATATTTACTAAAGTGTGGGTTTTCAGAAGCTGAGTTGTTGTTGCCCAAAGCAACCAATCAGTTTCTAGCTATTATCTTCAAGAAGGTGCCAGATAAATGATAAGTAGAATCTGATTGGTTGCTATGGGCAACATATTTACATATAAAAACCCGCACTTCTATACCCCTAGGCGGGCAAATGGGGGCATCTGGAGAACTAGATGTGCTGGGCGCCTGTGTAGCTTGCAGTCAGGAAACAACCCTTTATATGTCTCTATTCTGGGCGGTGATTCCTCCCCAAAAGCAGCTCGCAGTCAGTCAAAACTCCCCTGCCGTCACAGACCACTCTTGTAGTCGTAGGACGATCATGGCTCTCCAATGGCTTCTGTTCAGCTCCATAACGAGTTTGGTGAAGGAAGGGAACATGCTGACTTCTTTGGTGTGCAGTGTTACTTATATACGGTTCTGTGCCTTGACATTTCACACAAACTTTAGTCAGAGATTACAGTTCACAACCAGACAGTCAGATTGTGTCTTCACCCCTTGTATGGTAACACTGCCTGGTGCACACCACCAATATACAGTATACACCATTCTGGCAGGTCAGAGTTTTTATGTGAGATAATGTGCCCCCTAGTGTAAACTATGTGACATGCTGCATGCACACTCCCATGCATGTCTCTGTAACTGGATCTCCACTATCTGTCTAGTTTATCTTCATTCCGTGACCCTCCATTCTTTTCCCACAGTGGAATTGTGATTTATTTGCAAAGTCTGGGCAGTGGCGTGGTATCCCTGTAAATTATCCCGAGACTAGACAGCGTGGTATCCCTGTAAATTATCCACGGAGACGAGACTTATGATAGAACTGAATAAGCTGCATTGATATGTTCATGAACTGGATGTATAATTGCCTGATATATTAGCTACACTTGAATGAACTTGTACGTAATAACCTAGAATTTGTGGCCGATAAATCTCAGCCTATCTAGTCTTGTAGGTAGGGATTTCTTAAAAAATGTTATATATATATATATATATATATATATATATATATATATATATATATATATATATATATATAATATATATAGACAAAACAGATACTCTCCCTTTTGCGCTATTAAATAGAAAGTGAGAAAGGATTGGGTTAAGGCTGCCAAATTCCACTAAGTCCCTTGTTAGGAGGGACTAAAAAGATACAAATATGTACCAGTAGAGGAATGGGCGCACTTGGGTTGTTTTTCCACCCAATATTCAATGGGGAAAAACAGCACTCTCCCTAAGATATTTACTCCTAATTCGTGAGCATAAAACCACATTTAACATGTTCCATGTAAAATTTATTACAACATAAAAGCAATGATACAAAACGGTATAGTATCTCTTCTTGCAGATAACACCATATAGTACAGAGGACCAGTTTAAATAACTTTGATAGATTCCTCCTTCTCCTTTGACAATTCGGAGATTTGATGTTTATGAACAAATAACCCGACGCGTTTCGTCTTACTCTAAGACTTCATCAGGGGTATGTCTCTAGTGCTTGATAAATACTGTTAGTGCATCAATGAAATGGCAATTACGTATTCTGGATACTTGAAAAAAACACACACCGGTGGGGTACACAGGTGAAAGTTAGATTAAGCCTTATGGTTAAGTGCTTGAATAACAAGTTCAAACGCATAGGCCTGAACGCAAGTTCAAATAGGTATGTGACCTTATGATTCAGGGATTTGGATAACAAGTTCAAATACACAGGTCTACCACAATTTCATATGCGTGTGTCACCTTACCAGTAGCTACAATAGCTTCAAGTCACAACCAGTGTCTAGACCACACCCAAGTGCGCCCATTCCTCTACTGGCACATATATATATATATATATATATATATATATATATATATATATATATATATATATATATATATATATATATGTGTGTGTGTGTGTGTGTATATATATATATATATATATATATATATATATATATTGCTGTCATCAAGGTTTCCGATGTAAGTAAGTAAAATAAAAACAAAAAAGTCCCTGGAAAACTGATGCAAAGCAAAAACGTGAAAATGGACCTTGTGTTACTGATGTGTAAACAGCCTTTAATCTTTAGGAGTCCTTATGTAGCATCATTGTAAAAAAAGACATCTAGGCAATCATGATTGTAAGTTTTCTGTAGTACATATAACGTATTAAAATATTATTTTCCTTTATTTATATGGTGCCACAAGGGATCCGCTGCGCCCAATTACAGAGTGCATAAACAAATAAGCAAGACAAATAAACAGCGACTTACAAATCAAGTACCGGGTGTAGATACATAGCTGCACCAGCAGACAATACTGAAATAAGGGTTGCAGAAAATCGTGGGATTTGGTGCCGTCGAAGAGAGTATTGAATAGAAGATAGTATAAGTAAGAGAAGGATATGCACATGAGGGAAGAGGGCCCTGCTCGTGAGAGCTTACATTCTGAAGGGGAGGGGTAGACAGACAGGGGTGACACAGATGGGGCAGACAGAGTTAGCGTGGGACAGAGGGCTTAGAATGAGAGTTGGTTGGGTTTGGTGAAGAATTGGGTCTTGAGAGCCCGTTTAAAGTTTTGTAGAGAGGTGGAGAGTCTGAGGGGGAGCGGTAGAGAACTCCAGAGAATGGGAGCAGCACGTGAGAAATCTTGTAGGTAGGAGTGGGAGGAAGTAATCTGTACGCAGGGGATGCAGCGTGCATTAGTGGAGTGAAGAGGACGGCAGGAGTGTAATAGGAGATAAGATCAGAAATGTAAATGGAAGAGCGGCGGGAGAGATGTGTGCTGAGCGGTTCGCTCAGCACACATTTCTCCCGCATCGGCCCGTGAGTACTGGGCTTTAGACATGTTAAGTTTAATAGAGCTCTGGGGCATCCAAGAAGAGGTAGCAGAGAGTAAGTTGGAGATACAAGTGAGGAGAGCGCAGGAGAGGTCAGGGGAGGAAAGGTAGATTTGAGTATCCTCAGCATAGAGGTGATATTGTAAGTCAGAAGAGCGAATGAGCTCGCCTAAAGAGGAATCGCCGCCAACAGGGGAGGGGGGATTCGCTGTGCAGGGCTGCAAACCCTTGTGCAGAGAGCTGCACAAATAAAAGTTTGTGCAGTCTCTGCACAGCTCAGGACTTACTCACCCGCTGCGATGAACCAGGACGGAGCTGACGACATGATCCGTCCATGGAAACGGCCGGGCACGCCTGCGTTCACATGGACACTCCCTGAAAACGGTCAGTTGACGCCTACGAACGGCCTCTTCCTGTCAATCTTCTTGCGATCGCCGGTGCAATCACTTTCTTTGTTAGATCCGTCGCTCCCTGGCCGTCGCCAGGGAGCGACATGCCTGCGCATTGTGACCCATACGCAGGCGCACTTCATACCTGATCGCACCGCTGCGAAAAACGGCAGCATGCAATCAAGTCTGAATGACCCCCATAATTGGGAGCTGACGCAGTTTCCCAAGCAGCCTGAATATTAAAAAGTGTTGTGATCACCGATTAACTAAAATAGTGAGACTGTATAATACACTTACACCCTATCACACCCCAGTAACTCACGATAGTCATTGATATTCATCTCCATCCTACGGCTATAAACCTTCAATTATAAACTCACTCCAGGCCAAAACCGTCTCTCTTCTGTTAGTAAATCCAGTAATGATGATGTTAATGCTGACCGCGCACAACGTAATAACTACAGCGTCGGCAGGAAGGTGGCCTAACCTCACTGATGGAAAGTCATAGGGCAATAGTTCCCAAACTTTTTTGAATCATGGCACGCTAGAGTATTAGAATTTTTTTACGGTCCCCCTAGGCCAAAAGTTTCTTATTGAGAATTTTAGAAAACAATAAGTAAATTATGTTTATGTGTCATCCTTCGTTTCTTTAATGTGGTGCTGGACAATATTTGCTTCTGTTTGTCCTCATATTTTATGATTCGCAGCCACAAGCACTGGTTTTGTCTATTACTTTGACCAAAAATAGTTTGAATTGGTCCTGGACCACCAATCCAAGGCACCCCTGCTAGTGTCCTGACTCTACACAGTTTGGGAACCACTGTCATAGGGGTTTTATCTGGCATGTTGGCAGATCCGGGTGCAAGATGACCTTCATCAGCCTCCAGGCTCTGGGTGTCAAGGATTTCAGAGCGGTCGTATTGCAAAATCTTGTGCTCAGCGATTGGGCGGTGTGAGGCCAGCTAAACACCATTCGTATTAATGCTGATGGATAAAAGTTCAGTCTCTGTTTCTAGGATTAACTGATATTTGGAATATTTAAACCACTCAGGACCTGGGCTACACTGGAGAAGTTGGTTACCAGACATTCCTGTACAGCAGCGAGCCAGATATCCGAGCGCTGCTCATTTTCCTGGCTGAGAAACTCCCCAGACACTCCCACGATGACGCCCACCAACCAGCAGGTACTGGGGGAGGACAGAACGTTGTGTCACTTCCAGCAAGCCACTTGTGGGATTTAGAGCGTTTGAAAATCTAAGTTTTGCATAAACTATAAGAGATAAATGGATACTTGTCCTGTAAAAGCACCCCCGCGTAACACTGGGGAACGCTGGATCAGTGGGTATAGGCTCTGCTGATCCCATCTGTACACTAGGGCCAAATAAAATAGGCTCTGAATGGCACGATCAGGCAAGCTAGCCGATCAATTTAAAGCGGCGATAAGTTTTAAAGGCAAAAGCAGCCTGGTTTTGCCTTAAAATGAATTGCCGCTCGCTTTAAATCTAGCAACTATCTCAGCGGACTCACTCTGGGACCAGAAAATTGGGGCCTATAACATTTGACCCTGGATGAGATGGCTCCTCCTCTTGCGGCCTCTTCCCCACACCCCCAGCCCTGACTAGCTAACCGGTTTTATCTCATTGTCTTAGGAGCTTGTTTTAGTTAAGCTGTTTTTTTCTTTTCTATCTTACGCCATATGTTCTTCAGCAGAGAAGAGTAAAATTAATCTTTTTATAGATGGACATGTCATTCATCAGCTATCTGCAGTGGACTGCATTTCCCGGCATTTATCATTACATATTTGCTGCTTTTTCCTGAAAACACCTGTTTTCGTGGGGTAACCGACAATATGTAGCATCCCCTTAATGTATGGCAGAGGGACTGCAGCAGATATCTCTGATACCGTCTGCGATCCTTCCAGTCCTGTCTGCAGCCGCATCTCCCATAAGTTTCTAAGGGAGATGTGATGCTGTGAGATTTACCAAGCTCAGGAATGGGAAGCTAATATCACGCCCAGATCGCATTGAGTATGTGATTTATGATAAATAGACCCCTTAGTAACATCCGGCCTTTTAAAGAAAAACAACAATCAGTCCCTGGTGGGGGGTGGGGGTGAAAGCGAGCAGCTTATACCCATGAATTCCTAGGATCTCTAGACCCAGACATAAATATTGTAGATCATAGTAAGTGTCTCTCGCTATCACAAGATAAACATTTAGTGCTGCTGTCCCTTTATATGACATTGCAGTAATTCTTGTTCAGTTGTTTTGTCTTTACTGTTTGCTGTACTAAATTATTGTCCGTCTCAGTAAGTGCTTGTGTTCTTTGTGCAAATGTAGGTAGATTCTGAGCAACGTAAAAGCAGATCCGTATAATGTAATTGACACAAACTCCAGTAAATCTGAAAGACGTCTCTGTAGGTGGATGAGTCTCGGCAGTAACACAGATTTCTGTTCATTATGCTTGTAGGTAAATCGGCGGTCCTACAGAGAGAGATTGCAACCAAAATAAAGCAGCAGCTCTCTCTTCCGTGGCTGCCGCCATCCTGTCGGACGCTGGCCGCACAAAGATCTCAAGTGTGTATTCACGGTAACCATAGTACACAGTAGTGTTGTATAAAGGACGCTGGGAACTAGTTGTGTGTCCTTGGGATCATGGGATAAGATATGAGATATGGTCCTTCGTACTGTGACATATAAGGATATTAGAAATCAAAGAGGCGTTCCGTGACAGCCAAGTGCTTTCATACAGGTCAGGGAGAGCCTAGGTGACTTCTAGAATTATAGATCAGCACTAGGAGGGAGAATTACTCCTTATAGTACATGAGTAGGAGGTTTGGGGCAGTGAAGATATTCTCGGATGACAAGGATAAATGTCACAGCTGTTTATACAGGATTCACAGCATTCGTATTCATTTCCCTTATGCACAGCGGCTTCCTGTCGGTAATCTCATTGTCTGAAAATTGTGCCGATGCTGTGAGTTTTCAGATCACGCTATGTTGTAAAATCCACAAATCTGCATGAACACTCCATTACCTAGGAGACCGCAGACTGATTGCTAAAGCGCTGAAGCTTTAAGCTAGTGTCACATGGTTGCTCTGAGCACCTGTACATTTTAGAACTCGGAACTGGTCGGTTCCATGCTGTATTGGTTTGCACATAGCAGGCACTGTAAATGCTGTTTTCCTGTAACTAGCGCTAATCCCCTGGTAGCCAACCCTGGTCCTCGCGAGCTACCAACAGTTCACGTTTTCCAGCTCACCCAGCAGGTGCACAGGTGTAGTCATTACTCACTGACACATTGGAGCTAATTACTTCACTTGTGATTCTGTAAGGAGACCTGGAAGACGTGAACTGTTGGTAGCTCTCGAGGACCAGGGTTGGCTACCCCTGCGCTAATCTATACCATGAGCGCTGTTGGCAAATGATCATGGACATAGTGGCACTCTATAGCAGGAACTATGTGCTTCTAGCACAATGCAGCGTGTAGGAGCAGAGGTCCATGGGGCTGAAATGTGCATGTGGTAAAAGGCTTGTGTGACACTAGTGTTCTGTGCACTATCCTTGCTCTCCTCCCCACAGAGCAATGTAATATAGAGAATCCCCACATACTAATAGGCCTCTCTGCTTTCACCAGGGAAATAGGACAGGTTTTATGCTGCACAGATAAAATGATTACTTCATGTTTTGTTATTCTATTTAATTTTATATTCATTTTGAAACACTGATGTCTAAGCATGATAAATACATGTACTATATAAGTCTCCTGTTTGCTATTGCAATGAATAAGATCCTGTAATACCCCTTTCACACTGAGCGAAAAACCCAGGATATTGCTGGGGCAAGCCAGGGCGACCCGGGTCCTGGTTAAGTGGACAGGTCCTATCCGGGTCCAAATTGCCGGGACTTCGACCTTGGTTGTTTCCTTCGGTGTGAAAGGCATGACCTGGATCACTGAAAGGAGATAAGCTCTTGGAGATTGCATCCTCTCCAAGCGTCCACTGTGAACCCAGGTCACTGGAAGGTCTGGTGAATGGTGATGATCTGGGAATAACCGGGTCCATCCACCGGTGTGAAATGGATAAGTAATCTAAGACCCGGCTCCACACCTGTGTTTAGTGTCCTGGGTTCGAGTCGGATTTTAGGTGTGTAAGTGAGTTATATATGAGGAAGGTGCTGTAGTCACTCTGTAGAATGCTGCATACGTTGTGTTTCCTTACAGAGTGTTTGCTGGTTGCATCGCTTCCATGCGCAGCCCCTATCTCTAGTTGGAGACTCTGCTGTGAAGTCCGTCCCTGTGGGTAAGCTTCATGGATATATTACCTCATCGTGGGCTCGGGGTGCTTTGGCTGTGTTGTAAGTCTTCTCTGACATTTTGTACCACTTTCTGCAGAAAGGAGAGAGTACTGGGAGCGATACCTGCCTTTTGTTAGTGCACAGCTGCCTCACACCCACTACCTGGCTGCATCTTTACTGGAGCGAAACGCGTCAGTCCTCAGTGCCGTGCAGGAGTGGGAAGCCGAGTGGAAAAGTCAGGGCCTGGCGTCTCGGTTGTCCCCTGAGGTGAGTTCCTGATCTTTGCCACCAAGGAATTATTCAGCAGATAAGATGCGACGGCCCTACACACTGGCTGATTGGCCGCCGAAGTGCCCAACGCCCGATACGGCTATCGGACGACCCGGCAGCGGGGAGGGGGGCGACGGGGGGGAGTGAAGTTTCTTCACTCCCACCGTCACCCGGCCCCATAGCCCTGCATGCTAATATGCACGATTTTGTCCATATTGGCCTGCATGCATAAGCGACCCGGCACCAGCGATGAACGAGCACTGGGCCGCGCATCGTTCATCGTTGGTGCCTACACACTGAAAGATATGAACGATATCTCGTTCATTAATGAACGAGATCGTTCATATCTTTCAGTGTATTCTGTAAATGTGTAGGGCCAATAGGATGCACATTTGAGCGAAAGAAGACGCTCAGCACAAGCGGAGTCGCGCGGGACTTGGCGCGTCGAGAAGGGCTGTTTGAAGCGACTGCAGCAATAGTGACTGCAGCATCTGTATTTCCCATCCACTTGCACCGATCACTGCTTTCTATCTAGGTAACTGCCTGTTAATCACATACAAATTGAGACCACTTTTCTATTTGAGGGATAAACACAGGTGAGAGGAGAGAACGTGGCTTCCTTTCCTCTCTGTGCTGTATCCATGCTCATCCTTGCCCAGTCTCCAGTCTCCTCACCATCCATACATTGGGACAGACTCTCTCCACTGTATGAAGCAAATGGTTTCTGAAGGACTTCATTGGATCATATGTGATCATTATGTCTGTGGCTGTGTTGGACATCTACAGAGAATTAGCGTTCTGAATCAGTCACACAGCGGGGAAGACCCCCGAAACCTCTCTCCCCTCCACCTAATCATTGATACAATCCTTTCTAAAACCTATAATGCAGGCATGTCCAAACTGCGGCCCTCCAGCTGTTGAGAAACTACACATCCCAGAATGCCTTGACACAGCTTTAGCATCCTCTGACAGCAAAACTGTGTCAGGGCATGCTGGGATATGTAGTTTCACAACAGCTGGAGGGCCGCAGTTTGGACATGCCTGCTATAATGGGACACCTAGGTGTATGTAAAGGAAACCTTTAATAATTTATATCTGTTGAGTACTGTGCATCCATGTATGTGTAGCTCTTCCTGCTGAACAATAAGTCTGAGAAATGTATAAGTGGAAGTATAGCCATTATCTACACGCAATGGGGCCGATGCAGAGCTGGCAGTAAATTGAGCATACATTGCTAAAAAAAAATGTTAAAAAGTTTATGGGAAACCATACATATTTGCCTGTATGGAGAGCTGTAAGTATGCGCCAGCCGTCTGAAGCCTTGGTGGGGGCGGCAACGGCTGCAGGGTTTATGTTTTACAGAGCATCTTTACTTAAATGAAAGGATTTTCCTTTACATTATTATTTACTGGTATGATCTTAGTACATTAGGTTTGGCAATATGTTTTAGCTGCCGCCCCATGTGGCTTTTGGTTGGTATTGTACATCTGCATGCAACATTTTGGTGCTCTCAAGTCTGAATTCTTGGAAAAAAAATCTAAGGTTTTTTTTTTTTATTACTTGTCAGGAGTGGCCGTGTTTAATCTGTAAGAATTCCTGTATACTGTTTTAGGTACAGTAGCTTGATTGTCTTATCTGCTCATTTCATGGAAATAAACACTGTATAATCAGTTACTAGGTAAAACCTGCCATTTATCCTATGTGAAGTTCTGTAACGGGTTTATAATCCTGACAGGAGTACCGTAACCGGAAACGCCAGCGGCTGCAGAAACGCATACAGGATCAGCTCCGCCAGTGCAGCCAGCAGCTCGCAGAGAACCATCTCCCGATCCCATCCACACAAGACCTGGTGGAAATGCTGAAAGCTTTCACCATAGAGGGAACAGCCGATCAGAACAAAGGTTCCAGATTCACTCACGCCCAAAAATTCACACACCAGCAGGTGACTAAGATAACACTGGAAATCCTCAGCCATATATTATATATATGTTGCAACTAATCTATTTCAGACTTTTTTTTTTTTTTTAAATGTTGAAAACTCTAATTGTTCATGTTGCTGTAAAGCCCCGTACGCACGGGGAGAGATGTGTGCTGAGCAATCTATCAGTGACTGCTCACCACACATCTCTCCCCCCGCTCAGCACAGTGCAATGTGTGCTGAGCGAGGACGGGGGGCGCTCATTTCACCCAGCGGTGAAATGAGCGATCTGCTAGATTGTGCCTGCATGCAGTCCAATCTAGCACCGGCGATAGCGACGCGCTGGGCCACGCATCGCTATCGCTGTAGGGGATACATACGGGAGACCCGTGCTTAAGTTCTAAGCAGTCTAGTCAGATTGCTTAGAATCTAAGCACTGATTATTATTATCCTTTGATCTCTCCGTGTGTACCCTCCTTTAGTGCAAGAATGACAAGAAGCATATTTTATTACTTCCACTGATGTTATAATCGTATAACCACTACTTCAAGTAGAGTCATTACTATGAATTATACAGAGTTACTGTATTTTCAAAAATGTATATTTCTTAGAGACTTCTACATATGAATCATTTCTCTTGCTAGAAGTCACCCAAATAGCTTGCGATGGAGAAGTAGAACGTTACTTACGAAAATAAAAAAATATACATATTAAATGTATTAAAACAGACGTTCCACTTGGCTCTAATACTGATGGTTTAGCTAATATTATGTCAAATTAAATTAATGTTACTATATATTGCTTTGAAAAAATAATTTAGTTGAGCTTAATAGTTTTATACATACAGACTTTTTTTTAGAATATTTAAAACCAGAATATCACGTTGTTTCCACCTATTTCTTTGTACCTTTTCAGGATCCCCAAGTATTAACAGAACAGATGCAAAGAGCAGCTGAAAGTCTTCCCAAGAAAGATGCACAGGTATGGAAATATAAAGTTGTCGGGTCAGGGCTGTCTTTGCAGCATTGTAGGCCCTGGGTAAAGCAATGCCTCTACACGACAGTTCAAAGGAACCAATAAAAAAAAATATAACATGCCCCTCCTGTGGTCTTGCACCGTCTCTCTACATGCTTTCATACAGTGAATGTCTGTCAGCACGTTGATTGGTGGATAGCTCCAGCCATTTACCAATCAGCATGCTGGGAGCCATTCACTGTCTGGCCTGGAGACAGGAGGGGAATGATGCCTAGCCGTTCTGATTGTACGACAACCACTTGCCCCTGATCAGAGGCCCCTGAAATTGTGGCTGCCCAGTGTACCAGTACATTAATATGGAGCTGAGGCTATAATGAATCTTCTTCCTTCTTCTAAAATGTGGCATTGGGTGTTACTGATAATTAATAGAGAGTGTTGTCTTTAGCCTGAGCCAAACAACATGAATGACTGAATGGAAACCGAGAGATCGTAAATTGAGACTTAGCTGTTGGGCGAGAATCTTGTAGGGACACCATGGATCTGCTTGTGTAAGGATTCTGTAAGACAGAGAGAAATCTGTTAACTTCACATTTTAATTTTGTGACTGAGAGAGTTCCCAAAATTCCATTTTTATTCTGTGATTGTTTGTGGCACAAGTATAACTTGGACATTAGACCAGTGGAAATCTGTACTTTGGTCTGATGAGTCCAAATTTGAGAGTTTTGGTTCCAACCGCCGTGTTTTTGTGAGACGCAGAGAAGGTGAGTGGATGGTTTCTGCATTCGTGGTTCCCACTGTGAAGCATGAAGGAGGAGGTGTGATGGTCGTGGACCGTGGTGGATACATTTTGGTGGCTATTCACGCAGTGTGGGTGATCGGATAAGTGGAGTAATTGGATGATTTTCAGACATGTTTTCCCAATCTCTGCAATGTTTGCAATTCTCTTCAGGATGCGGATGCAGAACACCAAGAACTGACCTCTTTGCAACAGAAAATAGAGCAGGAGATCCAAGGGCTGATGGAGAGCACCAAACTTCTTCATCTCACGCTTACTCAGGTAGGAAGCCGCATGGCAAGTGGGGTGAAAGAGGTGATAACTTGCCCCGGTAAAATAACTGGGACTGTCTAATGCAGGTGGAGGCAGAGACCAGTAAACTGCACCAGAACTGTGAGGAAAAGGAGAGCTCGGTCAGAGTGAAGAAGAGAGCGGTGGAACTATTACCCGATGCAGACAACAATCTCGCCAAGTTACAGGTATTCCAGGCTTTAATCCTTTCTAGATGTAGGGTTTATCTGATCTTATCCCTACAACAAACTATGGGCGAGATGTACCAAATCTTGGAGAATGATAATGTGGAGAGAGATAAAGTACCGACCAATCAGCTCCTGTCATCTTTCAAGCGCAGCATGTAAAATGACAGAAGCCGATTGGTTGGTACTTTATCTTTCTTCAAGGTTTTGATACATTTTCCCCATGTCAGCAAGTGGAACCTGAAGCAAGTCGGAATGATCAAAATTCGTATCCATCTGCATTGCAGTCCCAGCACCTCTCATTCAGCAGCATGCACCAGTATGTAGATCCCCCAACATTCCAACTGTAGAACCACTAGCATCATGCACTGATTTGTCAGCATGTACAGAGCTCTAGAACCATGTCTTATGCACTGATAATGCAGGCTGTAACATTTGCCAGCATGTTCTGGCACCTTTTCTCCAGCATCATGCAAAAGACCTGTAGGCCGTGCTATTTGTAAGCATGGCTGATACTCTAGAAAGACTTAACCAGCAGCATGAACGCATCTATGTAGGCCTCAAAGTGAGTCACCATACACAGTGCTCTAGAACAGTGGGGGTCATTCCGAGTTGATCGTAGCTGTGCTAAATTTAGCACAGCTACGATCAGGCACATGGGGGGGGGGGGAACGCCCCTCCCCCACAGAAATGCAAAAGCATCGCACAGCGGCGATGCTTTTGCATTTGAGGAGCTGCGCTGGCCGGGAGAACCTCGTCGCTGCCCGGGTCGCAGCGGCTGCGTGTGACGTTATGCAGCCGCCGCGGCCCGACCCCCAACGGTCCGGCCACAACTGCATTGGCCGGACCGTGCCCCTTGAACGGCGGCTTAACACCGCCATTCAGCCCCTTTCCGCCCAGCGACCGCCTTTGCCTGTCAATCAGGCAGAGGCGATCGCTAGGCAACGACGGCCTTCGGCCATCTGGCATGCGCCGGCGCACTGCGGCGCCGGAGCTTGCGCAGTACTGACCCAATCGCACTGCTGCGATAAACTGCAGCGCGCGATCGGGTCAGAATGACCCCCCGTGTGTGGCACTCCTGCTGCTGTGGACCTACACATCCCAGCATGCCCTGCCACAGTTTTAGCTTGCCCTAAAAGAAAAACTGTGGCAAGTCAAGCTGGGCTGTGTAGTTCCGCAGCAGCTGGAGTACCAGGTGTTGCCTATCCCTGCTCTAGAACCTTGTTTTATGCAGCAAATAAAGAGCTCTTACCTAACAAGCACATGTATTGACCAGTTCCCCAGCTGTTTAACATGAACAGATCTCTGTATATAAATATCCAATTAGAAAGTGTTATGTTCGTTTAAGTTACAGGGAAATGTTATACCTTACAATACTGTGGTTCAGGCCGCTGAATGCAGAGAATACCCCTACAATGTGAATGCACGTAGCGTATACACGCCAACAGGCTATGCGCACTATACAGCGACACGTGTGGCTGAATACACTTCTATACCCAAACAAGAACGGAATGCGACACCAGTTGTATATGTTATGTTGTGGTCCAATGCAGCAACAAATATTTACTAAAAGGGATATACACAGAAATACAACAATATCACAAGAGAAGAACTACAACCAATAGTACATACGTTTGTTCGCCTGCGCCTCCCCGGATCCGGTCCTCAGTCAGTCTAGCAAGATGACCTTCAGAGAATTAGACTGAGACCGGCCAAGAGGCCTGGCTTTTATATAATAGTTGAAAACACAATACAAAGGACACTGTAAGCTCTTCTGCCATAGGTCAAGGGGCAGGTCATTTACAGTACATGAGGGGTCATAGGTTGGTTTGAATAGGTGGGCGATGCTTGGTCCAGGTGTACTTGCAGATGTCCCCCACTGGGTTCCCACCGAATATCACGAGTACAATAATTACAGTAAGTTATGAATATTGTATTCCTGCGCATATCTATGCGCAAGAGCATGCTATAATCTGCAAACTGCGATCGGAATGTAGCCCTTGATATACTGAACATCTGGATACCAAACACTATGTTCTAACCTTGTTCTGTCCCTTCACATCCTGTAAAGCTGGATATCTCTGTTGTTCTATTTCCTAAGTAAATGTAACTTGCTGGTGTGTGTGTAGACTATGTGTAAATTATGCACTGTGTGGATAAAATATTAGATATGTCCTTGTGGCTTTTCTATGTGAATGCGTATGCTACCGTATTTACTCATACCACGCGCCAATATGCAGGGCTTCGTGAGCCAATGTACGCAGCGTGCGGGTATGCGCACGCATGGCAGAACACGTGCACGCACAGAGGCCACTCTGTGTGGTGTTTGCACGTGTTGAGTGTGGGTGTAATATTTTCGACTTCGACAAAAGGTCCACAGTGTGCACAAACCAATAGACAGGCTTTTGTCTGTAGTCACAAATATAAGGCTTTCTTAGTAGAATAGGAAATTTAAAAAAAAAGTTATCCTGAAAATCACATTCTGCAAAAATTTTAAAAAAATCTGTGAAACTGATTTTGTGATCTTTGGCAATTTGTTGGACTTGGCTCCTTGTGCAGCGTCCACGTCACCCTCCCGCTGGCGGAGAGGTGGGCGGCAGTTACTGTATCCTGAGCAGTCCTCATGGAGTAATATTGCTAATAAGGAAGCCATGTATGTTATGTAGGATCGCAGCTGACAGCTGCTCAGTGGCCCTTCTCCGTAAACCAGACTGGAGCAGCGGTGCAGGGAAATCCTGTCTCTTAAGGTGCCTACACACTGGGCGTTTTTGCCCAGTGTGTATGCAGAGTGATGACGTGAACATTACTGGGCTGAAAATCGCACAGCGCATACACACTGAGCGATTTTCACCTGGCCCAGTGATGTCCATGGGGGAGAACCACTTTCCACAGTAGAAGACTATGACAAGTGGTTCACTCTGCCGGTAAAACAGGCCGACGAATGGCGGCGGGCAGCGATGATGCGGGAGCACGCATCAGCTCTCACCGATCATCGCCCATCCATACACACTAGGCGGTTTTGAGCTCAGAATCGACTAGTGTGTATGCACCTTTACAACCATGACATTGCGCAAGAACTTAAATAATAAAATGATTTGTAATACCAATATTTTGGGGCAGCTTTCCTCCTTCACTGATTATTGGGGATCATTCCGAGTTGATCGATCGCTAGCAGTTTTTAGCAGCCGTGCAAACGCTATGCCGACGCCCACTGGGAGTGTATTTTAGCTTAGCAGAAGTGCAAACGGTTGTATCACAGAGCGGCTACAAAAATTTTTTGTAAAGTTTCAGAGTAGCTCAAAACCTACTCAGCGCTTGCGATCACTTCAGACTGTTCAGTTCCGGATTTGACGTCACAAACCCGCCCAGCCACGCCTGCGTTTTTCCTGGCACGCCTGCGTTTTTCCACACACTCCCTGTAAACGGTCAGTTGCAACCCAGAAACGCCCACTTCCTGTCAATCACTCTGCGGCAACCAGTGCGACCTGAAATGCATCGCTAGACCCTGTGTAAAACGACATCGTTCGTTGTGCCCGTTCGCCGCGTGTGCGCATTGCGCCGCATACGTATGCGCAGAATTGCCGTTTTTTAGCCTGATCGCTGCGAACAAATGCAGCTAGCGATCAACTCAGAATGACCACCATTGTGTCTTAGGTTATGTTACATTGAGGTTTGTCATAAATATTTATATAAAAAGATATCTAGATGGCTGAGTAAGCTCTGGGCTACTCAGAAACTGCACAAACTCTTTTTGTACCGCTCGGCTGCACATGCGATAGCACACTTGCACAGCTAAAATACACTCCCCCGTGGGTGGCAACTATGCGAACTCTGGACAGCAAAAAAACCCTAGCGAGCAATCAGGTCTGAATTAGGCCCTATGTATGGTGGCCAATCCCGGGATCGGGTTCGGCGGGATCCCGGGATTTAGGTCCAAAAATGGCCGGGCTTCAATCCCGGGATTGGAAGCTCCAATCCCGGGGATTGAGGGATCAGCGTTGAGCGTCCACAGGACACTCAAACGCTGCCCGGCTTCCTCCTTCTGGGTCCCCAGCGCAGCGTGAGAGGTCACGCTGCGCTGTCAGCTGCTGCTGGGAGCTGCCAGCAGCGTTTACAGGATGTTTCCTTCCCGCCCGCCCCCGGTATATGGTGAGTTATATGTGCGGGGCGAGGCAAGGGGACGGCCACCTAGCTAAAAGCCAATCCCGGGATTTCCGGGATTGGCCATTTTTCAATCCCGATACCCGGGGTTGAAAAAATGGCCCGGGATTGGCTTCCCTAGCCCTATAGTCTCTCTGTAGCATTTCGTATGCAGATACAGCCACAGTCACACACAGGATATAGGCATGCCACATATCATTTTAATCAGCAGAAGCTGCTTGTGCATCCCAGTCACATAGCAATGCAAATAAGACACATTTTCATCAAAAAAGGTGCCCGATGTTAGCAGAGCTGCCAGCGGACTCACACCAGGCATCTTCTGTTGCATTGAGGCAAGATTTAAGAGGACACATCTGTATCTAAGCAGAGGCAGAACATCTGTATCTAAGCAGAGGCAGAACCCGTGTGCGGGTGGGTTGGTTGTGCAGTAGTGTTCAGCATATGTGTAAGGGAAATTCTGTGTGTCATGTGTATAAATGCATTAATAATGTGCGGCATATGTGTAAGGGGCATTATGTGTGTCATACTGTCATTATGTGTATAAGGGCACTAATAATGTGTGCGGCATATGTCTAAGGGGCATTATGTGTGTCATTATGTATATAAGGGCATTACTAATGTGCGGCATGTGTAAGGGGCATTATGTGTGTCGTGTATAAGGGCACTAATAATGTGCGGCATATGTGTAAGATGCACTGTGTATAAGGACATTACTAATGTGCGGCATATGTGTAAGGTGCATTATGTTTATAAGGACATTAATAATGTGTGTCAAATTAATGTGAGGCATATGTGTAAGGGGCGTTATATGCGTCATGTGTATAAGGGCGTTACTAATGTGCGGCATATGTGTGAGGTGCATTATGTTTATAAGGACATTAATAATGTGTGTTGTGTATAAGTGCACTAATAATGTGCGGCATATGTGTAAGGGGCGTTATATGCGTCATTATGCGCATAAGGGCATGACTAATGTGCGGCCTTATGTGTATAAGGGCACTAATATTGTGCAGCATATGTGTAAGGGGCATTATGTGTGTCATTATGTGTATAAGGGCACTAATAATGTGTGTGGCATATGTGTAAGGGGCATTATGTGTGTCATGTGTATAAGGGCATTTCTAATGTGCGGCATATGTGTAAGGGGCACTGTGTGTCATTATGTGTATAAGGGCATTAATAAAGGTTGGCATAATGTGTAAGGTGCATTATGTTTATAAGGACATTAATAATGTGTGTCATGTGTAAGGGGCATTTCTGTGTGGCATATGTGTATAAGGTGCTCTACTGTGTGGCGTAATGTGAATAAGAAGCACTACTGTGAGGAGTAACGTTTAGAAGGTGAAGTGGTACTATTGTGTGATGTAATGTGAATAAGGGACACTATCGCATGATAAAATGTGAATAAAGTTGCAGTACTGTGTTGCGTAATTTGAATTGGGGGTACTATTGTGTGGCCATGCCCCTTGCCGACAAAAACACACCCCTTTCTGGGCTGTGCGCCTAATGTGCGCACTGTTCCAATTTATAATAAGGACTGCTACGGGTGATGGTGCGCTGGGAAAGGGGTGCAGGGTCAGAGGCGGAACTAGCGGTGGTGCTAGGGGCACCAACCAAAATCTTGCGTAGGGCATCATATTGGTTAGGGTCCGCTCTGGCTGTTTATAGAGACAGCAGTCTCACCTGACTGCAACGGTCTCTTAGTGTTCACTCTAGGAGTGAAAAGGGGCATGGCGCCGGACTCCGGGGGCATATGTGCGCGCCCGAAACGGGGGGCGGCCACGCAAATTAGGGGGCGTGGTCACGCCCACATCATTTTAGGGGGCGGTGCGGCCCACAGACGCTACTATAGAGAGCGTCTGTGGCCGGCGATGTCACTGTTGGGGGCGTGCCCAGCACCTCCGTCGGTGCTGGGCTTCCCCCAGCTCTCTCCCAATGCGTGAATGGATGCCGCGCGCATGCGCACGGCATCTATACACGCCGGGAGGGCAGGAACAGACGGCTGTTCTAGCAGGGCGCCGCAAAAGGGGCAGGGCGGGTTTTGCCTGCTAAAAAACGGGCAGGGCGCGGCGCCCTGCTAAAACAGCCTAGAGTGAACACTATCTCTCCTGGACTCTTTCCACTCCGCAGCCCACAGGTGTGGTCACACCTGCCTTTTCTTCCCTGTGTGGGGTGATCCCTCCAGCCCCATGCAGAATCCATGGGTCACTACTGCCATCTATGCTCGTATTGCCACAATAAAGATATATAGTGTATGTATGTATGTATGTGTATGTGTGTGTATATATATATATATATATATATATATATATATATATATATATAGAGAGAGAAACCCAGAAAGAGAGAGTGATAAGCCAATGGTGCTAGTCCCAGTAAGTTCACAATCAATAATAAACGGACAACCATACAGTGTATATTCAATGAATGATATATGACTAAATACTGTACCACTCCACCTACATGAAGGGTGGCAGCTTACCCTCACATAATATGGAGGTAACCCAATAAAGCAGCAAATAGAGTGAGTAGAGTCACTACTTGTGCAAAACAGTACGTGCATACCAGAAATAAGAAGTGTAAGACTTTTCTGTTTGTTGTTCGGACCTCATTCAAAGGATTGGAACGACTCAAACGTGATTACAACTTACTCCTGATGTCCAGTGTCAAATCCCGTAGATGCACCAAATTCCAAGCAATTAAACCAAAAAAAAGAGGAGTACCAAAAAATGTAGTACATCAAATATTTGGAAAATAGGGAGTGAGGTGTGCGGCGATTACACATAAAGTGCTCCCATAAAATAGGATTTTTGTACTTACCGTTAAAATCCTTTTCTCCTAGTCCGTAGAGGATGCTGGGGACTCCAAAAGGACCATGGGGTATAGATGGGATCCGCAGGAGCTTGGACACACTGAAAAGACTTAAACTGGGTGTGAACTGGCTCCTCCCTCTATGCCCCTCCTCAGACTCCAGTTATAGGAACTGTGCCCAGGAGAGACGGACATTTCGAGGAAAGGATTTTTGTTTAAACTAAGGGCTACAAACATACCAGCCCACACCACAAACAAACATACCGTACAACCGGAGTAACAGTAAACCAGATAACAGTATGAAGTAACCACAGCAACAAGCTGAAAACAAGAAATACACAACCCGTGTACAAACTAATTTTACCAGCACGAAAACACTGCAAGTAACAGTCCGCACTGGGATGGGCGCCCAGCATCCTCTACGGACTAGGAGAAAAGGATTTACCGGTAAGTACCAAAATCCTATTTTCTCTTGCGTCCTAGAGGATGCTGGGGACTCCAAAAGGACCATGGGGTTTATACCAAAGCTCCAGAACGGGCGGGAGAGTGCGGACGACTCTGCAGTACCGACTGAGCAAACGCAAGGTTCTCCTCAGCCAGGGTATCAAACCTATAGAACTTAGCAAAAGTGTTTGAACCCGACCAAGTAGCTGCTCGGCAAAGCTGTAACGCCGAGACTCCTCGGGCAGCCGCCCAAGATGAGCCGACTTTCCTGGTAGAATGGGCTTTTACTGACTTCGGCACTGGTAGCCCGGCCGAAGAATGAGCCTGCTGAATCGTACTACAAATCCAGCGTGCAATAGTCTGTTTTGAAGCAGGATGACCAATCTTGTTGGAAGCATACAGGACAAACAGCGCCTCAGTTTTTCTAGCAACAGCTGTCCTAGTGACGTAGATCTTCAAAGCTCTTACAACATCCAGAGATTTTGGAATCGCCACAGCCTCCGTAGCCACCGGGACCACAATAGGTTGGTTAATGTGAAATGAAGAAATCACCTCTGGCAGAAATTGTTGACGAGTCCTCAATTCCGCCCTATCCGAATGAAAAATCAAGTACGGGCTCTTATATGACAAGGCCGCCAACTCTGACACCCGCCTGGCAGACGCCAGCGCCAACAGCATAACTACCTTCCAAGTGAGAAATTTCAATTCAACCTTACGCAAAGGTTCAAACCAGGAAGACATGAGAAACCGTAAGACCACATCAAGATCCCATGGAGCTACAGGAGGCACAAACGGAGGATTGATATGCATTACTCTTTCACAAAAGTCTGAACCTCTGGGAGGGCAGCTAATTCCTTTTGAAAGAAAATAGACAAAGCCGAAATCTGCACTTTGATGGAGCCTAATTTCAGGCCTGCATCTACTCCCGCCTGCAAAAAGTGGAGAAAGCGACCCAAGTGAAAATCTTCCGCAGGAGCCATTTTAGACTCACACCAGGAAACATACTTTCTCCAAATACGGTGATATGTTTCGCCGTAACCTCCTTCCTAGCCTTAATGAGAGTGGGAACGACCTCCCCGGGAATACCCTTACGAGCTAAGATCTGGCGCTCAACCTCCATGCCGTCAAACGCAGCCGCGGTATGTCTGGAAAAACGCATGGACCCTGTAACAACAGGTCCTCTCTTAGAGGAAGCGGCCAAGGATCTTCCACCAGTAATTCCTGAAGATCCGGGTACCAGGCCCTTCTTGGCCAATCTGGAACGACGAGAATCGCCTGAACCCTTGTTTGTCGAATTATCCCCAGTACCTTTGGAATGAGAGGAAGTGGAGGGAACACATACACCGACTGGAACACCCACGGAGACACCAGGGCGTCCACTGCACTGGCTTGGGGGTCCCTTGACCTGGAACAATATCTCGGGAGCTTCTTGTTGAGACAAGACGCCATCATGTCGATGAACGGAATTCCCCAACGTTTTGTCACCTCTGCAAATACCTCTTGGTGAAGAGCCCACTCTCCCGGATGGAGATCGTGTCTGCTGAGGAAATCTGCTTCCCAGTTGTCCACTCCCGGTAGGAAGACTGCTAACAGGGCTCTCACGTGTTGTTCCGCCCAGCGAAGGATTCTTGTGGCCTCCGCCATTGCCGCTCTGCTCCTTGTCCCGCCTTGACGGTTTATATGTGCCACCGCTGTGATGTTGTCTGACTGTACCAGGACAGGTCGACCCTGAAGAAGGCTTCTTGCTTGTAGCAGGCCGTTGTAAATGGCTCTTAACTCGAGAACATTTATGTGGAGACAAGCTTCCTGGAGTGACTATTTCCCCTGGAAATTTCTTCCTTGGGTGACTGCGCCCCAGCCCCGGAGACTTGCATCTGTTGTCAGAAGTTCCCAATCCTGGATACCGAACCGGCGTCCCCCTAGGAGGTGAGAACTTTGTAGCCACCACAGGAGAGAAATTCTGGCTCTGGGAGATAGACTTATCTTCCGGTGCATGTGCAGGTGAGACCCGGACCATTTGCTCAGCAAGTCCCACTGAAACACCCGGGCATGAAACCTGCCAAATGGAATGGCTTCGTACGCCGCAACCATTTTCCCCAGAACCCGAGTACAGTGATGGATTGACACACTCGTCTGCCTCAGAAGTTCCCTGACCATCGTCATCAGTTCCAGAGCTTTTTCTTCTTTGAAGAAATACTCTCTGTAAATCCATGTCCAGAATCATGCCCAGAAAAGGCAGCCGAGTGGTCGGAATCAACTGAGATTTTGGCAAATTGAGTACCCAACCGTGCTGTCGCAGAACCGACAGTGACAAATTTACACTTCTCAGCAACCGTTCCTTGGACCTCGCCTTTATCAGGAGATCGTCCAAGTACGGGATAATCGTAATCCCTTGTTTGCGAAGGAGAACCATCATTTCCGCCATGACTTTGGTGAAAATCCTCGGAGTCGTGGAAAGCCCAAACTGCAACGTCTGAAATTGGTAATGAGAATCCTGTATCGCAAACCTGAGGAAGGCCTGATGCGAAGGATATATCGGGACGTGTAAGTAGGCATCCTTTATGTCGACTGACGCCATAAAATCCCCCCCTTCCAGGCTGGCAATTACAGCTCAAAGAGATTCCATCTTGAACTTGAAAACTTTCAAGTATGGATTGAGGGATTTTAGATTCAGAATTGGTCTGACCGAACCGTCCGATTTCGGCACAACAAAGAGGCTCGAGTAGAACCCCTCCCCCCGTTGGGACGAGGGTACGGGAACAATGACCCTTTGTAGGCACAATTTTTGTATCGCTGCCAGCACCACCTCCCTGTCCGGAAGAGTCACTGGTAAGGCCGAAATGAAGAACCGGTGAGGGGGCATCTCCCGAAACTCCAGCTTGTATCCCTGAGACACAATCTCTAGGACCCAAGGATCCAGGTCTGATTGAATCCAGACCTGACTGAATATTCGCAGACGACCCCCCACCGGTCCGGACTCCCCTAGGGAAGCCCCAGCGTCATGCGGTGGACTTTGTAGAGGCAGGGGAGGACTTTTGGTCCTGGGCGCCTGACACTGCAGGCGGCTTCCTTCCTCTTCCTCTACCTTTTGAAGCGAGGAAGGACGAACCTTTTCCACGCCTGTATTTATTGTGACGAAAGGACTGCATCTGCTGATGTGGTGCCTTTTTCTGTTGTGTGGGAACATAAGGAAGAAAAGAGGACTTACCCGCAGTCGCGGTAGAGACCAGGTCAGCCAAGCCGTCCCCAAACAAGACAATACCTTTGAAGAGTAAAGCTTCCATAGCTCTCTTGGAGTCGGCATCAGCATTCCATTGATGGATCCACAACGCCCTCCTGGCCGATATCGACATGGCATTGGCTCTTGATCCCAAGAGACCAACATCCCTCGCCACATCCTTCAGGTAATCTGCAGCGTCCTTGATATAACCAAGAGTCAAAAGAACATTATCTTTATCAAGGGTATCCATATCATTGGCTAAATTCTCAGCCCATTTAGCAATAGCACTACTCACCCATACCGACGCCACAGCAGGTCTGAGCAATGCACCCAAATTAGCGAAAATGGACTTCAGAGACGTCTCCAGCTTGCGATCCGCCGGATCTTTGAGGGCTGCCGTGTCAGGAGACGGAAGCGCCACTTTCTTAGATAAACGAGATAGAGCTTTGTCAACATTTGGAGACGCCTCCCATTTTTCCCTGTCATCAGAGGGGAAAGGATACGCCATGTAAATCCTCTTGGGAATCTGCCACCTCTTGTCCGGCGACTCCCAAGCCTTTTCACAAAGAGTATTCATTTCATGAGAGGGGGGAAACTTCACCTCAGGTTTTTTTTCCTTGAACAAGCAAATTCTTGTTTCCTGTACCGCAGGTTCATCAGAAATGTGTAAAACATCTTTTATAGCTACAATCATGTACTAAATACTCTTAACTAAACGTGGATGTAAAGCAGCCTCAGTAAAATCGACATCGGAATCAGAGTCCGTGTCGGTATCAGTATCTACCACTTGAGTAAATTGCCGCTTTTGCGACCCGGATGGGGTCTGCACCTGAGACAAAGCCTCTTCCATGGACTTTTTCCACACCTGTGTCTGTGACTCAGACTTATCTAACCTCTTTGATAAAGAAGCTACATTCGTATTTATCGTACTTAACAATGCGAGTAAATCAGGTGTCGGCTGCGCCGACAGGCCCAAATCTAGCCCCACATCCGCTCCCCCAATAACCTCCTCTGGTGAATAACATTCAGCCTCAGACATGCCGACACGGAGTACCGACACACAGATACACACAGAACGTCTCAGCTAGGTGACAGGCCCACAATGAAGCCCAGATAGAGGACACAGAGGGAGTATGCCAGCTCACACCCCAGCACCCATATATATCCCGTCAAAAGATATATGTACCCAGCGCTGCTTAAATAATGAAATAATAATAAAAATGCACCACACTGCGCCGCCCCCCCCCCCCCCCCCCCTCCCGATTAGCTCCCCGTTACTTGTGAGAGGAGATGTGGAGCTCCCGGGCGTGTTGAAGGAGAAGATGGCGCTGTGAGCCGCGGGATGAAGCTCCGCCCCTTCCCGGCGCGCTTCGGCCCGCCAAATTTGAAAATGAAAAGATGCCGGCGGGGGTTTGAGAAACGTTGCCGAGGCACCGAAAAGCCTTCTGCCGGTCCCCGAACCTCAGTAACATGCTGCCCAGGGCGCCCCCCCTCAGCGCCCTGCACCCTGAGAGTGCCGTTGGTGAAAGTGTGTGGGAGCATGGAGCGCAGCGTTACCACTGCGCTGTACCTGGTTACTGAAGTCTTCTGCCGTCACTGAAGTCTTCTGTTCTTCTCATACTCACCCGACTTCTTTCTTCTGGCTTCTGTGAGGGGATTGACGGCGCGGCTCCGGGAACAAGCAGCTAGGCGCACCAAGTGATCGAACCCTCTGGAGCTAATGGTGTCCAGTAGCTGAGAAACAGAGCCCTTAACTAAGTAGAAGTAGGTCTGCTTCTCTCCCCTCAGTCCCACGATGCAGGGAGCCTGTAGCCAGCAGGTCTCCCTGAAAGCAAAAAACCTAACAAAAGTATTTTCCAGAGAAACTCAGGAGAGCTCCCCTAGTGAGTGTCCAGTCAGTCCTGGGCACAAAGTCTAACTGGAGTCTGGAGGAAGGGCATAGAGGGAGGAGCCAGTTCACACCCAGTTTAAGTCTTTTCAGTGTGCCCAAGCTCCTGCGGATCCCGTCTATACCCCATGGTCCTTTTGGAGTCCCCAGCATCCTCTAGGACGTAAGAGAAAGTGGATGTTACTTGTAAGTGCAAAGTGCAGAATAATGAGCAGCGTACCAAATTTTACTAAATGTGGCACTCGTGTCCTCAAAAGGAAGTGCGATGTTGTCCACGTCTCACTTAAAATGATCTTGGTTACTTCATTGCTCACATAAAGATATACAAAGACATATCCACATAGTATAATAATGTTTAAAATACAAATTTATTAATAACACTTGAACAAATAAGGAACATACAAGAAATAGATTAATTGAGAGGCTGATCTGTTCATCTAAATGTAGTTGACCTGATAAAAAGGGTAGTCTGTCAGGAGGAGGCAGATACTGCCGTCCTCCAGCGCGTTTCGCCCAGTACAGATTTCCTCAGGGGATACATATTTTTGACAGATAGATATACACTGTAATAGCAGGTTTTGCTCACTGTTGTCACTTCATATTCTATAATGAGACGATTAAGAGTCAGGTCAAGCAAAACACCCCTAGAACGCAGGATCACCTCAGACAAGCAACATGCAGATTGCCGCAGCACCGTCTGGGATTTCTGTCTAAACGTCTCCTCCTGTTCGCAGGCTATGGTAGACAGCAGTACTCTCCGGATGGTGAACCTTGTAGGTCAGTGGGAGTCGCATCGCGTTCGGCTGGTGGAGGAGTACAGAGAGATGAGGAGAGCCCACCAGGAGAAGGAGGTAGGTGTCACTGACAGTCGACACACATTGAAGTAACACACACGAGTAACCTATTCATTAGAGCGCCAGCCACTTGACAGGTGGAACCAATCTTCATGGGAATGCAGTCTTACACTTTATTAGCAACCAGTAATATAACTGAAATGTGCTATGCTATGTTCCTGCCATGACTGAAGCTATGCCATTAGCGTTACAAGGTAATAGCAGCCTTAAATAATAATTGGTTTTGTGTTTGCAAAAGTTTGGTACTTTAGACATCACTCGGCTCTGGTCTTTGGGAGGGATGTGGTAGACCAGTAGGCAGCCGCAAGTCACTTCTTATTGGTCCATGTGGTCACGCCCCCTTGTGGTAGTCATAGTCTACTGGTTGATGCTAATAACAAGCTTTAATATGTTGACTGCTATAGTTCTGGAATGCTGCAGCCTCAGGGAAGATGGCTTCAGTAGTTCCCAGGGGTTAGTCCTTTATCCCAAAAGGACAATTCCCCCCCGTGAGAACAATAATAAACACCTTTAACTATTGCTTCCATCGTAAAGCCGATTTTGACTGATATTGCCTAGTATGATTAAATTGCCACAAATTATATGGAATGGTTACAGAATCCTGCATTGGGCAGTGACTCTAAACTGAATTTGTCAGGACCAAGCCCAGTAATAAAGGTGATCTCATTTGCGACATCAGTCACTAAAATTTAATAGCAAAAACAGAAGTCCCTTTATAATGCATAAAGGTTCTGTGCATGGTCAGATGTGAGTGTCACATGGTACGTTCTCTCCCAGGATGAGTCTTCACGCTGGATGAAAGATGTTAAAGATTTATATGAGAAAATCCGAGGAGCGGCTGACGAAGCCAAGCGCAAGGAGGAGCTATACAAGCAGCTGGTGAGAGTGGTGTATGGGACTAATCTGGGGGACACCTATGAGAGCGGTCTACAGCTGATTTGTGGATATCTGCCACACTTGTGGATTTTGCACTAGTGTCCACCATTGTGTCTTCACTAGACAATCTAAACCATTCCAGATAATGTTCATATCTATTTGTGTCCACTTTAGGTGTCTGAGTATGAGTCTCTCCCCAAGGAGGTCTCTCGTGCAGCCTACACCCAGCGCATCCTAGAGATTGTAAGCAATATTAAGAAGCAAAAGGAGGACATCACTAAGGTAACATGCCAGAGGAACGCCGCTCCAGTGAGCGTATTTATTAAATTTTTACATTTTGTTTTCTGGAGAGATGGTCATCCCCTGCCCTTGTTGAGCTGCCTAAATAGTCGTTACTATTAGTTATGTGTTACGTTAATTAAGCACAAGACTGGCTCCAGGATTAAAGCTGATGAACTAATTGATCAACTCTTCTTCTATATTCCCTATGTAAGATGATATGCTATTTGTGTTATGCATTTTTCTGCTGATTTAGTGTTGTGTTAAAGGTCTTTAAGTTGGTGTTTCATGGACTCTAGGTTGGGGTTCAGTGGAAGTGTAGTGGTATTCCATTGACTCAAGAGGGTAAAGTTGCTAAACGGCAGCTTGTACAAGCCACAGCTTCTTGGAGCGTTTCAGCAGGAAAAATTTTGGTTTTCATGGAATGGAATTGCCGGTTGAAGTTTTCTGCTCACATTCCGAAGTAGCATTTTTTTATAAGCTAAGCTATTGCTCCTTAGACTCTAGGCAGGCGCGTTCCAATGTAACTGTAGCTAGGCGTTCCAAGGGCTTGTAGCTAGGCGTTCCAAGGGACAGTGGCTAGGCTTTCCAAGGGACTCTAGCTAGGCGTTCCAAGGGACTTTAGCTAGGCGTTCCAAGGGACTTTAGCTAGGCGTTCCAAGGGACTTTAGCTAGGCGTTCCAAGGGATTCTAGCTAGGCTTTCCAAGCGATTCTAGCTAGGCGTTCCAAGGGACTTCAGCTAGGCGATAGAAGGGACTCTAGCTAGATACAGTAGGTGTTCCACGAAACTCTAAGCAGGATCTTCCTTGGACTCTAGGCAGGATCTTCCTTGGACTCTAGGCAGGATCTTCCTTGGACTCTAGGCAGGATCTTCCTTGGACTCTAGCTTGGTGTTTAGTGAGCCAGTATTGTGTTTGGTTGTTCATGGGCGATTGTTTGTTTTTATTTCAGTATTTAAACCTTTTGTATTACACATATATATTGAATGGTTAACGCTGTTTCCAAAGCACATGAGAGCGCTTCAAATGGCAAAGCACTGCATAAACACCCTAGGCTAAATGTAATGGGGTGCAATTTTTTTTAGGTGTCTAAAAAATCACACCAAATCACACGTTTGTAATTTGCAATTTTTTACTAAAAATAGCAAATGTAACAAGGTTCGAATTTCAAGGTTAAAGTGGAATTCGTATGCGATTTCTGGCGATTTTTAGTAAAGGAAAGATGCGATTTTTAGTAATAAAGACATGAAGATGTTAGGTCATGTTTGTATTACTTAGTCAGAAACATGCATAGATCAGTGAGATCCGTGCATGCTTCTGTATGGAACCGTAAAGAAAGTGTTAAAAAAAAAAAAAATGACGTGCAGGTCCCCCCCAAAAGCATAACCAGCCTCGGGCTCTTTGAGCCGACCCTGGTTCCAAAAATACGAGGACAAAATTGACTGGGGTTACCCATATTTAAGCAACCAGCACTGGGCTCTTGGTCCGGTCCTGGTTCCAAAAATACGGGGGACAAAAGAAGTAGGGGTCCCCCATATTTTAAAACCAGCACAGGCTCCACTAGCCAGGGAGGTGATGCTGCAGCTGGGGGACACTTTTATATAAGTCCCTGCGGCCGCAGCATAACTTCCCACAACTAATCACCCCTGGCCAGGGTTCCCTGGGCGAGTGGGGACCCCTTAAATCAAGGGGTACCCCCCTCGAGGCACCCAAGGGCCAGGGGCGAAGCCCGAGGCTGTCCTCCCCCCCCCATCCCTGGACGGTGGATGGGGGGCTAATAGCCAGAAATGTGAAAAAACAAAAACAAAAGAATATTGTCTTTTGTTGTGGAACTACAAGTCCCAGCTAGACTCCCCCACTTTCTGGTACTTGGAGAACCACAAGTACCAGCATGCAGGGAAATAACGGGCCCGCTGGTACCTGTAGTTCTACAATAAAATAAATACCCATATATAAACAATACACACACACCGTGACAGTATAACTTTAACATGCATGCACACTTACACACTCACACATACTTACCTAGTGTCCCACAGAGCCCATCGGTCCCCTTGTCAACGTAGAATCCACGGGGTACCTGTTAAAAAAATGCCCAAAATACTCACCTATTATCCGGTGAAGATCAGTCCTCTTCTGTCCATGTAGCATCCATAGGGTTAAATAAAATAACAAACCGAAAACCCGATCCACGCGACTAAAGGGGTTCCAAGTTTACACATGGAACCCCTTTCCCCGAATGCCGGGACCCCTCGTGACTCCTGTCACTAGAGGACCCGGCAGCCAATCAGGGAGCACCACATCATGGCGCTGTCCTGATTGACTGTGCACTTCTGGCCTGTCAATCATGCAGCTAGAATGGAGGATCGCGGTCCTCCATTATTCTCTATGGTGGGAACTTTTCGGTCTGCAGATAACCACAAGGTTAATTGAAGCATCGCACTGGTAGTTCAAGTGCGATGAAATCGCGCCTGAACTGCCAAAGTGATTATCATGCGATAGATCGCATGGTAATCACGTGATGGGCACATCACCGCTGAGTGGGAGCGGCCTCTGGACGCTTCCAGCGGGTGCCTATCGCGCATCGCAGTGCGATATATCGCATGTGTTTTTAAAAACACATGCGATCGCACTGCGATGCGATAAATATTAAGTGCAGCACATACTATCATGAGACGCTATATTCGAGCGGCATGCCCGCGCTTCGCGTCGCATGGTACCTTAAATGTGCATACAATCCTTCGATTTCTCTCACAGAGGCGGTGGAAATCGAATGATTGTATGCCATATCTCACAAGTGTATGGGATACATAAGTGTCAAAATCGCATCCTATTACATTTGCGATTTTCAGTGTTTTCAGAGGGAAAACATCTGGATGCGATTTTGACACTTGCAATTTTTGGATTAAGTAAAAAGATACGATTTTGGGCAAAGTCACATCCTATTACATTTGCGAATTTTGGAAAATGTGCGAATTTGCGGTAAAAGTCGCACGCTTACCGAAATCGCACCCTATTACATTTAGCCTTCTGTGTTGCAATTCTACTAAACAGCGTATTACTAATTTAAAATGTGCTTTATACAGTATGTGGGAATCCTTCATAAATTATGAATTATAAAATAGCTAAAAATGTCTTCAAATTCCGTTCTGGTATTTTCAGACCAGTAGGTTCAATGAAAGATTTTGGAAGTATGAAAATAATATCAGACATAATATAATGGAAAGGGGAGGGGAGAGTCTGATTTTCTTTGCAATGTGATTTTGAACCTCCACAACTTTGTAAATGATTTTATACCACCCTTCATATCAGATTCTCTCGGACACTAAAGAACTGCAGAAGGAGATAAACAGTCTGACTGGAAAAGTCGACCGAACTTTTGTGGTGACTGATGAACTTGTATTTAAGGTACAGAGCAAATTCCCCCACCCCTCAGTTAGTCTACCCCCAGCTATATCTATCTGACGGGTTATGTCTTTATTTTACAGGACGCCAAGAAAGATGAACTAGTCAGAAAGGCCTATAAATACCTGGCTGCCTTACATGAGGTAGGAGAGAAATTATTTGTACCCTCAGTGCAGACAGCCATCTCTTATGCGTAACCAATATTCACGTGGATGCATATCCTTATCAGATGTTTTAGAATTACCATGGCAAATGACCAAGTTATTTCTTGTTAATTCAGTGATTTACCGTGGTAATTCTGTGCCATTTCCATAGGAGTTAGTAGGACCCAATTTGGTGATAACTTCATAGTGAATTTATAGGCTGCTCTCTCATGACAAAATGGCTGCCACCTCAGTCTACAGGTGAAAGGTGCACTCTGTCTACAGTGATTTATGTTACATATTTATTCTTTCTGCATGTATAATTGATAGTCTGACCATATGATCCACCCTGGCTACATTTTACATTTCTCCCTAGAACTGTAGTCAACTAATTCAAACCATAGAGGACACGGGGACCATTCTGAGAGAAATCCGTGACCTGGAGGAACAGGTACATTTTGGTCTATTTGTCAAGTCAACTGTTCTTGGGGCCTAATTCAGACCTGATCGGTGTTGTGCGTTTTCGCACAGCAGCTGATCAGGTCTGAACTGCACATGCACCGTCGCCGCAGTGTGCTGGCGCATGGCAGACAGCCAACGGCCGTCTCAGCCCTGCGATCGCCTCTGCCTGATTGACAGGCAGAGGCGGTCGCTGGGCGGGAGGGGTAGTTTGGCTGCCGTTTAGGGGGCGTGGTCCGGGCAACGCAGGCGTGTCCAGCCGTGTGGGGGGCAGGCTGCTGCAACCCTCACAGCGACGAGTAGCTCCCGGCCAGCGCGCAGGAGCTGCGCTGGTAGGGAGCTACTCTTCAAGTACAAAAGCATCGCCGCTGTGCCATCGCATTGCTGATTTGTAGATGCTTTCCTGCCGCAGAGGCAGGCACAGGATGGACAATTTTCGTGCTATTTGCTACTTTCAGGCCGTTACACATGCCCCATCTTGGCCACTGTTTGCTAACTGCTTTTAGGGGGTAATTCCAAGTTGATCGCAGCAGGATATTTTTTAGCAGTTGGGCAAAACCATGTGCACTGCAGGGGGGGCAGATCTAACATGTGCAGAGAGAGTTAGATTTGGGTGGGTTATTTTGTTTCTGTGCAGGGTAAATACTGGCTGCTTTATTTTTACACTGCAATTTAGATTGCAGATTGAACTCACCACACCCAAATCTAACTCTCTCTGCACATGTTACATCTGCTCCCCCTGCAGTGCACATGGTTTTGCCCAACTGCTAAAAAATGTCCTGCTGCGATCAACTTGGAATTACCCCCTTAGTGTCTTCAGAAACAAAGAATCCATGCTTCTTTGTTACCTGACTTAAGAGGTGTAAGTTTGGTTGAGCATTCTTGGAATGGGAGAGCATGCTGGGAGTTGTAGTTCATCAAATCACATGTTGAATCATTGGCTTTTGGAGTACCGAAGTGAGCATGCAGCCGAACTTTTTGTCTGTCTTTTGCAGATAGAGACAGAGACGGCTAAGAAGACACTCAGTAATCTGCAGAAGATTTTGGAAGATTACAAAGCCATTAAACAGGAGAACGCTCTGCTGCTAGGTCGCGTGAGGGAGACTTAGGAAAGCTGGACACCTAAATCTCCTCTCATTGAGGCCTACGTTTGAATTCATTTCCGGTCCTCTGCATAGACTGCACATTTCTCATACTACTATATTCACAGCTGTAACACAAGTGGACTTTGCTTTCCTTATTAAACAATCTTTGCACAGGTTGTGCTTCCAATGCGGTTCAGAACACAACCTGCAGAGGGCACTGCAGAGCAAGTTATCTGGCATCCAGCTGAAATGTGCAGTGCTGGAGGCAAATTGTTTTCATACCTAAGCATAGCACAGTCACTGGGGTGATCTAATCTGTTCCCGTTAATAGTTACAACACAAATTGCTTTTACACACGGAAGAAAACATAATTTTGTATCATTCATGTATGTAAATGAAATCATTTCTATAAACGGAGATTGAAGATATCTGATGTGCTATTCTTCAGCAGTGCCAGTCCTATTCTATACATTGTGGTCACTAGGCTGCTTTTCAGTCCACCTGTCCAGTGCCCCCTATAGTCTTGTGCCCAGGGCTCCTTGCCCATGGTGGTGGCATAGAAACTTTGCATAGGCAACTATTTGTTTGTCTGTTGTTCTGTTGTAGACGTCCAGTAATCCTTTATTCTTGCTCATGTATAAGGATAACTCGGTATGAACCGTTTACTAGGATAAAGTATAACATCGACTCTTAGGGGGTTATTTATTAAGCCTGGTGAAGTGATAAAGTGGAAGGTGATAACGCACCAGCCAATCAGCTTCTAACTTCCATATTACAGGCTGGGTTTAAAAAAAAGCAGTTAGGAGCTGATTGGCTGGTGTGTTATCACCTTTCACTTATCACTTCACCAGGCTTAATAGATCTGCCCCTCTATATGCTGTAGCAGTAGTTACTTGTACATGTATATACAGATGTGTCCTCACACACTTTTATTCTTTCTCAGCCATATGGTGCGAGACCCCTTTTGCAATTCTTTTGTTCACTTTTTCCTTCGTTTTTCTTTTTTTCCTCAATTTTGCATCTTCGTTCGCTTACACTGGGCTGCTTCGCACTATTTCAGGATAGGTGTACGTAGACCAATATCAGAATCAGCTTTATTGGCCAGATATACTTGCGTATACTAGGAATTTGTTTTCGGTTTACAGTGCAGCAGACACAAGGGAACAAGTAAACAAGGAAGGGGGGACATGTGCAGTCTTCAGATAAAAGAACCATAGGGAACAGAGTGATCATTATGTAGCAAGGGCCAGTGTACTCGTGCGGTCACTGGCCCTGCTACTAGCCTGCACGTCCCTCCTGACCTGGGATGGCTCGACGCCATCCCATGGGGCCGGAGGTCGCACTGGCTCCGGTCAGCACTGGGGACCGGGCCTGGTCCGGTCTTCCCCTGCCCAGCTGGTTGCGGAGTTCGTCAGCGGGCGTGGGGGCAGCGGTGAATCGCCACCGCCACTCCACGTGGGTGATGGCGGTGGGCCTGCATCCTCCGGGATGCAGACCCCGCCAATCACATCGCGCCTTTTCAAATTTGGCGCCAGCCGGGAGCCAATCACGGCTCGCGAGCTGGTGACCAATCGGGAATGGCAGCGGCGAGCCAATCCCGGCTCGCCGCGTCATAGCCCCGCCCCCCGACACTGGCTTGTGTTAGCCAGCGCTGGACACGGGAGTTCAGTTCGTCGGCCGGGAGGGAGCAGAGAAGAGCTCCTGAAGACGGCAGCAAGAAGACTGTGCCGGAAGTCCTGGAGGGCGGCGGCAGTTGTGAAAGAGCTGTTACATGCCGCCGCCCGCCGGGTGAAGACGTCAGAAGCCCTGGGCCAGCTGTGTGCAACGCAAAAGAGCTTGCACGGGCCACCGCTGCCCAGGTGAAGCCCTCCGGAAGCCCGGAGGTGGTGGGAGCCGCCCTGCCTCCGGCGAAGACAACGTGGTGGGCGTGGCCGGGCTAGGCTTGGTCCAGCCGCGACCCTTAGGAGGGGTAAGTACAGGTCGCCCCTCTCCCCCTAGACCACCAGGTATTCGGGCACTAGGCCCGCGGGGCAAAACAGGCACTAGGCCTGAGGCAACATAGGCAGGCCCACGGTCTGAGCAGCAGAGGGCGCTAGGCCCCCCCCCATTACCCCCAACAGTTAGGCAGGCTCACGGCCTGAGCAGCAGAGGGTGCTAGGCCCCCCCATTACCCCCCACAGTTAGGCAGGCCCATGGCCTGAGCAGCAGAGGGCGCTAGGCCCCCATTACCCCCCAGATAGGCAGCCATAGATAGGGGGCATCCAGAGCAAGGAAGCCCAACCAGTGCCAGATTAATGTCCACATGGGCCTGGAGCTGAAATATAGGAAAGGCCTATTGTGTACCGCTGCAGCAGATTGGATTAAGGAGAGAGGAGCAGGGGATATGTTATTCTGGTACCCACTCTCTCAGGGCCCCCCGTGCCTGCCCTCAACCACCAGCCCATTGCATTTTTTTTTTTAATGAAGAAGTTCAGCTATGGGAGAGCCCCGACCCTATGTGTTCAGTGGTTTCCTTCATATTACAGAGAGCATCAGTGACCACCATATATTACAGAGAGCACAAGTGACCACCATATATTACAGAAAGCATCAGTGACCCCTGTATACTACAGAGAGCATCAGTGACCACCAGAGCCATAACTAGACATTTTGGTGTCTGTGCCAGAAAGACCATTGGTACCACCCTCCATATTTTATAAAGGGATGTGACCTCATGGGGAGGGGGCGTGGTCACATAATCGTACCAATTTACATTACAAAGTAGCATCTGTTAGTCACATTACACCGCACAGTAGCATCCGCTAAGTCACATTACACCGCACAGTAGCATCTGTTAGTCACATTGCTCCACACATTAGCGTCTGTTATATACTCACATTACAGCGCACAGTAGCATCCATTATACACATTACACTGCACAGTAGCGTCCGTTAGTTACATTACACCGCACGTCAGCCTCCGTTAGTCATATTACTCCGCACGGCAGCATCCTTTAGTCACATTACATTGCACGGTAACATCAGTTAGTCACATTACACTGCACAGCAGCATCTGTTGGTCACATTATGCCGCATTGTAGCATCTGTAAGTCACATTACACTGCACAGCAGCGCCCGTTAGTTACATTACACCGCACAGTAGTGTCCGAGTCACATTACACCACACAGCAGCGTCCGATAGTTAGATTACACCGCACAGTAGTGTCCGAGTCACATTACACCACATGGCAGCGTCCGATAATTACATTACACCGCACGGCAGCGTCCGATAATTACATTACACCGCACAGTAGTGTCCGAATCACATTACACCGCAAGGCAGCGTCCAATAGTTACATTACACTGCACAGCAGCGTCTGATAGTTACATTACACCGCACAGCAGCATCTGATAGTTACATTACACTGCACAGTAGTGTACGAGTCACATTACACCGCAAGTCAGCGTCCGATAGTTACATTATACCGCACAGTATTGTCCGAGTTACATTACACCGCACGGCAGCATCCGATAGTTACAATACACCACACGGCAGCGTCCGATAGTTACATTACACCACACGGCAGCGTCCGATAGTTACATTACACCGCACGGCAGCGTCCAATAGTTACATTACACCGCACGGCAGCGTCCAATAGTCGCATTACACCGCACGGCAGCGTCCGATAGTCACATTACACCGCACAGCAGTGTTCGATAGTTACAGTACACCGCACAGTAGTGTCCGAGTCACATTACACTGCACGGAAGCGTCCGATAGTCACATTACACCGCACGGCAGAGTCCGATAGTTACATTACACCGCACAGAAGAATTCGATAGTTACATTACACCACACTGCAGCGTCCGATAGTTACATTACACCTCACGGCAGCGTCCGATAGTCGCATTACACTGCACGGCAGCGTCCGATAGTCACATTACACCGAACGGCAGCATCCGATAGTTACATTACACCGCTCAACACCACACGGCAGTGTCCGTTAGTTACATTACACAGCACGGCAGCATCCGATAGTTACATTACACCGCACGGCAGCGTCCGATAGTTACATTACACCGCACGGCAGCTTCCGAAAGTTACATTACACCGCACAGCAGCGCCTAATAGTCACATTACACCGCACGGCAGCGTCCGATAGTTACATTATACCGCACGGCAGCGTCCGATAGTTACATTACACCTCACGTCAGCGTCCGATAGTTACATTACACCGCATGGTAATGTCCGAATCACATTACACCGCACAGTAGTGTCCGTATACACACTGGCAGGAATTCAATTGATTATCATGCATGATAGATTAAAACAGTATGCCATTAAGGTCACAGAATATGTACACATAACTTTCAGTGTGAGAAAGTCCTGGGCATAGGGCTACACAGCATATACTCTTTTGTACCTCAAACCGCAGCTGCAGAACACATCACAGATGACCCAGGCGGGGAGCACTGCACTGCAGTGTACTGTCCAGTAGGAGGGGCTTAGAACGGCCCAGGGGTGTGGCTTCAGGCAACAGGGGTCAGGGCTCAGCAGTGGAAGAACCAGGGGGCAGAGTTTATAATGGTCCCCCAGAGACACAGCTTCGGATGGCATGTAAGAAGAACTTTGAGCAATCGTGGGCACAGCTGTGTAGGTGCACCAGGAGGCGGAGCTTATCGCGATCTGGGGGAGGATCTTATTTCGATCATGGGTATGCACTTCATTGTGCAGTGACAGCTGCTTGCAGCTTCAGAGGGGAGAGGCAGAGCCTTGGCTCTCCGTGACAGGATTCAAGTGAGGGAATGCTATTGGTGATGACAGGAGAAAAGTTTTTTTTCTCCTGTCAACACTATCTGAACTGCAGGGGCTCTGTGGGCCTATTTCCAGTGGGGGGGCCTGGAGCTGCAGCTCCATCCGCCCCATTGTTAATCCGGCCCTGAGCCCAACGCTATTGTGTGTATGTGAAGTCGGCGCTACGCCGCAGGTGGCTGAAGTCGGCCCTAGGCCGCAGGTCGCTGAATCGGCGCTACGCCGCAGATGTGGTAAGTCGGCGCTAGGCCGTGGTATCTCTTGATCCGGCGCTAGGCCGCAGGGTGTGTAAGTCGGCGCTACGCCGCAGGTGGCTGAAGTCGGCGCTAGGTCGCTGAAGTCGGCGCTAGGCCGCGGTTCGCCTAAGTTGGCGCTATGCCGCATGTGTGATGAGTTCTCAGTTTTCCCCACAGCCAGGCCCCCATGAAAGGTAGGCTGTCGGAAGTACGCGTTGGTGAGTACTACAAGGTTGAAACAGTATTACGGGGTCGTGCTATAACCTCTGTATACGTGTCTCTCCATCATAAAGCGTAAGTAGCGCCACGTTCCGTGGGCTGTGTTGTGTGTTCTCTTACAGGAGCAAGGAAGAAGGACCAGTCGTCTGGCGGAACCCGAGCATATAGCTGGTGAGCATAAAGGTGTTTCGTGTGTGTTTGTGGTGTATGTTGCTCCCCTTTGGGCGTTTTCGTTCAGGGTCGCCCCTGGTGCTTCGCACCACTACTGGGGCACCCAGTCTGAGGCCACAAGTGCCAATGATGACCCTTCACTGAGCCCAGTGTAGGCCACCACTGCGTAGTGTGTCCCCCATTCTTTTCAGGTCACCCCAGGAAGTTCTTCTCCGTGTCTGGACGTATGCCAGTATCGTCCGAGCTACCTCGACGGACTGAAGGTGGAGGACGGGAGGCGTTAGGTACGTAGGCCTGGTAAGTGAGCGCTTCGTATTCTTTCCCCAGGGCCCCACCCCCGTGCCTCTTACATTTACGTGCAGAGAAATACAGTAGAGCGACTGGGCGGTCTACCAGGGAGTCGGTTGGTCAGGAGTTCAGCAGGTGGACTGCTTGAGGAAAGAAGCTTTTGAGGATTCTGGTGGGGATGGCCCTGTATCGTCTGCCAGATGGCAGCAGGTTGAGCGTGCCGTGGCTAGGGTGAAGCGGGTCCTTAGCTATTCTAGTTGCCCGTTTTTTGGCTCTGGACAGATACAGACCATGGACAGGGGGAAGGTCCGCTCCGATGAGTCCGTAGCCTGAAGTGCCGCAGGGAATTAGGGTCTGATTCACATCTGTTATGTACATTCCTATGCACCTGCGATTTGCAAGCCTACGGACTCTCTAGTCATCGCAAGTGAAGCTGCCGCTCAGAAAACAATATGACGGCCACCGGAGCCATCGCAAAGTTCTCAGCAACTGCATACTCTTACGCAGCAATAACAAGGAACATCGGCTCCCCGAGTGAGTCTATGGTCACGTAGACTGGCCACCGCAGTAGCGACACTGGCACCATGTTTTTCTACGTACATGATGGCAGGTGACTGCAGATACACGCCCTGAAAATGCCTGTGAGGCGTCTGCGTCTATGCTGCTTGTTAACTCCTTGTTACCTGCCCCTTCCTGTCAATCACTCTGCGAGTAAACCCTCACTGCGGGCGGCATTACAGAGGTACCTTGGAGCGCGCGGTCACGGCACATGCGCAGTCTTCTGATAATCGCTCAGTTGTGTGAACATCGGCATTGCATACAGATCAGGCCTGTAGACCCACATATGTGAGGGGCCAGAATGAAAAACATTTGTTGTTTAGGCTGAACAACTGTATCGCAAGGGGGAGCAATGACCTTAAAGACGGGCAGTGCCACCAGGTCACAGTAGCGCACTTCCATATTGAGGATACCAGCATCTGCCCTTATTATGCTAACATTGTCTCACCGACGTGACCGCTGAAACGTGCGGTGCTTTAGTTGGTCCTCTGTTGTTCTTGTTATTGTTAATTTGTAATGTGACTCAATGCTCCACAGCATCGGGCAAAATCAGTATGTAATGCTGGCTAACGGGATCCCAGCGTTCATAATACCGACCCGGGATCCTGAAGTATGAAATTCCAATGGTTGAGTAGAGGCTATTTCCTCCTCCCCCTAACCCTAACCTCCCCCCCTTAGTGCCTTACCCTAAGCACCCCCCCGGAGGTGCCTAAACCTAACTGTCCCTCCCCTGCTGCCTAAACCTAACCATCCCTCCCTAGCAGCCTGACCCTAACTCCTACCCCAGGGTACCTAACCCTAACCCCCCGCATGGCGCCTAAACCTAACAATTCCCCCCCCCCGCCATATCCTTCGTGTTCTTTAACTTAACGTTCTGGCTGTACTTACGGTCGGGGTTCCGATGTCAGCCTCCTGGCCCTTTCAGAGTTCTGGAGTTGGGATTCTGGCGTCGTTATTTTGATTGCCGGAATCTCGACTGCTGGCATCTTGACTGCATCCCCATCAAGCAGTCAGGAAAACAGGACTTATTGTACATGAAACTGGGAAACCAAAGTGTCAGTGGCCACATGTGCACCAGCCTGTAATGTCACCTGTAGCGATCCTCGGAAACCCATTACTGCCTGATTATTGCTGCTGTTCTGCACCATAGTGAACACTTGGGCTACTATTGGACACTAATAAGTGGCCTAAGGAATTGATACCCATCCTTAACCCGTTGATACCAACCCTTAGCGCCCAAATGCACATAATCACATACAGAGCTAACTGCATTACTTCCCTATCAAGAAGACAAGAAGATTTTATTCTTCAGGGTCCATAGAGCTCCACAGATGAGACAATGGGGTGTAGGTGGTGGATAGGACCGGACACCAAACAGTTAAGCTTTTCCATATCCCAGGATGCTCCGGTCTTTCCCCCATGTACCCCTCCCACAGCCTAAGTTGCAAGCTGTGCTGGACTTTGTGCGCGTCTGCCTGTATTTTTAAAGCGGCAATCATTTACATGGCAAAACCAACCTGGAGACAGCCAAATGATGTTGCACTGTCTGACCCTTGCCACTTTCAGCAGAAACCACCCGAATGTATGGCACCTGTGCAGAACTCAGAGTTGTGTCAGTGCGTCATATATTATAATTGAACCCTAACTAAAATGTGTCATGATGGCTGCTTGTTCAGCCTGGGCCTTAGCCGCCCCCGGGTATGGGGCGGAGTCCATATGCAATGGTGCCCAGAAGGTATAACCCTGGTGCGCCAGTCTGACACTGAATATACCTGCAGGGCTGAAACTAGGACATATGTCACTCAAGGCAAGGCAGTCATTAAAACTACGCCACACAGTAGTGCAATCTTATTCACATTACACCGCACAGTAGTAACCCTTATTAACGTTACACTACACAGTAGTACCCCTTATTTACAATATGCCACCAGTAGTAATGCCCTTTATAACACATTATGCCACACAATAGTGCCCCTTATACACATAATGTCCAGAGTACTAGTGCTCCTTATACACATGTCCATAGTAGTAGTGCCCCTTATGCACATAATGTCCATAGTAGTAGTGCCCCTTATACACATAATGTCCACAGTAGTAGTGCCCCTTATAAGTAATATCCACAGTAGCAGTGGCCCTTATACATATAATGTCCACAGTAGTAGTGTCACTTATACACATAATGTCCACAGTATTAGTGCCCCTAAGGCTTTTGTCTTAAACAAAGATGCCAGCTGCAGCTATGCTTGTAAGCAAATTAATTTAGTATAGGTGTCAGTGCATGGTGCTACCCCGACTCCTTCCATTGCAGCCCTCTACAGGAATCCTGCTTCCCTATCAGGAAGCACTGCAGCTGCTTGCTGACTTTTGTGGAGCCTTCCCGCCAGTTGCAGTGCTAGCTGGTACACTACAGGTACAAACGCCACCAGCCCAGCCTCGATGTTCGCACTGTCCACCAGCATGCCCTGCTTTGGCTGCACTTCCTTGGGATCCAGGTGCTGCAACAATGTCTAGAGCACTTGCTCAATTGCGGCGGGTGGTGCTGGTAACCCAGGAGGAGTGAGCTTTAATAGGGGTAATCCCCCCCTAGTTGCGGCTCTGCTTTCTGTCATATACAAACAGTGGTGGCAGACAATTTCTGGTCTGAATAAATATTTTAAAGAATGCACAAAACCATGAGGCTGACTGAAATTATACACCCGTTAAAACAGAAAGGAGACGATGGGTTTATCAGTTGGTGCTGAAAAAGACATTTGACTAGATTAATTAGACTATACTCCCTTGTGACCCTTTACATTCTGCTACAGTTATCTGGATTAATGCTTCTCTCAAACCACTTTCCTATTTCTAATGGCACCAAACAAGGCTGCCACATCTGTCTTGTATGGAGCACTGGCACAGAAATCTGATGTGTTTGGTCCATAAGCTGGTGATAACCATAAAACGTCTCTAAATGCAGTTAATGTTCTATGGGGGTAATTCCAAGTTGATCGCAGCAGGAAATTTTTTTAGCAGTTGGGCAAAACCATGTGCACTGCAGGGGAGGCAGATATAACATGTGCAGAGAGAGTTAGATTTGGGTGGGTTATATTGTTTCTGTGCAGGGTAAATACTGGCTGCTTTATTTTTACACTGCAAATTAGATTGCAGATTGTACACACCACACCCAAATCTAACTCTCTCTGCACATGTTACATCTGCCTCCCCTGCAGTGCACATGGTTTTGCCCAATTGCTAACAGAATTCCTGCTGCGATCAGCTTGGAATTACCCCCTATGTTACAAATCCTCATATGTGTCTGTTCATCATCACTAGGGAATTTAAAAACTTAGGATGCTTGTAAGTTTAAAGGAAATGCCACTAAATCATATGTGCTTAGTATTGCCGCCTAACAGTGCTTGGATCTTGAGTTTGATTCCTGACCATGAATATATCTGTGTGGTCCAACCAGTCCTCTGCATGCAGAACAGTTTATAAAACGGGTGTAGTATGTTATGCCGCCGGCCCGGATCCCGACCGCCGGCAGCGGGGTGAGCGCAAATGAGGCCCTTGCGGGCTTGCTGCGCTCGCCACGCTGCGGGAACGGTGGCCACGCTGTTTATTCTCCCTCCAGGGGGTCGTGGACCCCCAAGAAGGAGAATAGTTGTCAGGATTCCGTCGCTGGTATACTGAGCGCCAGAATCCCAACAGCCAGCATACTGAATACCATCCTATAAAACTAGTATAAGTATGTACAGATGTGTCTGTGATATAGGCATGGAGGGTCTGCGTTATGTCTGCTGAAACCTGTTCAGTGATAGGGCCTGATTTATAGATGAACGCAGTTTGTACAGCAGCTGGACCTTATGCGGAATGGTTCATGCTGCAGAGGCCAGGAAATCTGCGTCCGAAGACGCAGACCCTGGCCTTGCCACTCCTAGAAAAAGGGAGGTGACACCCAGCTCCGCCCGCCCCCAAACGCTGCAACCTGTCAATCAGGCTGGGGTTCTGGGGGTATTGCATGAGGCTGTGCAGGACCCATTCTGCACAGCCACCCCACTATCAGAGATGTGCGCAAATCATCGGGTTTACACACATTTCCGAATAGTCACTCAATCTAAAATATAAGTTTGCTCAGTATGAAAAGTTACCTTCATCCAGCAGGGCTGCAGTCACGTCAGATCTGCTTGTCTTTCACTCTGCGCATGCTCCGGAGCGGAGTGTATGCAATCAGGGGCGACACCGCACCGTAAGCAACTCAGTCACATCTCTACTTGCGGCTGAAGGGTTATAAATGGGTGGTAACGTGGGGTGCTCGCACCTTGGGAAGTTTAGTCAGGACCGTCTGAGATTGTGTAGGTTATACAGAGATATGTGTATGAAACCGAGCATACTGATAGGGGTGGCACGATTGCACAGATGCGTACAACTCTGCACCTGGGTGGATATATGTGTTTGTGGTTCAGGCGTCTCTACGGACAAGTTGTGTACAACTCACCATGTTGTGTCTGCGCCCTATTCCATGCACCCTCGGCTATCAGTGTGATTTTGCATAGAACCGGTGTGATGTCAGTATTCTCCTCTCACCATAGTGATCAGCTGTCCTGGTTGCATTTCATACTAAGGAGAATGAATGTGGTAGCTGAGATGCCCAGGCACCTGTGTAGGTAGGGGTGGCATGATCTTTTGCCCCAGGGTGAAGTAGATGATACCACATTGCTCCGCTTACATGTTTACAGTCATTGGGTATTAAAAGCGGTAATAAATTGGTGATATAGAACGACTATTATACAGATGACATCTGTTTATTGTGACTCAAATGGACAGGAATTAGCACAATTTTCTAATAAAATAAAATTGCTATATTAAAATATATTCCATTTCATGCAGCATTATGTATGGTATCTTTACAGTGGCTTTAGAGTAACATTTATGAAACAATACTTTTTAAAGCAATTCCACAGAGCATTTCTTGTGGATAATACTTTTGAATACATGTAAAGTCGCTTTTACATTTCACCGAGGACAAATTTTAATTAATGAAATTTTCCTTATCTCTAAAGCTTGAATCCTGGTGTAATACAGGTCATCTCTCAAATAATGTTATAAAAATAATCTCTCAAATGATGTTACTATGTGATACTTGTAGCGAGAACAATGCTTTTCACATACGCCCCAAATTCATCAGCAGGTGCTGCAGCTTTCTATGCTGCGGGTTATTTACTAACAAAGTGTAAATGTGCAGTAACCATAGACAACGCAGTTAGCTTTGAGTAATCTAGCTTACATTAGACACTGCAAGGACTTTACTGGATGCTTCTGATTTTTGCACTTCTACTAATTGGAAACAAAGCAGTTGCTGTTTGAGAAGTGATACTGTATACTTTGTAATGGGCAAGAAAATGAATGAGCATGATCAGCAATACTAACAATCGGTGGCGGAACATGTGAGCGGTGGGCCCAGGTGCAAAAATGTAATTTGGGCCCCCATCCTCCAACCCAAGTTTACAATATGCCACATGGCAATTAGTGACAGGGTGAGGCAGAGGGTGACAGCAGATGGCAGGGGGAGGCAGACGTTGACATAGAGAGGCAGAGGGTGACAGCGTAAGGCAATGGGTGAAAGCGCAAGGCAGAGGGTGACCGGTCGAGGCAGTCAGTGACGGGGAGGCAGTGGGTGACAGGGAGAGGATGACAGCTAGAGGCAGTGAGTGACAGGGAGAGGCAGTGGGTGATGGCTATAAACACAACATCCTGCATGGTGCGGAGAACAGGGGGCATGTACCTTGGTGGGTGCAGGAACGGGATTCCCACGGTCAGAATACCTACGCCGGGATCCCGACCGCCAGTCCTGGGTGTCCACGACACCTATGGACTGGGAATAGAACCTGTGCTGAGCGCAGCGAGCCTGCAAGAAGCTTCGTTGTGCACGCCCTCCTGTGGGCATTCTGGCAGCCAGGATCCCGGCGTCGGTATTGTGACTCCCGGCATTCCGACTGCTGGGATACCGTACCCAACCTGCAGGAACACAGTGGACTCTGCTCTGTCTGTGACGGGAGCCCCCACCCCTTGTGCTTTCCTCAGTTTGGCACTCGGACAGGCAGACTCTGACAGTGCCAGTTACATAGGTTGAGTTGCCTTTAATTCTCAGACAGCAGTGACTCCGCAATAATGTACAACTGTCTTTTAATTGGAGGCAGTAAGTAGCTGTGATCCTCAGCGCTACTAGGAGCCAGGACTCACAGTGCACACACGGGTCTAGTACGTTATGCCGGCGCTTGGGATCCCGGCGCCCAGCATATGTCCATCCTGCTCTCTCCACTGCGTTCTGATGGTTGTCCAATGTTTTGTGATTTCATTCATTTTGTGTACACCACAAGGAGAAACTCTAGCAACTACTATTATAGCCTACAAGTTGCAGGCATCAGCAATTCTGACGGACGCCATAATTAGGCAGAATATATGCCGAAAAATGGAAACGATTTCTGTAACAGAGGTTCTCAAACGCGGTCCTCAAGCCACCACAATGGTCCAGGTTTTAAGTTTATCCATGCTTGGCCACGGGTTCAGTATGACATCCCGGCAGTCGGGATGCTAACAGTCGCATGACCAACAGTGGCATCCCAACAGTAAAGATCCTGACATCGGAGGAGGTAAGTATTTTTACCCTCCTTACCCCTAACCTTCTGAGCAGTGTCGGGATTCCTGCATCAGTCACATGACCGCCGGCATTGCGACCGTTGGGATGCTGAATGCATCTTCTGGCCACAGGTGACTTAATTAGTATCTCAGTCAATTTGATTTAACCGTCTGTACTGAGTCATGGATATACTTAAAACCAGGGTGGAGGTGCCTTGAGGCCCACATCTGAGAACCTATGCTGTATAGGCTTTAAAAACCCATCCCTACTTCCGTTTGGTGGACCCTGCTGTATATAGCGTTGCAGGTTGCAGATATAGAAATTGGCCTGTAATTGGAGGGATCCAGTGGATTCTTATTTCTATGTACTTGATAGAGTATGCATAATGCCCTCAATATGTAAATTACAAAAACACTGTAGAAACACAGTTCTTCATGTCACCACCTTTGTGCCTCATGAGAAACTCGGAGCTTCTAATGGTAGATGTTTTTCATCAGTGTCTGAGTTCCGGTGATGACACAGCAAAGGGTTTATTATCCCATTACACATTTATTAGTTCCACCCTCCCATCATGGCATCCCATAGCCCTGCCCTCCACCTCTGGTTGGCCCACTGCAATCACATGGCCGCTTCAGTGACAAACACTAATGGTGCACACCATTGATGGTTTTCTCTTGATGGTTTTTGTAGCCGTACTTGGAAGGAAGTGTCGGTGAACCATTCAATGCCCATCCCTACTCTGAGAAACACAAACTACTGAGACACTGGGCAGTGCAAATGTTCCATAGCCCTTATCAACCAATTGGATATTATCTTTAAGGGGTATTAAATCTCACTACATATTGCAAGACATACCTGAAAAAAAGGGGACTACCTAGGACTGGTTGTAAAAGTCACAATAGTGGGGAGCATCCTACTTTGGGGCAGCCTCTTGGGTGTGGTGCACCCTGCTGATACCAAGGCCCAGGACTATAACAACATTCCTGTGTGTCTAGACATCTCCTTCTCTAGTAACTGGTTGCTATGGGTTACTGCACAGTTTGGTGTCTGGAATCCTATTATGAAGACTGTTTGAATGATGTTACTATCCTAGAACCCATAAATAATGACGTTTATCCTCTCATGTGATCAGGAGCGGCAAGTGTTAAGATGCTGTTCATAGAATATTTGCCTAGTAAAGGAAAAGCCACATTGGCTGATTGGCGGATGTAGAACTGCACATTACTTTAGATTATCACAGTGGGTTTTGGACAGAGAGCATACTGCAGGCACACTCAGGCAGGGAGAAGGGGTACATCATGTGTAGCCAAGCGGTTAATTAGCTGTTGTATTCAGGCATAGAGGCGGACACAGGACCAGTCACATTATATTTTATTGCCAGACTGGGATTTACACCCCAACAGTTTATATAAGGAAGACCCGTGTACATGAATGGAAAGACAGGCTGCTTAACGGGAACCGCGCAATCCCCTCTTCCGCTGGAATTCCAGCTCGTCCACCATCCACACCGCCCCCCTCATGTTCTCCACTCGCACAAAGCATTTGTGGAGGCTCAGGTTGTGTCGCACGGCGTTCTGCGGGAGAGGAAAAATGACAGGAATTAGGTTAATGGGACTGAAATTCTCCACTGGCCCTGTGGTTGTTTTACAGCTCTGCTCTGGAAGATGCATTTCCAGCCACATATCACTGGCTGGTGCTCTACCAACAGAGGCCTTCTTGTCAGCCTTTAATAGTGACCTGTTTGTTAAGGATTTCAGTAAATTACCTCAGAAACTGTGCAATGCCTTTCAGATTGCCACGTGCTGTGTGGCTTCCCGTACAGGACAGTCACTGCTAATAACTTAACTCCTGCCTCACTGTAAAGCACTCCCTCTTTATCCGTGATTACCCCATCCTTACTGCTGTGATGTTCTCTGCACAAAAGTACATTGCATATATTAAAGTTATTCCACAAGGGAAGTCTCTATAGTGTGACTGCAGCCGGGGGCCAGAGGGAAATAAAAAAATATGTCTAATTTCAGGGATATCTGGTGTTTCAAAAATATTTACATCCTTACATCTGTATATCGTGCTGAGAGTTGTACTCTGCATGAGTGCAATAAGACAAATGGGGTAGCACAATTTAGAATTGTTGCCAATGCCATTAGAGCTCACTATATTCAGGTGCAAATTGTGTCATGTAAAGTAAATGAGCTCTACTGACTGAAACGGGCAGTTCCCTCTTGGAGACAGAGCAAAGTAAAGTTATAACATTAGTGATCTAAACCCTGAAACGCACAAAAATGGATGTGCCACTAATAATCCAAACAGCATCAGCAGAGTGCATTCTGGGATTCTATTAATAACTATCACGGACAACTAAAGAAAATAAAAAGAGAAGGAATTGAAATGTTTCTATAATGGATACACTATTAGTGGCCTATTTATCAAGGATCACATATTGAGGGGTCATTCAGACCCGTTCGCTCGCTGCGTTTTAACGCAGCAGAGCGAACGGGTCCCTGCTGCGCCGGTACATGCCAGACGGCCGAAAGGCCGTAGCAGGAAAGCAATCGCCTCTGCCTGATTGACAGGCAGAGGCGATCGCTGGGTGGGAGGGGGCGGAACGGTGGCGTTTGGCCGCCGTTTCGTGGATTTGGTCCGGCCAACGCAGGTGTGGCCGGACCGAACGGGGGCTAAAGCTGCGCTGGACGGGAGCTACTTGTGAAGTGCAAAGGCATTGCACTACTGCGAGGGGGCCAGACTGACATGCGGGGCGGACTAGCCCTGTGCTGGGCGTCCCCCCGCTTGTCTCGGAAGAAGATCGTAGCTGTGCTAAATTTAGCACAGCTACGATCAACTCGGAATGACCCCCATTTAATGCGATCTGGGCGGGATCTTACCGCCCAGGATCACATTGCAATATGCGATTCTATCGGGTGAATGTTTCACCAGGCACCCGCAGGGACAGGGGCTCTGGAAGGAGTCCTTCCCTGCGATGTGCTCTGCGGACGGCCGGAGGTCACACGTGACCGCGATGCACTGAGGCATTTCCGGCGGAGGGTTCCCTGGGAACCCTGCGGAACGTCTCCCCTGTGTAGCACCTCCAATACTAATACATTGGGCAGGCTGCGGACCGCAATGGAAGTCAGGCTGCAGGCGGTAATGGAGGGATTGCAGCAGGTATCAGAGATGCCTGCTGCGATCCCTCCTTCATACATTTGGGGGATACATAGTATTTGCGGCTAGCCCCTGAAAATGGGTATTTTATGGGACATAGACGCTAATACTGTTTGTTAAATGGGCCCCTTAGTGTGTATCCAGTTTAAGGAGTGCAGTTCTTTATACCTAGGCTTGCTGATTAAAACCAGGAGAAATGGATACTTGAACGTAGCCAGCCACAGAACCTGTATAAATCATAGGTGTCCCGGACTAAAGGAATACTATGGCAACCATATTTTCTAATCCTATGACACCATACTTACTGACACTTCACATCTTCTTATGTTAATGAATACATAGGGGGCTTGGTTTTCTCAACGCCACAAAAAAAAATCACTGATCTACAATACGTGTTATGTTTAACCGATTTTTTTTCTAACTGAATCCGCATCCCATTTCAGAAAGTGGGACATAGGGCCTAATTGAGGTTGGATCGTATAAGCAATCCAACCTGCAGTTTCCCAATTATTGGAAACTGCGCATATGCAGGACCCATTCTGCGCATGTGCAGAACAGGTCCTGCGATCGCATCGCAGGGATGTGAACGCCTCTGCCTTATTGACAGGCAGAGGAGTTCCAGGGGAGAGACAGGGGCAGTTTCCTTAGCCCCGTAAGGTGCCATCCGTCGGCAAGCGTGAGTAAGGCTTACACAGCTTGCTGTCTCAGATGACCATCGCGACCAATGGCAGCGACGTTTGATCACAGCCTGAGATTCCGGTCGCAGCACTGTATGCATTTGCAAAGCTGTTGCTAGGAACTTTCCAATTGCAATCCATGCTGAATTAGGCCCATGGGGGGTTATTCCGAGTTAATCGCTCGCTACGGATTTTTGCAGCGCAGCAATTATGGCAGAACGGGGCTAATCTGCACATACGTATGCACCGCAATGCGCAGGCGCGTCGTACAAGTGCAAAGAGCTTTGTGGTTTTGCATAGGTTCTAGCGACGCTTCCAGGCGCACTGGCGGACGCAAGGAGATTGACAGGAAGTGGGAGTTTCTGGGTGTCAACTGACCGTTTTCTGGGAGTGTTTGGAAAAACGCAGGCGTGGCCCGGCGTTTGCTGGGCGGGTATCTGACGTCAATACCGCACTCCTGCAAAGCGAAAATACACTCTCCCGTGGGCGGCGACTATGCGTTTGCACGACTGCTAAAAGTAGCTAGCGAGTGATCAACTCGCAATCAGGGCCATTGTCCTGTCTAAAGAGAATAGAGAAGGACTACAAAACCTTCTGTATTCCTATAACATCATTGCAAACTAATAGGCCCTACACATTGATACACCTCACTGCACGATATAAACGTTCTTGTTCATTAATGATCGAGAACTCGTTCATATTGTGCAGTGTGTAGGCACCAACGATTAACGATGCGCGGCCCCGCGCTCGTTAATCGTTGGTGCCCCATCGCTTATGCATGCAGGACAATATGGACAATCTCGTTCATATTTGCATGCACTGCTATGGAGCCGGGTGATAGGGGGGAGTGAAGAAACTTCACTCCCCCTGTCACTCCCCCCCACTCCCCTCGCCGCCGGGTTGTCCGTCGGAAGTATCTGCCGTCGGGCAGCTCAGCGGGGGATCGCCTTGTGTGTAGGGCCCATAATACATTGGGCCTAATTCAGAAATGGTTTGTGTACATCTCATTTACATATTTTCTTACAGCAGCTGCATCCAAAGACTTAGCTGCTGAACAAACTGCGTCCATCTTTGAACCCGCCTATTGTTAGTGATATTTGTTTTATTTTCAAAGGAGATGTTTTAAATCCTAATGAAAGACTTTCTAGAACATGGGGTAAAAAATGTACCGCCCTTCCATGAAAGAATGTTTAAGGACATATTCAGGTTCCTATAGATTACCTTCCAAGTGACTTTGTTGAGTCTAAAGAAAGCAAACATTTTGGTAAACCAGTGATAAATTTCATTCAACGCCAGCTGTTTCTGTGGTGACTCCAGAATTGCCTGTAAAACACCAATAAAAAATAAAATTAACAGATGTCTTAAAAATGTGTTGTCCCAGCCACTACCTACTTCTCAGATGAGACACAGAGGTCACCCACAATTCCACTGCCATATATAAACGCCAACACTTGTAAATGACGTTAATAAGAACTATTTTTAAATCAAATGATGTTTGTTTATTGAGCATCAGCAATAGATGCACAGCAGTCTTGTTCCAAGTGATACAAAGATTCTACTACATTCTTTTCCTTTTGTAAAATACAATAAAAGAAAGTAAAGTAACCAAACACAACTGACAGCATCACATAAAAGCACTGTGATTGTGATCAACAACAGGGAAAAAAACACGAGGGAATAACAGCTTTTTTAAAATAATATAGTAATGCAATAAAATGATACTGTAGCTTTGTTTTGTTTTTTTCAGATATTTTCAGTATTTTTGATTTATAACACAATTCATTTTCAGATTAAAATTCTCTCTCCATGGGGGGTATTCAATTAGGTCAGTTTTTTTGCCTAGGCGACAAAAAGGGGAAATTTTTGCTATTTTTAGGGGGAATGGGGATTCGCCCCAATTCAATAGCAGGGCCGTTTTTTCGCCTAGGCCAAAAATTCAGAAGGAATGAAAACCATGTGGATTGGTGAATCCACATGTTTTCTCACCTGCGCCAGCGAAAACATGAGCCGTTTTCACCATTTTTTTTGGCATTTTTTACCAATGCCTTTTCACAAAAAAAAAAAGGTGAAAATGTCTTAAAAAGGGTGTGAAAACGGGCCGTAATTGAATAGGCAGTAGGGAGAATTCAACAGCTCTGAGATTACTGGAGCGAATTGAATACCCCCCATATAGTAAAGCAGAAGATATACTGTATAACAGTGAGGTGCAGTGAGGTAAATAACTGGGGAGGCACTGGCTAGTCACAGAACCAGATTTACACACACATATAGGAACCTGAGGGCTCACGTAGGCATTATACAAAGGTGCAGAAGCATATACTGCTGGAAATTTGGTCAGTTTTGAACAGAGGTGTCGTAGAGGCTCATTTACCATGGATCGCTAAATTGCAAAATCACAAATCGTCCGTTTATCGTCAGTCTGCGCACATGCTGCGAACGCACTGTGTGTGCGCGAAGGCTGTGTTGTGATTGCTGTGCATTTGCAGGCTCAGTGAGATGTGATCGCAAAGTGACTTACAGAAAATGACTGTTTATGGGAGGTAACATGGCGTTTGTGGGGTGTGGTTGGGAAAACGGAGGCGTGTCATGGTCGTTCTCGGGCTGTATATCTGACAACAGCTGTGATTGCTTGCTATTATAAACATTGCGCCGGTGAGACTGGATTTGCATTATTCTGAGTAGGCATGGGTCAACTGCAACTGTCGATGGTTTCTGAGAATGCATATGCAGAGTTGCGATCGCATCGGTGGGCATCTTTTACCATTTCAGGGCGGCCCCTCACATGCGATTTTCCATGATGTATCTGTCCCATAGACCAGCATACGCCAGAGTTTTGTCTATAGAAATTATTACAATAATACAAAGAAGATATTATAATATCTTCTTTGTATTTTACATATCATTTTATAGTGAAAACTCTGGAGTATGACAGGAGAGGCTCTGCCTCACCTCACCACACGTCACTGCCTGCAGCAGACTTAGTTGTAAACCTACCAAACCAGTTATAGATACTTACCCATCGGATGAGGGAAGCGTAGGTAAGTGGTGGTCTAACATTGTTTGTCTTGTAATATTCTATGCAGTTTGTTCTGTCTGTGAAGGATTAGAAATAATTATTCCATGTATTAACTTGACCATCCTAGAATTCATGAGGGTTTACTAAAGGGATTCTAACCCATTTAATGCTTAATTGTGCTTTGCACAAGGACATTTATATACTGTACCACTAATATATCTGTATGTACCCAGGGTTGGACTGACCTACAGCAGTACAGAGGAAACCACCGGTGGGCCCCTCTGTAGACTGGACACATCCCTAAACATGGCCCTAACACTGCATTCCCCTGGAGGGTCCTTCATGCCCCAGTCTGACACTGTATGTACCTTTCTCAAGTATGTACATTTTAAACTGTTCACTGTCATACATTCAGAACTTTGTGGACCTGGCTACACCCACAGCGCCATCACAGAGCAGTCTAACCAGCGCCATCACAGATCAGTCTAACCAGCGCCATCACAGATCAGTCAAACCAGCGCCATCACAGATCAGTCAAACCAGCGCCATCACAGAACAGTCTAACCAACACCATCACAGAGCAGTCAAACCAGCACCATCACAGAGCAGTCTAACCAGCGCCATCACAGAGCAGTCTAACCAGCGCCATCACAGAGCAGTCTAACCAGCGCCATCACAGAGCAGTCTAACCAGCGCCATCACAGAGCAGTCTAACCAACCCCATCACAGATCAGTCAAACCAGCTCCATCACAGAGCAGTCAAACCAGCGCCATCACAGGGCAGTCTAACCAGTGCCATCACAGAGCAGTCTAACCAGCGCCATCACAGAGCAGTCTAACTAGCACCATCACAGAGCAGTAATCACTGGACCAGTGTTGCGGCACCATCCGGAGGTTGTTGGAGTAGTAGCGCAGGAGTCCTATAGGACGCCTGGCTCTGCTTGCTCTGAAGAAAAAGCAGTAAAAAAATAAAATAAATCATAAAAGAAAGCTTCGGGCTGCTTAAAAGCAGCTCCCCTGTCCAAAGGTGCATCCCGCTCCTGCTGGCGGGGTATAGGAGAGGAGGGACCGAGGCATCCTGGGACTTGAAATATTTAACTGTTTGGTGCCCGGTCCTCTCCAGCCACTCTCAGAAGCATATTGCACTCTGACACTGTGTGACTGCAGTCACAGTGATGGTGAATATAGCCGGGGAGCGGGGCACTTCTAGGTATCGGGAGGGGGTGAGGCACCTCCTCTTCCTCATCCGCTCCCCTTCTCATTGGTCCCGCGCAGTCTGCCGCCAAGCGCCAGCCACTACAATCAGCACCAGTCCGCAGAGTACTACAGCAAGAGCATGCATTTTGTGCGTTACCGTTGCTGCACTGCATGGTATATCCTGGCAGTCTGCATCCCAGGTTACAAAGAGCTCTGTATGGAGAGGTATCTAGACCACTGACTGCCTGTCCAGCTCTGTTGAGACTACAAGTCCCAGCACACCTTGTTAACTGGATGTGCTGGGACATGTAGTACCAACACAGCCAGAAAGGCCCTGAAAAGGTGTTTTTAGTCTGTTTTTGTAAGGTTTTTAACTGTATGTATGTGTGCATATATCCCCTCTGTGTCCTTGCCAGCACCCTCCCTGTAACCCCTCCACCCTCAATGTCCATACCCACACTAGAGATGTGCACTTGAAATTTTTCGGGTTTTGTGTTTTGGTTTTGGGTTCGGTTCCGCGGCCGTGTTTTGGGTTCGACCGCGTTTTGGCAAAACCTCACCGAATTTTTTTTGTCGGATTCGGGTGTGTTTTGGATTCGGGTGTTTTTTTCAAAAAACACTAAAAAACAGCTTAAATCATAGAATTTGGGGGTCATTTTGATCCCAAAGTATTATTAACCTCAAAAACCATAATTTCCACTCATTTTCAGTCTATTCTGAATACCTCACACCTCACAATATTATTTTTAGTCCTAAAATTTGCACCGAGGTCGCTGGATGACTAAGCTAAGCGACCCTAGTGGCCGACACAAACACCTGGCCCATCTAGGAGTGGCACTGCAGTGTCACGCAGGATGTCCCTTCCAAAAAACCCTCCCCAAACAGCACATGACGCAAAGAAAAAAAGAGGCGCAATGAGGTAGCTGTGTGAGTAAGATAAGCGACCCTAGTGGCCGACACAAACACCTGGCCCATCTAGGAGTGGCACTGCAGTGTCACGCAGGATGGCCCTTCCAAAAAACCCTCCCCAAACAGCACATGACGCAAAGAAAAAAAGAGGCGCAATGAGGTAGCTGTGTGAGTAAGATAAGCGACCCTAGTGGCCGACACAAACACCGGGCCCATCTAGGAGTGGCACTGCAGTGTCACGCAGGATGTCCCTTCCAAAAAACCCTCCCCAAACAGCACATGACGCAAAGAAAAAAAGAGGCGCAATGAGGTAGCTGTGTGAGTAAGATAAGCGACCCTAGTGGCCGACACAAACACCGGGCCCATCTAGGAGTGGCACTGCAGTGTCACGCAGGATGTCCCTTCCAAAAAACCCTCCCCAAACAGCACATGACGCAAAGAAAAAAAGAGGCGCAATGAGGTAGCTGTGTGAGTAAGATAAGCGACCCTAGTGGCCGACACAAACACCGGGCCCATCTAGGAGTGGCACTGCAGTGTCACGCAGGATGTCCCTTCCAAAAAACCCTCCCCAAACAGCACATGACGCAAAGAAAAAAAGAGGCGCAATGAGGTAGCTGTGTGAGTAAGATAAGCGACCCTAGTGGCCGACACAAACACCGGGCCCATCTAGGAGTGGCACTGCAGTGTCACGCAGGATGGCCCTTCCAAAAAACCCTCCCCAAACAGCACATGACGCAAAGAAAAAAAGAGGCGCAATGAGGTAGCTGTGTGAGTAAGATAAGCGACCCTAGTGGCCGACACAAACACCGGGCCCATCTAGGAGTGGCACTGCAGTGTCACGCAGGATGGCCCTTCCAAAAAACCCTCCCCAAACAACACATGACGCAAAGAAAAAAAGAGGCGCAATGAGGTAGCTGTGTGAGTAAGATAAGCGACCCTAGTGGCCGACACAAACACCGGGCCCATCTAGGAGTGGCACTGCAGTGTCACGCAGGATGGACCTTCCAAAAAACCCTCCCCAAACAGCACATGACGCAAAGAAAAAAAAGAGGCGCAATGAGGTAGCTGTGTGAGTAAGATAAGCGACCCTAGTGGCCGACACAAACACCGGGCCCATCTAGGAGTGGCACTGCAGTGTCACGCAGGATGGCCCTTCCAAAAAACCCTCCCCAAACAGCACATGACGCAAAGAAAAAAAGAGGCGCAATGAGGTAGCTGTGTGAGTAAGATAAGCGACCCTAGTGGCCGACACAAACACCGGGCCCATCTAGGAGTGGCACTGCAGTGTCACGCAGGATGTCCCTTCCAAAAAACCCTCCCCAAACAGCACATGACGCAAAGAAAAAAAGAGGCGCAATGAGGTAGCTGTGTGAGTAAGATAAGCGACCCTAGTGGCCGACACAAACACCGGGCCCATCTAGGAGTGGCACTGCAGTGTCACGCAGGATGGCCCTTCCAACAAATACTCCCCAAACAGCACATGACGCAAAGAAAAATTAAAGAAAAAAGAGGTGCAAGATGGAATTGTCCTTGGGCCCTCCCACCCACCCTTATGTTGTATAAACAGGACATGCACACTTTAACCAACCCATCATTTCAGTGACAGGGTCTGCCACACGACTGTGACTGAAATGACGGGTTGGTTTGGACCCCCACCTAAAAAGAAGCAATTAATCTCTCCTTGCACAAACTGGCTCTACAGAGGCAAGATGTCCACCTCATCATCATCCTCCGATATATCACCGTGTACATCCCCCTCCTCACAGATTATCAATTCGTCCCCACTGGAATCCACCATCTCAGCTCCCTGTGTACTTTGTGGAGGCAATTGCTGCTGGTCAATGTCTCCACGGAGGAATTGATTATAATTCATTTTAATGAACATCATCTTCTCCACATTTTCTGGATGTAACCTCGTACGCCGATTGCTGACAAGGTGAGCGGCGGCACTAAACACTCTTTTGGAGTACACACTTGTGGGAGGGCAACTTAGGTAGAATAAAGCCAGTTTGTGCAAGGGCCTCCAAATTGCCTCTTTTTCCTGCCAGTATAAGTACGGACTGTGTGACGTGCCTACTTGGATGCGGTCACTCATATAATCCTCCACCATTCTTTCAATGGTGAGAGAATCATATGCAGTGACAGTAGACGACATGTCCGTAATCGTTGTCAGGTCCTTCAGTCCGGACCAGATGTCAGCATCAGCAGTCGCTCCAGACTGCCCTGCATCACCGCCAGCGGGTGGGCTCGGAATTCTGAGCCTTTTCCTCGCACCCCCAGTTGCGGGAGAATGTGAAGGAGGAGATGTTGACAGGTCGCGTTCCGCTTGACTTGACAATTTTCTCACCAGCAGGTCTTTGAACCCCAGCAGACTTGTGTCTGCCGGAAAGAGAGATCCAAGGTAGGCTTTAAATCTAGGATCGAGCATGGTGGCCAAAATGTAGTGCTCTGATTTCAACAGATTGACCACCCGTGAATCCTTGTTAAGCGAATTAAGGGCTCCATCCACAAGTCCCACATGCCTAGCGGAATCGCTCTGTGTTAGCTCCTCCTTCAATGTCTCCAGCTTCTTCTGCAAAAGCCTGATGAGGGGAATGACCTGACTCAGGCTGGCAGTGTCTGAACTGACTTCACGTGTGGCAAGTTCAAAGGGCATCAGAACCTTGCACAATGTTGAAATCATTCTCCACTGCGCTTGAGACAGGTGCATTCCACCTCCTATATCGTGCTGAATTGTATAGGCTTGAATGGCCTTTTGCTGCTCCTCCAACCTCTGAAGCATATAGAGGGTTGAATTCCACCTCGTTACCACTTCTTGCTTCAGATGATGGCAGGGCAGGTTCAGTTGTTTTTGGTGGTGCTCCAGTCTTCTGTACGTGGTGCCTGTACGCCGAAAGTGTCCCGCAATTCTTCTGGCCACCGACAGCATCTCTTGCACACCCCTGTCGTTTTTAAAAAAATTCTGCACCACCAAATTCAAGGTATGTGCAAAACATGGGACGTGCTGGAATTTGCCCATATTTAATGCACACACAATATTGCTGGCGTTGTCCGATGCCACAAATCAACAGGAGAGTCCAATTGGGGTAAGCCATTCCGCGATGATCTTCCTCAGTTGCCGTAAGAGGTTTTCAGCTGTGTGCGTATTCTGGAAAGCGGTGATACAAAGCGTAGCCTGCCTAGGAAAGAGTTGGCGTTTGCGAGATGCTGCTACTGGTGCCGCCGCTGCTGTTCTTGCGGCGGGAGTCCATACATCTACCCAGTGGGCTGTCACAGTCATATAGTCCTGCCCTGCTCCACTTGTCCACATGTCCGTGGTTAAGTGGACATTGGGTACAACTGCATTTTTTAGGACACTGGTGAGTCTTTTTCTGACGTCCGTGTACATTCTCGGTATCGCCTGCCTAGAGAAGTGGAACCTAGATGGTATTTGGTAACGGGGGCACACTGCCTCAATAAATTGTCTAGTTCCCTGTGAACTAACGGCGGATACCGGACGCACGTCTAACACCAACATAGTTGTCAAGGCCTCAGTTATCCGCTTTGCAGCAGGATGACTGCTGTGATATTTCATCTTCCTCGCAAAGGACTGTTGGACAGTCAATTGCTTACTGGAAGTAGTACAAGTGGGCTTACGACTTCCCCTCTGGGATGACGATCGACTCCCAGCAGCAACAACAGCAGCGCCAGCAGCAGTAGGCATTACACTCAAGGATGCATCGGAGGAATCCCAGGCAGGAGAGGACTCGTCAGAATTGCCAGTGACATGGCCTGCAGGACTATTGGCATTCCTGGGTAAGGAGGAAATTGACACTGAGGGAGTTGGTGGGGTGGTTTGCGTGAGCTTGGTTACAAGAGGAAGGGATTTACTGGTCAGTGGACTGCTTCCGCTGTCACCCAAAGTTTTTGAACTTGTCACTGACTTATTATGAATGCGCTGCAGGTGACGTATAAGGGAGGATGTTCCGAGGTGGTTAACGTCCTTACCCCTACTTATTACAGCTTGACAAAGGCAACACACGGCTTGACACCTGTTGTCCGCATTTCTGTTGAAATACTTCCACACCGAAGAGCTGATTTTTTTGGTATTTTCACCAGGCATGTCAATGGCCATATTCCTCCCACGGACAACAGGTGTCTCCCCGGGTGCCTGACTTAAACAAACCACCTCACCATCAGAATCCTCCTGGTCAATTTCCTCCCCAGCGCCAGCAACACCCATATCCTCCTCATCCTGGTGTACTTCAACACTGACATCTTCAATCTGACTATCAGGAACTGGACTGCGGGTGTTCCTTCCAGCACTTGCAGGGGGCGTGCAAATGGTGGAAGGCGCATGCTCTTCACGTCCAGTGTTGGGAAGGTCAGGCATCGCAACCGACACAATTGGACTCTCCTTGTGGATTTGGGATTTCGAAGAACGCACAGTTCTTTGCGGTGCTTTTGCCAGCTTGAGTCTTTTAATTTTTCTAGCGAGAGGCTGAGTGCTTCCATCCTCATGTGAAGCTGAACCACTAGCCATGAACATAGGCCAGGGCCTCAGCCGTTCCTTGCCACTCCGTGTGGTAAATGGCATATTGGCAAGTTTACGCTTCTCCTCCGACAATTTTATTTTAGGTTTTGGAGTCCTTTTTTTACTGATATTTGGTGTTTTGGATTTTACATGCTCTGTACTATGACATTGGGCATCGGCCTTGGCAGACGACGTTGCTGGCATTTCATCGTCTCGGCCATGACTAGTGGCAGCAGCTTCAGCACGAGGTGGAAGTGGATCTTGATCTTTCCCTAATTTTGGAACCTCAACATTTTTGTTCTCCATATTTTAATAGGCACAACTAAAAGGCACCTCAGGTAAACAATGGAGATGGATGGATACTAGTATACTTATGGATGGACTGCCGAGTGCCGACACAGAGGTAGCTACAGCCGTGGACTACCGTACTGTGTCTGCTGCTAATATAGACTGGATGATAATGAGATGAAATCAATATATATGTATATATAATATCACTAGTACTGCAGCCGGACAGGTATATATTATATATTTATTATGTAATGACTGATGACGGACCTGCTGGACACTGTCAGCTCAGCAGCACCGCAGACTGCTACAGTAAGCTACTATAGTAGTATGTATAAAGAAGAAAGAAAAAAAAAACAACCACGGGTAGGTGGTATACAATTATGGATGGACTGCCGAGTGCCGACACAGAGGTAGCTACAGCCGTGGACTACCGTACTGTGTCTGCTGCTAATATAGACTGGATGATAATGAGATGAAATCAATATATATGTATATATAATATCACTAGTACTGCAGCCGGACAGGTATATATTATATATTTATTATGTAATGACTGATGACGGACCTGCTGGACACTGTCAGCTCAGCAGCACCGCAGACTGCTACAGTAAGCTACTATAGTAGTATGTATAAAGAAGAAAGAAAAAAAAAACAACCACGGGTAGGTGGTATACAATTATGGATGGACTGCCGAGTGCCGACACAGAGGTAGCTACAGCCGTGGACTACCGTACTGTGTCTGCTGCTAATATAGACTGGATGATAATGAGATGAAATCAATATATATGTATATATAATATCACTAGTACTGCAGCCGGACAGGTATATATTATATATTTATTATGTAATGACTGATGACGGACCTGCTGGACACTGTCAGCTCAGCAGCACCGCAGACTGCTACAGTAAGCTACTATAGTAGTATGTATAAAGAAGAAAGAAAAAAAAAACAACCACGGGTAGGTGGTATACAATTATGGATGGACTGCCGAGTGCCGACACAGAGGTAGCTACAGCCGTGGACTACCGTACTGTGTCTGCTGCTAATATAGACTGGATGATAATGAGATGAAATCAATATATATGTATATATAATATCACTAGTACTGCAGCCGGACAGGTATATATTATATATTTATTATGTAATGACTGATGACGGACCTGCTGGACACTGTCAGCTCAGCAGCACCGCAGACTGCTACAGTAAGCTACTATAGTAGTATGTATAAAGAAGAAAGAAAAAAAACAACAACCACGGGTAGGTGGTATACAATTATGGATGGACTGCCGAGTGCCGACACAGAGGTAGCTACAGCCGTGGACTAACGTACTGTGTCTGCTGCTAATATAGACTGGATGATAATGAGATGAAATCAATATATATGTATATATAATATCACTAGTACTGCAGCCGGACAGGTATATATTATATATTTATTATGTAATGACTGATGACGGACCTGCTGGACACTGTCAGCTCAGCAGCACCGCAGACTGCTACAGTAAGCTACTATAGTAGTATGTATAAAGAAGAAAGAAAAAAAAAACAACCACGGGTAGGTGGTATACAATTATGGATGGACTGCCGAGTGCCGACACAGAGGTAGCTACAGCCGTGAACTAACGTACTGTGTCTGCTGCTAATATAGACTGGATGATAATGAGATGAAATCAATATATATGTATATATAATATCACTAGTACTGCAGCCGGACAGGTATATATTATATATTTATTATGTAATGACTGATGACGGACCTGCTGGACACTGTCAGCTCAGCAGCACCGCAGACTGCTACAGTAAGCTACTATAGTAGTATGTATAAAGAAGAAAGAAAAAAACAACAACCACGGGTAGGTGGTATACAATTATGGATGGACTGCCGAGTGCCGACACAGAGGTAGCTACAGCCGTGGACTAACGTACTGTGTCTGCTGATAATATAGACTGGATGATAATGAGATGAAATCAATATATATGTATATATAATATCACTAGTACTGCAGCCGGACAGGTATATATTTATTATGTAATGACTGATGACGGACCTGCTGGACACTGTCAGCTCAGCAGCACCGCAGACTGCTACAGTAAGCTACTATAGTAGTATGTATAAAGAAGAAAGAAAAAAAACAACAACCACGGGTAGGTGGTATACAATTATGGATGGACTGCCGAGTGCCGACACAGAGGTAGCTACAGCCGTGGACTAACGTACTGTGTCTGCTGATAATATAGACTGGATGATAATGAGATGAAATCAATATATATGTATATATAATATCACTAGTACTGCAGCCGGACAGGTATATATTATATATTTATTATGTAATGACTGATGACGGACCTGCTGGACACTGTCAGCTCAGCAGCACCGCAGACTGCTACAGTAAGCTACTATAGTAGTATGTATAAAGAAGAAAGAAAAAAAAACAAAAACACGGGTAGGTGCTAGGTGGTATACAATATTATATATATTATATACAATTATATATATATATATAATATATATTAAACTCATAAACTGGTGGTGATTATTAAACTGGTGGTCAGGTCACTGGTCACACTATCAGCAACTTGCAAGTAGTACTCCTGAGTCCTAAGCAGACAATCACAATATATATTATACTGGTGGTCAGTGTGGTCACAAACAATGGCAGTGTGGCTGGCACTCTGGCAGCAAAAGTGTGCACTGTACGTTATATGTACTCCTGAGTCCTGAGTCCTGCTCTCAGACTCTAACTGCTCCCCACTGTCAGTGTCTCCCCCACAAGTCAGATAATACAGTCACACTATCTCTCTCTATCACTTCAGCAAGTACTAGTAGTAGTAGTAGTACTCCTCCTAATGCTCCCCAAATTACTACTGTGTCTCTCTCTGTCTCACTCTCTTCTCGAATCTCTATAAACGGAGAGGACGCCAGACACGTCCTCTCCCTATGAATCTCAATGCACGTGTGAAAAATGGCGGCGACGCGCGGCTCCTTATATAGAATCCGAGTCTCGCGATAGAATCCGAGCCTCGCGAGAATCCGACAGCGTGATGATGACGTTCGGGCGCGCTCGGGTTAACCGAGCAAGGCGGGAAGATCCGAGTCGCTCGGACCCGTGTAAAAAAAACTGAAGTTCGGGCGGGTTCGGATTCCGAGGAACCGAACCCGCTCATCTCTAACCCACACCCACCCTGTAATTCCCTCTCAGTGTCCCTGCCCGTACCGTCCCCGTAATTCCCCCTCAGTGTTCCTACCCGCATACTCTTGTAATCCCCCCTCAGTGTCCCTGCCCTCATCCTCCCTGTAATTCCCCCTCAGTGTCCCTGACCTCATCCGCCCTGCGACTCCCCCCCTCGATGTCCCTGCCAACACACTCCTGTAATTCCCTCTCAGTATCCCTGCCCGCACCCTCCCTGTTATTCCCCCTCAGTGTCCCTTACTTCAGCCTCCCTGTAATTCCCCCTCAGCGTCCCTGACCTCAGCCTCCCTGTGACTCCCCCCTCAGAGTACCTGCCCACACACTCTTGTAATTCCCCCTCAGTGTCCCTGTCCGCACCCTCCCTGTAATTCCCTCTCAGTGTCCCAGACCTCAGCCTATCTGTAAACCCCCCCCCCCCCCCCCCCCTCTGTTTCCATGGGTGTGGGAGGCGGGGGCGCCAGTTCCTTAGAGTCTCTGCCCAGTGCCCACACTCTCCTGTAATTCCATCTCCATGTCCCTGCCCGCACCTTCCCTGTAATTCCCCCTCAGTGTCCCTGCCCACACCCTCCCTGTTATTCCCCCTCAGTGTCCCTGACCTCGGCCTCCCTGTGACTCCCCCCTCAGAGTCCCTGCCCAGTGCCCACACTGTCCTGTAATTCCATCTCAGTGTCCCTGCCCGCACCATCCCTGTAAACCCCCCCCATCCCCATTGTCCCTACGCACACCCTCCCTGTAATTCCATCTCCGTGTTCCTGCCCATACCTTCCCTGTAATTCCCTCTAGTGTCCCTGCCTGCACCCTCCCTGTAATTCCCTCTCAGTGTCCCTGCCCGCACCCTCCCTGTAATTCCCTCTCAGTGTCCCTGCCCGCACCCTCCCTGTAATTCCCTCTCAGTGTCCCTGCCCGCACCATCCGTGTAATTTCCCCCTCAGTGTCCCTGACTTCAGCCTCCCTGTAATTCCCCCTCAGTGTCCCTGACCTCAGCCTCCCTGTGACTCCCCCCTCAGAGTCCCTGCCCAGTGCCCACACTCTCCTGTAATTCCATCTCAGTGTCCCTGCCCGCACCCTCCCTGTAATTCCATCTGCGTGTTCCTGCCCATACCTTCCCTGTAATTCCCTCTCAGTGTCCCTGCCTGCACCCTCCCTGTAATTCCCCCTCAGTGTCCCTGACCTCAGCCTCCCTGTGACTCCCCCCTCAGAGTCCCTGCCCAGTGCCCACACTCTCCTGTAATTCCATCTCAGTGTCCCTGCCCACACACTCTTGTAATTCCCCCTCAGTGTCCTGATCTCTAGACATCCCTTTACCTCTTTTCTCCTGCAATGGAGCAACGTAAATACTTCCTTAATTGGTTATTGCTCCTCATACGTAAATTGAAAACCTTCACTGGTTTCCTTTGGAAGGAACAAAAGAGGACACAGGTGCTTTTATGTAGAAAATTATTATTTAGAGCAAGTTTTTATACTACACACCAGTGACGTGCGGTGGGGTGAGGCAGGTGAGGCAGAGCCTTTTCTTGAGCCATTTAGCTCACCGCACGTCCCTGCTACACACAGTCTGATAGCTAAGATTTTCCATACTCGTACATTGTTATACGGCGGTCTTGTCAATCATGTTCACAACAATGGTTATATCTAATGCATCCTGAGTCTACTTCCCAATTACTGGCAAAACAAAGAAACAATGATCTAATTGTAGATAACAAGCGCTTGGCTCGGCTATCTCTGTTTGATAATTGGCAGTCTTTATAACCGAGATAGGTTTGCTTCTTATCCAAAAGGCTTGTGAATGCTCTTACAATTAGCATATGCTAATGCAGGTCTCACAGAGGACTAATCCATTTACAGGGAGATCCCTTCAGCTAATACTTATTTGTTAGTCACACACAGTTTATTTCGGAATAGACTGGGTAATGTTAAGTCTAGAGTCTAATGTGTTACTCATTATCATTCAGCACAGAAAACTCCATTAGCGTTTAGTCCATTCTGCAGACACCATGGTCTATTACTTTTATTGACTGATTCATATCTTTTAAAGGCACATTAAGTAAATTTTGAAAGTTTTTTTCATATATTTTATCTAAGGAAAATACAAAGAAATATATCTCAATATACATTTGTACAGAAAGACAGTTCTCTATATAAACAGAAATTACGCTAAAACATCATTATCGCTCTTGTCTATCAAGTGTGTGCTTGTCTTATATGTGTGTGCGCCTTCCATCCAATAACAGTTCCCTTCCCTCCACCAACAGTTCCCTTCCCTCTACCTACAGTTCCCTTCCCTCCACCTACAGTTCCCTTCTCTCCACCAACAGTTCCCTTCAACCTACGGTTCCCTTCTCTCCATCAACAGTTCCCTTCTCTTCACCAACAGTTACCCTCACTCTATATACAGTTTCATCCCCTCCACCTACAGTTCCCTTCTCTTCACCAATGGCTCCATTCTCTCCACCTTCTCTATACCTACAGTTCCCTTCTCTATACCTGTGAGAGGGCAGCGGGTTGGGGGGACGGGGGAAGTCACTGGCCCCCGTTTCCCCCGGTCAGCGGCGGCATTCACCTAATCGGTGAACGTCGCAGCCACCCCCGGTGTGCCACTTATTCCCCAGGTAAAGGGAGAAGTGGGCCCGCAGTGAGAGTATTTCTTGTCCCCTTTAGCCGGCAAGTTCCGGGCGGAGGCCCCGAAGAAGCGTCCTCTGAAATCAACGCTGAGCGGGCGGAGTGTGCGCGCAGACGGAGGTAAGCAGTGATTCACTTACACGGCCGCCGGCTTCATACCACTTCGGCATCCTTACATTTGGCGTAGTCGGCAGGATCCTTAGAGAAGATGGATCGGGAAGTGGACAAGCCGGAGGACGACGGTAACGAGTCCTCCGAGGAGGTGAAGGACGCGACCAAAGATCCGCCTCGGGACAGGTTACCCATCGGGGCGGCCCTCAACCACCTTGACAAGTTCGACGGGCAGAATATGCCCTTGACGGAGTGGATCGAGCAGTTGGAAACCACGATCGACCTCTACCAGATTCCGAGACGGGTACAGGTGAATTTGGCGTTGAAGGTCCTGACTGGCGACGCCCGGAAGACCGTGAGAGTACGCCCCGAGCGGCTTCGTAAAAGCCTGGCTGACGTCTTCACCATCTTGAAGGGCGTGTATGGGGAGAAGGCCACCACCACCACGCTGAAGAAGCGTGTGTTCGCGCGGGTTCAAAGGGAAGATGAGACGATTTCTCACGACCACCAGTGTCGGGAATTGGGTAACCATAGTGGCCGCAAACAACCTTCCCATTCCCGTAACAGGGGTCGTGTGGATTGAGGTGGAGGTGTATGGGCAGTCCCTTGGAAAAAAGGGGTTCGTAGTGGTGAGTGGCGAGGAGTTTCACCATGGGCCGGTGATTCTGGGGATGAACATCCTACGGAGTCTAGATCGAGTACTCGTACACGATAAGGGCCCCCAGTACTGGAAGTATCTGGGTGTGCAGAAGCCGGTGCAGCAAGCTTTCCAGAGAGTCGTCCAGCGGAACGAAGAGACCGCCTCTGTGGAAACCATGCGCCCCCTCGGCCTGATTAAGACGCGACATAACCAAAGGGTGAGGAACCCAGCGAGACAGGAGGTGGTCCTGGAAGTACCCGTCCGTGCGCAGCAGCGGCTAGAAGGAAGGGAAGTTGTGATAGAACCTTGTTGGTTCAGGCAAGTGGAGGCCGGGTTGCTGCTGGCTAGAACCGTAGCGGTCGTACGGAATGGCACCGTACCCCTACGGGTGTGCAACCTGGGAAACTCACCAATTAAGATCCCGGGCAGGACGGTGCTGGCCCATCTAGAGGCTATCCCCGAGGGTGGCATTGAACCCGGCTCTAGGGTTACCTTAAAGCCGGACGCATGCGAGCCTTGGACGTTGGCCGTCGCCCTTGAGGAAAAACAGGAACCCACCGCGGAGTGGAACGGGGACGTGATCCTGAACCAGATGGATGTATCACTGGAGGGCCTTGGTACAGCAGAGGTGGACCGGGTAAAGCAAATGTTGTGGGCACGACAGAAGTCGTTCTCCCGCAGCGAGGAAGATTTTGGTCACACGACCGAGATAGAGCATGAGATCAACACCGGTGACAGTCTGCCCGCTCGGGAGCGCTATCGGCAGATTCCCCCGAAGCTGTACCAGGAGGTCAAGACCATGATCCAACAAATGTTAGCCAACGGCGTCATCAGGGAAAGTAAGAGCCCATGGGCTGCCCCCATCGTGCTGGTAAAGAAGAAAGACGGGACAATCCGATTCTGCGTGGACTACCGGAGGTTGAACAGCTGCACCGTCCGGGACGCTTATCCGTTACCCCGCATTGAAGAGTCACTGGCGGCTTTAGGGAAGTCGCGCTTCTTCTCCACGCTGGATCTGGCCAGTGGGTACTGGCAGGTGCCCGTCGCGGAGAAGGATCAGGCGAAGACGGCATTCGTTACGCCCATGGGGCTTTTTTGATTTCTGTCGAATGCCCTTCGGGCTCTCCAATGCACCGGCCATGTTCCAGCGCCTAATGGAGCGCTGTCTCGGGGACTTGAACTTCGAAGCAATCCTCATCTATTTGGACGACATTATAGTGTTCGCCCCCACCCTGGAGGAACACTTGCATAGGTTGGAACAAGTGCTCCAGCGATTGGAACAATACGGCCTCAAATTGAAACCACGGAAGTGCCACCTCTTGAAGTCCAGCTTGGAATACCTGGGCCATGTAGTCTCGGAGGAAGGGGTGCGGCCCACCCCCGATAAAATTGCCGCAGTCCAGGAATGGAGGACCCCGGGCAATGTGACGGAGTTGAGGGCATTTCTGGGATTAGTAGGCTACTATCGGCGGTTCATTCGAGACTTTGCCAAGATTGCAGGCCCCCTGCATGGACTGTTGCGAGGTGTTGCCATAGATGTGCGGAATCGGGCAGTGGCGTGGGACCAAGCACAGGAGGTTGCCTTCACGGGGCTTAAACAAGCCCTCACCCAGGCCCCCGTGCTGGCTTATGCTGACTTTGACAAGCCATTCATATTGTACACCGACAGGAGCCACCAAGGCCTGGGGGCTGTACTCTCCCAGCTGCAGGACGGCCAGGAGCGAGTTATCGCATATGGGAGTCGGAGTCTCCGAGAGTCGGAGCGGAACCCTGACAACTACAGCTCGTTCAAGCTGGAGTTGCTGGCAGTCGTCTGGGCGGTCACCGAGAAGTTTGCAGAGTACCTGACCGCCACCGACTTCGAAGTGGTCACGGATAACAACCCCCTGTCGCACCTGCATACAGCTAAGTTGGGCGCCCTGGAGCAGCGTTGGGTAGCACGCTTGGCCAAGTTCTCCTTTAAGATCCGATACCGGCCGGGTAAGGCGAATACCAATGCAGACGCCCTGTCCCGCTACCCGGTAGGGCTACCTACGGGGCCCACGGACGAAGAGAGAGAGGGTCAGGAGATCCCTGACCTTACCAGGATGACCCCCAGCCCGACCGGGCCCAAGGCAACACGCGGGATCCTACTACAGAAGGCCTTGCCGGACTGGGCTGCAGCACAAGGGCAAGACCAGGAGGTGCGGTGTGTGCGAGGGTGGAAGGAGCGGGACCACTGGCCGTCCTCCGCGGAGAGGCTGCAGCTTAGCCCGTGGGGCAAGAGGCTGGTACGTCAGTGGGAACGATTGGCCGTACGAGGAGGGGTATTGTGCCGCCAGGCTTATCTCGAGCATGAGCTCCGGAAGGTGTGGCAGGTTGTTCTCCCCAGAGAGTTGGCCCGTGGTCTGGTGACAGAGGCCCACGAAGAAGGCGCCCATTTTGGAACAGAGAAGACCCTGCAATGGGTCCGCCGGCAGTACTTCTTCCCGGGTTTACAGACCCTGGTGGAAAGCGTGTGTCAGACATGTAGGAGGTGTGCTGTTACCAAAAGTGGCGAACAACGGGCACCAGTGCAGACCATTCGGACCACCAGACCCCTGGAGCTTCTCATGGTGGACTATGTCTTGATAGGGGAGTCGGTGCGTGGGTACCAGTATGCCATCGTGATGACCGACCATTTCACCAAATTTACAGTGGTTGTCCCTACCATGGACCAGACTGCCGACACGGCGGCTAAGGCCATTGTTGAGCATTTTATCCGAAGGTACGGCTGCCCGGAGCGCCTCCATTCGGATCAAGGTGCATGCTTCCAAGGTCGGGTGATGGAGCGGCTGTGTCGCACCTATGGCATGAATAAATCAAGGACCACCCCGTACCACCCCCAGGGGAATGGAGCCTGCGAGCGATTCAACCGGACGTTGCTACAAATGCTGAGGGTCCTGGAGGCTGACAAGAAGCGGCGCTGGCCCGACTTTGTTCCGGAGTTGGTGTGGGTATACAACAACAGAGTACACCGGACCACGGGGTTCTCGCCTTATTTTCTGCTGTTCGGCCGACCAGAGAAAGACCTACAGGACCTCGATCTGTCCCTACCGGCGGAGGAGGAAGAGTGGACGCACAGTGGGTGGATTGAGGAGCAGAAACGCCGACTGACGTTCGCCCAGGAGGTGGCAGCGGGGAACATCGGGTCCAACCTGCACCCTAGCCCCGGGAGGTCGCTAGGAGGACCATTCGCGGAGGGACAAAGAGTGTTAGTCCGAGAGAAACGTCCTGGAAACAAATTGAGCGAACGATGGGAGGTGATGCCATACATAGTGCAGCGGCGAGTGTCTCCTGACAACCCCGTTTACGAAGTAAAGGCGGAAGACGGGAGTGGGCGTGCCCGCACTTTACATAGGAACATGCTGCGTCCCTGCCTATTTGAGGACCTGCTCCCCATGGAGACAGTCCCAGGGGCTACTCCGGGATCGGAGGAGGATGATTGGTGGATTCCGCCGCCTGAAGGGGCCCCGGACCCTCCGCCATCGGGAGAGTCAGCCGAGAGTGGTGAACTGGTGACTTCTGTGCCAGAGGTTTCCGTCCCCACCTCAGCAACCCTGCCCAGGCGTTCAACTCGAACTACCCTTGGGGTGCCGTCCCCCCGCTTCGCGGACCCAAACTTCGAGTGGGCCGCAGCTCGCATCTTTGTAGGGTCTACAAAGGAAACAGGGGGGGGGGAAATGTGAGAGGGCAGCGGGTTGGGGGGACGGGGGAAGTCACTGGCCCCCGTTTCCCCCGGTCAGCGGCGGCATTCACCTAATCGGTGAACGACGCAGCCACCCCCGGTGTGCCACTTATTCCCCAGGTAAAGGGAGAAGTGGGCCCGCAGTGAGAGTATTTCTTGTCCCCTTTAGCCGGCAAGTTCCGGGCGGAGGCCCCGAAGAAGCGTCCTCTGAAATCAACGCTGAGCGGGCGGAGTGTGCGCGCAGACGGAGGTAAGCAGTGATTCACTTACACGGCCGCCGGCTTCATACCACTTCGGCATCCTTACATTCCTACAGTTTTCTTCCATCCACCTACAGTTCCCTTCCCTCCACCTACAGTTAACCTTCTCTCCACCTACAGCTCTCATTCCTCCATCTACAGTTCCCTTTCCTTCACTAACTATTCCTTTCTTACCAGCTACAGTTCACTTCTCTCCACCTACAGTTCAGTTTCAGTCACCTACAGTTCCCTTCCCTCCACCCCCAGTTTCCTTCCCTTCACCCCCAGTTTCCTTCCCTCCACCCACACAGTTCCCAACTGTAGGCAGGAGCAAAACAGTTTACTTTATTGTCACACATTTGTTTAGAGGGGAGGAGAATAGGTTGAGGTAAAAGGGACCAATGGCAGTAATATGATGTGTGTGAACAAACTCACTATCTTCCACACAAATGCCTTTATCCAGAGCTAGAACACACAAAACCCCCCCACAATACTATCACACTTATTTTGTACTGCATATAACACAATATAAAGTAAAGAAAGGCAAGTTTTCAGATCCATGGTGGTCATTCAGAGTTGTTCGCTGCTGCCGATTTTCGCAGTGCAGCGATCAAGTAAAAAAAACGGCAAAAATGCGCATGGTACGCAGCGTGCATACGCTAAGTACTTTCACACAAAACTTTGTACATTTAAACAAGCTTGAGCAACCTTTTTTCCTCGCTCGAGTGATCGTAGTGTGATTTACAGGAAGTGGGTGTTTCTGGGTGGTAACTGGCCGTTTTCAGGGAGTGTGCTTAAAAACGCAGGCGTGCCAGGTAAAAACGCAGGAGTGTCTGGAGAAACGGGGGAGTGGCTGGCGGAACGCAGGGCGTGTTTGTGACGTCAAACCAGAAACTAAACGGACTGAGATGATCGCAGTCTAGGAGTCGGTCTGGAGCTACTCAGAAACTGCAGGGAATTAATTAGTAGCAATTCTGCTAAACTTTCATTCTCACTTCTGCTAAGCTAAGATACACTCTTAGAGGGCGGCGGCCTAGCGTTTGCAATGCTGCTAAAAGCAGCTAGCGAGCGAACAACTCGGAATGAGGGCCCATATCTCTATGATGACCTCTTTGTACATGTGAATATGCCGCAGTTAGATTCATGTTTTTTTTATACTTCAATTTATTTAACTATATCATCATGCAACCTTTGATTTGGAAGCTGAATGACTGTATTCAAACTACACTTTTCCACCAAAAAACAGGACGTACTCGGGTTTACAGACACAGTTCCAACCCATGTTAGACCACGTTTACTTTACACTGCACCGTGGACCCATGATATTCCTGGGTCAGTCCCATTTAAACACTGAACATGTGTCTGCTCTGCATGTCACTCACAAAGACTCCCTTGAGGCGGACCTCTACATACACCGCCAATCAGCAGGTTTTAAGCATAACCCAGGTCGGATAACCCGGGTTGCACCATTTATATTACACCCTTACCTGGGTCTGACTCTGGTAGCTACCAGGGTTGGATTCCTTGTCACTCTTGGGGCCTCATTCAGACCCGATCGCACACTAGCTTTTTTTGCAGTGGTGCAATCGGGTCTGAACTGCGCATGCGTATGCACCACAATGCGCAGGTGCGTCGGCCACCGGCGACGGGGATCGCCGGACAGTGACAGATTTTTACGAAGAAAGCGATCACACCGGCGATCGCAAGAAGATTGACAGGAAGAGGCCATTTGTGGGTGGCAACTGACCGTTTTTAAGGAGTGTCCGGGAAAACGCAGGCGTGCCCAGCCGTTCGGAAGGAGGGTTTTTGACGACAGCATCGGTCCGGATCGTCGCAGCGGCTGAGTAAATCCTGGGCTGTGCAGAAACTGCACAAACTTTTGTTTGTGCAGTCCTCTGCACATCCGTTTACACCCCTGCACACAGATTACCCCCTCCCCCTGTAGGCGGCGACTACATGGTCGCAGCAGTGCAAAAATCGCCTGCTTGTGACCAGGTCTGAATAAGGGCCTTAAACCGGGTTATTTTTCAAAGACCCTTTTACGCTGAGCCACGACCTAGGTAGACTCGGCAGTAACCCAGGTTATTGCGGCAGTGTAAAAAGGGTAAGCATTCACATTGCACTGCCGGGTTGCACACCCAAGATTTTGTACACCGGGCCTTCATGGCCTGAAAGGTAATTTCAGGCGGCTACAATGAAGTACTATAGTGCGCTGGTAAGAGGGAGAGAGAGAGAGGCTGTTACTGTGTACGACACTGTCAATTTTAAGGCCATTTTTATAGGGAAAGCCTGCCAAATAAATCCTTGTACCTTAGTCCAAAAACTTTTCAATCCCCCCTTGTAGATGTACAGAATATGTATGCTGCTTTGCAGTTAGTTAATAATAGTACATATAGGGGGTAATTCCAAGTTGATCGCAGCAGGATTTTTGTTAGCAATTGGGCAAAACCATGGCCCTCATTCCGAGTTGTTCACTCGCAAGCTGCTTTTAGCAGATTTACTCACGCTAAGCCGCCGCCTACTGGGAGTGAATCTTAGCTTCTTAAAATTGCGAACGACGTATTTGCAATATTGAGATTACACCTCTCTTAGCAGTTTCTGAGTAGCTCCAGACTTACTCGGCATCTGCGATCAGTTCACTGCTTGTCGTTCCTGGTTTGACGTCACAAACACACCCAGCGTTCGCCCAGACACTCCTCCGTTTCTCCAGCCACTCCCGCGTTTTTCCCAGAAACGGTAGCGTTTTTTCCCACACACCCATAAAACGGCCAGTTTCCGCCCAGTAACACCCACTTCCTGTCAATCACACTACGATCACCAGAACGATGAAAAAGCCGTGAGTAAAATTCCTAACTGCATAGCAAATTTACTTGGCGCAGTCGCACTGCGGACATTGCGCATGCGCACTAAGCGGAAAATCGCTGCGATGCAAAAAAAATACAGAGCGAACAACTCGGAATGACCCCCCCATGTGCACTGCAGGGGAGGCAGATTTAACATGTGCAGAGAGAGATAGATTTGGGTGGGGTGTATTCAATCTGCAATCTAATTTGCAGTGTAAAAATAAAGCAGCCAGTATTTACCTTGCACAGAAACAATATACCCCACCCAAATCTAACTCTTTCTGCACATGTTATATCTGCCCCCCCTGCAGTGCACATGGTTTTGCCCAATTGCTATCAAAAATCCTGCTGCGATCTACTTGGAATTACCCCCGTAGTTTCAATTGCATTAGAAAATAATTACACATGATGAGGCATTCTGCAAATGTCATAACTTCATAAAATAAGTAAAAGTGCCAACAAAAAGCTGTGGTAGATAAATAAGTGGGCAGATATCAGACTATTGGTGAGTCACCTGTACATCAGCACTTGGTGTAGCAGGCCCTGGATTGGCTAATACAGGTTGAGTATCCCATATCCATATATTCCGAAATACGGAATATTCCGAAATACGGACTTTTTTGAGTGAGAGTGAGATAGTGAAATCTTTGTTTTTTGATGGCTCAGTGTACACAAACTTTGTTTAATACACAAAGTTATTAATAATATTGTATTAAATGACCTTCAGGCTGTGTATACAAGGTGTATATGAAACATAATTGAATTGTGTGAATGTAGACACACTTTGTTTAATGCACAAAGTTATAAAAAATATTGGCTAAAATTACCTTCAGGCTGTGTGTATAAGGTGTATATGAAACATAAATGCATTCTGTGCTTAGATTTAGGTCCCATCACCATGATATCTCATTATGGTATGCAATTATTCCAAAATACGGAAAAATCCGTTATCCAAAATACCACTGGTCCCAAGCGTTTTGGATAAGGGATACTCAACCTGTACCACTTTCAGACAGCAAAATCTCAAAATCCCGGGTTTTTCCCGGATTTGTGAAACCGGGAGAAACATTGGTTACAGGGCCTAATGCAGACCTGATCATAGCTACTATCAGTTACTCAGACATGCGGGGGGACGCCCAGCACAGGGCTAGTCCGCCTCACATGTCTGGCCCTACCCCCCACTCCCCCGCGCACAAGTACAAAAGCTTTTGTGCTTGACGGGTAGTTTCATACCTGCGCAGCTCCTGTGCGCTGGCAGGGAGCTACCCGTCGCTGTCTGTGTCGCAGCGGCTGTGTGTGATGTCACGCAGCTGCCGCGGCCCCCCCCCCCCCTGCACGTTCCGGGCACGCCGGTGTTGCCTGGACCGCGCCCCCAAAACCGCAGAGGCGATCGCTGAGATGGTCATCGGCTGTCTGGCATGCACCGATGCACTGCGGCGCCGGTGCATGCACAGTTCAGACCTGATCGGCTGCTGTGCGAAAACGCACAATTGCGATCAAGTCTGAATTAGGCCCACAGTTCCTAACCCCCTTTCACACAGCACATTTAACCCGGTTTATTCCTGGGTTGACCCCTTTCAGAAAGAACCCGCGTCGGCCCTGCAATACACAGTGTGTCATAAGAAATGGACTGTTTTTATGGCACACAGCAATGAGGTCATGAAAAGTGGGTGGTGACTGCTCACTGCATTGCATTAACCATGGCCGACGAGTTACTGCTGAGTAGCCCGGAGTTCCTGTTTCACACAGCAAATGAGAGCCTGATGCAGCTGCTTGCACTGTGCTTCCCCTCTAATAGCACCATGCTGCCTCTCTCCGTCTCCCATGCAGCACAGTTGTGACATCAGACGCCAGTGCCACGCCCACTCAGCCAATCAGAGAGACCCTGCTGCTCAGCCAATCGCCAATGCCCCGCCAGCTCAGCCAATAAGCATTGTCAACTGAGACCCGTCTATAAAATCCCAGGTTGGAACCTTTCAGACAGCCGGCAACCCATGTAAGAGACGGGAAAAACCTGTGTCGAAGTCCCAGGAATTCAGTCCCAGGTTGACCCTTTCAGACAGAAAGAAATCCCAGGTCGACCCATTCCGTGCCGGGAAATTACCAGGTCGTTTTCTCTGTCTGAAAGGGGTATTAGCGAGCATGTTTGCTAATAAAGGTAGAATCATTAATTCCAGGGCCGGTTCAGGGGCTTTTTGCGCCCCGGGCGGCAATAGGGGCGTGGCTTCATACAGGCGGCATGGTCAGTTACGCCCCCCTGTACAGTAGTAGCGCCGCTGAAATGATGTGTGGTGCGCGATGACGTCATTGCGCACAGCAAAGGTCCTCTCCACAAAGGGAAACTAGACGCGTAGCGTCTAGTTCCCTTCGTGGAGAGGACCTTTGCTGTGCGTTGCGCGATGACGTCATCACGCACCGCACAGTAAAGGTCCTCTCCACGAAGGGAAACTAGACGCGTAGCGTCTAGTTTCCCTTCACAGCGGGCAGTGGGGGGGCACAGCAGCAGCGGATCTTGCCCTGGTGCGGCGCCCTCCGGAAGGTGCCGGCGCCCTCCGGAAGGTGGCGCCCCGGGCAAAAGTCCTGCTTGCCCGTGGCAAGATCCACTACTGATTAATTCATTAATTGTTTAAAGACAGAAAGTGTAATAGGACTAAGTATTCTTCAGCTTCCAATCCCAGTAACGGGCAAGCCTTTATCAGCCGTTATTAGACATCACTAATAACCCTTTTCCATTGCTGCAAAAAAATGGGTTATTGCTGGGTTAACCTGGGTTGTAGCTCAGTGTGGCAAGAAACCTGAGAATCGGACCCTGGTAGCTATAAGGGTCAGACCTGGGTAATAATGCTTGCACCTAGAATTTTGTAGCCTGTTCCAGCCCGGATGTGACCCGGCTGAGACCCCTTTCAGATTGGCAACATGACCCAACATATTGCTGGGTCAGTGACGTCACTGGTCACTTGTGCAGTGTCGGCACTAGGAGATGCGGCAAATGGGTTCAAGGTCGCATCGATCCGGCTTCCCCGTTTACACTGCACTGCGACCCAGGTCCTTCTCCAGACCAACCCTGCAAGCTACCTGGGTTGAGCCGTTTCCACTGATAGAAATCCTGGGCTCAAGTGCAATAACAGTGTAAACGGCTCAACCCGGGTTATCTGACCTGGGTTATGCTTAAAACCTGCTGATTGGCTGTGCATGAAATGGTCCGCATCAAGGGAGTATCTGTGAGGGTCATAAAGGGAAGACACGGGTTCAATTTAAACCCCTTTCACACCGCAAATATATCCCAGGATATTGCCGTGCCGAACCGCAGTCTAAAAGCACCACTTTTGAATATCCCGGTCGAGTAACCCTGCATTTCAACTCGGTATAAAAGCAGTGTTATACACAGGTTGGATCCGGGTCAATGTGCACTCTAAAGTGCCAACCCGGGTTATTCAACCCTGCATTCATGTAAAAGTGCTGATTGGCTGTTCTATGTGTGCCTTGATGATGTCAGCAGCCTGAGCCCTGCTACACAGGAGAGCATTAAGACAGAGAGCAACAGAGAGCATTAACAACTAGAGCTATTAAGAATTAGGGGTGAGGTAGCTTTCTGCATACGTCCCAACTTATTAAAAGTACAAAGAGGGACCTTTGCGCGTGCCTGGAAAGGGGGAGTGGCCTATATGAAAGGGGCATGGCCTCGCAGCAGAGCCTTGATCGCGAGTCACACCCACTTGTACCATCACTGAGGTGGCATGCCCAGAGCTCTCTGAGCTGCTGGCATGCCCCCTCTCTCTCTGTCACCTGTGAATAGACGCATGCGCACAGCATCTATTCACCGCTGAGCAGCAGTGAGAGGAGCCTCCCAACTGCCCCCCCCCTCCACTGCGAGACACTGCGGCCCGCAGGTGGGAAAGCGGGACAGTCCCAAAAATCGGGACAGTTGCGAGGTAAGTTACTGGAACAGTTAAAGATGCAATTGTGTATAAAAACAGCTCTGTCCGCCATCATTCCTGCAATGCTGTGAGCTGTCCCCACCCTCTCCTTTTGTCCCCTTCTAACACCTCATCTTTGTGAGACAAAAAAAGTCCATTTAAAATGACATCCATGGTGTTTTAATTGCTGACCCGGGTTGAGTTAAAAGGAGCCAACCCTACAACAACCCGGGTTGAAAGTGTAGTGTGAAAGGGTCGGACCCGGGTTTGCAGTGTGAAAGGGGTATATTATGGGGACCAACCCAGGAATAACCTGGGTCCATGGTGCAGCATAATACCCCTTACATACTGCACAAATAACCCGGTATCGACCCGGTATATTGCCGGGTCGGCGTGCGATGTGAAAGGGGATTTGCAGAAATCGCGGGTCGCCTGACCCGGCAATTAAACCCGGGAATAAAGCAGTGTTATACCCGGGTTCAATACCGGGTCAGTGGCTGCGTAAACGGGCTCCCGGGTCGATGCGACCCAGGACCCGTTTACTAGATAGCGAGAGGAGACGTGGAGATGAGCTCATCTTCCCGCAGCCGCCGCCGGCTCCACCCCCCCCCCCCCCTTCCCGCTGCTATGGCAACCTGCCCGGCTTATTGCTGGGTCGGGAAAGCCTGCAGCAGCTGCCAATGCCGCATCCCACCCGGGAAGGACCCGTTTCCAATTCCCGGGTGGGATCCGGCATTGGCAGTGTGAAATGGGTATATTATGGGGGCCAACCCAGGAATAACCTGGGTCCATGGTGCAGTGTAATACCCCTTTCACACTGCCAATGCCGGATCCCACCCGGGAATTGGAAACGGGTCCTTCCCGGGTGGGATCCGGCATTGGCCGCTGCTGCAGGCTTCCCCGACCCAGCAATATGCCGGGCGGATTGCCATAGCAGCAGGGGGCAGAGCCGGCGGCAGGGGCGTAGGTGGAGGCAGCGCTGGGAGATGAGATCATCCGCGCCGCCTCTCCCTGCTGTAGTAAACGGGTCCCGGGACGCATGGATCCGGGAGCCCGTTTATGCAGCCACTGACCCGGTATTCAACCCGGGGCTAACACTGCTTTATTCCCAGGTTGAATTGCCAGCGATTTCGGCTATGCCCCTTTCACACCGCACGCCGACCCGTGTCGACCCGGCAATATGCTGGGTCGATACCGGGTTATTTGTGCGGTGTGAATGGGGTACTAACAGGGTCTGACCAGGGTTTTTGTTGGAAATGTGGTATAAGGTGCCTAAAAAACATATACATTTTGGAAAAAGATATACATTTAAGATATACAAATATTATTAAGGGCTGATTAAGTGCAGCAGCAGCTTCTATTGGGGGTTGCCTATCTGAGAATTTGTATGAATGCTGCTACAAATTGCTTCCCGTGTACATCCGTGCGTCCAAATGTGCAAGGGCTGTGATGCCTATCTTTAGCGCCCATACGCGCTGTAATACCGACCGGCGCTTCCTTAGACGCCACTATCAGTCGCACCATAGAAACTTGCAGCAACCCAATGTCAGGTACAGTTTCTCCGTCTGACCAGGGCCTCCTATGCCTGCAGCTGTGTGTCAGGGAAGGCAGCCGCTTGCATTGCCACGCCTGCGACACTCCCATAATACGCCCACAGAATGATCCATTTTTGCATGCACTGGTAGCCACCGCCCAGTAACGCCCATCACTTTTCTGCCACATTTCTGATACTGGGGCATATTCATCAACGCTTGGAGAGAGATATAGTGGAGAGAGATAAAGTGCCAAATAATCAGCTCCCAACTGTCACCTTACAGGCTTTGGGGCTGATTTCGCAATGTGTTTTATAATGCACAACAAGTTTAAAACCTGTTGCATATGATAAAACTAATTGATAAATCAGCCCTTATGTTTGAAAAATGACAGTTACGAGCTGATTGGTTGGTACTTTATCTCCGTAACCTTTATTTCGCTCCAAGCACTGATGCATATGCCCCATTGTCTGAATCGATCACAACAGCCCTATGTGCATACACGCTGTGAAATGCATGCGGCATGGGGGTTTTCATACAGGTGCACTTGCACAAAATTGCTCATCGACATAACTATCGTCATTGCGTTCGAATTATTTGCTACATGCGGTTCTGAATCGGTCCTTAATGCAGGCTTGCCTACCCTCCCGCATTCAGCGGGAGCCTCCCGATTTTTACATGAGCCTCCCGCTGTCCCGCATACCTTGTCAGCCCTCCCGATTTTCAAGTCTTCAAGTTCATCCCCGTAAATTCGGACTGCGCATGCGCAAGTCCGGAAATGCGGGGGGCGGGGCCAGCAGGGGAGAACAGACTGTGTCCTGTGAGAGCTCTGTGCGCTGCAGACTCTGACTGCCAGAGTCTGCAGCAGGATATGAAGACTGAGCACAGCAGTCACCTGTAGTGTACAGGGGAGCACATGACCCGGCAGCCAGGGCTCTGCATAGCGGTGGCTGGCCCCGCCCACCACACTAACAATACACTAGGCAGCGTGACACAGCCCAGCCTTCCTGCTCCTGGATGTGTCTGGCCTGTGCTCCCCACACACTCCCTGCTCTTCACAGGAGGGAGCAACAAACCAGGTGTGTATTGTGTCTGCTGGGGGTTATTGTGAGAGGGGGGGGGGGGGGTAATGTAATGTGCTGCTGTGTGTAATATGGAGGGGTAGTGTAATGTGCTACTGTGTGTAATATGGGGGGTGTTGTGTAATGTGCTACTGTGTGTAATATGGGGGGTGTTGTGTAATGTGCTACTGTGTGTGTAATATGGGGGGTGTAGTGTAATGTGCTACTGTGTGTAATATGGGGGGTGTTGTGTAATGTGCTACTGTGTGTGTAATATGGGGGGGTGTAGTGTAATGTGCTACTGTGTGTAATATGGGGGGTGTTGTGTAATGTGCTACTGTGTGTAATATGGGGGGGTGTAGCGTAATGTGCTACTGTGTGTAATATGGGGGGTGTAGTGTAATCGGCTACTGTGTGTAATATGGGGGTGTAGTGTAATGTGCTGCTGTGTGTAATATGGGGGGTGTAATGTAATGTGCTTCTGTGTATAGTATGGTGGGGGGTATAGTGTAATGTGCTAAGGTGTGTAATATGGGGGGGTGTAATGTAATGTGCTGCTGTGTGTAATATGGGGGGGTGTAATGTAATGTGCTGCTGTGTGTAATATGGGGGGGTGTAATGTAATGTGCTGCTGTGTGTAATATGGGGGGGTGTAATGTAATGTGCTGCTGTGTGTAGAATGGGGGGTGTAGTGTAATGTGCTACTGTGTGTGTAATATGGGGGGGTAGTGTAATGTGCTACTGTGTGTGTAATATGGGGGGTGTAGTGTAATGTGCTACTGTGTGTAATATGGGGGGTGTAATGTAATGTACTACTGTGTGTAATATGGGGGGACATGGAGCAGCGGGTCCCAGAGCTGCTCGCAGAGATGGGTGAGACATGGAGCTGTGGGTCTTGCTGAAGCGCTGCTGTCTATCATGGTGTGACATATATATATATATATATATATATATATCCCAAATGGGACTGGCACTCTCCTGACTGGCGTAAAGGTACCCCGGTGCCTTCTGTGGAATTTCTTCCGGATTTCTATATATATATATATATATATACACACACACACAGTCTCTCTCAGGTATAGGGGCTCTACCTGGCATAGTGTGTATAAGGGACTCTACCTGGGGTAATGTGTGTAAGAGGCTACTTGGCGTAGGCTACCTGGCGTAATGTGTGTAAGAGGCTACCTGGCGTGATGTAATGTGACAAATGTACACTACTGTGCAGGGTAATGTAATGTGAATTATGTGGTCATACCACTTTCCCATGAAACCATGCCCCTATATTATTTTGGGCGCGCCTTCGCCGCGCAGTCCCTATTTTACGTGTGGGTGGGGGGCACCATTTCTGTTTCTGGCACAGTGCACCAAAATGTCTACTTACGGCTCTGGCTGTGTATATAAGGTAATGTATTATGGTGCTATATATATATATATATATATATATATATATCACACAATCGCACACCAGTGTATATACTTTAGGTTTTCTATTTGTCCGTCTCTTCTCACCAGTGTACAGTACACACTACCTTAATATATAGTGCACCTACTATTACTCTAGTGTACCTATATTATTACTCTTTTTGTTTTTGGCTGGTTTTAGTACTATAGTTTTCATTAGGACACACCCTTGAGTGGCAATAAATCCCCTTATAGGTGGACCTAGACACGCTGCGTGTTCTGCTGCCACCTGGAATCTCCCTGAAACTAGTTTGCAAAAGTGGGAAGTATGCCTTAATGTCTCTAGAAAACAACATCCAACACCCAAGCCACTAACACCAAACCCAGCGTCAATAAAGTGTATAGTAAATAAAGACACAAACTATCATATATGTTGCTGCTGCTGCCCTCCCAGAGGTGTCTTCTCAGGGCCAGGACGGTATCGGGGAATTCTTTCGGCAGAGGGGCGGAAAGGTCGAGGCCCGGCAAAGCAGAGACTCCGGGATGATGGGACTGTTGTAGAACGAGGCTACGCTCTCTCTGCTTCTGTAATGACAATTCAGGAGTTAGTTTACCACATAACACTGACACCAGAGATTAGTACATATGAGGTGTCCACTCACTTACAGGATTATGGACTGTGCCGAGTTTTCCCGTCATCAAGCTTTGCATCTCATGCAGTCTGTATTTCTCTACGGCAAGCTATAATAAGGCAAACATGGTCAATGTCATAATTAAATATGAAGGTCTCAGCTTCCTCAGTCTCTAAACCAAGTCACAGGTACTTGTATGGAACACTGAGGGATTATTGGGGATCCCAGGGGAAGGAACTTAATCTTTCTGATAAAAAGGGAAGGTTATAGAAGGCGCACTGGCACTTCCTGTGGGGAGAAGTTCACGGGTGGATGACGCTGTCTAATCTTTCCAATTTCAATAATGCAAGAATATATGCATTTATTAAACTGAATCACAATAATAAGAATTTACTCACCGGTAATTCTATTTCTCGTAGTCCGTAGTGGATGCTGGGTACTCCGTAAGGACCATGGGTATAGACGGGCTCCGCAGGAGACTGGGCACTCTTAAAAGAAAGATTAGGTACTATATCTGGTGTGTACTGGCTCCTCCCTCTATGCCCCTCCTCCAGACCTCAGTTAGGGAAACTGTGCCCGGAAGAGCTGACATTACTAGGAAAGGATTTTGAATCCAGGGTAAGACTCATACCAGCCACACCAATCACACCGTACAACTCGTGATAACTATACCCAGTTAACAGTATGAACAATAACTGAGCCTCTCTCAACAGATGGCTCATACAATAACCCTTTAGTTAAGCAATAACTATGTACATGTATTGCAGAGAGTCCGCACTTGGGACGGGCTCCCAGCATCCACTACGGACTACGAGAAATAGAATTACCGGTGAGTAAATTCTTATTTTCTCTGACGTCCTAGTGGATGCTGGGTACTCCGTAAGGACCATGGGGATTATACCAAAGCTCCCAAACAGGCGGGAGAGTGCGGATGACTCTGCAGCACCGAATGAGCAAACTCAAGGTCCTCCTCAGCCAGGGTATCAAACTTGTAGAATTTTGCAAAAGTGTTTGAACCCGACCAAGTAGCAGCTCGGCAAGTTGTAAAGCCGAGACCCCTCGGCAGCCGCCTAAGAAGAGCCCACCTTCCTCGTGGAATGGGCTTTTACTGATTTAGGATGTGGCAGTCCAGCCGCAGAATATGCAAGCTGAATCGTGCTACAGATCCAGCGAGCAATAGTCTGCTTTGAAGCAGGAGCACCCAGCTTGTTGGGTGCATGCAGGATAAATAGCGAGTCAGTTTTTCTGACTCTAGCCGTCCTGGAAACATAAAGTTTCAGGGCCCGGACTACGTCCAGCAACTTGGAATCCTCCAAGTCCCTAGTAGCCGCAGGCACCACAATAGGTTGGTTCAAATGAAACGATGATACCACCTTAGGGAGAAATTGGGGACGAGTCCTCCATTCTGCCCTTTCCATATGGAAGATCAGATATGGGCTTTTACATGACAAAGCCGCCAATTCTGACACACGCCTAGTCCAAGCTAAGGCCAAAAGCATGACCACTTTCCACGTGAGATATTTTAGCTCCACGGTCTTAAGTGGCTCAGACCAGCGGGATTTTAGGAATCCAACACACGTTAAGATCCCAAGGTGCCACTGGAGGCACAAAAGGGGCTGAATATGCAGCACCCCTGTAACAACGTCCGAACTTCAGGCAGTGAAGCCAGTTCTTTTTGAGAGAAAAAGGGATAGGGCCGAAATCTTGGCCTTTATGGATCCTAATTTTAGGCCCATAGTCACTCCTGACTGTAGGAAGTGCAGGAATCGACCCCCCTGGAATTCCTCTGTAGGGCCTTCCCGGCCACACACCAAGCAACCTATTTTCGCCATATACAGTGAAAAAGTCTTGCTGTCACGTCTTTCCTAGCCTTTATCAGCGTAGGAATAACTGCATCCGGAATGCCCTTTTCCGCTAGGATCCGGCGTTCAACCGCCATGCCGTCCAACGCAGCCGCGTTAAGTCTTGGATCAGACAGGGTCCCTGTTGCAACATGTCCTGACTGAGAAGCAGAGGCCATGGGTCCTCTGAGAGCATTTCTTGCAGTTCCGGGTACCGAGTCCTTCTTGGCCAATCCGGAGCAAAGAATATTGTTCACACTCCTCCGTTTATTACAATTCTCAGTTCTTGGGTCTGAGAGGAAGAGGAGGGAATATATAGACCGACTGGAACACCCACGGTGTTACTAGTGCGACCACAGCTATCGCCTGAGAGTCCCTTGACCCAGCGTAAAACCTTTTTTATCTTTTTATTGAGGTGGGACGCCATGTAGTCCACCTGAGGCAGTTTTCATCAATTTGCAAAACTGCGTGAAGACTTCCTGATGAAGTCACCACTTTCCCGGGTGGAGATCGTGTCCACTCCCGGAATGAACACTGCTGACAGTGCGCTTACTTGATTCTCCGCCCAGCGAAGAATTCTGGTGGCTTCTACCCTTGCCACCCTGCTCCTTGTGCCGCCCTGGCGGTTTACATGAGCCCCTGCGGTCTGACTGGATCAAAACCGGTTGGTCGCGAAGCGGGAACTCCGCTTCTTGACTTAGGGCGTTGTATATGGCCCTTAGTTCCAGGATATTGATGTGAAGGCAAGTCTGTTGGCTTGACCACAAACCTTGGAATTTTCTTCCCTGTGTAACTGCCCCCCACCCTCGGAGGCTTGCATCCGTGGTCACCAGGACCCAGTCCTGAATGCCGAATCTGCGGCCCTCGAGAAGGTGAGCACTCCGCAGCCACCACAGGAGAGACACCCTGGCCCTGGGGGATAGGGTGATTAACCGATGCATCTGAAGATGTGATCCGGACCACTTGTCCAGTAAGTTCCATTGTCCTTGCATGGAACCAGCCGAAGGGGATGGCCTCGTATGATGCCATCATCCTTCCCAGGACTCGAGTGCAGTGATGCACTGACACCTGTTTTGGTTTTCAATGGATTCCTGACCAGTGTCATGAGCTCCTGAGCTCTCTCTATCGGGAGATAAACCCTCTTCTGGTCTGTGTCTAGGATCATGCCTAGGCGAGGCAGATGAGCTGTAGGAACCAACTGCGACTTCGGAATATATAGAATCCAGTCGTGTTGCCATTTCACTTCCAGAGAAGGTGATACGCTGTCCAGCAACTGCTCTCTTGATCTCGCTTTTATGAGGAGATCATCCAAGTATGTGATAATAGTGACACCTTGCTTCCGCAGGAGCACAATCATATCCGCCATTACCTTGGTGAAATTGGTAATGACAATCCCGTACCGCAATTCTGAGGTACGCCTGATGAGGTGGATAAATGGGGACACGAAGGTATGCATCCCTTATGTCCCGATTCATTTCAGGCTTGCAATGACCGCTCTTAGCGATTCCATCTTGAACCTGAACCTTTTCAGGTATATGTTCAGGGATTTTAATTCAATATGGGTCTAACCGAACCGTCTGGTTTCGGGATTATAACATGGTCGAATAATAACACCCTCTTGTTGAAGGAGGGGACCCTTGACCACCACCTGTTGAAGATACAATTTACGAATTGCAGTTAACACTGGCTCCCTCTCTTGGGGGGAAGCCCGCCGGGTCCTCGTGAGGGGGCATCTTCTCACAGTCCAGCCTGTATCCCTGCGATACAATTTCTATTGCCCAGGGATCTAACAGGGAGTGAACCCACTTGTGGCTGAACTTACAAAGGCGTGTCCCCACCGGGCCTAGCTCCGCCTGTGGAGCCCCAGCGACATGCGGTGGATGTTTGTAGAGGCCGGGGAGGACTTCTGTTCCTGGGGACTAGCTGTGTTGTACAGCTTCTTTCCTCTGCCCCCGGCTCTGACAAGAAAGGACGCAACTCAGACTTTCTTGTTTCTTTATTCGAAAAGCTGCATTTAATAATGTCGTGCTTTCCTAGGCTATGCAGGAATATAAGGCAAAATATCAGAATTACCAGCTATAGCTGTGGAGACCAGGCCCGAGAACCTTTCTCCACACAATCCTCAGCCTTCCATATGCCTCTTAAGTCGGCATCATCTGTCCAATGTATATTCTACAGGACACGTCAAGCAGAAATCGACATAGCTTTTGTCTCTAGGACCCAGTATACTCATGTCCCTTTGGGCATGCCTTATAATTATATATCTATCACTTAAGACAGCATCTTAAAATATTTATATGCATACTAGGGTCTCAATCTCTGCTGATAAGGTACCTGTCCACGCTGCCACAGCGCTATAAACCCATGCCGACACAATCGCCGGTCTGGGTAGTATACTAGAATGTGCACACTATCTGCAGGATCCCTGAGAATAGCTAGTGCAAACAGGACACCCAAGGGGAAGATTCTCAACACATCCTGGCCCTAGTGGGGAAAGGATACAGCCTGAGAATTCTCTTGTGGGAAGCTGCCGTCTCTTGTCTGGAGATTCCCGCTCTTTTTCCTCATGAGAGGAGGGAAATTTACCTCAGCATTCTTCCCCTTAACATGTGTACTCTCGTGTCAGGGACAGATGAGTCATCAGTGATATGCAAATCATCTTTTATTCCAATAATCATATATTGAATATCTTTTAGCCCTCTTGGCTGTAACTTTGCATTATCGTAGACGACAGTGGAGTTAAACTCCGTGTCGATACTTTGTTATTTTGGATAGTGAGCATAGAGAGACTCTGAAGGACTCTGTGACATAGGGACAGACCAGGGTAGATTTCCTTTCTGTTCCCTAACCTTTTGTGCAATAATTTTACCTCAGCACTTACACATATCCAAACAGGTGTCGGCGTTGTTGACGGAGACACCCTCCCACACACTTATCCGCTCTATCACCTCCTTAGAGGAGCCTTTTACCTGACATGTCGACACATGCGTACCGACACACCACACACACAGGGGATGCTCTATTTGAAGACAGTTCCCCCACCAGGCCCTTTGGAGAGACAGAGAGAGAGTATGCCAGCACACACCACAGCGCTATATAATACAGGGATGTACACTATACTGAGTGATTTTTCCCCTATAGCAGCTTATATACACAGTTTTGCGCCTAAATTTATGTGCCCCCCCTCTCTTTTTTACCCTTTGTGTACCAGGATACTGCAGGGGAGAGCCTGGGGAGCTTCCTTCCAGCTGAGCTGTGAAGAGAAAATGGCGTCGGTGTGCTGAGGAAGAAGGCCCGGCCCCCTCAGCGGCGGGCTTCTGTCCTTTTATGTACTTTAATGGCGGGGGTTAATGCACATATACAGTTTATCAGACTGTATTATGTGCTTTTCGCCAAGTAAGGTAATCTAATTGCTGCCCAGGGCGCCCCCCCCCCCCAGCGCCCTGCACCCATCAGTGACCGGAGTGTGTGGTGTGCTAAGGGAGCAATGGCGCACATCTGCAGTGCTGTGCGCTACCTTAATGAAGACCGGAGTCTTCAGCCGCCGATTTTCAACTTCTCTTCGTTCTTCTGGCTCTGCAAGGGGGACGGCGGCGCGGCTCCGGGACCGGACGACCGAGGACTGGGCCTGTGTTCGATCCCTCTGGAGCTAATGGTGTCCAGTAGCCTTAGAAGCCCAAGCTAGCTGCAAGCAGGTAGGTTCGCTTCTCTCCCCTCAGTCCCACGTAGCAGTGAGTCTGTTGCCAGCAGATCTCACTGAAAATAAAAAACCTAACAAATAATTTCTTTTCTAGGAAGCTCAGGAGAGCCCTTAGGGTGCATCCAGCTCTGGCCGGGCACAGATACTAACTGAGGTCTGGAGGAGGGGCATAGAGGGAGGAGCCAGTGCACACCAGATATAGTACCTAATCTTTCTTTTAAGAGTGCCCAGTCTCCTGCGGAGCCCGTCTATACCCATGGTCCTTACGGAGTACCCAGCATCCACTAGGACGTCAGAGAAAACATATTAACTCACTCATTCTGCCCCCATAGGGCACCATTCCCACAGAAGTGTATTATTGCCAGACTGCAGATGCCGAAAGATGGTGCCACACGCAGAATGGGCAGGCAGGGCCTGTGCTGGGTGCAGGGTGTGCAAGGTTGAGTGCATCCCCCTTGACTGTGAGTGCCCCATTGGCTTGTGTGCACCACACAGACTGTACTCATTACAGATATGCTACTGCATTCCCATGTAAGAGCCAAGTAATTGCTGGTACATAACCTGTATCCCAACTGTAAAATGCACCCTGGGCCAGACTGCCCATCTAGCACTTCTGCCAAATGCCCAAAAGGGCCGATGGTGTCCAGCCACGCAGAGAGAAAGAGGTGAGTTGAGCATGTCTACCTCCTGGTGCTCTCCATGGCTGCTCGATATACACAGAAACAGGGGCTTTCCGCAAGGCCAGGCCCCCATGATTTGCGGCGCGTTCCTGTGAGCCGTGACCACGTCCCAATTTCGTGCACAATGCCTGGGCTGTTAGACAGCCCAGTCCGTCCCTGAGTGCAATGGATTATGTTGCCACTATATACAGTAAATAAATAATAAATCACTCCGTTGTGCTGCAATATTTTGTACCATTGTAGGCTATATTAATGCAAAGACATAGGGGCATATGTATCAAAACTTGGAGAGAGAAAAAGTGCCGGCCAATCAGCTCCTGTCACTTTTCGATCACAAAAATGTATGGGTGTATCAGCGCTGGCTGTAAAAATCATATACATATAAATAGGACGGTTTGCTTCATAAAAAAAGAATCACAATTTCTTAAAATACATAATAAAACATGAAGGGGTGTATAATAAACGCTGTTTGTAATAAAACTCATATGTAAATACCTCCCTACATCGGATCTCTGTTGCAAATCCACTCACACATGTATATAAGAATTTCCAATGGCTTTTTGGCTAGGACAGCTTCCAATCAAATGCGGTCACTGGAGAGCAATATTGTTTACCAGATATGAATGAATGATGATCCCTTGGTGTTCCATCAGCCTTAGGAGAAGTCCATTTTGAAGCTGAAGGGATATACCGGAAGGGTGGTATTCATGTGACCGGCGGTTGGGAGACCAACGGTCACATGACCTCCACCAATATCCCGCCCCCTCACTGTCCCGATGGTCGGCATGCCGTCCAACAGGGACTATTTCCACTCGTGTGTGTCCACGACACCTATAGAGTGGGAATAGAACCCGTGGCGAACGCAGGTTGCCACCGAGCCTGCAAGGGGCTTGCTGCACTCGCCCCTCTCCGCCGGGATCCAGGCGTCGGTATGCTGACCGGCGGTCTCCTGACCACCGGTCAGCCATACTACACCCTACCGGAATAATGCTGTGATGAACAGTTCAAATGGTGGATCGATGTCCAAATGATTGCCAAATAAGATGCCAAAGGGTCCAAATGGATGCAAAATGGTGGAGTGGGATCCTGGTAGGTGAGTCAAAGGTAGGCTCAAAGTTTTTCACTGGTTAGTAAAAGTCCAGCTTTATCAGGAGCATAAATTCAGTGTGTACTAGAGTGTCTTTATAATTTATATACCCCTTTCAATAGTATAACAATTAACACCTGTGTTGGTACATCAATATAATAAGGCAAACCGTCCAACAAATTATTCTAAAAAACACATCATTGCAATCATACAGTGCCACTTTATTGGTGGGGTCTTCTGTTTTATAAAAACAAGTGTTTTAAATCAGACTTTTTTACATTAGAAGAGATTACTGTCATTCTATTGGCTGGTCACTTGACCGCATCTGGTCACGTGATCGGAACGGATTTCAATCCCATTGGTCCACTGGTTTTGGTCATTATGACGCAAGGCTCCGATCACGTGATGTCGCTCACGAACCTGCACTGTGCCCATTGGCTGCTGTATAGCACGTGTTGCGGAGGTGCATCCTGAGAGGTATAGAGACACGCCCTCCCCACATACTCTAACATCATTCACATAGTTTACCATCACATGGCTGTCAGCTTGACTCAAACAAAACAAATCAGATCTAGCTTCCATGGGGACATATACATTCAGTGAAAAGTTTCTAAATACAAAAATCATGATTATTTTTTATATGGTAAGTATATGATAGAAAAAAAGAGGGATAAAAAATATATATTTCTCTAACGTCCTAGTGGATGCTGGGAACTCCGTAAGGACCATGGGGAATAGCGGGCTCCGCAGGAGACTGGGCACTCTAAAGAAAGATTTAGTACTATTTGGTGTGCACTGGCTCCTCCCTCTATGCCCCTCCTCCAGACCTCAGTTAGAATCTGTGCCCGGACAGAGCTGGGTGCTTTTAGTGAGCTCTCCTGAGCTTGCTAATAAGAAAGTATTTTAGTTAGGTTTTTTTATTTTCAGAGAGCTTCTGCTGGCAACAGACTCTCTGCTACGTGGGACTGAGGGGAGAGAAGCAAACCTACTAACTGCGGCTAGGTTGCGCTTCTTAGGCTACTGGACACCATTAGCTCCAGAGGGATCGAACACAGGACCTGACCTTGTCGTCCGTTCCCGGAGCCGCGCCGCCGTCCCCCTCGCAGAGCCAGAAGACAGAAGCCGGCAGAAGCGGAGAAGACATCGAAATCGGCGGCAGAAGACTCCTGTCTTCACATGAGGTAGCGCACAGCACTGCAGCTGTGCGCCATTGCGCCCACACTAACCCACACACTCCGGTCACTGTAGGGTGCAGGGCGCAGGGGGGGGGGGGGGCGCCCTGGGCAGCAATTGATACCTCCTGGCGAAAACTGCATATAGACAGTGGGACACTGTTATATGTATGAGCCCCCGCCATTTATTTTACAGAAAATCGCGGGACAGAAGCCCACCGCTGAGGGGGCGGGGCCTTCGTCCTCAGCACTCACCAGCGCCATTTTCTCTCCACAGCTCCGCTGAGAGGAAGCTCCCCAGGCTCTCCCCTGCAGAATCACGGTAGAAGGGTGAAAAAGAGAGGGGGGCACATAAATTTAGGCGCATTAATCATAATACAGCAGCTACTGGGTAAACACTAAAGTACTGTGTAATCCCTGGGTTATATAGCGCTGGGGTGTGTGCTGGCATACTCTCTCTCTGTCTCTCCAAAAGGCCTTGTGGGGGTCCTGTCCTCATTTAGAGTTTCCCCTGTGTGTGTGGTGTGTCGGTACGCGTGTGTCAACATGTTTGATGAAGAGGGCTATGTGGAGGCAGAGCAAGTGCAGTTGACTGACGTGTCGCCGCCGACGGTGCCGACACCTGATTGGATGGATATGTGGAAGGTGTTAAATGATAATGTAAACTCCTTACATAAAAGGTTGGATAAAGCTGATACCTCGGGCCAGTCAGGGTCTCAACCCATGCCTGATCCTACAGCGCAGAGGCCCTCAGGGTCTCAAAAGCGCCCACTATCCAAAATGGTTGACACAGATGTCGACACGGATTCTGACTCCAGTGTCGACGACGATGATGCAAAATTGCAACCGAAAATGACAAAAGCTATACGCTACATGATTATAGCGATGAAGGATGTTTTACACATATCAGAGGTAAACCCTGTCCCTGACAAGAGGGTTTATATGTTTGGGGAGAAAAAGCAAGAGGTGACTTTTCCCCCTTCACATGAGTTAAATGAGTTATGTGAAAGAGCGTGGGATTCCCCCGATAAGAAAGTCCTGATTTCCAAAAGGTTACTTATGGCGTACCCTTTCCTGCCAGAGGACAGGGTGCGCTGGGAATCCTCCCCTAGGGTAGATAAAGCTCTCACACGCTTATCTAAGAAGGTGGCCCTGCCGTCGCAGGATACGGCCACCCTAAAGGATCCTGCAGATAGAAAGCAGGAAAGTATCCTGAAATCTGTTTATACACATTCAGGGACTCTACTGAGGCTGGCAATTGCGTCGGCGTGGATGTGTAGTGCTGTAGCAGCGTGGACAGATAATCTGTCTGAGGAAATGGATACCTTGGACAGGGATACCATTATGCTGACCCTGGGGCATATAAAAGACCCTGTCCTATATATGAGGGATACCCAGAGGGACATTTGCCTACTGGGCTCTAGAATTAATGCAATGTCAATTTCTGCCAGGAGGGTCCTGTGGACTCGGCAGTGGACAGGTGATGCCGACTCCAAAAAACACATGGAGGTGTTACCTTACAAGGGTGAGGAATTGTTTGGGGACGGTCTCTCGGACCTGGTTTCCACAGCTACTGCTGGGAAGTCAAACTTTTTGCCATATATTCCCTCACAACCTAAGAAAGCACCGTATTACCAAATGCAGTCCTTTCGCGCACAAAGAAGCAAGAAGGTCAGAGGTGCTTCCTTTCTTGCTAGAGGCAGGGGTAGAGGAAAAAGCTGCACCTTACAGCTAGTTCCCAGGAACAGAAGTCCTCCCCGGCTTCCACTAAATCCACTGCATGACGCTGGGGCTCCACGGGTGGAGCCAGGAGCGGTGGGGGCGCGTCTCCGACATTTCAGCCACCAGTGGGTTCGCTCACAGGTGGATCCCTGGGCTATACAGATTGTGTCTCAGGGATACAAGCTGGAATTCGAGGTGATGCCCCCTCAACGTTACCTAAAATCGGCCCTGCCAGCTTCCCCCATAGAAAGGGAAGTAGTGGTAGCGGCAATTCACAAGCTATTTCTCCAGCAGGTGGTGGTAAAGGTTCCCCTTCTTCAACAGGGAAAGGGATACTATTCCACAATGTTTGTGGTACCGAAACCGGACGGTTCGGTCAGACCTATATTAAATTTAAAGTCCCTGAACATTTATCTGAAAAGATTCAAGTTCAAAATGGAATCGCTCAGAGCGGTCATTGCAAGCCTGGAAGAGGGGGATTTTATGGTGTCTCTGGACATCAAGGATGCTTACTTGCATGTCCCCATTTATCCGCCTCATCAGGAGTACCTCAGATTTGTGATACAGGACTGTCATTACCAATTCCAGACGTTGCCGTTTGGGCTCTCCATGGCACCGAGAATATTTACCACGGTAATGGCAGAAATGATGGTGATCCTGAGAAAGCAAGGAGTCACAGTTATCCCATACTTGGACGATCTCCTCATAAAGGCGAGGTCAAGGGAGCAGTTGCAGATCAGCGTAGCGCACTCTCAGGAAGTGTTGCAACAGCATGGCTGGATTCTGAATATCCCAAAGTCGCAGCTGATTCCTACGACGCGTCTGCCCTTTCTGGGCATGATTCTGGACACAGACCAGAAGAAGGTGTTTTTCCCGACGGAGAAGGCTCAAGAGCTTGTGACTCTAGTCAGAGACCTCTTAAAACCGAAACAGGTGTCGGTGCATCACGGCACGCGAGTCCTGGGAAAGATGGTGGCATCGTACGAAGCCATTCCCTTCGGCAGGTTCCATGCGAGGATCTTTCAATGGAATCTGTTGGACAAATGGTCCGGATCGCATCTTCAGATGCAGCGGCTGATCACCCTGTCCCCCAGGGCCAGGGTGTCTCTTCTGTGGTGGCTACAGAGTGCTCACCTTCTCGAGGGCCGCAGGTTCGGCATACAGGACTGGGTCCTGGTGACCACGGATGCGAGCCTCCGAGGGTGGGGGGCAGTCACTCAGGGAAGAAACTTCCAAGGGTTGTGGTCAAGTCAGGAGGCTTGTCTGCACATAAATATCCTGGAACTAAGGGCCATATTCAACGCCCTGAGTCAAGCGGAGCCCCTGCTTCGCAACCGACCGATGCTGATTTAGTCAGACAACATCACCGCGGTGGCTCATGTAAACCGCCAGGGCGGCACAAGAAGCAGAGTCGCGATGGCGGAAGCCACCAGGATTCTTCGGTGGGCGGAGAATCACGTGTAAGCACTGTCAGCAGTGTTCATTCCGGGGGTGGACAACTGGGAAGCAGACTTCCTCAGCAGCACGACCTTCACCCGAGAGAGTGGGAACTTTATCACGAAGTCTTCATTCAGATTACAAATCGATGGGAACTGCCACAGGTAGACATGATGGCGTCCCGTCTCAACAAAAAGCTACAACGGTATTGCGCCAGGTCAAGAGACCCTCAGGCGATAGCTGTGGACGCCCTGGTAACACCGTGGGTGTTCCAGTCGGTCTATGTGTTTCCTCCTCTTCCTCTCATACCCAAGGTGCTGAGAATCGTAAGAAGAAGAGGAGTGAGAACTATACTCATTGTTTTGGATTGGCCAAGAAGGCCTTGGTACCCGGAACTGCAAGAAATGCTCACAGAGGACCCATGGCCTCTGCCTCTCAGACAGGACCTGTTGCAACAGGGGCCCTGCCTGTTCCAAGACTTACCGCGGCTGTGTTTGACGGCATGGCGGTTGAACGCCGGATCCTAGTGGAAAAAGGCATTCCGGAGGAAGTTATTCCTACGCTGATAAAGGCTAGAAAGGACGTGACAGCAAAGCATTATCACCGCATATGGCGAAAATATGTTGCTTGGTGTGAGGCCAGGAAGGCCCCTACAGAGGAATTCCAACTGGGCAGATTTCTGCACTTTCTACAGTCTGGAGTGACTATGGGCTTGAAGTTGGGATCCATAAAGGTCCAGATTTCGGCCCTATCCATTTTCTTTCAAAAGGAACTGGCGTCTCTTCCTGAAGTTCAGACGTTTGTTAAGGGAGTGCTGCATATTCAGCCCCCTTTTGTGCCACCAGTGGCACCTTGGGATCTCAACGTGGTGTTGGGTTTCCTAAAATCCCACTGGTTTGAACCACTTAAGACCGTGGAGCTAAAGTATCTCACGTGGAAGGTGGTCATGCTATTGGCCTTACCTTCGGCGTGTGTCAGAATTGGCGGCTTTGTCATGTAAAAGCCCCTATCTGGTTTTTCATATGGACAGGGCAGAATTGCGGACTCGTCCCAAATTTCTGCCAAAGGTGGTGTCATCTTTTCATTTGAACCAACCTATTGTGGTGCCTGCGGCTACTCGTGACTTGGAGGATTCCAGGTTACTAGATGTAGTCAGGGCTTTGAAGATTTATGTAGCCAGAACGGCTGGAGTCAGGAAAACTGACTCGCTGTTTATCCTATATGCCCCCAACAAGTTGGGGGCTCCTGCTTCAAAGCAACCCGTTGACCGCTGGATCTGTAACACGATTCAGCAGGCTCATTCTGCGGCTGGATTGCCGCATCCAAAATCAGTGAAAGCCCATTCCACAAGGAAGGTGGGCTCTTCTTGGGCGGCTGCCCGAGGGGTCTCGACTTTACAGCTTTGCCGAGCTGCTACTTGGTCGGGTTCAAACACATTTGCAAAATTCTACAAGTTTGATACCCTGGCTGAGGAGGACCTTGAGTTTGCCCATTCGGTGCTGCAGAGTCATCCGCACTCTCCCGTCCGTTTGGGAGCTTTGGTATAATCCCCATGGTCCTTACGGAGTTCCCAGCATCCACTAGGACGTTAGAGAAAATAAGATTTTACTCACCGGTAAATCTATTTCTCATAGCCTGTAGTGCATGCTGGGCGCCCGTCCTTAGTGCGGACTTTCTGCAATACGTGTACATAGTTATTGCTTAATAATGGGTTATGTTATGTTGGCATCCATTGTTGATGCCCTGTTGTTGTTCATACTGTTAACTGGATAAGTGTATCACAAGTTATACGGTGTGATTGGTGTGGCTGGTATGAGTCTTACCCGGGATTCCAAAATCCTTTCCTGATAATGTCTGCTCTTCCGGGCACAGTTTCCTTAACTGAGGTCTGGAGGAGGGGCATAGAGGGAGGAGCCAGTGCACACCAGATAGTACTAAATCTTTCTTTAGAGTGCCCAGTCTCCTGCGGAGCCCGCTATTCCCCATGGTCCTTACGGAGTTCCCAGCATCCACTACGGACTATGAGAAATAGATTTACCGGTGAGTAAAATCTTATTTTTTATCTTTTTCAATAAATATTATAATGAACAAGAGAAAAAATATATATATGTGGATAAATGGACATAAAGAACATTGCATATTCAGGACGGACATGAACAGAAACAGATATATATGATTACCCTGGAAGCAGTTATATTCGGCCAGGTTCATAATTATTATGCTTCTAATATATTATTGTTATACTTCTGATATACAGATAAGAATAAGTTTGTTTCAGAGCCGGCCTTAGCTATAGGCAGGCTAGGCATTTGCCTAGGGCATTCAAGCATGTCTAGGGGCATCCAAGCATGTCCCTGCAGTATCTCATGCTGAGAGGGACAGTCCGCAAACTAACTGTTACTTTCCAAATGTATTCAATCAGTACTTGTATACACTGCTGTTTACATTTGTTAAAAAAAATGCACACTGTGCCTTAAACTTCCTCCGACATGCTTGAATGCCCCTGACTTGTGAGACCTCAGAGAGACAGCAGAAGCCCAGTAAATGCAATTCCTGGACCTGTGACATTTTTACTGACTATATAAGGTTATTACTGGATGGCTTCTTATGATAACACATGTGTATTTTGGAAGACTGCTTCACAGAAACCTGACATCACCTATAATGCTTGTGCACATGGGGGAGCGGGACCCTGCCATCCTGTGTGTGTCCCTTATCCCTGTGCAAACCCCAGGTATCTGCAGGGACATAACATGGGCAGTGTTCTCCCCACACTTTATTTCCTAGTCAGTCCATACCGTAAAATTCCCCTGCCATCTAGCACTGTAACGTGGTCAGTAAGTTGCGTTGTGCTATTTCTATATGAAACATCAGACTGGAGGGCAGAGCATTTAGCTCCCACAGTATAAAGTAAAGGGCATGCAGTAACAGACACCAGCAAACACACTGAATAGTGAAGAGAATGGACAGTTTCTACATGTTTGATACTGATCTTTTTGTATAACCAGCAAGTGTGGCAGTATCTGTGGCAGTATATGTGTATTATGGGCATTACTAATGTGGGGCATATGTGTAAGGTGCATTACTGACTGTGTGGCATTATGTGTATTATGGGCATTACTAATGTGGGGCATATGTGTAAGGTGCATTACTGTGTGGCATTATGTGTATTATGGGCATTACTAATGTGGGGCATATGTGTAAGGTTCCTTTACTGTGTGGAATTATATGTATTATGGTCATTACTGTGTGGCATTGTGCAGAGTTGACCTGGCCCACAGGGTAACCCCCCCGGTGGGCCCCACTACCTGAGCTTTGCAGGTACAGAAGCAGAACTAGCGGCGGAGATAGGGGACACCAGACAAAATTTTGGCTAGGGCATCAAATTGGCTAGGGCCGGCTCTGGTTTGTTTGTAAGGTAAATGTAATTATAAAGACGAGAGAGGAAAAAATGAATGAGAAAGGAATTGACTTATAACAATGGATATACTGTCAAACAGAAGATTGTTTATAGTGAACAATGTATTTGGAAAACAATTACATTCATATAAGTACATGAAATGTACAGCTCCAAAATGGACTTCTCCTAAGGCTGATGGAACAGGGTGTGGTTCATCAAATCGACAGTGTCTAGGTCGACAATGTTTAGGTCGACCACTATAGGTCGACAGTCACTAGGTCGACATGGATGGAAGGTCGACAGGGTTTCTAGGTCGACATGTGCTAGGTCAACAGGTCTAAAGGTCGACATGAGGATTTTTTTTTTTTTTTTGTCGTTTTCTTCGTAGAGTGACCGGGATCCCAAATTAGTGCACCGCGTCCCCTCGCATGGCTCGCTTCGCTCGCCATGCTTCGGGCATGGTGCCTTCGCTCCGCTACCGATTCGCTCGGCACACTTTACCGTTCCAATCGTAGTCCACGTGGATCGTTAAGTATGAAAAAAGAAAAAAAAATGTGAAAAACTCATGTCGACCTTTAGACCTGTCGACCTAGCACATGTCGACCTAGAAACCCTGTCGACCTTCCATCCATGTCGACCTAGTGACTGTCGACCTATAGTGGTCGACCTAAACATTGTCGACCTAGACACTGTCGATCTTCAGACCGGATCCCGATGGAACACCAAGGGATGCCATTCATATCTAGTAAACAATATTGCTCTCCAGTGACCGCATTTGATTGGAAGCTGTCCTAGCCAAAAAGCCATTGGAAATTCCTATATACATGTGTGAGTGGACTTGCAACAGAGATCCGATGTAGGGAGGTATTCACATATGAGTTTTATTACAAACAGCGTTTATTATACACCTCCAGTAGCGGATCTTGCTACGGGCAAGCAGGATTTTTGCCTGGGGAGCCGCTGCTGTCTGGAGGGTGCCGCCGCCACGGCAAGATCCGCTGCTGGTGCCGCCCGGTGCTGTGTAAATGCGGTGCTGTGCACGATGAAGTCATCATGCACCGCACTGCATTGTGGGAGCGGCACATAGACGCTAGAGGTCATAATTGACCTCTAGTGTCTATGCGGTGCTCTGGGAGAGACGTCTCCCATAGATCCGAGGAGCGGCGGCGGCGGCTGGAGACCGAGGGCAGCAGCGGTCGGGAAGCAGGAGCGGGGATTATGAATATTATTATTTCTTTTTTTTGTAAGCGGCGCAACTAGGGGGCACAACTCTACAGGGGGCAATACTACTGGGGGCACAACTCTACAGGGGGCACAACTCTACAGGGGGCAAAGTACTGGGGGGCAATACTACTGTGGGCACAGCTACAGGGGGCACAGTACTGGGGGCACAACTATAGGGGGCATAACTGACCATGCCCCTTCTCCATGAAGCCACGCCCCTATATCTTCGCACTGGGCGCCACAAGGTCTAGATCTGGCCCTGTACACCCCTTCATGTTTTATTATGTATTTTAAGAAATAAATTGAGATTATTTTTTATGAAGCAAACCATCCTATTTATATGTACAGGGCCGTAACTGGGGGGGGGGGGGGGGGATTCCAAGGGGGCATGGATTTGAGGGGGTGCCGAGGAGTTACAGAGGAGCATGGTTTTTTGTTTTGTTTTTTACCGCCAGTGCTGTGCTGCTCCAATGAGACAGCAGACAGCTCCCGGGGTAACGCGGGGTCTGCCCATAACTGGCTCCATCGATGTGCGGGTGAATTCCAGTACCTGGGATCTCTCCCATGCCGGCTACTGTCTTAAACTCTCTTCTTTGCCATGCAGTGCTGCGACTAGCGTGCACCGTACAAGCTATAGAAGCGCACTGTGCTCCCAGTTAGCAGTATCAACCTCTGCTTTGCCTCCCAGATGGGGTGATTTCGTGTAGCTTATAGGGGGGTGTAGTGTAGTGATATAGTGTAGCATATAGGGTATGTAGTGCAGTGATGTAGTTCAGCGTGTAGGGGATATAGTATAGTGATGTAGTGCAGTGGATAGGGGAATGTAGTGCAGTGATCAAGTGTCATGATATAGTTCAATGTATGGGGACACACAGAGGAGCATGTAGGTGGCGGGGCATGTGACGCATAGGCAGGGGCGTAAGTTAATATAAGACGCCCGGAGGCAAAAAAAATTATATTCCCTCCCCTTCCCCCCCTTGGCCCAGTTATGGTATACACACACACAGCCACAAATACACACACTCATATATATATACAAATACACACCCAACCACATATACACACAGTCATATATATACATATACACACACACACACACACACACACACTATACCACTTATACACAAATAGTCACATATACACACACACAGCCACATAGCTACATACTCACACCTATACAAATATACACATAGCTACATACTCACACCTATACAAATACACACACACACAGCCACATTGACGTACACACTGTCCCAACCCTCATACTCTCCTCCATCATTCAGTTACAGCTTAGTGCTCACCATTGGCAGGTGTCAGCATGTCGGAGTCGGGCAGCAGCGCTGAGGGGAAGTAGCCGAAGCCAGCCAGCTGTGCTGTGAGGCGGGAGCCGGCCAGCCGTCCTGTCATCAGGCTGAAGCCGGAGCTGGGCGCCATCGGAGTGAGGGGGAGGGTGGGCGGAAGGCGGCCAGACGTGGTATCATTATGCGTGAGCTGGAGCCGGCCAGGCACACTTGTCAGGGGGCGGGAGCTGGCGCGTCATGCGGGAGACGGGAGCCGCAGCCGGACAGCTGCACTATCAGAGGCAATGGAGAAGGTGCCCCCGTCACTGCAGGAGCCCGGCGGCAACCGACTCCATTGCCTCCCAGACTTCCGACACTGCGCATAGGGCATTTGAGGCACATAGGGAATATTGTCCGATAGTATCCCCTTTCTTCAAATTTTTTGATAATCTGATTATTTTGGTCTGACAGGGTTTGTTTGGGTTTTTGTTTTTATTTATTTATTTGGGGGGGGGGGGGGCTGTTGGGCGCCAAATGAATGCCTTGCCCCGGGTGACGAAAATCCTGGTTTCGGCCCTGATATGTATATGAGCTTTACAGCCAGCGCTGGTACACCCATACATTTTTTATTTCATTATATATAACAGGCGGTCTGACCATCCCCATACCAGCTTGTACAACTCTTGTGTATATTTGTGAACTTTTCAATCACAGCCTGTAACGTGGCAGTTAGGAACTGATTGGTTGGTACTTTCTCTCAACTTCTTTATCTCTCTGCAAGGTTTAGTAAATAGAAACTTTTATCTCTCTACTTTATCTCTCTGCAAGGCTTAGTAAATAGAATCCTTTATCTCTCTACTTTATCTCTATGCAACGCTTAGCAAATAGAAACCTTTATCCAGGGTCTGACTGGCCCACAGGGGCACAGGGGAAAACCTCGGTAGGCCCCAGTACCCCCCCCCCCCCCCTCCTCTATGAATCAGGTTCCAGACTGTGCACTTGAATTATACATTATACATGTTACCTTATACTGCACAGGACTATGATGTATTTTCTACAGTGCGTTGCTGTTATTAATCTGGTACATTATCCTGCATGCACTAGCAGTATTTACAGTATATATTTATCAAGAGGCCCAGACCACCCCCTCTGGAGACTGGCCACACCCCTAAGCACAGACCCCTACCACGGTGGGCCCTTTATGCTCCAGTCCGACACTGCCTTTATCTCTCTACTTTATCCCTCTGCAAGCTTTGATACATATGTCCATAGTGTGAAATGCAAAATTTTAGCCGAGACAGGATCTGCGGCTTGAGGTGGTGGATTGTGATTGGTTTGGAGTGGACAACAACCCAGGACTTCCCCATACAACATAAGAGCGACAAATACTGTATAATCTTGCCCACAGATATTATACCCCTATTATACCCCTATACGGGGGCGCACATTTACCCATGTGTTTTTTGCTAGTGGAAAAGGGTCCCCCCGCAAAAACCCGGATCAAGTGACCCGTGAATCCTACCCGGGTAACTACCTGGGTAGGACACGGGAATGATCCGGGTATGGTTGTAGTGTAAACGGATGCCGTGTTGATGCGATACGGCTCCAATATCTCCCAGCGCCGCCCCTGCCGCGTCACTAGCAGCGTCACCAACCCGGCAATATGCGGCGTTGGTGAGCGCAGTGGGATAAGGGGGCTGAGCACGGGCCGCAGCCGGGTAGCACCGTGTCAGGCTCCCGGCTGCAACATGTGCTCATAGGTGGAAAAGGGGTATAAATGGGGAGGTTTGGCTGTATATTCATAAATGTAGAGAGAACCTGTTCTGTTTTCCACCAACGTCTGAGTAACTTATCTGTAAAACATTGATGTTTTTAAAGACAAAAGTGTGCCGTTGGGTGAAAGGAGGTCTGTGCTTAAGACATCCTAGGGCCAGAGTAAGCCTTCATTCTAAACTGTAATGAAGTACTGACACAACAGATCCCCCGTGATAATCCCTTGATGAATCATAAGCGTACACTTCAGTCTGGTTACAAGTGCCAGTCACCCTGGGCTATGCAGATGAAGAGCGCGGAGTAGAGGTTTATGCTATAAGAGGAGGTGATATAATAATCCTGCTGCATAGTAATTGCTGTACCTTACCTGCTCTTCTAAACTGTGCACCACCTCTGTCTGGATAAGGCATTGAACTGTGCTTTTATCATCCAGGTGTTGGTTACTGTACATGGGCCTGAACAGACAGGAAAACATCAACGTGTCAAATATTGTAAGTAGTAAAATAGGGGCATTTTATTTTAAATTAATTTACAAAATTCCCTTCCCCTCCCAATAATAGGGGTCTCTCTCCTGGGGCTCCCACCATTTCTCTATTAATCAGTGTCTCAGCACCAGTGGTGCAAGTAGAAAAAATGTCTTATGGGTGTGGCCAAATGCCACATGGGGCGTGGCCAATGAAAATGGGGGCGTGGTACACATATGGGGGAGGGGCAGATACACGTATGACCCCAATAGTGTCAGATACACGTTGCCCCACAGTGCTAGATATACATTGCCCCACAGTGCCAGATACATATAACCCCACAGTGCCAGATACACATTGCCCCACAGTGCCAGATACACAAATGTCCCCAGAGTGCCAGATACACAAATGTCCCCAGAGTGTCAGATACACATTGCCTCACAGTGCCAGATACACATTGCCCCACAGTGCCAGATACACAAATGTCCCCAGAGTGCCAGATGCACATTGCCCCACAGTGCCAGATGCACATTGCCCCACAGTGCCAGATGCACATTGCCCCACAGTGCCAGATGCACATTGCCCCACAGTGCCAGATGCACATTGCCCCACAGTGCCAGATACACAAATGTCCCCACAGTGCCAGATACACATTGCCCCACAGTGCCAGATACACATTGCCCCACAGTGCCAGATACAGAAATGCCCCCAGAGTGCCATACATTGCCTCACAGTGTCAGATACACATTGCCCCACAGTGCTAGATACACAAATGCCCCCACTGTGTCAGATATACATTGCCCCCCGTGCCAGATACAGAAATGCCCCTACAGTGCCAGATATGCCCCCAGTGCCAGATATCCCCCAGTGCCAGGTATACATGCCCCCCTGTGCCAGATATCCCCCAGTGCCAGGTATATATGCCCCCCTGTGCCAGATATGCCCCCAGTGCCAGATATCCCCCAGTGCCAGGTATACATGCCCCCCCCCCCCAGTGCCAGATATCCCCCAGTGCCAGGTATACCATGCCCCCCCAGTGCCAGATATCCCCCAGTGCCAGGTATATATGCCCCCCTGTGCTAGATATGCCCCCAGTGCCAGATATCCCCCAGTGCCAGGTATACATGCCCCCCCAGTGCCAGATATCCCCCAGTGCCAGGTATACATGCCCCCCCAGTGCCAGATATCCCCCAGTGCCAGGTATAACATGCCCCCCCAGTGCCAGATATCCCCCAGTGCCAGGTATACATGCCCCCCTGTGCCAGATATCCCCCAGTGCCAGGTATATATGCCCCCCTGTGCTAGATATGCCCCCAGTGCCAGATATCCCCCAGTGCCAGGTATACATGCCCCCCCAGTGCCAGATATCCCCCAGTGCCAGGTATATATGCCCCCCCAGTGCCAGATATCCCCCAGTGCCAGGTATACATGCCCCCCTGTGCCAGATATCCCCCAGTGCCAGGTATATATGCCCCCCTGTGCCAGATATGCCCCCAGTGCCAGGTATACATGCCCCCCTGTGCCAGATATGCCCCCAGTGCCAGGTATATATGCCCCCCTGTGCCAGATATGCCCCCAGTGCCAGGTATATATGACCCCCTGTGCCAGATATGCCCCCAGTGCCAGGTATACATGCCCCCCTGTGCCAGATATCCCCCAGTGCCAGGTATATATACCCCCCCTGTGCCAGATATGCCCCCAGTGCCAGATATCCCCCAGTGCCAGGTATATATGCCCCCCTGTGCCAGATATAACATGCCCCCCTCCCCTACTCGCCGCTGCCGTCGCTGTCCTCCTGTCTGTCATGTGAGGGAAGGAGAGTGCAGCCTGCGCCTCTCGTTCCCCTCAGTCTCCGGCGGGTGTCTCAGTTTAATTCAGCGCCGATCCGTGAGCCAATCAGAGCTCGCGGGTGCGAGCTCTGATTGGCTCACGGATCGGCGCTGAAGTAAACTGAAACACCCACCGGAGACTGAGGGGAACGAGAGGCGCAGGCTGCACTCTCCTGCCTCTCCTGCCCTCACATCAGCGGCGTTGCGGCGTGCGCGGCGGTGCGGCGTGGGGGAGGGAGGGAAGGAAGAGGAGCGGCGGCCCGTCGGTGTGGGTACGGCGTACCCACGGCTAAATTCTTACGGGTACGCCGTACCCACCCGTACCCGCCCACTTGCACCACTGCGGCCAGCACTTACATATAATTACATATAGCTGGGGTTTCTGCAGATCACCTCAGTTGCGGATCAGTTCTCTGTAGCTAGAGGTGCACGTCACCCGTACCTGGGAACATCTTACCTGAAGGATCTGCCAGTAAATGGCTCCAGCAGTTTACGGCCAGGAAAAATCCTCAGATTGAACAGGGCGCAGTGGGAAACACGTACTGTCAGTAAAGGTGCCATTATTATCTCTGATGCTAAATCTCTGCCTCTAAATGGCCAGCATAGTTCAAGGACAGAGTTTATTTGGCAGGTTCTGAAGTATAACCAACATAGGCAGAAATATTAATGAAAATGGAACCTATCAATTGGGATGGGTCAGCTGATAAGATCAAAGGGGTGTGCTTTTAAACAGGGATGTTGGGGGGAGGGTGCACAGTTACGCAGAGGGCATCTGATGGGACATAAGGGGTAATTCAGACCTGATCGCTGATGTGTGTTTTTGCACAGCAGGCGATCAGGCACAAACTGCGCATGCGTATGCACCGCAATGCGCAGGTGCATTGCATGAGTACAAAGCGGATCGCCGCTCAGCGATGGGTTTGTGCGACGGATCCGTTCGCACGGGCGAACGCAATGGGAATTTGACAGGAAGAAGCCGTTTGTGGGTGGCAACTGACCGTTTTCAGGGACTGTTTGGAAAAACGCATGTATGTCCATGCATTTGCAGGGTGGGTTCCTGACGTCAATTCCTGTTCCGGACAGGCTGATGTGATCGCAGCGGCTGAGTAAGTCCTGGGCTGCGCAGAGACTGCACAAAATCTGTTTGTGCAGCTCTGCTAAAGATGTGATCGCACACTTGCACAGCTAAAATACACTCCCCTCATAGATGGCGACTATCCGATCACAGGGCTGAAAAACTCGCTGCCCAGCGGTCAGGTCTGAATTAGCCCCATATCCCCGTAACCACACTAGGCCACTCACCATAGCGCTGGAGCCCAGCTAACCTCTTGGCAGCCTCAGATCTACAATGTCTACAACTGTGCACTAATATGTACAACCATATAAGAGCCTATGGGCCTCGTGCCAGATAAAGGGTGTACATTTCTCCTGGTCAAACCGTGTTGGGGTGCAAGGGGTGCATCTGCAGTTATATCTTTGCCTGTAGGGAAACTACTGACTGCTTTTATGGGTAGCACACAATTACTAAACAGCTTTACTGTTACACTATGATTCATAGCTGAGCTCTTGCAAATCTGTCTGCACGTTTTACATTTGCATTCCTCCCCGGCCATTCAACATGGTTTTACCAAAGTTCAAAACAGCTACCTCTACCTGGAAACGCTAAATGACCCCTGTGTGTGTATGTCTGAATCACGCTGATAAAACAGTACTGGTGTGTCTAAGATTGGCGCCGGGTGTGCAAGCAATCATCATCATCAACAATTAGCTTCCCATACGGGAATACATATGCATGACCGGCAGTCAGGATGCCGCAGGTCAGTAGACCGACCGCAGCATACGATGGTGAGAATCCTGACAGGGGTTCAGGAGTATACTTACCCCCCCCCCCCCCCCACCACCACCACACTCCCTAACCCTCCCTTCTCGCAGCCTAGCCCTAACCTTCCCTCCTACCCCCACAACCTAACCTTCCCGGTGGTGTCTAAACCTAACCCCCCCTCCGTGCAGCCTAACCCTAACCATCCCCCCCCCCCCAATACTCTCTTATATAAATTTTCATACATACCTGAGGAAATATCGGTGATCTGGAAAAGTCTTCTCGCACCGCGGAAACTTACAGGCACTGCCACAGTGTACAGAGTGGAGGAGGTCGGTGCTTTAGGGAAGAACACACAGGGACAACGAGTAAATGCACAAAGTACATACAGGCTGAGGACCATGATTTGCCGTATTATATCGTATTCATCTACAGGTTACCCCTCATTGGCCTAGAGCCACAGGACGTACCTGTGTGTTATCCTATTATTGTAGCGGGTCTAGTATGAGTGGCCGGCGAACGGGATCCTGGCGCCCATCTTACCGGCGCTGGGATCCCAACCGCCAGCATGCCGACAATGGGGCGAGCGCAAATGAGCCCCTTGAGGGAGAATAGTTGTTCGTATGCCGGGTGTTGAGATTCCGGCGTCGGTATACTGAGCACCGGGATCCCAACAGCCGACATAGGCCCTCATTCCGAGTTGTTCGCTCGCTAGCAGATTTTAGCAGCATTGCACACGCTAGGCCACCGCCCTCTGGGAGTGTATCTTAGCAGAATTGCGAATGAAAGATTAGCAGAATTGCGAATAGAAAATTCTTAGCAGTTTCTGAGTAGCTCGAGACTTACTCTGCCACACTGCGATCAGCTCAGCCAGTTTCGTTCCTGGTGTGACGTCACACACACGCCCTGCATTCGGCCAGCCACTCCCCCGTTTCTCCAGACACTCCCGCGTTTTATCCTGACACGCCTGCGTTTTTCCGCACACTCCCAGAAAACGGTCAGTTTCCGCCCAGAAACACCCACTTCCTGTCAATCACACTCCGATCACTTCAACGATGGAAATTCTTCGTTCGGACGTGAGTAAATCTACTAAGTTTTGTGCTAAAATACTTAGCGCATGTGCACTGCGTACCATGCGCATGCGCATTTTTGCCTTAATCGCTCCGTTGCAAAAATCGGCAACGAGCGAACAACTCGGAATGACTCCCATAGTGAGTACCACCCATTGTAGCAAAGGGGTTTTATTTTTAAACTAATCTGCCACCAGTAATTATTATATTACTATATTAACACATATTATGCTGGGGACATAACCGTTATTATGGAAATACATTTGCCAGAGAGGCTTGGGGGACACTGTGACGCTGGCTGTTATATAATAAAAAGCAGGGCCACCCGGCTTTGCATGGTTCTGATTTGTAATGTGTAACAGTTTCTACATATTAGCAAATTACAAACAGACCAAAAATAGGATTTTAATTACCTACCGGTAAATCCTTTTCTCGTAGTCTGTAGAGGATACTGGGGTTCCATTTAGTACCATGGGGTATAGATGGGTCCACTAGGAGCCATGGGCACTTTAATAATTTGATAGTGTGGGATGGCTCCTCCCTCTATGCTCCTCCTACCAGACTCAGTCTAGGAAACTATGCCCAGGGAGACGGACAAACTTTGAGAGAAGGATAGATAAAGATAGTGGTGAGAAGCTTATGCATCAACTCCCATCTCTCCAAAGGCGTAATCTCCCAGCTCTACTCTCTTTTACTGGACTCCTCCCTTCCCCCCTCCCGGCCCCATGAGCTCGCATGGGAACGGGATCTTGGGCCCCCACCAGAAAGTGAAGATTGGGAGGACATGAGACTGGGGATTGCTAAATGCTCTATTGCCACTGCTTTTAAGGAAACGGCCTACAAAGTTTACTACCGTTGGTACTACACCCCCGACCGACTTAACAAATTCTTTCCGTCTTCCTCCCCTACTTGCTGGAGGAACTGCGGGGCTAGAGGCACTATGCTCCACATATGGTGGACCTGCCCGGCCATTGTGTCCTTCTGGGACCTAGTCCACTCCCTCCTCAATTCGCTTTTGGAATCTCCTGTGCTGAAAGATCCTTGTATCTTTTTGCTATGTTATCCTCCCCCGTTGCTCAATACATTTTCCCAAAAGCTGGCCACACATATCCTAACGGCGGCAAAGTCGCTGATAGCTCTTAATTGGAAGAGCTCCCCCCCACCCTCCCTCCCGTCCCTTAAAACTAAAATTTGGCACATTGCCTCAATGGAAAAGATTACATACTATCTCCACGACCGGGGTCACATTTTTGAGCAGGTCTGGGCCCCCTGGCTCGCTGCTGAACGCAGATTGCCATCCCCCTCCTCCTGCTCCTAACTTCCTCCGTAGACCCATGGGCACTGCCTACTATTTCTCCTTCCGGCCTATCTCCTTCTCTTCTCTTCTCTCTCTCTTTCTCCTCTTCCTTCCCTTTTTCTTGTCTGCTCTCGTCTCCTCCTTGACCCCCCTCTTCCTCTTTCTTCTGATCTTACTATTTCCAGGATATATACTATGCACAGATTGTACCGTGGTTCTCTCCCCCCCCTGTCCCCTTTTCCCACCTCCCCTCCCCCTCCCCGAATTCTACGTTTGAAGGTTACTGTTCTTTCTTCACTGATTAATCTTGTTGTTTACTTGAAAATCTGTGGTTTATACTGGACGCTGGTTCTGATGGCCAACTGTCCCATGTCTTCATGTAATGTTTTCTTACTGTGCTTAACCACGTATAAATAAAGAATTAAACAAAAAAAAGATAGTGGTGAGATTCCGAACTAGCACACACAAAACAGAGGAAAGCTAAGCTAAGCCAACTTTAACCAGGAACAGCAACAGCTGAACCAACAATACTTAACCAAGTAACAGTGCAGGAAGAAACGAAGCACTGACTACGGACTACGAGAAAAGGATTTACCGTTAGGTAATTAAAATCCTATTTTCTCTTGCGTCCTAGATGATACTGGGGTTCCATTTAGTACCATGAGGATGTACCAAAGCTCCCAAACCGGGTGGGAGAGTGCTGAGGTTCCTACAGAACTGATTGACCAAACTGAAGGTCCTCAGAGGCCAAAGTATCAAACTTGTAGAACTTAGTAAACGTGTTCGAACCTGACCAAGTAGCTGCTCGGCAGAGCTGTAAAGCCGAGATACCACGGGCAGCCGCCCAGGAAGAACCCACCGACCTAGTAGAGTGGGCCTGTACAGATTTTGGAACTGGTAAGCCTGCCGTAGAATAAGCATGCTGGATAGTGAGCCTGATCCAGCGTGCAATTGTCTGCTCAAAGCCCTCACAACATCCAAAGACTTTGAAGTAGTGGAAGTGTCGGTGAAAACCAGGCCGTAATAGGTTGGTTGATGTGAAACGCAGACACCACTTTCGGAAGAAATTGCTGACGAGTTCTGAGTTCAGCTCTGTCCTCATGGAAAATGAAATAGGGTCTCTTGTGAGACAAAGCCTCCAGCTCCGACACACGTCTTGCTGAAGCCAAGACCAACAGTGTGACGGTCTTCCACGTAAGATATTTTACGTCCACCTCCTGTAATGGTTCAAACCAGTCTGATTGGAGGAACTGCAGCACCAAATTGAGATCCCAAGATGCCGTGGGAGGCACAAAGGAAAGTTGGATGCGCAGAACATCTTAGTTGGGATAACTTTATTAGGGATCCCTCTTCTGGCTTGAATCAGCTGTTCAACTTCCATGCCTTCAAACGTAGCCGCGGTAAGTCCTGATAGACGAACGGGCCCTGTTGCAGAAGATCCTCGCAAAGAGGTAGAGGCCACAGATCTTCGAGGAGCATCTCCAGAAGGTCCGCATACCAGGCCCTTCTTGGCCAGTCCGGAGCAATGAGTATTGCTTGAACCTTTTCCCTTTTTATTCTTTTGAGAATTCTTGGGATCAGAGGAAGTGGAGGAAACATGTACACCATCTGATAGACCCATGAAGTCGTCAGAGCGTCTACTGCCACTGCCTGTGGGTCTCTCGACCTGGAACAATACCGCTTGAGCTTCTTGTTGAGACGAGAGGCCATGATGTCGATTTGTGGATATCCCCACCGATGTATAACGCACCCTGAACACTTCCGGGTGAAGGCCCCACTCCTCCAGGTGCAGGTCGTGTCTGATGAGGAAGTCTGCTTCGCAGTTGTCTACTCCCAGAATGAAGACCGCTGACAACGCCACAGCGTTTTTTCTGACCAGAGGAGAAATCTTGACACCTCTGACATTGCTGCTCTGCTTTTCGTTCCGCCCTGTCGGTTTATGTACGTCACTGCCGTCACATTGTCCGACTGGACTTGAGTGGCCCGATTCTGAAGAAGATAAGAGGCCTGCAGAAGGGCGTTGTATATGGCCCTGAGTTCCAGAATGTTGATTGGAAGGATGACTTCCTGACTTGACCATCTTCCTTGAAACTGCACCCCCTGGATAACTGCTCCCCAACCTCGGAGGCTTGCGTCTGTGCTTAACAGGATCCAGCACTGAATTCTGAACCTCCGACCCACGATGAGGTGAGAGGTCTGTAGCCACCACAGAAGGGAGATCTTGGCTTTTGACGACAGACGAATCTTCTGGAGCATGTGAAGATGCGATCCGGACCATTTGTCCAAGAGATCAAGCTGGAAGGGTCTTGCGTGAAACCTTCCGTGTTGAAGCGCCTCGTAAGAGGCCACCATTTTACCCAGAAGGCGAATGCATAGATGCACCGATATCCGGGTTGGCTTCAGGACATCCCGAACCATCAACTGGATTACCAATGCCTTTTCCAACAGAAGGAACACTTTCTGCAACTCCGTGTCCAGTATCATTCCCAGGAATGGGAGCCTCCATGTTGGCTCTAGGTGAGATTTCAGATGGACAGAATCCACCCGTAATCCTGGATAAGTTTGATTGAGAGGCCAATGCTGTCCAGCAACCTCTCCCTGGATGGCGCCTTTATCCGAAGATCGTCCAGGTACAGAATTATGTTCACTCCCTGCTTGCGGAGTATAAACATAATCTCTGCCATTACCTTGGTGAACACCCTCAGTGTCGTGGAGAGACCAAATGGCAGGGCCTGGAACTGGTAGTAACAGTCCTGCAGTGCAAACCATAGATAAGTCTGATGAGGCGGGCAGATCGGAATGTGAAGGTACGCATCCTTGATATCCAGAGACATTAGGAATTCCCTTTCCTCCAGACCTGAGATCACCGCTCTCAGAGACTCCATTTTGAACTTGAACACTCTTAAGAACGGGTTCAAGGACTTGAGGTTCAGAATTGGTCGTACCGAACCATTCGGTTTCGGTACTACAAACAAGTTGGAATAGTACCCCTTGTTGTGTAGATGCGGTGGAACTGGAACAATGACTTGAGTCTATACCGTTTTTGGATGGCCTGCTGCAAAGTTATACTTGCCTCTTGTGAAGCTGGTAAGCCTGATTTGAAAAATCTGTGAGGTAGGAGCTCTTGGAACTCCAGTCTATAGCCCTGGGAAATAAGATCTATTACCCGGGGATCCCAGCACGAACTTGACCAGATGTAACTGAAGAATTTTAGTCGGGCTCCCACCTGACAGTCCTCCAGGCCTCGCGGTCCACCGTCATGCTGAAGGCTTTGAGGAAGCAGAGCCTGAGCTCTGCTCCTGAACACCTGCAGTTTCTGGTTTGCATGGTTTACCCCTTGAGCCTCTGGAGGCCGTAGAAGCACCTCTGGATTTTCCCTTAAACTTGACTGTACGACAGGACTGTAAATTTGAAGTTGAATAAGCTGGCTGGGGAAGCAGTGGAAGGAAGATACGTAGACTTACCCGCAGTAGCTTTGGAGATCCATTTGTCTAGTTCGTCTCCAAACAAGGCCTCTCCTGTGAATGGTAGGGCTTCCATGCATTTCATGGAGTCCGCATCAGCAGTCCACTGGCGTAGCCATAAGCCCCTGTGTGCTGCCACAGAAATAGCGGTGGTGCGTGCACTAAGCAAACAAATCTCTCTTTTATGGCTTCCACCATAAAGTTCGCAGAGTCCTGTATATGCTGCAGGAGTGAAACAACATCCCCCCTAGACAAGGAATCTAACCCCTCAATTAGGTTACCTGACCATTTAGCAATGGCTTTAGTGATCCACGCACATGCAATAGTGGGTCTCTGGTCCACCCCAGCAGCTGTGTACAATGATTTGAGTGTAGTCTCAATTTTACGATTAGCCGTATCTTTTAGGGAGGCTGCACCAGGGTCAGGCAATACAATTTTCTTGACAGCCTATAGACTGATGCGTCCACTATCGGTGGATTTTCCCATTTTTTCCTATCCTCCAGAGGAAAAGGAAAAGATGAGAACAACCTTTTAGGGATTTGAAATTTCTTATCAGGATTAATCCACGGTTCTTCAAACAGGATATTCAATTCCTTTGACACAAGAAAAGTGACTGAGGACTTCTTTTTTGCATTAAAATAAGATTCCTCACACTCCTCTGACACCTTATCAGGAATTTGCAGAACATCTCTGATAGCCTCTATAAGAGCCTCTATTCCCTGTGACAGAGTAGCATTTCCCCCCCCCTCTCCCCCTCTCCAAATCCACCTCACCCTCCTCCATGTCTGACTCGTCAGAGTCAGACTGCAGGATATGGGCCAGAGATCGTTTTTGCGGACAAATGGGAGGGGATTGAGACACTGGGTTGGGGACTGAGTCTCTAGTCATAAACTCATCCACAGTCTGTCTTAAGTATTGCGTCTCTTTCTCACTGCAGGATAGTATTGTAGAAATATTTGAGATCATTCCCTTAATGGAATTAACCCACTCCGGTTCAGCCCCAGGGGGCTTACTACTGGGTACTCTGGGAAGTGCACCCAGTAGTAAGCCCCCTGGGGAAGAGGAACACTCCGCTGTATAAGAAACACACTCTTTGCCTGACATAATGTAAATGTGACAGTACACACACACACAGGAAAAGGTTAAGCACAATTAACCCACAAAGAGCCCTTCAGGGAGACACAGAGCCAGCCCCCACCGCGCCCTTATCGCTAATGCCAAGCTTAGCCGGGTTGCAAACTAAGTACCCTGATAGGGGACTTAGTACACTAATAATTGCTCCCCCCCTGCTATGACCCTCTGGTACCGCTGAGGTAATCTGGAGTCACTCCGGAGGAGCTGCGCGTCCCTGTCAGTCAGCGTCTGTATCCACTGCAGAGGGAAAATGGCGCTGGTGAGCTGCTGGATCCTCTCATAGCGAAGCCCCGCCCCTTCAATGGCGCGCGGTCTTCACAATTTTTTTATACTGGCTGAGGTAATCTGTTGCTTAAAAAGGAGAGAAAACTGTTTTAATGCTGTTTTGCCAGTGTGGGTACTGTGTACAGTGTACTGAGACGCAGTTGTGTACTGAGTCTGGAGACGCAATCCGCCCCGGTTAGAAGCCGTGCGTCTCCGTACCCTCATGCCGCCATAATGGGCAGCGTCCCGCTAGCCGGGATGTCGGCCTAGTACTCACCACTCTTCATTTTTCTTGCTCTGTTAGTGGTGGCGGCATGCTGTGGGAATGTACACTCGCCGTGGTGGGGCTTGCGAATAGTTCCCTCAGGAGCTCAGTGTCCTGTCAGCGGAGAAACGGCACCATTAACTCTTTAGGAAGTTGGGCCGTTCCCCCCCCTAAGTCCCACGAAGCAGGCCGGCTAGTGCCACCCAGCACTGCCTGAAAATAACAAATAGAAAATACATGCAGAAAACTCTTCAGGAGCTTCCCTAAGCGTGACCGGCTCCTCTGGGCACATTTTCTAATCTGAGTCTGGTAGGAGGGGCATAGAGGGAGGAGCCAGCCCACACTATCAAATTCTTAAAGTGCCCATGGCTCCTAGTGGACCCGTCTATAGCCCATGGTACTAAATGGCACCCCAGTATCCTCTAGGACGTAAGAGAGATACTATTTAGAAAATATACAGAGCGCTGGCCATGCCCCCATAGTGACGGAGAATGGGGGCGTGGCTCGTGATTGAGGCATTACCGTGAAGCCACGCCCCATTTACTGAAGCCACACTCCTTTTCCGGCTGATTCCCGCTTCCGTCGTCCACAAAGTTGGGAGGTATGCTTTTGCACTTTCACACAGACGAGTGAAGTCTTTATAGTGAGATAACGAAAGTTAGTAAATACTTATTCTACTAATTTATTAACGCTTTTGACTACTGCAGGCATTCCCAACCACGGTCCTCAAGGCACACCAACAGTGCAGGTTTTAGTGATATCCAGGCTACAGCACAGATGGTTAAATCAAAATATCTGAGCTACTAATTAAGTCACCTGTGCTGAAGCCTGGATATCACTAAAACCTGGACTGTTAGTGTGCCTCGAGGACTGTGGTTGGGAATGCCTGGACTACTGTGTTTATTGTAGATATTATCACTCTATTGTCAGAGTCTACAGACACTTTTCCTTCCTCTAGCTTTAGCAAGTTATGAGCAAGTAGACCTGATAACTATAAATTCTTGCTGGAATGTTAGTTGTAAGCTTCAAAGTTTTAACATTGCGCCACAAACAGGAAGATTTAAGGCACGCTCAAATTTCATCAGCTTTTGTTCCTTTATGTACTGTATAACTGGCAGTGATTGTCCAAAATCTCCTGATAAGACAACAGTTACACTACCCATTCACTTTTTGTTATTTCTTAAATCCTGTAGAGCAGAGGTTCTCAAACTCGGTCCTCGGGGGCACACACAGTGCATGTTTTGCAGGTCTCCTCACAGAATCGCTAGTGAAATAATTAGCTCCACCTGTGGACCTTTTAAAATGTGTCAGTGAGTAATTAATACACCTGTGCACCTGCTGGGTTACCTGCAAAACATGCACTGTGTGTGCCCCCGAGGACCGAGTTTGAGAACCTCTGCTGTAGAATATTGTTGAGGGCTTCCAGTATTTCTTTATGAGCCAATGATCCCAGACTATGACCCTATTACATTTCCCTTTATAAGTTCACATCTTTTGAAAACCTCTCCCAGGCCAGAATTCTTAAACTGGGTACACAGTGTTACACACTAGGCGATATTTTAAACAATATCGCTCATAACCACCCTGTTCAGTGATATTGGCCCTCATTCCGAGTTGATCGGTCGCAAGGCGAATTTAGCAGAGTTACACACGCTAAGCCGCCGCCTACTGGGAGTGAATCTTAGCTTCTTAAAATTGCGACCGATGTATTCGCAATATTGCGATTACTAACTACTTAGCAGTTTCAGAGTAGCTTCAGACTTACTCTGCCTGTGCGATCAGTTCAGTGCTTGTCGTTCCTGGTTGACGTCACAAACACACCCAGCGTTCGCCCAGGCACTCCCACCGTTTCTCCGGCAACTCCTGCGTTTTTTCCGGAAACGGTAGCGTTTTCAGCCACACGCCCCTGAAACGCCGTGTTTCCGCCCAGTAACACCCATTTCCTGTCAATCACATTACGATCGCCGGAGCGATGAAAAAGCCGTGAGTAAAATTACTTTCTACATAGCAAAGTTACTTGGCGCAGTCGCAGTGCGAACATTGCGCATGCGTACTAAGCGGATTTTCATTGCGATGCGATGAAAAATACCGAGCGAACAACTCGGAATGAGGGCCATTGTTTGTAATATCGTCCAGTGTGTACACACAATATCGTAAATGATGCGCGCTCCCACGGGTCGTTAACGAGGGCTTCTGTAAGTTCTGTTATCTGTACATGCAGGTCAATTTTGACTGTGTTGTTAACGATGCATGTACAGGACGGAGGCAGGATGATGTCACTGAATGATATCGTTAGCACTATCGTTCAATGCGTATGCACTACCTCGTTTGATCGGGATGTCAAGGAAAAAGACTGGCAATATCACTCATGGAGCGTATCGTCTGGTGCGTACCCAGCTTTAGAAATTTAGCAAACACCTTCGTTGGTAGTAGCTAAATCCAACAGAAGTTTAAATGATGAATGAGCTGTGCGACCTCCAGGCAACAGTGTGGCAGCTATACCGGAAGAGGTTACTGCGGTTTTTTTTTGAGGGGGGGGGGAATCGTCAGTTAAATGGTTAAGGGGCCAACACACGGTGCGATATAACTACCATTATGGGCTATATCATCCATATCGGTAGAAAACATAGCGCATATCACACTGTGTAGAAACACCTTGCAATGCCGATGCGCGATCCCGCGGGGTCGGCATCGCAAGGAAAAATAAACTGTGCAGGCCAATATTGACTATATCTGCGGTTCATACCTCTGGTCAGATCACATAGTCAATATCGGCTGTAGCCTGCATTGCACCGTGTGTAGGCTACATTACCTTGAGAGCTGTGGAAGATATTCACCAACAAACAAGCTTCTTATATATATATATATATTAGTGGTGGGCAACGATTAAAATTTCTAATCGCGATTAATCGCATGATTTTCTCAGATTAATCGCGATTAATCGCACTGTTATGCGCAAGATTCAATAATGAATTCAAAAGTAGTGTATTGCGCACATTTAGAGAGCGAGAGAGAGAAAAAAGAGAGAGAGATACACATACATACATACATACATACATACATACAGCATGTAAGTATTCTATTGTGCAAAACTGGATCAGGCTGTGTAGTGCATGGCTGGGAGCACAGGCTGTGTAGTGCATGAATAGGGGAGCACAGGCTGTATAGTGCATGGCTGGGAGCACAGGCTGTGTAGTGCATGAATAGGGGAGCACAGGCTGTGTAGTGCATGAATAGGGGAGCACAGGCTGTGTAGTGCATGAATAGGGGAGCACAGGCTGTGTAGTGCATGAATAGGGGAGCACAGGCTGTGTAGTGCATGAATAGGGGAGCACAGGCTGTGTAGTGCATGAATAGGGGAGCACAGGCTGTATAGTGCATGAATAGGGGAGCACAGGCTGTGTAGTGCATGAATAGGGGAGCACAGGCTGTGTAGTGCATGAATAGGGGAGCACAGGCTGTATAGTGCATGAATAGGGAGCACAGGCTGTATAGTGCATGAATAGGGGAGCACAGGCTGTGTAGTGCATGAATAGGGGAGCACAGGCTGTGTAGTGCATGAATAGGGGAGCACAGGCTGTGTAGTGCATGAATAGGGGAGCACAGGCTGTATAGTGCATGAATAGGGAGCACAGGCTGTATAGTGCATGAATAGGGGAGCACAGGCTGTGTAGTGCATGAATAGGGGAGCACAGGCTGTATAGTGCATGAATAGGGGAGCACAGGCTGTGTAGTGCATGAATAGGGAGCACAGGTTGAGTACTGCATGGCTGGGAAGCACTGGCTGTGTAGCGCATGGCTGGGGAGCACAGGATATATACATACAGTGTATATGACTGGAGCATGGAGGAGCTGCCAGGACAGAGCATGTGATTATTACTGTCCTACCCCTGGGAGCACAGCCGCCTTCTAATTGGCAGCGACAGAGGAGGGGGCGGAGATTCACGTCTTCCTGGTGACAGATTTGGATCATACTTGCAAGGTGGAGCAAGGACAGTCTCCCCATCCACCCAGTGCCGCACCAGTTCCTGCTGCTGCCCAGGCCGCTGTCATTATTGCATGTGGCTAATGGAGAAAATGATGGTGATGGGCGGGGCTTGTAGAGAGGGCGAGGCTACCGATCAGTGTGCTCCGTGTTGTGGAGGCAGTGACATGAGCGTTACTGCCACTGAAAGAAGGGGAGTGGGCGGGACATCAGTGTCACTGCAGGGAGATGGAGAGGAGCTGCATGTCTTCCCCGATGGCCGCCAAGCGTTAAAATAATTGTCAGCGTTAATTAGTTAATGCGTTAACGCGATATTAACACGTTAACTTGCCCAGCCCTAATATATATATATTAGTGCTGGGCAACGATTAAAATTTTTAATCGCAATTAATCGCAGGATTTCATGCGATTAATAGCGGTTAATCGTATTGTTAGCCGACAAAAGTCAATAATGAATTCAAAAGTGGTGTATTGCGCACTTTTAGTACTTCTATATGAACAACACTGCAATAACATTTGGTTTGCAGTTTTCCCTTAACACAGTAGCATTTAAAAAACTTTAAAAATTAAAATTAAAATATGTTTTCTGAGAATCTAAATCTGTTTTCTTTCCCAGATTTTTGTTCCCAACAGATTGGACAGATATATTTTAGGTGTGTAATCGGAATTAAAAATGGCCACTGAACAATCTTGTCATGGGGGGGTGGGGTTGTTCACTCTACCACCATCTCCCCAGTAATCTGCGCGTCTCACAGAGCCGCTTCTGACCCCCGCCAGCGCGCGCGCTGTGGGACCCGTCACATCCAGTCCCACAGCGGCGTTGATAGAACCAGTGAATAGCCGCCGGCGAGGAGAAGTGCTTCCTGCGTTGTCTCTGATACTTGCGCTCCGGAAAGCGCGCACGCTGCGGGACCATTCTCAATCAGTCCCACAGCGGCGCCCGCCGGAGAAGAGAAGGGCTGCCCTGCGCGCTGCATCCCACACGACCGAGGTTTCTCCTCAGCCACGCGTAACTAAGTTATCCAGCTCCGGCCAGCGCGCGCTACGGGATCCCACTCACCCAGTCCCACCGCGGCGCAGCTCCCGCTTGTGTTCTAAGTTAATCGCTACCTATCTAACTAAAAACTAAATGCTAAAGAGCAGCTATAAGGGAATCCTATGCCTTTGCTAGGGCCCTGTATAAAAACCAGTACTCACAGAGATATTGTGAAGATGTCTCAGTCTCAAGAGGTTATGGCGGCTGGCGGCTTCCTCTTCTCCGGCGGCATCCGGTGGCTTTCTCTTCTCCGGCGGCATCCAGCGGCTTCTCCATCAAGGGGGTCAGATGAATTACTGCTTCCGGCGGCTTCTTCCGCTACTGCTTCCGGCGCAGCAGCGTTAACGGCGTTAACAATATTATCACCGTTATTGCCTTATGGCGTTAACGCGTTATCTTGCCCAGCACTAATATACAGGTTGAGTATCCCATATCCAAATATTCTGAAATACGGAATATTCCGAAATACTGACTTTTTTGAGTGAGAGTGAGATAGTGAAAACTTTGTTTTTTGATAGCTCAATGTACACAAACTATGTTTAATACACAAAGTTATTAAAAATATTGTATTAAATGACCTTCAGGCTGTGTGTATAAGGTGTATATGGAACATAAATGAATTGTGTGAATGTAGACACACTTTGTTTAATGCACAAAGTTATAAAAAAATATTGGCTAAAATTACCTTCAGGCTGTGTGTATAAGGTGTATATGTAACAAAAATGCATTCTGTGCTTAGATTTAGGTCCCATCACCATGATATCTCATTATGGTATGCAATTATTCCAAAATACGGAAAAATCCCATATCCAAAATACTTCTGGTCCCAAGCATTTTGGATAAGGGATACTCAACCTGTGTGTATATATATATATATATATATATATATATATGGCACTCGTAGGACTTTCAATCAAAACAGAACGGACACGGCGGTCACCAGTTCAGTTCTGTTTTGATTGAAAATCATACGAGTGCCACCGTCTTTCTACTGTGTATTTGGTTGCTAGACCTTGCTGGGAGGCACCTGGGCATATACAGACTGGAGGAGAGAGTGCCGGCTACCACATTTATATATACTCTATCTAAGCTCTATCGAAAAATACACTTAAGAATGGGCTTTTATGTTTATTTATTATATATATTTTTTTAGGTCATGACCCTCTGTATATAAACTCATCAAGAGCAAATTAGTTCTTTTTTTCATATTTGGTAGGTATTTATTGCATACCACATATATACAATTTTCCTCAATCTACATTAGTAGCTTTTTTCAAATAGAGCATCATTTCCTTTTCTCCCCAAACAAGCCACCCCTGATGAAGTCGATAAGACGAAACGCGTTGGGTTTTAAGTCAGAAAATCGCAACCTAATTTGTGAAGATACTCCCTTTCGAGCTCACACCTTGTAAAAGCTGAGGGAGTATCTAAAGTCCATCTAACAAACGTGTTGGTTGTATATTTTTTTTGTTGTACTTATTGACACAATTTTAATTTTGAACTGTAAAAAAATGTATATGTTCAAATGTATGTTATTAAAACAACTTTTTACTAATTGGCCTGTTGGCCTCTTGTTTGGGTGACTATTTGGTGAGGGGTGTCTGTTACAGGTCCCCAGAGTTAAACATCCTCCAGTCTACATTCCTATGAACATTAGAAGAATTGTGTAATTACGTTTCACTTTAGCGCACTTGGAATTTTTGTTTTTCCATATATACATATATATATATATATATATGTGTGTGAAACAACAGTATTCAATCCCTGCGCTGCATATCCGTGTTTTCCAGAGTCTCTTTGTAATTATTGTTCCAGTGCTGCTCAATCCAGCTCCCAGCCAGGGAGCAAACGGTATTGGTGCTAAAAACAAATCAGGAGAGCGCACTGGTAAATGTAAAATCATTCACTTTATATAGAAAAAAGCAATATCCACATACATTGCAGTTAAAACTTCCAAGCTCCGTGAAGTTCACAAGACCATCAGTGTTGTGCTCAATCGAGCTGGAACTGTCTCGTCGGCTCCGGACCCGGCGGGTGACGTCACAACGTCCTCAGCAAATAGCCACGTCCAACGCGTTTTGACAAATCACAGTCTTCGTCAGGGGATGTGGTTGTAGTGCATAGGCAGGATGTTATATACCCGTTCCGATTTAAAACAGCTGTTGCTCGTTACTTATGTTAATTAATAATGCATTCACATTTGGTAATAAAATACAATTATAACAGAGAGAAAAATTCTCACTAAAGACAGAATATCCATGCAGGCTTTTCAGCAAAAGATGTTTATCCCATTTACTCCACATACTTTAATTCATATTTTATTATATTGCGAGTATCCAGATATGTTAAATAGTAAAAGAAGGGCTCCCGCAGTCTAGCTATCTGCTAGTAACAACAACTGATCCCAGCTGTTCATCCAAAAGCAGAAAATGGGATTAACACCTCTCACTTCACAAAGTTAGAATCTACCTTTACCAGTAGCAATTCATTTTGATAATATATGTACTTTAAAACACTAATATCATATAAACGAAGGACACAACCTAAATATAAAACCATTTTTCTCATATTGATTATGGAGGCTTATACATCTAATATTACAACGGGCTATATTCCAATTAATCACAAGGCTAATTTCTATCTATATTTTTCTTTTCCCAAAATAACAAATTATCAGAGGTTTTAGAATTAGAGGTATTAGAGGTTCAGTGGAGTAGTCCCGGCGAGTGGATCTATGAGAGGGTTCACGGCTAACATATTGTGTGTTTTTTGCAGCACTAAAATCTCCTTCTCAGTGAGATGTTTATGATATAAGTTGACCCATATTCTAAAACCTCTGATAATTTGTTATTTTGGGAAAAGAAAAATATAGATAGAAATTAGCCTTGTGATTAATTGGAATATAGCCCGTTGTAATATTAGATGTATAAGCCTCCATAGTCAATATGAGAAAAATGGTTTTATATTTAGGTTGTGTCCTTCGTTTATATGATATTAGTGTTTTAAAGTACATATATTATCAAAATGAATTGCTACTGGTAAAGGTAGATTCTAACTTTGTGAAGTGAGAGGTGTTAATCCCATTCTCTGCTTTTGGATGAACAGCTGGGATCAATTGTTGTTACTAGCAGATAGCTAGACTGCGGGAGCCCTTCTTTTACTATTTAACATATCTGGATACTCGCAATATAATAAAATATGAATTAAAGTATGTGGAGTAAATGGGATAAACATCTTTTGCTGAAAAGCCTGCATGGATATTCTGTCTTTAGTGAGAATTTTTTTCTCTGTTATAATTTGTCCTTCGTTTATATGATATTAGTGTTTTAAAGTACATATATTATCAAAATGAATTGCTACTGGTAAAGGTAGATTCTAACTTTGTGAAGTGAGAGGTGTTAATCCCATTCTCTGCTTTTGGATGAACAGCTGGGATCAATTGTTGTTACTAGCAGATAGCTAGACTGCGGGAGCCCTTCTTTTACTATTTAACATATCTGGATACTCGCAATATAATAAAATATGAATTAAAGTATGTGGAGTAAATGGGATAAACATCTTTTGCTGAAAAGCCTGCATGGATATTCTGTCTTTAGTGAGAATTTTTTTCTCTGTTATAATTGTATTTTATTACCAAATGTGAATGCATTATTAATTAACATAAGTAACGAGCAACAGCTGTTTTAAATCGGAACGGGTATATAACATCCTGCCTATGCACTACAACCACTTCCCCTGACGAAGACTGTGATTGGTCGAAACGCGTTGGGCGTGGCTATTTGCTGAGGACGTTGTGACGTCATCCGCCGGGTCCGGAGCCGACGAGACAGTTCCAGCTCGATTGAGCACAACACTGATGGTCTTGTGAACTTCACGGAGCTTGGAAGTTTTAACTGCAATGTATGTGGATATTGCTTTTTTCTATATAAAGTGAATGATTTTACATTTACCAGTGCGCTCTCCTGATTTGTTTTTAGCATATATATATATATATATATATATATATATATAGTAGTGAAACAGCGCTAATATTGGTGTGTATATATTTCCCCACAATTGCTTTTGTGATCTTAACAGAAATTTAAGATATATGCAAATATGGAAAAAAATTGTACAACGTTTCAATTTCATAAATTTCATAAAAACGTCCTTTTTCATATAAAAGACCAAGCATATGATCAGAGTAAAAAAATGTCATCCATGTTACAATCGAATATTCTTCTCCCTGATCTCTTGTAGAGAAGCGCGGGGAGTCACAACTGTACTCTTTACAAGCCAACGCGTTTCGTCTCTCACAGATGCTTCATCGGGGGTATAGCTCCAATTACAGTATTGATATAGAAATCTTAGATGGTGTCATGGATAGTATTAGTAGGATGAATTTTATAGAAAAAAAACCTGATACTTCAAAGTACTGGGTATATGTGTAATAACCTGGAGTTTTTATCAAATTGGGGACCCCCTGTGTGTGTTTTTTTGTTTGTTTTTGTTTAAACTGTAGCACTGTCCCTATGCAGCCCTGTGGCAGGGCTCCAATTGAACTATACATGACCCTGTCAGCTTGGGACAGGGAGTTTGGCGCCACTAAGAAGCTTGTGTCCCCCTCTGGCCAGCAACAGCCCTGGCCCGGGAAAATCCCCATCACACTATTGGATCACTGGGTCGCAGGGCAGACTGGCCAGGGGGAGGACTGCTGCTGGGGCCCCAGGAGCCAGTAATCAGGCAGAATGGGGGTGGTCCTGGGGAGCTGAGCCCTATATAGGAGGACCGCAGCATGAGGAGAGAGAGCCTGGGATGAGAAGGTTACCTGGAGGAGTTGTCAGCATGTAGCCGCCGGGAGCCAGAAGTACGGGGGCCCCTGCTGAAGTCTGCCTGCTTCCCAGGAACCACCGCCGGGATCGTGAGGACCGTCTGTAATGAGAGAAGCAGCGGGGGAGATATGATGACTGCAGCCAGCAGCGTGCCGAGGAGCGGAGACAGCAGCACTGGGAGGACCAAGGAGACCCCTGTGGGAGAAGAAGAGCTAGCCCCGTCACTGCCTGTCGGGACGGAATGCTAGGGAGAGCCATCGCTGGGAAGGAGGCTGCAGTGCCGAGCCAGAGGGTGACCGCCAGACCAGCTAGACTGTGGATGATCCCAATTCCCAGGATCCTGAGGAGTGACAGAAGCGCCGCAGCAGGTGGTGAGAACACTGTAATCCCTTACGCTGCATAACTCTGCCCCTGCAAGTCACCTTCCGCTGCAATTGGTCTGTAAGTGGGGAAACAGTTAGTAAAGGGGGTAGGGTCCCCTAAGTTTCTGCAGTCCCTGCATATTTTTTTAGTAAGGGGAAAGACGCCCCTCAGTTGCCTTGCGCTGACTTAACTTTTCCGCTGCCAGAGCTCTGCCATTGGGATTAATACTAAAGAAGGCAGGCTCCCCTCAGCAACCTTTGTGCCCATAGGACAAATATAATGTTAAGGGGGTAGGCTCTCCTTATGTGGCGCCTGTCCATAGAACAAGTTTATTGTGGTGACACGTCTAGTTTATGCAAATGGTTATGTTAAAGTGCATTTCATGCTAGTTCACCAATGCTGGTACATCATTGACTGCTTATGTGAGCTCCACCCAGCAGGGATTCAGTTAAAGCTTATACATCTGTCTGCTATACTATTAATGCTGGTACATCATTGACTGTTTACGCAAGCTCCGCCCAGCAGTGTTCCAGTTAAAGCTAATGCATCTGTCTGCTAATTGTTTGATCAATGACAGGGCTGTTTCTAGCCAATTTGGCTTCCAGTGCGATATTAAAAATGTGCCCCCCCCCCCCCCCCCCCATTGACATAAAAAAAATGCGCCCCCCCATATAGATCTAAAAAGAAAAAGTATGTACGTTCCTTAGGCAAGGGTGTGTGGCCTCAATAAATGGGCGTTCTCATTAAAATGGGCGTGGCCTCATCTGAAAATACTACCTTACACCTTAGTTTTTGACCTTGCACCAACAGATTACGGTGACCACAGGAAAAAATAAAATAAAATATTATGCCATGACGCAACCGCGTTATTCCGCGAAACTCCGCCCCCCAAGCTGGGTACTCGGGAAGAGGGAGGAGGGGGGAAGCAAAGAGCAGCAGAAGTGCCGCGGCTCGCCCGCCGCAAGAAACGGCACTGGTCAATGAACTTATGCATGACTTTACTGTATGGTTGCCTTTTTAACTGTTCAGACATACAATAATAAAATGGAGTTGGATCCAGCATATTGTGTGGTCATTGTGTCTGAGGGGTAAAGCAGGTCTACCTCTCTGATCATAACCGAACCTGGTTTATTTCAGTACCCCACACTTAGTTGTAAATCCCGGCACCAGAATTGTGGGCATTACATATGTATAAAAGCCAATGATTGGTCAATTGAATTCACTAGAAAACAACTACAACTGATTGGGAACCATTGGAGAAACATCACCACTGGAGTGAGGCAGAACCTCCTGAAGTTCTGGTGAATTCAATTGACCAATCATTCGCTTTTATACATATACTCAGTACTTTGAAGTATCAGGTTTTTTCTATAAAATTCATCCTGCGAATACTATCCATGACACCATCTAAGATTTCTAAATCAATACTGTGATTGGAGCTATACCCCTGATGAAGTCTCTGTGAGAGACAAAACGCGTTGCATTTTAAAGAGTAAAGTTGTGACTCCCCGGTCTTCTCTACAAGAGATCATGGAGAAGAATATTCGATTGTAATATGGATGACATTTTTTTACTCTGATCATATGCTTGGTCTTTTATATGAAAAAAGGACGTTCTTATTCAATTTATGAAATTGAAATGGTGTACAATTTTTTTTATATCTGCATATATCTTAAATTTCTGTTAAGATCACAAAAGCAATTGTGGGAGAATATATACCCACTCCTATTGGTACTGTTTCACTACCATATTGTTCCATTTTCCTTTCTAGCTCCGTCTAACAGGGAACTAAATTAGAATAGCAGCCCACCCTTTCCATATAAGTGCAGATTTGAGTATTGTTTTTTTGTATATATATATATATATATATATATATATATAGATATATATATTCCAAAAAAAGGTGAAAGCACTCACGAAGTCCATAATGCATCTTTCTGGGGTGCAGTAAAACTCAGACAATTCCATGAAATAATCCAAAATAATCCAGTTTGCCAAATTATATATATATTGTCATAGTCCATATTAAACCCTTTTATAAAACCCTGACAATATTTAACCTAACCTTAATAAGCAGTTGTTATAACTTATTATAAATAGTAATGTTTTTGTTCCAAAGTTCAGAGTAGATTTTTCAGAATTTTAATGACAATTTAACTCTAAATATGCTCACTTCACTTGAAACCTTTATTTGCCATGGGTGGTCTTCAGTATGTCGGCTGTTGGGATCCCGGCGCACAGTATACCGGCGCCGGAATCCCGACAGACGGCATACCGACACTTATTCTCCCTCGTGGGGGTCCACGACCCCCCTGGAGGGAGAATAAAACAGCGTGACGCGCGCAGCGCGCCACCGTGCCCGCAGCGTGGCGAGCACAGCGAGCCCGCAAGGGGCTCATTTGCGCTCACCACACTGTCGGTATGCTGGCGGTCGGGCTCCCGGCGCCGGTATGCTGGTCGCCGGGAGCCCGACTGCCGGCATACCATACTACACCCATTTGCCATAACTATCCTAGTAGGAGCTGTCCCCCACACACCGCAGCATATCAACCATCGGGTTTGCGTACAAATCTGAATTAGGCACTAAGGGGCAGATGTATTAAGCCTGGAGAAGGGATAAAGAAGTGATAAAGCAGTGATAAGTGGAAGGTGATAACGCACCAGCCAATCAGCTCCGTAATGATTGGTTGGTGCGTTATCACCTCCCACTTAACACTGCTTTATCACTTCTTTATCCCTTCTCCAAGTTAATACATCTGCCCCTAAGTTCTTAAGCCATCTGTTTCCTAAATAGCCTACAAGTCCCCAGATAGTTAGCTATTAATTGTATAACATTTTACCTTTCATTAATTATTAATTTTGTAACAAACGTGGTTTACTCTCAGTTAACTCTGGTTTAATCTGAGATTGTACCACTTATAAGTTTTATAATGAGAGTGATGTCTTCTCCAGGCACAATAGTGATAACATTGGTCGTTTTCCTTCCACTGACCTGTCCTTGTCCCGGCCATTGCTGGAGGACTTATTTTGGGACTTCTCGGTGGTTGGGGGCTGCTCTTGTACATATGCAGATTCAGAACTCTTCTTACTGGCTGCATCCTCTTCAGCTTTTCCAAAGTGTACTGCATGTTGGACCCAGCCCAGGCTGGCATGAGTGAAACCTGTGACAGCATAATCACATTCAGAACATGTTATCATGGTCAGACTTGTGCAGAGTGAAAGTCAAGGGAGGATCAAAGATATCACATCATTTGGGTGTGTATGCAATAATTGATTCACTTGCCACTTGACACATACTCACCCCAGGGCTTGTCTTTTGTGCTACTTTACTGAAACACCCACATATGGGTACTGTCTGCAGTGAGTTTCCCTTTCAAACATAAACCCTCCTTTATATCAAATTCATTTAACAATTAACTAACGTGCTAAAAATATATTGTATATATATATATATTATTCCCCACAGCCAGTGTGCAGAACAGTGAATACTGCAATCCAGAAAGATCCATTCCTGAGCTGTAGTCATCCAAAATGTTATATCGTTAATTCTTGATGCTTAATTAAGGGTTGGGTTTGGGTGACCGGCGGTTGGGAGATTGCATGTCACCATACCAATGCTGGGATCCCGGCTGTTAGATGGCCGGCGGGTGGAGGGGGCGAGCGCAACTAAGCCCCTTGCGGACTCGGTGGTTCGCTGCACTCGCCACAGGTTCTATTCCCACTCTATGGGTGTCGGGGACACCCACGAGTGGGAATAGTCCCTGTTGGTTGGCATGCCGACCAGTGGGCTATTCAGCGTTCGGGATCTCCCGACCGCCGGTCACATAACTGCATCCCTTAATTAATGGGGACAGCTCCCTAAAGCTGGAACCACAATTATTTGTTCTGAACAAATGAGAATTGAGTAAAAATTATGAAAAAATCAAACTGGTAATGACCTATAGCAGGGATTCCCAGCCTCGGTCCTCAAGGCACATTAACAGTCCAGGTTTTAGTGATATCCATGCTTGAGTCCATATTATGGTTGAATTAATTATCCTTAAAACTTGGACTGTTAATGTGCCTTGAGGGCCATGGTTGGGAACCTCTGACCTTTTGAGGACCGCAGCTAACCTGGAGGTGTTAAGGCCCGTACACACTGGTCGATATATCGGCCGTTCTCTTGAACGGCCGATATATCGCGGAACCGTCGGCCAGTGTGTACGGCCGAAACGTCTGTGAACTCCGTCGTTCACAGACGTATCGCGTCGGCCGTGCAGCACAGCCGACGGCCAATATATCTACCGATATATTGGCGTGTCGCTGTGTGTGTACGGGGCGGTCGGCCGACCGCCCGTACACATGCTGCGGCGGCCGGCGGTGATTGACAGCTGAACTGGGCGGGCGTGTGTACACGCCCGCCCAGTTAATGACGTCAGTCCCCGACGGATCGGGCAGTGTGTATGCACAGCACACTGCCCGATCCGTCCATAGATATATCTGCAGATCAATTGATCTGTAGATATATCTATTAGTGTGTACCCACCTTAAGGGTGACTTTCTACACGCTTATGCTGGTTTGGAAAAAAGTGCTGTTAGAATGTTTTAAATAGTTTTAATTCAGGATCTCAATGTAATGGCTATACCCCTGTATTACTTTGCAGAAAAAGGTCTACGTTGTACAACACCTTTCATATTATAATGGTGGCAATAAATACTGTATCTGCAGTGTTTGCCAAGGGTCACTGGTGTTAGGATGTCTCAAAGTAATATTTGCCATCCCGTGGGCAGCCTCTTTAATAACGTAACATCACCATTTACGGGTCAGTTCAATGAGAGCCAAATTTCATGCATTGCACCATTGGAGCAACATCACCTTAAAATGCCCAATGTTCACCCCTAAATTGATCATTTTAGCTTACAGCCCTATAGACGTGCATGTTGAAGTACGCAATTTAGCGGCTTCTGTACATACAGCTGATGTGCGCACTACATCACCTGCATCAAACTTAACTGATTTGTCCCATAGACTAGGAGAGCATGATCCATCAGCTGGTTATACAAATGCAATTCTGTAGTATCTGGGCTGGGTTTGATTGCTAATGAGCTCTATGTTCAAGAATCTTCTGCATGTTCTTCTCATCCATCCATCCATGACATGTGAGAAAGCCTGGGTATTTAGAGTGCTTAGTCCAATCATTTTCAAGCTTTCTTAGTGGGTAAGGGAGAACCACCCGCTAAAAGAACATTGTGCAGCTGAGAAGCAACCGGGACATAGATGCAGACCAGGGACGGATCTAGACTTTTCTTTAGGGGGGGCGGTTTACTGTTTAATCTTGACTCTACAGTCCCAACTCCTCCCATCTGCGATCCTAACTCCTCCTCTCTCAATTCTGACTGAACTTTTTGAGTGAGACTGAGATAGAGCTTTGGGATTGTTCTATGTACATGTGACTGTGCTATGGGGTAATTGTATTTATTAGCCCTAGTACCCACACACCAGCAAGTGGGGCAAATGCTCTGTAACCCTTGCTATCCTGGCTCCTATGTGCTGCTGTGCAGCACATCGTTCTGCCTCAGGCTCTCCCAGGAGAGCTCTCTTCTGCTCAAAAGTGGGCATGGCTATGACTGTGTTAGGGGGGGCGGTCGCCCCCTTCGCCCCCCCCTCGATCCGGCCCTGATGCAGACCGGAACACAGGTGAGGCCAGAGCTAAGAAGAACGCCCCTTTATTTTCACCTCTTCATCAGCATAAAGGAAAAAATTATTGGAGAGGTATAAATACTAGGTGCCAGAGGTCCACTTTTATGGAAGGAGTATATGTCCAATCAAAATGTTTATCTTACCTCATTCTCAATACGCCCAAGTGTGGCGGGACATGCACTGATGGTGTTGGCCAATTTGGATGATTTTAATGAAATTAGGACAAAATCCAGTATTGGGTGACCACCCTAACCAATGTAACATGATGACCGTAAGGCTAAATTACTACTTATGGGCAACTTTATAGTCAGGAAATATACAGTTGTGCTATACATTCAACAGAGTATTTACCTGGGGCCACAGGCTGCTGTTGCTTGTGTTTGCTCATTATTGGGAACAAACGCGTTGGATGCATATTCAGTATAGATGATGATGAAGATGATGATGATGCAGTAGAGGGCACCAGGTGGAGGGCAGAAGACTGAGAGGCAGAGTCTCTAGGTATCTGTGAGGAGAATGATACTAATGAGCAGTGTAAGCTCTCTAATAAGTGGTGCACTAAAGTGAGAGGAAGGCTCAGGCATCAGCCCAGAGCCCCAGACTGTATCTTTATAAATCTAAACTCGGCTGCTGAGATACACATTTGAACAATATATTATTCCTTCCATATACAGTATATGTAGTGCGTCGGCAAGTGTGTGCATATGTTTGAGTGACGTCATTCACAGATTTATCAGGCCGGCCCTGCAGCACAGCCAATGCTGATATATCTTATCGGCATGTCTGGCTAGGTATACGGCCGCCCCTCTGACTGTCCCATATGCAGGCCGCAGGAACCGCCAACAATGTCATAGCTGGGTGGGCAAACTCAAATGCTGTGATGGCTGGCCAGACATATCGAGTGACGGATTAGTAAATGTGGATGTCTAGAGGCCTTCACAGATTTGTGATTGCAATTGCGATCAGTGTGCGACTGCAATCCATGCTGAATGAGGGCCAGTGTACGTCAAGGGCCCTACACACTGGCAGATAAAATGCACGATATGAACGTTCTCGTTCATTAATGAACGAGAACTCGTTCATATCGTGCAGTGTGTAGGCACCAACGATTAACGATGCGCGGCCTGCGTTCGTTAATCGTTGGTGCCCCGCCGCTTATGCATGCAGGCCAATATGGACGAGATTGTCCATATTAGCATGCAGTGCTATGGAGCCGGGTGACGGGGGAGTGAAGAAACTTCTCTCCCCCCATCACCCCCCCCCCCCCCCCGCCGCCGGGTTGCCCGTCGGGCGTATCTGCCATTGGGCAGCTCGATGGCAGATCGGTAAGTGTGTAGGGCCCTTCAGAGAATCAGGCCCAATGTGTTATCTTTGTGCCCAGATAATCTTCTCTGATTAATAATCTTCTCTGAATCTTCCAATTTTACTGTCTTCTGTGTGTGGTGTGTGCGTGTGTGTACGTACAGAGGTGAGGATCCCTCCTTTGTTTGTTGGGTTTACAGCTTCATGATTGACAACCCAATGATTTACGGTCCAGACTGAAATGATAGGTACAGTAATCATTTCTTTCCAGGAATAAGACAAGCAAATCATTACACAATCCTTTAATCGTTATTGTAAATCTCAAACGAAACATTGCCGCCCACTCCCCTACATGTCCTGAAAGTTACCTTTCAAGTCAGGAGTTGTTTTTATGAACTGTTTTTAACTGATGTCTCCTGTCTTATTTATTTTTGAAAGTTGGTGACCTTGGCTTAAGTAATGGGAAACTTTCACTTGTTAGGATTTACACCGATATTATTCGGTGTCTTATATGATAAAGTGCGGCATGATCATTCAGTGGTCATGTGTCACTGAGGTCACTGAGCCTCATCATAAACGTCTGCAGAAATAATGACTACAAAGCTGCATTGAGCGGAAGCTAAAACAATGAACAATGGCCTTCAAGCAGATGTGGTTGGAGGCGCTGCGTCCATCGCGGGTAGCAGTTGACTTAGTGACGGACACAATACCGAAGGTTAAAATCCAGACAGCCATTGACCGACAGTCAAAATACTGACACGGTCAAAATACCGACTTTCATTATACCAACATGTTCAAAATGCCGACACAGTCAGAATACCGACATTTGAAATGCCTACATGTCAAAATGCCGACATGCGTTTTAAAGAATTTTTTGCCCAAAAACAGACTTGTTCATACTTTATCATCCCATTGGTCCTGGAGGAGGAATACAATAGTGTGCCGAGTGCAGCGAGGCACCGTGCCCGAAGCGCTCGCCATGCGAGGGTATGCGGTACACTTAGGCTGTATCCTTGTCAACACTGACAAAAAAAACAACAACTCATGTCGGTATTTTGACATATCGGCATTTTAACTGTCTGTATTCTGACTATGTTGGCATTTTGAACATGGCGGCATAATAAATGTCGTTTTTTTAACTGTGTCGGTATTTTAACTGTAGGTCAGTGGCTGTCGGGATTATGACCGTCCATCGCAAAGTACCGATTATCGGTACTTTGCGCATGTGCAGGACCCGTTCTGAGTGTGAACGGGTCCTGCGATGACGGACCCAGATTGGCATCAGACTGTCTCAAAACAGAATCATGTTGTAGCCATTGCAGGGGAGAAACGAGGGTTCTCCGTCGGAGGATGGAGATTTCCTAGCCTCTTGGTAGCGGTGGACGGCTTGTGCGGCCCCCGTGGGTCAGGAAGCCGGCTGATGGTGTCGGAGATGATTTGATACTGCGTCCTAGGACACAACTCAGATCAGTAATGCAGCAAGAGGAGTGACGGGGCGACTGCTGCAATCGTGCTATTGCTGCTGCTTCTATGTCAGCAGCAGAGATAGCTCCTCCAACCACTGAATGACAGCCATCTCAATGATTATTGCCACAGCTGTCCAATGGTGGGAGGACTGCACATGTGCCAGAGCAGGAGAGCTCAATGCAGCTGCAGCACCGGCCGCAGTCTCTGGGAAGCCGCAGCCCGATTTTCTGAAAACGGACACCCTCCCAGTGGGACAATGATGACTCAGACACAGCCATCTACTGACTGCAGTTACTGTGTGCCCGGACCAATATCTAATAGAGTCACATCAGATGGGAGTTGAGATCATTCATCTCTTTAGGCCTGGACAGGCTGTTATTGCCGGAGAGTTAGGTGTTTATGGATGCCTGAATGCTCACAAGGAAATGTCATTACTCCATGATTATAAAAACATCTTTCCACACACGCAAGCTAAGTTACTTACACTTATTTTATTAGGACTTACTGGATGGATGACAACCGCCTGTTTGTTTTCATGAAGCAGCGCCCGCAGGTAAGGAGAGGGGCAGATAGCGGCCGGAGAATTCACCACGATGTAAGGACTCTGGTGCTGCTGTCAACATAACACATTTAAACTAATACTGAGTATTATTTTTCTTTAACTAGACAGTATTATTTTTTACATGGAAAAGCATACCTGGTGTAACTGCGGACCTCCTGCAGCTCTGAGATTCCAGTGACCGCTTTGCCCTTTTCCTTTCCCATCTAGCTGGGCCCCACTCTCTGGAGCTGGAGCGGCCTTGTTTTGGGGGCTCGGCATCTGGGCCTTTAATCAGCTGTAAATGAAGCGTTAATATGGTTATTAACCATAGTGCACATAAGTGATTCAGAGGTTGGTGCAAATCGGCTGGGTGCTGCGTCTTCAGTTGCAGCAGAACTGAGGAGCTCTGCATCCGAAGATGCGGCTGCTAGCTGTGACACGCCCCCAAAGCTCGTTGTGACATGCCTGCATTTTAGTCACCACTTCTTGGTACCTCCCCCGAATGTTTGCTGGCTGTCAATCAAATTGTGACTGAAGCCACACTGTGACCGTCATTGCAGGACCATTGCGGAGCATGTGCAGTGCGACAACGTCGCATGCACAGAGCTGATACCATCAGCCAGTTGCGACCAAACTGTGCCCACCTCTGAATCACTCCCATAATACATTATATCAGTGGTGTCATACAGTAGCGGATCTTGCCACGGGCAAGCAGGACTTTTGCCCGGGGTGCCGCCTTCCGGAGGGCGCTGGCGCCATCCGGAGGGCGCCGCACCATGGCAAGATCCGCCACTGCTGTGCCCTACGCTGCCCGCTGTGTCCCCCGTCTGTGCCTCCTGTGAAGGGAACTAGACGCGTAGCGTCTAGTTTCCCTTCGTGGAGAGTACCTTTGCTAAGCGGTGCGCGATGACGTAATCGCGCACCGCACAGCAAAGGTCCTCTCCGCGAAGGGAACTAGACGCTACGCGTCTAGTTTCCCTTCGTGGAGAGGACCTTTTGCTGTGCGGTGCGCGATGACGTCATCGCGCACCGCTCAGCATTCAAGCGGCGCTACTAATGTACAGGGGGCGTAACTGACCACACCCCCTGTATTAAGCCACGCCCCGTTTCCTGCCCGGGGCGCAGAGCGGGCTTGAACCGGCCCTGGTGTCATACCATCTAAGCCGTCACAGTTTTGGCAACCATTGGATGGTGTTTTGGTGCTTTATCTACCAGTATTTTGCCAAAACTGTTCTGAGATAGGGCCTAATTCAGGGTTGATTGCAAAAGCAAAATCTTCCTCTAATGGGCAAAACCATGTGCACTGCAGGGGCAGGGGGGGAGGGATGTAACATGTGCATAGAGAGTTAGATGTGGGTTGGTTATGTTGTTTCTGTGCAGGGTAAATACTGGCTGCTTTATTTTTACACTTTTCAGTTTGAACACACTCCACCCAAATCTCTCTCTGCACATGTTACATCTGCCCCACCTGCAGTGCACATGGTTTTACCCTTTAGAGGAAGATTTTGCTTTTTTGTGGTCAACCTTGAATTAGGCCCGTTGTCTTTGCCTTTTGCATACCTTCTTGTTCTTGCTGTCTAGATTCAAGCAAGATAGTCCTGATTTGACCTGGACAGTAATGTCCCCCAAACCAGAATGTTGATAGATATATTTCCATTCATGGTGATGGGTAAGTGGGTGATTGCTGCTGGTATAGCAATAAATGGGTCTTTTAATGGGAGAGGGCTGTCTAGTGCTTTATAAATGGTAGGCATGCCGTTTTGCTCTCATCATGACGTGGCCACACCCCTTTCTATATGTATCCCAATGTTAGGAGGTATGGATGGGTGTAACGTTCAAAATGTTTTATCCCTGTGGCGTTCTACGACTGGTACCCAGTACGGCTTGCCGACATACTCCACCAACTTGGCTGTATATCCAGGGTGAAACAGTATGAGATCCCGGCGGTCGGAGATCCCGGCGGTCAATTGACTGGCTCCCGACTGATCACTGGTGACTGGTACTAAAAGATAGTAGGTCCAGACACCTGTCATCAGGTGTCATTTCCTTTAATGGCTGAGGCCCAGATTTATCAAACCTTGGAGAGTGATAAATTGCACCTTAATACTGTACCAGCCAATCAGTTCCTAACTATCATTTTTCACAGTCTGTAACATGGCAGTTAGGAGCTGATTGGTTGGTACCTTATCACTGTGCAATTTATGACTCTCCAGAGGCGTCACAAGGGGAGTGCGGACCTCCCCAGGTATCACCATTCCAGGGTGTTATGCCACAATGCCCCCTCCACAGGGACTGGGAGCTAGGTGCTGTAGTTATGTATATATAGAGAGAGAGAGAGAGAGAGAGAGAGAGAGAGAGAGAGAGAGAGAGAGAGAGAGAGAGAGAGTAATTGATGGGGGCCACACAAGTTTTTTTCCCCAGGGGCCTTAATCCGTCCCTGATCCTGAAAAGCCCCACTCTTGTCACTGAGAAGGAGCCAGCAGTGCAGACACTAGCCTCTGAGGGCAGCCCAGCATCTCCGGGCATGCTGGGCACGCCCCTGGAGTGATGTAAACGGAAGACTTTCTGTGAAGCCACACTCCACATAGTGATGTCAGCAGGGGATTTCCCATGAGGCCGCTGTCTTTCCAGTGAGGCTACACACCCTTTTGGGGAACGCATGGCTTTGGAGAGCACGGTGGGAAGGGGGCTATAGGTCACACCTACAACCCCGATACCGCCACTGGGTCCCACTCCACTGAAGAACCAATATCTAGAACAGTGATGGGATGTGGTTATGTGACCATCAGTCAGGAGACCGCCAGTCACATTACCTCCCCCTACATCCCGCCCACTGAGAATCCTGCCGGATGGGACTATTCCCACTCGCGGGTGTCCACGACACCCATAGAGTAGAAAAAGAACCCGTGGGGTGCTGACGGCTGTGCCAGGCCCTGGTATTGGAAGGGCCCGGCACAGGCGTGGCCGATGCAGAGAGTGCAGGGAGGTATGGCCAACCACCCTCCTTAGGAAATGTAAACATATATGCTGCATAAGTAGAGGGGGAGGGGGCAATGTGAGGTTGTGGGGACTGATGAGCACTGGTGGCATGTGTGCTGGGCTGGGGAGAGAGGCAGTCACTCCTCTCCCGGTCCCAAGTGCCCATGGCCGGATTAACAATGGGGCGGATGGAGCTGCAGCTCCAAGCCCTCCATTGAAAATAGGCCCACAGATCCCCTGCAGTGCAGGTAGTAGCCAGTGCTGACAGGAAAAAAAAACATTTCCTGTCAGCACATACAGCAGATCCCTCACCTACGGCTGCTCATTCACCCCCACCCCAAACTGGGTAACCTGTGCCCTGACCTCTTCGTGTTGCAAGGGGGCGTGGCTTCGGACGGGCACGGGGGCGGAGCCTCGGAAATAGCTCCGAGACAGCAGCCTCCTGTCAAGACCCTTCCCCTCTTGCATGAGGCATGTTATTGTTGGGAAGCTGCAGCAGGAAAGGTAAGCTGCAGCAAAAGCATGTATGTTTTGATGGGCAAGGGGGCGGGGCTTCGGACGGGCACGGGGGCGGAGCCTCGGAGATAGCTCCGAGGCTCCGCCCTCGTGTCCGTCCAAAGCTCCGCTCCCTTGTCCATCAAAACATACATGCTTTTGCTGCAGCTTACCTTTCCTGCTGCAGCTTCCCAACAATAACATGCCTCATGCAAGAGGGGAAGGGTCTTGACAGGAGGCTGCTATGTTCTAGGAGAGCTGGGTCCCTGGATGTCAGAGCTGAGAGGGGATGCAAAACCATGTGAGTAGCAGCCCACACCAGACCCTGAGGTCTCCTATGTAAGTGGTGTCTATGTCAGTAAGTTTTGAGGGGTGTGTGTGTGTGTGTGTGTGTGTGTGTGTGTGTGTGTGTGTGTGTGTGTGTGTGTGTGTGTGTGTGTGTCACTGAGTAAGTAGTGTCTGTCAGTAAGTAGTGTCAGTGTCAGTAGGTTTTGCGTTGTGTATGTGTCAGTAAGTAGTGTCAGTGTCAGTTAGTTTTGTATTGTGTCTGTGTCAGTAAGTTTTGCATTGTGTGTGTGTGTGTGTGTGTGTGTCAGTAAGTAGTGTCTGTCAGTAGGTGGTGTCTGTGTAAAGTTTTGTGTTGTGCCGTGTGTGTCAGTATGTTTTGCGTTGTGTGTGTGTGTCAGTCAGTCCTGCAAGTGTGGCGGTACGCTCCGGTACGGCGTACCATTAAGAATGTGTCCGCCAGTATGCCATACCCCCGCCACACTGTAAAACACCACCACCAAGCTCTTAGATCTTGCTCGGAGGCGCCGTCAGCACCTTCTTCCTTTTCCAGGAAAAGGACTGCTGCGAGCATGAAAGTGATGTCATCACCCTCCCGCACCTGGCAGACTGGCAGAGAAAAAGTGACGGTGGGGTGCCGGGCCAGCGGTGTGTGGGTGGTATTCAGTATACCAGTTGTTGGGATCCCAGCGCACAGTATACCGGCGCCGGAATCCCGACAACCGGCATACCGACACCTTTTCTCCCTCTTGGGGGTCCACGACCCCCCTGGAGGGAGGATAGCGTGGCGCTTACGCACGCCACCGTGCCTGCAGCATGGCGAGCGCAGCGAGCCCTCAAGGGGCTCATTTGCGCTCGCCCTGCTGTCGGGAAACCGGCGGTCGGGAAACCGGCGGTCGGGATCCCGGCGCCGGTATGCTGGCCGCCGGGGACCCGGCCGCCGGCAACTCTTGCTACACCCCGGTGAGTAACTCTAATGGTCGGGACCCCTCCTCACAAGTACAATGAGGCGACACTCCCGAGTTTTGCTGGTGCAGTAAGATTTATTGATCCAGAATCTTACTAAATAAATCTTACTGCACCAGCAAGACTCGGGAGTGCTGCCTCATTGTACTCTGTCCACAGCTTGAAAAACCGAAGGAGGGAACTGGAGCAAATATTCACATCATAACAGGATGAGTGCTGGGTACACAGCTTATATATAATATTTTTTATTCTATAACCAGTGTCACATCCTGCTGTCCTTGTCTCTGTAGTCCGCAGGGACAGGCGGTGTCTGTGCCATGGATTCACATAATATATAACCACTCCACCTAGTGTCACATGGTCACATCCCTTAATGGCATGTGACCACGCCCACGGCGCGCAGGCACAGTACCACTGAGAAAAAAATTCTGTGTGCAGCACTGGTGTCAGTAAGAAGTGTCTGTCAGTAAGTAGTGTTTGTGTCAGTACATTTTGCATGGTGTCTGTGTCAGTAAGTTTTGTGTTGTGTTTGTGTGTCAGTAAGTAGTATTTTTGTCAGTATGTTGCATTGTGTGTGTGTGTGTGTGTCTGTCTGTCAGTAAGTGGTGTCTATGTCAGTTAGTTTTGTGTTGTGTGTGTGTGTGTGTGTGTGTGTGTGTGTGTGTGTGTGTGTGTGTGTGTGTGTCACTAAGTAGTGTCTGTCAGTAGGTTTTGTACTGTGTGTGTCAGTAAGAAGTGTCTGTCAGTAAGTAGTGTTTGTGTCAGTACATTTTGCATGGTGTCTGTGTCAGTAAGTTTTGTGTTGTGTTTGTGTGTCAGTAAGTAGTATTTTTGTCAGTATGTTGCATTGTGTGTGTGTGTCTGTCTGTCAGTAAGTGGTGTCTATGTCAGTTAGTTTTGTGTTGTGTGTGTGTGTGTGTGTGTGTGTGTGTGTGTGTGTGTGTGTGTGTGTGTGTGTGTGCGCCGCCTCCGCACCCGCCCCTGATGCCGACTCCATCTTCGCCCACGGATGGCAACCCGACCCAGCAAATTGCCGGGTCGAGTTGGCGGTGTGTAGGGTCCAATGCCGGGTCCCACCCAGGAATGGACCCATTTCCAATTCCCAGGTGGGACCCGGGATTGTGATGTGAGAGCGGTATAAGTATTGTGTTGTGTGTGTGTCAGTAAGTAATGTCTGAGTCAGTAAGTTTATCTGTGTTGTGCGTGTGTGTCAGTCAGTAATATCTATCAGTAAGTGGTGTCTGTGTCGTTAAGTTTTGTGTTGTGCGTGTTAGTAAGTAGTGTCTGTCAGTAAGTGGTGATTGTGTCAGTAAGCTTTGTGTTGTGTGTGCGTGTGTGTCAGTAAGTAGTGTCTGTCAGTAAGTGGTGACTGTGTTACTCACATGGCATAGGCCACACCCCCTATTTAGACCACACCCACACCACACTGATCACACCACCACATCACTAGTCACACCACTGCAGCGCTTCACACCTCCTGCCGAGGCACACAATAGGCCCTTCCTAAATTTCAGCTCCAGGCCCATATGGACCTTAATCTGGCACTGCAAGTGCCGCTGTCTACAAATTGAGAGGGGGCAGCCCAGGTAAAGGGACCCCCCCCTCCCCCGCCCCGCCTAAATGCCACCATTCCTAGGCTCTAGGTTTGTCTGTGTTGAGACTGCTAGTCTTTACCTTTTGCGGACTACAGTATATGGTGTTCTAGGTTGCTGATTTATATCTTCTTATGCGACACATGTCTCTGTACAGTTATACTGTATACTGCTAAGTGCATGTCAGGTTCACCAGTTTGGAAACCCCATCTATCTTCCTGACCTATAGACTAGAACGGAAGCAGCTTAGAAATGGCCACTGTTCTTCTGGCCGTTCAGTTTATTGTGCAGCTGTGTGATTATTAAATGCAGGAGATTTCTTATTATTAAATGCAGGAGATTTATCAAAGCTTGGAGAGAGATAAAGGGGGAGATGTACTAAGCCTTGGAAAATGATAAAGTGGAGAGAGATATCGGGGACTATTTACTAAGCCTTGGATGGAGATAAATTGGAAAGAGATAAATTACCAGCCAACCAGCGCCTGTCATTTTTCAAACACAGCATATAACATGCCAGTTAGGAGCTGACTGGCTAGTACTTTATCTATCTGCACTTTATCTCTCTCAGTGGGGCAGAAATATTAAGTCTGCCGAAGTTATAAAGCGGTGATAAGTGCAAGGTGATAACGCACCAGCCAATCAGCTCCAATATGTACATTGACAGCTAGGAGCTGATTGGCTGGTGCGTTATCACCTTCCACTTATCACTGCTTTATCACTTTTCAGGCTTAATACATCTGCCCCAATGTTAGACAAATCTCCCCCTTTAACACTGGCAGGGGGAAACCATTAGATCCGACCAGCCTGGCGTGGCTGATCATCTGGTAATGGGTCACCAGGTGTATTTAATCATGATCAATGGGCCCATCGGAATCAAAAATACATTTTAATCAACCTGATGAGAACCATCTCCGCTGTACTAATCGGTAGCCCATTACTGCAAACAGCTTGTGGCCACGGTGTGTTGTGATAACTTACCCCATCCACTGTAGACACAGCCACCTGTCTCCAGACAACTGTGCTGTCTATTACACAAATGTCTGACAAGTGACTTCCCATGGAAACTTCCCCCTCCCCGACCAGAGATGGGTTTTCCATTGTGACTGACAGTCCTGTCTCTCTATAATGTTGTCTGCTGGTTTCTTTTGTCTGAGCTACAGGAAGGCGAGCCCACGTAGGATGTGTCTCTCTATCTGATGCTTCCCTTCCTGCGTCTCTTCTCAAATGATATATGTGTAACGGATTTTACTTTCTTGGGTATCTACACCTCTCAGTAACCTTTAGAGGGGAAGGACTCACTGAGTTTTCAAAACAAAGAAATGATTTTGACAGAGCTTTGAATAAATATAACTTGCCGAAATTACAGAACCCAAAACTTTGGGGTAGATTTACTAAAGGTAAAAAAAAGAAAAAGAAATGTGGTGATGTTGCCTGTAGCAACCAATAAAATTCTGTCTATCATTTCTCTACTGCATCCTAGAAAATGATAGCTAGAATCTGGTTGGTTGCTATGGGCAACATCTTTAGTAAATTTACCCCTTTGTATTAAAACTAAATAAGTAACAACTAAAATATATAACAATATTACATTCATTTATATAGCACTAGCACTTATAATTAATAGCAAGGACAGAAAGAGTGTATGCACATGATGGAAAAATACTGTATTATTATTTATTATACCACTAGTTACAAGCCCGTCAAAATGACGATCAGCATAACAGTAATGTCAGCGCCAGCGGCTGTGCATGCCTGAACGGAGCAACACTTGAATTGTTCAATCGGGTCCCAGGCAAAACACTTGAATCCCCCCCCCCCCCCCCCCCTATAGATAGATATAGGATATTTTACAGACTCTGAGGGAAAATTATTAAACCTTCTAAAGAGGGCAAGTGGGCGTATTACAAATAGTAACCAATCAGGTGCCCATACACTTGTGCGATGCCCCGCGACGCGACATCGCAGGGCATCACACCGGCAGTTCAGGTGCAATGAAATCGCACCTGAATTGCCAAATTGATTACCGTGCGATCATGCGATAGATCGCATGGTAATCATGTGATGGGCACGTCACCGCCGAGTGGGAGCGGCCTCAGGCCACTCCTGGGGGGTGCCCATCACACTGCGATATATTGCATGTGCTTTAAAAACACATGCGATCGCATGCAATGCGATAAATATTAAGGGCAGCACATACTACCATAAGACGCGATATTCAAGTGGCGTGCCCGCGCATCGCATGGTACCTTAAATGTGCATACACATTCCTTCAATTACTCTCACAGATGCGGTCGAAGTCGAAGGATTGTATGCCCTATCGCACAAGTGTATGGGCTACATAACATTTATCTAATAGTCTATAAAATGATAGTTAAAAACGGATTGGTTGCTATAAGGACCATCCCCACTCGTTCTGTTTCATTGGTTTGATAGACCTCCACCTATATAGTGACAAATGTCACGTTACATGTACTGACCAAGTTCTTTTTTTGATTGCAGAATTAGGGGCCGACAGAGCGTTTAAGGAGCATGGGGGCCAGGCAGCCTCCTGGCTAGTGTCGCAATGATGGAGAACAGATTAAGCAGTCAACAGGGGGAAGCTGTGCGCAATAGAACGTAGAGGAGGTATGCAGAGGTCACAGCGCTCCTGAGATTTTCCACCACTACCCCGTTACCTACCGAAACGACTGCTGATTGTCAAACACTGTGCAAATGAATCCTCTCTGTGACTGTCGCAGGACCATGGTGGGACCTGTGCAGAATGCCGATAATACTCAACTGCGCATACATCGATACATCTATGAATCAGGCCAATACATATTTGTCAGCAGTTGAATTTTACTCTCCGGGCAGGTGAGAAGTGGTGGAGGCGGGGCCACACCAGTTGCCTCCTTAGGCCCTGCCCCCTCACTGTAAATTGCCGCAAATGACACCGATTTGAAAAGGGGTGGCGCTCAGATGGCGCAATTACAATAGAATGGTGTAATTAGGCCTCGCCCCCACCAGAAACAGCAAATTCAAGGTATTTATCTCCCCATTCTGCACACTTCACTCGGAAGTCGGTGGGATGCGGGAGGAGTGCCCATTATTCCAGGGGTGCAGGGGACTACCTGAAAAAAGTGTCTCATAGAAACATAGAATTTGACGGCAGATAAGAACCACTTGGCCCATCTAGTCTGCCCCTTTTTTATTTTATCCTTTAGGCAATCTCAACCCTTTTTTAACCTTAATTCTTTGTAAGGATATTCATATGCCTATCCCAAGCATGTTTAAATTGCCCTACAGTCTTAGCCTCTACCACCTCTGATGGAAGGCTATTCCACTTATCCACTACCCTTTCTGTGAAGTAATTTTTCCTTAAATTTCCCCTGAACCTCCCCCCCTCCAGTCTCAATGTATGCCCTCAAGTTCTAATACTTCTTTTCCTTTGAAGAATGTTTCCCTCCTGAACTTTGTTAAGACCCTTGATATATTTGAAAGTTTCTATCATGTCCCCCCTTTCCCTTCTCTCCTCCAAACTATACATGTTAAGATCTTTTAGCCTTTCCGGGTAAGTTTTGTGATGTAGGCCATGCACCATTTTAGTTGCCCTTCTTTGTACACTCTCTAATGTATTTATATCCTTCTGGAGATAGGGTCTCCAGAACTGGACACAGTATTCCATATGGGGCCGTACCAATGACCTATACAGTGGCATTATCACTTCTTTTTTCCTGCTACTGATTCCTCTCCCTATGCAACCAAGCATCTGACTTGCCTTTCTCATTGCTTTGTTGCATTGCTTTCCTGCCTTCAAGTCACTTGAAATAGTGACTCCTACATCTCTTTCCTCCCCAGTAGTTTCCATTATAGTACCCTTGATACTATACTTAGCCTTTAAGTTTTTGAGACCCAAGTGCATGATTTTGCATTTTTTAGCATTAAACTGTAGTTGCCACTCCGCGGGATCTGTGAGAGTAGTGACGTATAGTGCTATCAAGCTGGTTATGTAAGCAGATCCTCCAAACAAGCTTTGGCACAAAAATAGTTTTAGCAAAAAAAAACACTAGTGCAATACTAATGAGCATTTGATATTTAATAGTGCAATAATACAAAATATTTATTTATGAATATATTTAGCATCGCTTTATAGTGAGAATATTTCATAATCCATATCGCTCCCTCCAACAGTGCTCAAACATGGAGAGGGCACTCAACCTCCACACCATGACCCCATCTCTGAAATAAACAGCATTAATACAGGCTACAGACACTAAATCTAACATTGATGTAGCTCCACAAATGTGTATGTGAAGCTTCCTCCATATAGTGTTTGAGTCTGTTTGATATTGACTTTACACGTACTACAAGCTCATTTCCTTTGTCATCAGCCATTTCCAACTCATGACATCAGTGTCCTTGTGTAGCAAGTTCCATGGCCAAATTAACCTTTTAGAGCAAACAGGCCATTTATACAAGCCTTAAACCCTCGCTCATTTCTTTTCTTTTTTTTCAAAAATGTTTTTATTGCTTTTTTCTTGTAAACATTTTAGTTAAAATACCAACAAAGCAATAATTGAAGTAGTAAATTAAAAACAATGCATTATAGAATGACTGTGATACAGGACGTTTTATCAAAAACATAGAAGCCGTAGAATATCAGCAAGTTATGTAATCGATAATTAAAGAGCAATCTCTCATGGAGAGAGAAAGAAGAGAAGAAAAAAAGGATAAAAAGAGGAGAAGAGGTTATAGAAGAGTAGGGAAAAGAGAAGAAGGGTGGATAGAGCAAGAAAAAGAGGAGGGCGAAGGATCGCTTACAGGCCAATGACTCCCAGTCAGAAAAGTATTTTAACCTAATCAAATGGGAGGATCAGATAAAAATATTTTAGTCTCATACCATAAAGTTGTACGACAACAATTGTGAATCTGTTTCTTTACTGAGATGTTTAAAGTATCAATAAAAGATTCCCAAACATCAAAAAAATTCTCAATGCGTTGTTCTTTATGTAATGATGGGGGTCATTCCGAGTTGATTGCTCGCTAGCTGTTTTTAGCAGCCGTGCAAACGCTAAGCCGCCGCTCTCTGGGAGTGTATCTTAGCTTAGCAGAAGTGCGAACGAAAGGATCGCAGAGCGACTACTAAAAAAAATTGTGCAGTTTCTGAGTAGCTCCAGACCTACTCAGCGCTTGAGATCACTTCAGACCATTCAGTTCCGGATTTGACGTCACAAACACGCCCTGCGTTCGGCCAGCCACGACTGCATTTTTCCTGGCACGCCTGCGTTTTTTCGAACACTCCCTGAAAACAGTCAGTTGACACCCAGAAACGCCCACTTCATGTTAATCACTCTGCGGCCAGCAGTGTGACTAAAATGCTTCGCTAGACCTTGTGTAAAAATACACTGGCCGTTGTGAAAGTACGTCGCGCATGCGCACTGCGCCGCATATGCATGCGCAGAAGTGCTGTTTTTTTCATTAATCGCAGCGAACATTTTTAGCTAGCGATCAACTCGGAATGATCCCCGAAGTCTCCATCCAATCCATTTTAAATACGTGAAAGAGTTTATCTCTAAACATTCGTAGGGAAGGAGGAGATGGATGTATCCATTTCTGTAAAATACATTTTTTTGCCACGGCTGAAAGAATTCCCTCGCTCATTTCAATAATTATTTGTGTAGCAAAGGGTAATATTGTACACTAAAAATCTGATCAGCTTATTATCAGTCATGACAAACATGTATTATATTCACGGACATCTACTGCACAAAGGAAAAACTGATTCTCCAACAGCGAAAGCTTTATAGGGAACTTCAGCTCAGAATCGTTCCTACATTTTTGTTACATATGAACATCAGCCAACAACTGGGCTCTCAAAAACAGTAAGCAGCTAAAAATAAAAATATAAGAAAAATTCAAAAAGATCAACATAAAACTCACAATTATCAAACTCAGAAGCACATAATTTATATGTACAGTATATGGTAGGCAAATTGTACGAGATTGCTTCATTGGATTGGTTACGGAATTCCGACTGTAGGAATACCTACATCGGGATCCCCCATGGTCAAAAAACCCGACGGACTGCGGTAAGTCTAACCTCCGCTCCTGCAGTCTTACCCCCCTCTACCGCAGCCCATGATTGCAGCCCCATGGCCTCATCCTTTTCTCGTACAATGTTGTGTTTACCACAAATCAAGCTGCTCGGGAAGCCAGTGGATCGTGTGAGGCCTCTGGGTGACTTACCCTCTTTTCAGGTATCTGAGCGAGCCTCCCAGATCATCTGGGAGTTTAGGCAAAAATGTGTTTTACCAATAAATTGAAAAAGAACTAAAGCAGCGCTTGTATGTGTGTTTTATTATCTCAGTAATCAATGTAATATACACTTTAAAATTTCATATCGCACTATGGGGGTCATTCCGAGTTGATCACACGTAGCAACTTTTTGCTGCTCGTGCGATCAACTCGTCGCCACCTATGGGGGAAGTGTATTTTAGCATAGCAGGGCTGCGATCGCTTGTGCAGCCCTGCTATGCTAAAAAAGTTTTGTGCAAAACAAAACCAGCCCTGCAGCTACTTACCCAGTGCGACGGATCCAGCGATGAAGGTCCCGGCTGTGACGTCAGACATCCGCCCTCCAAATGCCTGGAAACGCCTGCATTCGCCTTACCACGCCTTACCACGCCTGGGAAACGGTGAGTAGACACCCCGATCCTCCTCCCCGCTGTCAATCTTCTTGCGATCCGGCCTGTGATCGCTTTCTCCAATCAACGACACGCGTGCGCCGTGCAGCCGCAGTTCTGACCCGTTCGCACCGCAGCGAAGAACTGCTGCATGCGAACGGGTCGGAATGACCCCCATAATGCATAAAAACAACAATACTAATACATGATAAAATTCCCATTAAAGCAATTTCACACCCACTGGTACTGTTCACTAACTGTATTAGTCCTTCTTTGGATGCCTGTTCCTTTATTGCTCCATAATCCAGAAAGGTGTGTTTATATTGTATTCCAACACGAAAAGACTTACCTTTTGTGGTAGATCCCTTTACAATTATCGCCAGAGGAACGCTCTCCTAGGCCAAATGCAGGTGAAGGCTGGAGTCCTCCGGTCAATCGCGGTTTGGGTTCTTGTCACCGTTTAGTAAATAGTAGGCAGGTTACCATTCAGTTGGAGTGCACTCCCTTAAGTCAAAAATGGAGCTGGTTCAGGCAGAAGGAATAGGTAAATATCCTGTGGGTGAATGTGTTTTACCAAGTTTGCAATAGCTGCTTTAATCAGGTGCATGGGGCCTGTCTAGAGTGTATGTCAAACCATATGTGTTTTCTGACAGCATGCAGAACATTCTAAAACATACTACAAATATCTCATCCTTCCCAAACATAATGGGCGGGATTTACTAAAGGGAAAATGCGGTAAAACCCCTGTTTTACCGCATTTTCATATGTACTAACTCCCGACCGCCGCGTTTTCGCCTCATAGGGTATCGCCATCTTTTTATGGCGATACCCTATAGAAGCCTATGGGATTCTTACCGCCGCCGCCGCCCCACGCCGCATCCCGCCGCTGCCCCGCGCCGCTCACGACGACCCCCCCCTTCCCCCCCGGCATACCTGAGCTGCTGCTGCCTGCTGGTGCGGCCCCCCTCCTCCTTCTCCCCCGCATCACAGCCTTGTCTCCTGCCGGCTGCAGGGGGGAGGAGGAGGAGCCCGGGACTCCCTGCACACGTCACCTCCCGAGTCTGGGAGGTGACGGAGACCCCCGCTGACCCCGGCAGACATCATCGCGGGGGGCCTCCTATACCGCATTGCGACACTAATCGCATATGTTAGTACATATGCGATTAGTATCGCTGCGGTAGGCGGCGAGAGGCGGCGATTGCTTATAGTAAATCCCGCCCAAAAGGAGATGAATCTCTGTTTGCTGTTAGGATGACCTGTCAGCATTTATAGTATACGTGTCTGTATTACTAGTATTACAATGACTATACATAGAAACGGTGTAAGATGACAAATCATTAGTATAAAATAGTGTAAACTCACATCTAGGAACAATATTGATAAAATGAAGGATGTGGACACATGGCGAAGGTAGAACAACTCACTATCTTGTAGGGCAAGCGTGGTAAGTCCAAGGGAGGGGAGGCAGTTCAGTCCTCACTTAGTCTGTGCACAAGGCATATTTGCCTACTCTCCTACAAGTTGCGGGAGACTCCGGATTTTTCGGGCAGTCTCCCACACCCACGGAAAAGTGTCCGCATCTACCACATCCCACCTGCTTCCTAGTGAAGTGGGCAGGATAAGGAGATTAACAAGGGAATCCTGGTGCAGAATAGAGGGAGTGGGGCTAATGATTTTGGGGTGGGCCCTAATGACACAATAACCCGGCTCCACCCCTCAAAGTGCCTTCTCCCAGAGAGGAGATGGGAGAAGTAGGTAAGTATGATACAAGGAAAGGGTGAGCGTACAATATGACCAGGGGCGGATTGGCCATAGGGCTCACCAGGAAGATTCCTGATCTCTATGGGTCCTGTTTTGTGTGTTGTCATGTGACCCCATCCCCCACATGACAGGTAGCCCACCACACTTAGAGAACTGCATTGTCCCCATTAATTCTGTTATTCCATCTCTGCAGTACAGCAACTCTGCCATCCAGTGATGCTGCCATGGTTACACGGTATGTTATACGTCTTGTACTGCTCTACAAAATTTTACAGGGCCACTATTAGTTTCCAATCTACCTCTGGTCTCAGACACAACTGCAGCAAAAGACGCAAAGAAGGCTGCAACTGCGTACAATCAGACCCTGTGAGGAAGTATCCCGTCCCCCTCAACAAACCCCTCTCCCTCATCAGACTGCACCTCCATTAGCACTGCTTATAAATTTCCAGGGCTGGTTTTCCATCCTAATCCTCCCCTGAATATGACATACCTCCCAACTGTCCTGCTGTCCCAGTCCCACCTACTACCACAGTAACCCCCAGTGGGGGTGGAAGTTGGGAGGCCCATTTCACTCGCTGCTCTGCTTAACATAGAGGCTGTGCATATTGCATCTATTCATGGGAGAGAGAAACGGGGGGCACGCTGTACATGCCCCCACAGTGATGGAAAATGGAGGTGTGGCTTGCAGGTACAGCATTTCCTGGGAGGCCACACCCCCTAATTTCGGTAAAGGAGTGCGCAAATGTCTCTTTGCTGCAGAAGAAGGGTCTGTATTGCTATTCACAAAAACAATTGCAGATAACACACAAATCAGTGTGTATTACACATTAGCAGAGGAACACTGGGGGAGATCTATTAAGCTGTGTAAAGAGTAGAGAAGTGGACAAATGGAGAAGTTACCCATAGCAACCTATCAGCATTCTGTCTATCATTTTATAGAATATACTTGATAAAGTGTTGGGTATGGTATACCGGCTGCCGGGATCACAGCGGTCAGCATATTGACGCCGGGATCCCGGCCGGCAGAGTGCCGGCTGGTGGGGGCGAGTGCAATGAAGCTCCTTGCGGGCTTGGTGCGCTCGCCACGCTGCGGGCTCGGTGCGCTGGCCACACTGGGCTCACCACTGGATTCCGGCTGTCAGCATTGTCAGTGGTCGGGATAACGGTGTCGGTATCCTGACCGCTAGGATTCCGACTGCCGGCAATGTAACCGCATCCCTTGATAACTGACACCTCATAGCTGCTTTGAGTGTAATGTTTACACTCGACCCCTAAAGGAGGGGGTTGGCCTCAAACAGTGTGGCCAACCAGGGATCTCCCCTGTACCCCTGTGGGCCAATACGACCCTGGTTATGAATGCAACATTATGGTAATACTGTATATAAGGATTTGCATAAGTTTTTTCCCACAAGAAGCTTATTTAGTTTATGCAAAAATAAGACACTAGGTGGCAGCTGTGGATCCATTATACTGCCGCAAGAGAGCAGGGTCTGTGCTGAGGAAGCTACGTCTTCTGGTGTGGTGTAATCAAGTTACAAACTAAAAGTGAAACACAAAACCATAGAAGGAAGCACAAGTGGGAGGACAGGTTTCCACACATCCCAGTACATGACAGAGTAATGGAACTCAGAGTACAATATCGGGGCCTGATTTAAAAAACAGGAGACCAATCATTGCATTATGAGTTGCTGGTTCCATGTTAATGCCAAGCCAGAACAATCTAAATGTACCATTTGGTTTTCATATATTACTGTTAGTTGGATACCTTATATGTTTTTCATGTCTAATGGCAACATTCAGTGGTTCCAAGTAGTGATGAGCGGGTTCGGTTCCTCGGGATCCGAACCCCCCCGAACTTCACCCATTTTACACGGTTCCGACTTCCGAGGCAGACTCGAATCTTCCCGCCTTGCTCGGTTAACCCGAGCGCGCCCGAACGTCATCATCCGGCTGTCGGATTCTCGCGAGATTCGTATTCTATATAAAGAGTCGCGCGTCACCGCCATTTTCACTCGTGCTTTGGAGATGATAGCGAGAGGACGTGGCTGCGTTCTCTCAGTTTCTGTGTTCAGTGTGCTGCAAATATCTGCTCAGTGTGCTGCAAATATCTGTGCTCAGTGTGCTGCAAATATCTGTGCTCAGTGTGCTGCAAATATCTGTGCTCAGTGTGCTTGCAAATATCTGTGCTCAGTGTGCTGATAATATCTACGTTCTCTGCCTGAAAAATGCTCCATATCTGTGCTGCATTGTAGTATATAGTAGGAGGACAGTGCAGAATGTTGCTGTGACTACCAGTATATATAGAGCAGTACGGTACAGTAGTCCACTGCTCTACCTATGTGTCGTCAAGTATACTATGCATCCATACCTGTGCTGCATTTTAGTTGTGCGCAGTATATAGTTGGAGGGGACAGTGCAGAATGTTGCTGTGACCACCAGTATATATATAGCAGTACGCTACAGTAGTCCACTGCTCTACCTCTGTGTCGTCAAGTATACTATGCATCCATACCTGTGCTGCATTTTAGTTGTGCGCAGTATATAGTAGGAGGGGACAGTGCAGAATATTGCTGTGACCACCAGTATATATATATATAGCAGTACGGTACAGTAGTCCACTGCTCTACCTCTGTGTCGTCAAGTATACTATGCATCCATACCTGTGCTGCATTTTAGTTGTGCGCAGTATATAGTAGGAGGGGACAGTGCAGAATGTTGCTGTGACCACCAGTATATATATAGCAGTACGGTACAGTAGTCCATTGCTCTACCTCTGTGTCGTCAAGTATACTACAAAAGTTCAGTAAAATGACCCAAAGATCAAATTTAAAAGCGTCTGATGAGAAGCGTAAACTTGCCAATATGCCATTTACAACACGGAGTGGCAAGGAACGGCTGAGGCCCTGGCCTATGTTCATGGCTAGTGGTTCAGATTCACATGAGGATGAAGCACTCATCCTCTCGCTAGAAAACTGCAGTGCCACTCCTAGATGGGCCAGGTGTTTGTGTCGGCCACTTGGGTCGCTTAGCTTAGCCATCCAGCGACCTTGGTGCACCTCTTTTTTTCTTTGCATCATGTGCTGTTTGGGGACTATTTTTTAAATCTGCCATGCTGTCTGACACTGCAGTGCCACTCCTAGATGGGCCAGGTGTTTGTGTCGGCCACTTGGGTCGCTTAGCTTAGTCACACAGCTACCTCATTGCACCTCTTTTTTTTCTTTGCATCATATGCTGTTCGGGGACTATTTTTTAAATCTGCTATCCTGTCTGACACTGCAGTGCCACTCCTAGATGGGCCAGGTGTTTGTGTCGGCCACTTGGGTCGCTTAGCTTAGCCATCCAGTGACCTTGGTGCACCTCTTTTTTTCTTTGCATCATGTGCTGTTTGGGGACTATTTTTTTAATCTGCCATCCTGTCTGATACTGCAGTGCCACTCCTAGATGGGCCAGGTGTTTGTGTCGGCCACTTGGGTCGCTTAGCTTAGTCACACAGCTACCTCATTGCACCTCTTTTTTTCTTTGCATCATGTGCTGTTTGGGGACTATTTTTTAAATCTGCCATCCTGTCTGACACTGCAGTGCCACTCCTAGATGGGCCAGGTGTTTGTGTCCGCCACTTGGGTCGCTTAGCTTAGCCATCCAGGGACCTTGGTGCAAATTTTAGGACTAAAAATAATATTGTGAGGTGTGAGGTGTTCAGAATAGACTGGAAATGAGTGGAAATTATGGTTATTGAGGTTAATAATACTATGCGATCAAAATGACCCCCAAATTCTATGATTTAAGCTGTTTTTGAGTGTTTTTTGTAAAAAAAAACACCCGAATCCAAAACACACCCGAATCCGACAAAAAAATTTCAGGGAGGTTTTGCCAAAACACGTCCGAATCCAAAACACGGCCATGGAACCGAATCCAAAACCAAAACACAAAACCCAAAAAATTTCCGGTGTACATCACTAGTTCCAAGGAGGCCTTTTGGTGGGCAATTTCAGCAGAACCTTCTCACCTTAGGTAGCATATCCCAGCTCCAATATGATAGCGCTGTATAGACACTGATTTACATTATGTCAGTCAATGAGAGGTTTTTGGCTTCCACTAAACCTTGTCGGCCAAAGCGACTGTCGAGGTTCACCTAATGGTAGCTTCGGCCTGGCTTGCTGGAGGAAAATAATAATAAATGCGTGAAAATAATAAAACAGGTCATACAATTGTGGCACAGGGAAACAATATTACTGGGCTTGATAGATACAGGGCTTAATATTACTGGGCTTGAGATAGTTGTTGGTGCCCCCAAGCTTGCATGCACTAACTACACCCCGTCCCAGCAAGAAACAAACTATGTCCAGGGGTGCAGAGATGAGGTAAGGTGGGTACTAGTTACCTGGGCCCAGCTTGTTGGAGGGTCCCAGCCTGGGTCATCTGCTAAGGTAAACAGTGTCCCCCTGTGCAGCTGCCTGTGCCCCCTGTACAGCTGCGAGAAGGGGACGTTAGGGTGGGGGAAGTGTGCACTCAAGAGGTAGTTTCTTCCCATAGGTGCCAGCCACTGTAGGAGGAACCCTACCTCCTGCAGATCACATTCACCCTCCACAATCACTTCTAGCACCCCAGCAGCACCCAGACAGGGAGAAGAAGGAGCGTCGCACATGCTGCCTGGCCTCCCTGCTTATTCCTGCTCTGGAGCACATAAAGCAGAAACTGGAGCAATGGAGGTCAGTGCGCCGCCATCAGGGCTGGCGCGGGAGGTGACTGCCTTTCATTGTCTCCTGTATTTACGCCCCTGGATGTGATACGTATTTTTGCCTAAATTTCTGATTGTAAAAAATAAATAATTTCAATTATTTCACCCAAATGACCTCTCTTGCCAGGAGACAGGCTCAGATAAGAACCCATTGTTGTAGACTGATAGCTTACACTTCCTGGTTCAGGTCCCCTGCAGACAATGTGCATGCACGGCCGTGGGCTGGCACTTGCATCAACGGGGGCAGATGGGGAGGATCACTCTTCATTACAATTTACATTATAGTAACCATAGTTAACTACAGGCTAACACCATCTTCTGTTGGCGTTAGCTATCGGGACCAACCTCCGAAATGCATTCCAGTGCATGGTAAATCCGAGTGCATAGCAGCCTCCATAAACACCCATAGAGGCAACATTTGCAGTCGGAAACAGTGAACTTGGCCGATATAGGAGATAATGGAGAGAAAAGTAGCAGTGCACAGCTTCATAGACTGACCAACAGGTAGTGAAATCATCTCTGTAGGGATGAGTGAAGTAAAATACAAACACTGATGTCACCAAAACTTTGAGAGTAAATAACTGATATGCTTTGCAACGTTGGCTTTGTGGACTGTATTAGCAGTCTTTTAATAATTGACTAGCTACAAAGAAAAGCTTTGAAGAAAATGGTAAGTAGGGTCTGTGATTGCAAAACATCCTTATCAAACACTCAGTGTGTAGCAGGTCAATTCCTCTGTGCTGGCCCTTCATTCAGAACATTTAATGTTATGTTATCAAAGACAGGGCAGTAGAGAGCCTGTTTGGGCCCAGGTACTTTCAGGGGGCGTGGTCTAATCACAGGAGGCGTGGACATGCACCCTTAAAAAAAATTGTATTTTTAAGTGCCTTCCTGGCCACACTGTGAGCCCGGCACACAGCAGTGTGTGCTAGGCTGAGGAGAAACGCTGCAGCTGCTGCTACCAGGTGAGGGGGTGAACCTGGGCCCCTCCATCAGACCTGGGCCCGGGTAATTAGTACCCTCCCCCTTCCCTCTTGGTGCCACTGATCACAGAAGCAGTCAGGTAGCTGGGCATCAGACGCCTCTCCAGGCTGCAGGGTGCCATTCCCCACAAGTCAAAAAAAGGTTCTACTGGGGCAGCAATTATACACATATGATATAAGCACCAGCTTTTATATGTCACCCAGAAGGATACTGAATAGTGCACATTGTCTGCTTTATATAAACAAAGACATTTCCATTTTTACATAAACTTTTCTCCAGTACAATGCAGCTACTGAGAGCTGTCTGTCTGTCTGTCATAATGCTGATTATTATTCTTATTATTATCCTTTATTTATATGGCGCCACAAGGGTTCCGCAGCGCCCAATTACAGAGTACATATGCACATAATCAAAACAGGAAACCAGTGACTTACAGTTGAAGACAATATAGGACAAGTACAGGGTAACTAAGAATAACTACACCAGTAGATGACATAGAGATAAGTTCCAAGGTGACCAAAAAACTGCGGGATTTGGGCAGTTGAGGATTATTAAAGTAAGAATGCTGCTCTATTATTCTAGTAACAATTGTGTAATTTTAGATAGCAAAATGTGCTACAGGTGTACAGAGATCATTCAAACCATAGGCACGTAAGTCAGGTTAGTCTTTTGTGCAGTTCCATGATGCTCATATGGGTTGGTGGAAAGGTGAGGCGGAGAAGAGGAGGTGGATTTGCTGTGTCAGGTGACTGACGTCTAGAGGAGAGGTGAACCTGGGGCTGGCAGGGAACTGAGGACAGTAGTGTTTGTCATTAGACCCGTACAGCATGCTGGCCATTAAACCGGGTTGGGGCTGGGAGATCGGCACTGGGGTTCCTGGCGTTCAGCATACAGACCCCGGGATCCTGGAAGCAGAATGTTGGCGGGGGGGGGGGCAAGAGCAACAAAGCCCCTTGCGGGCTCGCTTCACAAGTGGGAAGAGTCCCTGTCAGTCGGCATGGAAAGCGGGCGGGATTCCGGTGTTGGCATGGTGACTGCAGGGATACTGAGCACCGGCCACATGACCGGATCCCATTAAACTGTATAGTATGCCGGCCGGTCAGTATTTAGCCATTGAGTGCCTGTAGGTTACAGAATAAACTGATCCACCAATCAGACATGGAAACCTCTTGGGAACTGTTATTATGGTGGAAGTAACCAGCTAAAGTTAACATTAGCCATCTTAAGCACAATGGGGCTGATGGAAAGTTGTACGCATTGCGGGCCTGATTCTGAGTTTTGCGCAGGAGAGGGGATTCACGCAAATTCCCAACTGTTGAGAATCTGTGGCTGCGCAAGGTCAGTCTTGTGCATGTACAGATTCTTGCATTGTCACCCGTAGTTCCCCTTTTCGGCAGCGGCATTGAATGAGTGGGCAGGGGGCTGAGGGAAGGCTGCGTTCTTGAAAATGGGGGCGCGTTGGCACCGTTTTCTGGGAAGGGCAGAGCCAAGGGTCTATGCGTCACCACGCACACTTCCTGGCTTAGCAGCTCCCGCTTCCGTTTGCCAGCTGCGCAGGCTGAGGCTTACAGATTGTCGTGATGTTGGATGCCAGCTCGTGACGTCAGTTGTAGTGCTGGGATCACAGTTACATGCAGGAGGCGTTTCCTCTACTGAGAGTTCGGACGGAAATTCAATGCTGCTTGCAATGCTCTGAATCAACCCCAGTGATTGCATCTACACTTGTGTCTGGACGGCCTTAACGGGCTGTCTCAGTGCACTCTCATATATGTAAATGAATGGCGACTCAATTGCAGGCTATGCAGAACTGGATGTAAGGGAAAATACACCTGTTCGATGATGTATATCTTGCGAATGCGTCATGATGCTGTTGGCCCGATGCATTCCCAGGGGAACTCGCAGTTTTTTAGCAACTGATGTGGTCTCCCTCATATTGGCCGCTAGCGGTGGCATTCGTGACTAGAGATGGTGCACTGCACAGGCACTCGTGTTCCACAGGATCACATAGGTGCATACGCTTCCATAGGTCGCACCTGGGCGCAGCTAGTCACAATTGCAACTAGTTTGCATGGGTGACCCGTTTGCGTGTCAGATGACTGCAGACCTATCTGTACACATGAGGCTCCGGGGCAGAAGCCAGTTTAGGTATTTTTGCGGTAGATCGTCCTGTTCTGAGTTGGTACAACATGGTTGGAACTACCTTTGCGTGAATAAGTAGAGTTGCTGCAGAGTTTGCATGCTTCGGACACTCGCCCTGCAGCCTGTAGAGCTACATGGGCAGCGCCGGCAGCCCCAGCCCCCGCAGCATGGCGTCTGTATCAGGCGCTGTCTGCATCAGGTACATAGATATAATAAGACATTACATTACAGACTCCCTCATTGTATGACACAACACTATGCCATAATGGCTCAGCTCTGTTATACATTCCCGATCAATAAGCGGTAGTGCCCTCATTTTCAGTGCTAAAAATAAATATTAGCACAATTCTACAAACAGTCCCCCTTCAGATAATCGCTACCAATTGGTTGCACAATATTTGCTGGATACACAATGGGTATTATATCTAGCCCCCCACTCCATGCCAAAGAAATTTGAAGCACAGAGTATTTATAGGTTCTAAGGAAGAAGGAAAATATGTACAAAAGGAAACAAAGACGCGGGGAATGGTAATTAACCCTAAGGACTCCGAGTGTCATTTTCTTTTTCATTCTGGGCACTTATAACTTGGCTATAACTTCACTACCACTTGTATAACACAAGTACGAGTGTGTCTGTATGAGAGGCAGATAGTATGTGTGTGTGTGTGCCACTCTAAATAAATAACGTGTGCCTGGATATTATATCTGGGCTGTTTCCAATCCTTGTTAAAGAGACTGAAGGCCCAATAAATGAATATAAGGTCATTGTGTCTAGTACAGGGAAGAGTTCAGGCTGTCCTTTGGTTTACGTTAGCTTTCTGTGCAGAATACAAACAACAGGGCCGCCTTAACAGCATTGTACTGTAGGCCCTGGGCAAAGCAGTGCACTGGGCCCCCTACCCAGGGAACAAATACAAAATAATAATAACATGCCTCTCCTGACATGCTGTCTCTACACATGCTTCCATACAGTGAATGTCAGTCAGTACTCTGATTTGGTGGATAGCTCCAGCCATCCACCAATCAGGATGTTAACAGACCTTCACTCTCTGGCTGCAGGCTGGGAGGCAGGTCTAGAATGCTGGAAATCACTCTGCGCTATTTTTGTTAATCAGGCTTTGAAATACAGTGAGATCACATGTACAAGAAAAATATTATTTAATAGATCAATCGCATCAAAAGAGTCTTTGAAAAAGCTCCAGGAACGAGCGAAACGCGTTAGATGAGAAGGGACTTTGGTGACAGTGCTACTGCTGATTGTGGACATCTTTGCACAGGCACCGTGTCATGCCGGACGCCAGCCTTCTTGTATAGCGGCAATTGGAAGTCGCAGCGGCACTTACATCTTGGAGGATGGTGATTTCCAGTATCTTCTAGTTGTTTCTCCTATTTGAAATAGGAGATCTATATAATTTTATGCTTACACAGGCATAATTAACACCCTGCAGCTGATTATATTTTACCCCTATTAGGGTTTGATTGTTAAAGATTTCTGCATTTATTATTAGCGCAAAGAGACATCTCTAGAGAAATAGGTCTAGAATGCTGCCTCCACGATCTGATTTGTGTGACCACCACCCACTCCTGCTCGGAGCCTGGAATTATGGGGCCCATGGCAGCTACCCATTGTGCCTAGACGTGAAGATGGCCCTGACAAGTAATGTATGAGGGCTGTGTCTTCCTCCTCTCTGCCTGCTCGCTGTCACATTTAGAGAACGGAGGACATTTTATATGGCTGTAGTGACATAAAATTCTGAATAGCAGGCTGAATGAAGCAGCTGGAGAAGTGGTAGTATCCATGGTAACGATGGGCCTATGAGGTGACTGAGGAGTCTGGTGATGGGAGGGGCTTAGGCCTTATAAGGAGAGGACTGATTAGGTTCTCCCTCCTTTTTCCTCAGTGAAAATTGAACAGTGAAGTGCTCTGCATTTGTTTTGTACTAACTGTGTATTATTTGTGATTTTGTGGTGTTTTTCTTCTCATTTCCTTTCCATCTTTACTAATCTTTAAGCTTTTCATCCTCCTTTTATTCTTGAACTTTCTCTTATTTATCTTTCCTATTTTTTAACATGCCGAGGCCCAGTCGTACTGTGCGGCCCCCTGTTCGTTTTATCGACAGCGGGGTAAGGGATGCTGCTGGCTTAGGGTCAGGTAGTGGACAGCAGCGGTCATTACAGACAAGAAGTCAGGCTGGGAATAATGTTCGTAATGCCGCCACCAGGGGTCGGGCTCGACAGCCTGAGAGAATTTTGGCGGGCGAAGGTGCGTCACGCAGAGGCCGGGTCAGTAGCGCGTTGGTGACACGAGCTGCTGTTGTGAGTGACAATTCTAGAAACTTCTCAAAGGAACCGGTTTCCGTGAATAACATGTCGCGAAGTGTGGGGCTATGACGGAGTCGCCGAGCGGGGTGTTAAGGAGAATTTTAGCATCCCGAGGTGTTACCTCAGGAGTTCATGTGCCGGAGGTACGCCGCGGTCGCCCCGTGGGCCCGCGGGGGTCCGTGGCTGCCAGAGGTGGTCGAAGAAGTTCGATTCTTACTAGAGGTGAGCACATTGGGAGATGTACAAGATTACAAGAGTCGGTGCAAGGAGAGGGGGCACCCAACAGTGGTATTACAATGGGTTCGGTTAGTAATATAAACAACAGCGCTGACACGATTGTAGCGGGACAGGGCGCGAGGACATTGGGTATTAGTAATGCTGGAAGACAGCTTGTAAGGCCCGCCGCGTGTAATATTAGGAGTAAAAGAGGAACTGGGGAGCTACGTGGTATGAGGGGCACAGTTCCGGGGAGATCTGATGCTGATGCGGTATGCTTTGGAGGTAATGGAGCTGGATTCAATCCGTCTGAGGTAGCGTCTATATGCACCTCGGTCATATCAGCGCTGGTCCCGGTGCTGAATGCCAATAACGCTGAAAGGAATTTTTTTGTGGGGGCAGAATTCTGCTGATTTGCGGAGGGATGGCGTTGATGAATCAGGGGCGGCTGTTTTACAGGCCAGATCGGGTGGAGGTAATAGGGGCAATAGGAATGTTAATGAATTTTTGGTAGATGTTTCTCCTTGCTTTTCTACAGAGGAGTCCCTTGCAGCCCCTGAGGTGCAGGACGATTCTGGGGAATCAGCTGCGGTGGTAGAGTCTGCCCTGGACGAGGGTGGTCGTTATGGTGAGTCGATGGTGCACCCGGCAGCGCGCCAGAATGATTCAGCGGTGGGGTCAGGTAACAGGGGCGCAGTCACAGATAAAGTATGTGGTAAAAAAGCGTCAAAAAAGCGTAAGCATAGGCGCAGAGGGCACAGGGACTCATCTACTTCTTCCTCTGAGTCCCCGGGTTCATGTGATAGCAGATGCAGGGGTTGCAATGGAAAAAATAAAAGGAAGCGTAGACATAGTAGCTCCAGCATGTCCTCGGAGGAGGGTCCTGAGGATTCTTTGCAATGCGCTAATACTGCAGTATTGAGAGGAGTTCGACCTAGAATTAGGGAGCGTATTAGACAAGGAAAATTCGTTAATATATTTGCTTTAACCAGCAAAGGGAGAAAAGCATTAGAAGAGGCGAAAAAGAAATCAGGTATAGGTGAGGAGGCTTATAAGTCTTACTCTAACTGGCAGAAGGGCATGCTTATCTTTGCAGCCTGTTATTTGGAATCCAGGCCTCAGGAGCACATGAACATAATTAAATATATGTATTTGCTACACGAATTGGCCAGATCCGGGCGCGGGACAGCTTGGAGGTCCTATGATGAGGAGTTTCGGAGAAAACAAAATGGGAAGGAGATTGTGGATTTTGGTAAAAAAAGATGTGGAGATCTTTGTAGATGTTACCCAGCCTCTTAAGAGTGGTTTAGAGGGTCTGGTGGACAAACAAGGTAATTCCAGCAATAAATGGTTGTTGGGTAAGAATAGGGCAGGCAAGTGCTATGCCTTCAATAATAGTCAATGTACCCTAGGGTTCAAGTGTCGTTTTCGTCATGCTTGTATCCGCTGTGAAGGAACACATCCCATAAAAAACTGCCAGCAAACAGTTAGTGGAAGAGGCAGTGGGCAAAAGCAGGATCAACGAATCCCAGCTGCGGCAGCGTCCAAGTAGGGCACTTGCTCCAGTTAAGTTAACAGGTTTACAATTTACGTGTGGCTTGCAGTTAACAGTTTATAAAAAAAAAAAAAAAATTATAAAGAAGTTGCATTGGGTAGGATGGTAGGTCTTTTTAGTTGCCCTCCATTGCCTTATTTAATTTTTTCACAGTTGGGGTTGTTCTTAAAAAGATTACAGGAAAATTCCGGCTAATTTAGCATTCATCATTTCCAGTAGCATGTTTTAGGTAGGTTGTTCTCTGCCCCATGGCAAAAAATTTTGGGTGGAAAGGGGTCTCATTAGTAACTTGCACTAAGCATGTTCCGGGCATTGGAAACGGAGTGGCAGATGCGCTATCGCGTTCTAGTGTCACAGGTTTAGGGTGCTAGCTCCGGATGCGAAGGTATCTGGTGACCCTTGCCCGTCTTATGCCTGGCAGGTTATATGCCCGGATTGGAGGGCTTAGCTTTTCGAGCCCTGGCTCCCTCCACTCTTCAAGGGTACAAAAATGCCATGGGAGAGTGGGAAAGATATGTGCGCCTGCATCAAGATCAAGGTAAGACCGATTACGCAATGTTATTGGATTATGTGTGGGAATGTTTTAGAGCAGGCAGACCAAGAGGGTTCGTAACACGTTTACTGTCTGCTCTTTCTTATTTCTTGAGACTTTATGGCCGGCATGATTTTACAAAATCTTTCTTTCTAGCAAAGATTCTTAAAGGTTGGGCTCGAGTTATGCCCCCTGTACAAGATGCACGTAGACCAATAACTATTTCAATATTGCGGCGCATGGCGGTCGTGTTGCAGGATGTCTGTGCATCTGATTACGAAACACTTTTATTTACATTGTGTTTCGTCATGGCCTTTTTTGGGGCCTTTAGAGTCAGTGAACTGGTGGCTGCTTCGAAATCAGCAAGGTCACCTATTCTTCGTGAACACGTGTCATTGGAAGAGGGAGGCTTATGGTGCAAAGTACAACGTTCCAAAACGGACCAATTGGGCAAAGGTTGTTGGGTTGTTTTGAATTGTGTTGATACATAGAGATTTGTCCTGTGTCTTTGGCGAGGATTTATTTGAAGACAAGGTCTGATGTGCCAGGTCCATGGTTGCAGCATTTGGATGGTATGCCGGTGACTCAATTTCAATTTAGATGGGTGATGGAACGTTGTATTTGCACGATGGGTTTGCCGGTATCGAGATATGGTACCCATTCGTTTCGAATAGGTGCGGCGACAACAGCAGCTGCGGAAGGCTGTTCGAGCGGGCAAATTAGAGCCTTGGGAAGGTGAAAGTCTGATGTATTTCGGAAATATATCAGGTTTTGACCTGTTTTTAAAAAAAAAAAAAAAAAAAAAATCAGACTTGAGGTTTCAGCCACTCGCCATATTTGGGGGTCTTGAGGAATTTTTTATCCTGTCAGGTGCCTTAAGCCTGGGGGTTCAAACCCGCCTGGCAGGTGTGTTTTTCGCCTCTCGTCAAGTCTGATCTCCCCCCCTTATCTAACTCCCTTTGTAAAAGGAGAACAATTCTCTTCAAAAATTATCACATTAGAGGCCAAATTAAAATATGTAATAAATAAATGTTAAACCATTTTAGCAAGATTTTAAAGGGATGTTTTTGGGTTAATGTTGTTGCAAGATTTTTGTTTTAGGGGTTTTTTGTTCAATAAGTTTTGTGAATGCTTTTGTATTTTCAGATTTGCGCTTGGATGAGTGTCCGATTTGGATCATGGGGCACTCATACATTTATTATGGTGAAAGGTCTGGTGTTGAGTGCCTTCAGTCCCCGGAAGCTAATCTGGTCAGATGGATTGGAGTGAGGGGACTTCGGTGGGAGCAAGTCATCCCGCTTTTTTGGCAGCAAGTGGAGAGGTCGGGATACCCCCTGAGGGTGGTGTTCCATGTTGCTGGAAATGATCTGACCAGGAGGTCTGGTTTAGATCTTCGGAAAACCATAGTTAGGGATGTAGTTAGTCTACAGAACAGGTTGTGTTTTTTGAGTGTAGGTTGGTCGGAGATAATCCCTCGTTTAGTGTGGAGGGGTGCAGACAGACCCGCTGCCATTGAGTTGATCCGGCGCCGGATCAATTCTGTGGTTGGCAGAGCTGTTAGCGAAAATTGGGGGTTTGTGGTCCCACATCCCTCAATTTCAGTTTCTGCTCCTCATCTTTATATGGCCGATGGTGTCCATCTGAATTTGAGGGGTATTGAAATTTTTATGGGTGATTTGTGGTTAGCAATTTCTCAGGAGTTTTATTGATAGGTTGAAGGGTTTTAGGAGTAGTTAGGGTTAGTTGGTAAGGTAGAGGTATGGTGGCGGGGTTTCGTTGAAACTGTGGCGGGTTGGGACGGCCTTAAATTGTGGCTGTAATTTAAAGAGTTTTATAGGTGCTCAGGAGATGTGAAGGTGGTGGAGTTTGATACATTACGGGGCCGGAGTTCCATCGGACCAGGTGGGCTTCGGTCTCCGGTGGAGTTTGTACACACCTGAGCACCTTTGGGTGGAAGTTGGGGAATACCTTGAGTGGAGAGTTGGCCACGGTATTCCCGATAAGGAGAAAGAACACAAGGGGTGGCAAATGGCCCATGGTGGCCCCTTGTGATGAGTGGGGGGCTGGGCTGAAATTGGGCCCCTTAAGAGCCTCCCCTTGGGATGTATGGGGGCTGGGCTGAAATTGGGCCCTTAATAACCCCCATTTGTTATGCGATGGAGGCCGGGCTGAAGTTGGGCCCTTGCCTCCTCTTGTGTTGTTATCAGCCACAGTTAAAAGGGTAGAATAAATAGGGACATTTAAATAGGCCGTCCCTCCTTGCCACCATACCATTTGGTTAATAAAAGCTGACAATTTTATTGGCAAACATATCCTGGTGTCAGTGTCAGTTATTTCTTTATGGATGTTGGTGTATGCGCATGAATGAAGAACAGTCTATGATAGACATTTTAATGGGTTGTTGTTTTTTGGGATTTGAGCAAGCACTAATGATGTCACACCAACCTTATATTATATTACGCATAGGGGGTAATTCAGAGATGGACTCTAATTGCTTACGCCACAGGAGGCATCTGAGGGCAAAAGACGGCTTCTGCTGGCATCACAGATCCTAGTGCTGCCTCCGATATTTGCAGCATAGGTCATCTGAGTAAACCTGAGGCTACTAAGATTGGCCACCCCATCTGTGCAGCACAGGTCAGTAAATCTGTGTCAGAAGACAAATATATTGGCCATGGTACTCCCAGAAAATAAAGACAACAGACCCCAGTGTTCGGGGGAACAACGACAAGTGCCGCCCACTCCCAAACAGCCACACACTGTCAATCATCCTGTAGCTTAGGGGGTACTGCGTGCAACAATGCAGCACCTGTTCTGCACATGAGTGGAACAGGTCCCGTGCATGTGTACACCCAGATTTATTTACATTAGATTAAGCCAGTACATTAGATTATGCCCTCAGGCAAGATATTACTCACACACCGGTGAACCAGTGACGTGCGGTGGGGTGAGGCAGAGTCTTTCCTGTCATACTTACGTTTGTACCAAAGGTTTGATTGTATAAAGTATATGGAAAATACAAAGAATATGTTTGAAATATCTTCTTTGCATTATTGTAATCATTTTTCTAGCCAAAATTCTGGAGTAAATAGTCTATGGCAGGGGAGGCAGTGCCTCAACTGTGTATTTTTTCCGCAGAACTCTTATCAAAACTCACCAGATTTCCAGGAGTTTATACTGCAGCACCTGTGTATAATGCCCACATGTACCCTTTGGCTCATATTTTGTGTGTAAATCTGGCTCTGCTTCTAGCTAGTGCCTCCTTAGTCTTTTAGCTCACTGCACGTCCCTGCGGTGACCCCCCTCCCCAGTTATACCGTAGGATATCCTTTCCTCACCTAATCTGCTCTCCTCTCACCTTGCTAGGTGCCCTCTGCAGCGCTGCTTTACACATCATCAACTTCTGTTCAGGCTGGAATGGAAGAGGTATCCGGACTCCAGGTCGACAACAAAAAGATCAACACACCTTAGGTCGCCGCCAATTGGTCGACACGCCTTAGGTCGACATTGTCAAAAGGTAGACATGGAAAAAGGTCGACAGGAACAAGGTCGACATGGAAAAAGGTCGACATGTGTTTTTTTCATTTTTTTTTCTTTTTTGGAACCTTTTCATACTTAACGATCCACGTGGACTACGATTGGAATGGTAATCTGTGCCGAGCGAAGGCACCATGCCCGAAGCATGGCGAGCGAAGCGAGCCATGCGAGGGGATGCGGTGCACTAATTGGGGTTTCCGGTAACTCTACGAAGAAAACGACACCAAAAAACCTCATGTCGACCTTTTTCCATGTCGACATTGTTCCTGTCGGCATTTTGTCCATGTCGACATAAGGTGTGTCGACCATTTTGCGTCGACCTAAGGCGTGTCGACCTTTTTGTTGTCGACCTGAAGTCCCAGACCCATGGAAGAGCAGTTTCAGACCCCTTTGAGCAGAGCTTAATTTTGGAGCGCTAGATTGACGGTTTGCACACACATTTTGGAGCTTTAAATCCCCTGTGGTATTGGCATGCACCCGAGGGACCTCATTCAGCTCATCAGCAGACTGTAGACCCCAGAGAGGGTGGCAGCTACAAAGGACCTAGCATCTTCAGGGCCTGAATGGACCCTTGAGTAACTGCTATCACTGGTACCCTAGTGGCTACACACTTTGAAATACAGCTAGTTTGTTGTGAGAGTATTACCTTAAAAAGAATAACAATAGGGATCTGGGAAAAGAATAAGGGATTAAGGAGAAGAGAAGTCAAACAATGGCAACTATACAGAGTAGTGATAACAACAAAGACTTCCCTTAATACTAAATAATAATTCAGAGGCCTAATGTTAAAACCATCCAAGCCCAAAAATCCTGCAATTAAAAAATATTTTGTCAGGATTACAGCAATTTTAAGTTACAGTGGTATCTATGAATACTGTAATGCAGGAGATATACTCTGCACTTTATGTGCCTGCACAGGAGCAGGTTTCATGACAATTTTCAAGTCAAATGTTTTTTTTTATTTATTATAAAACTGCTTATTTCCCCCTCAGTACCCATGACCCTCTACTTCTGTACCCAGGGTGGCATTTTGGTCCGGGCAAAGACTTTTCATATAATATAATAATGTATTTATATACTATACATTTTGAGTAATCTAACTATCTGAGATGCTTTTTTTAACAAATCAAAGGTTATTATTTTTATTCACATTAAAACTATTAGCCCCGATAGCAGGCGCTTACTTCCTGATGCCAGGACTTATTGGGGATTGGTTTCATCTGCCTCAGACAGACGAAGCCAAATCCCCAATAAGTGACTATTTTTTACATGATAAGTGCCAAGGAAATACATAGGACTCTATGTATTTTCGCTAGAAAACTGGGAGTTTTTCTTGTGAATTAATTGGCTAGGGAAAATAAAAATCAGTGATAAAATAAAAAACAAACAAACATGAACCCCCCCCACCCCCCCGTTTTTCACGACCGCTGCATTATCACAGCTAACTGGATACTGCTCTCAGTATTAAATACTAAATTAACATAGTCCACATTCAGAAGCCGTACATACTTTAAATACACGGTATTAAAGTTGTGTTTGTATAAGTTAATGCTTAAACTTAATTATAATTTAAGATACTACTCTTACCCCCTGAGGTAAATAGAAAAAGCAAGTAACATATAGAATAATTACAACTGTTTTTTACTCAGAAACAGCTCACAGTGCATAATGGGTCTAATTCAGATCTGACCGCTGCTGTGCGTTATCGCACAGCAAGCGATCAGGTCTGAACTGCACATGCATATGCACCGCAATGCGCAGGCAAGATGGACCTTAGCGACTGGGATCGACAGGCAGTGACAGATGGTGCAAAAAATCCGAACGCACCAGCGATCGCAAGGAGATTGACAGGAAGAGGGCGTTTGTGGCAACTGACCGTTTTCAAGGAGTGTCCGGAAACGCAGGAGGGACCCCGCGTTTGGAGGGAAGATTTCTGACGTCAGCTCCGGCCCCGATCATCACATTGGAGGAGTAAGTCCTGGGCTGTGCAGAGACTGCACAAAATTAGTTTGTGCAGCTCTGCTACACATCTGAATGCACACTTGCACAGCGAATTCCCCCTCCCCCTGTAGGTTGTCGACTACCTGATCGCAGGAATGCCAAAAACGCACCCTAGCGATCAGGTCTGAATTAGCCCCAATGTTAATTACAAAGTTGCTATTACCCCTTTCACACCACAGCTTCCACCCAGGTTATTGCCGGGTTAACCCGGGTCATGGCTCGGTGAGAAAGGGTCCCTGAAAAAATGAATCCAACTCAGGTAGCGTCCCGGGTTGGACACCCAAATGACCCATGTAACGGGGCAATGTGATCTGTCCAACCCCGGTCATCTGACCTGTCTCCCGTTTACAGTATAGGAAGAGCCGGATTACTGATGATGTCATCTCCAAGCGCCGGCAGAACAGTTCCACCTCACCCGTGTGCAGGGTAAACGGCGCTGACCATAGGCGTGCGCAGCACATTTTATTAGGGGGTGCACTGTTGGAGGGGTGTGTCTAGCACCGCCTTTTGGGTGTGTCTAGCACCATCTATTGACGGTCAACGTAATATAAAATATCCACCCTTGTACCAATCCTAATAATTCAGATGCATTGTCAGATGTTGTAGTGTGCACCAAACAAACACCCCTGATGGCACTCACTGCAATTACACTGCTCCTCCTCAGCCTGGTCTGGCTCCCCCTCTCTTTCCCCTGCAAGCTGCAGTCACTCACTGACACTGACAGTCGCAGACTAGTTACTGCTGCTGATGGAAAAATGCGTTACGTGTCAATGCTGCCGCCGACCGCCTGCCAGTATTGAATTTGTCTTCCTGAGAGGAACACTGGCTGCATGCTGCTCCTCATCAGTGGCTGGCATTGGCATAGAATAGAAGGAGAGAGGTGGGTGTGTGACGGGTGGGCGTGCGAGCAGCATGATGTCATCACGTCACATCACGCTGTTTTTGTCCATTGAGGTGGAGCCGGGAGTTTGAAAGCCGGTGGCAGTGGCACCCTTGATTAACCCAGGCGTCCAGTCAGTAATGCAGTCCTGACAGGGTGCAGCGCAGAGGGGACAGTAATCAGCCTGCTTGGCGATCGCTGCATCAGTCATGTGAGATCGGATTGCCGGACATTAGGGGGTGCCTGTGCGCACCAGGCACCCCCCCTGCGCATGCCTATGGCGCTGACCCGGGGATAACGGAATCTGTCCCGGGTTGCAGACGGGATTTTGGTGTGAATGGGGTGTTACTTACAGTAGAATATATATGTGTGCTTACATGCCTGTGTTCAGGGGCTTTTTAAGAGAGGAGGAGGCCCGTGTTCAGCCTCCTCCGTTCAGGCCCCCTCCTCTCTGCCCGGAACGCTGTAGAGACTGAGCACTAGACTACTACTACTGGCAAAGCGGTGGCCATTTTCCCTGAGATTTCTCTACTGCACATGCACAAAACTCCATGAAAATGGCCACTGATCCATTTTCACAGAGTTCTTCTAATAGCGCTGCGGATGCCGGCGCTGGACTTCGGAGGGGTGAGTATTTTAAAAATGGATGCAGTGTGTGCGGTGGGGGCCCCCTCTGGACTCAGGGGCCCGTGTGCACCGCACACACTGCACTCATTATAGAAACGCCAGTGCCTGTGTTAGAGAATCAGATTGTAAGCTCCACGGGGGCAGGGACAGATGTGAGTCCTAAACACTTTCCTGAATGCAAAACACTGAGTGATATGTTGGCACAGTATACATAAATGATGATAATAATAATAATAGCCCGAGCTGTGATTCCCAGAATTTTACTTTCATCTCAAAGTCAACACCTGTTACTCTGCATTGGGACATTTTTACCCCTTTTATAGCAAAAAATAAATTAATTTAATTTAAAAAAATATATATTTTACAAGCATTCTCACCCCGAGAAGGAATGATGGCAGAGGCCTTTGGCTTTTTTCGACACCTCGCAGTTAAAGTAGTGTCCTCTAGTTGGAAAGGATAGAGAGACAGCTGTCCTGTATTACTATGCCATGTTTGTTTTCCTTTGGCTGAAGCTAGTCTGGAGTGGGATCAGTTTTTGCACCTGTTTTTTGGAATGGGATTACCAGCTCAAAGTAAGGCATGTAGTGAAGGGCTGTCTGCCTCTGCCCCGTTGATTGAAGCCATGCCAAGCTGAGAGTTTATGTCTTGTGGCTAACCACCAACAGGCACTGCACTTCAAAACACAGCAAGAAATCCAATACCCGTCTTATATGTCAGAAGCCGGGGACAGGACCGGCCATCTCTCCCAATGTCACTGTGTGCAGTACTGGAGTGTGAGCTTCGCACCAGCCTGCGAGCGTCGAGCTGAGCAGGGAAATCACCACATCCTTTGTGAAGTCACCAAAACCACTCATTTCACCAAAATAGGCTCAGAAGCATCTACCGAGGAGATCAAACTGTACAAAGATCAAATAAGTATAAAGATCAAACTGTACAAAGCGACCTTTAAAGCCTGTATATTATATTTTTTTTGTTTTTCTTCTTATCATACTTTTATATTTTATTCATTTTGAAAACAGGGAACCATATAATAATATTAATACAATTTTATTATCATTAGTAGTAGCAATAGTAGTAGTGGTATCAGTAGTGTCTTCTGCCCCTCCCCATTAGAATGTCAGCTCTCAGGAGCAGGACCTTCTACCCTCATGTGCTTTTCCTGCTCTTACGTATACTGTCATGTACTCTATACTCCCTTCAACAGCACCTAACCCTTGGTTTCTGCCACCCTGCGGCTTATTTGAGTGCTATAACCGCTGATACAGAAATGTTTATATACCATGTACTAGTCTAGTCCTGCCATGTCTTATACTGTAAGTCACTGCTGTCCTGTTCTGTTCATTCTTGATATACGGTGTAAGGCGCTCTGGAACCCTTATGGCGCCATATAAATAAGTGATAACAATAATAGTGCTTATTGTGGTGGTACTCAAAGGATCGGTATGATTTTCCGCCACCCGGGATGCCGAACATCAGGATCCTGACATCGGCATCCCGAAAGGTAGAATGCCGGCAGGGGGGCGAACGCAACAAAGCCTCTTGCGGGATCGCTGCATTGGCCACGCTGTGGGCTCGGTGGCGAACTACGCTCGCCACAGGTTCTATTCTCCCACTATGGATGTCGTGGACACCCATAGAGGGGGAATCACCTACCTCGCCGGTATACCGGCAGCGGTATGGTGCCCGTGTCGGGATCCTGGCGTCGCATACCATACTCAGGCCACCCTGTTTTTTTTTTCAGTCTCTTTTTTAATTCCTATAAGTAGTTCCAGAAACAGTATGAAATTAGTGAAATCATCTTAGAACTATATAAAATAAGCATCTGCACACTTATCCCGATTCCCGTATGAACTTATTTTGTATCAACTTATAATTTTAGGTGCATATCAACATTTTTTTCATAGAAATAAAAGCACTGATTGTTACTTGCATTCTTGATAGTCTTATTTATTAAAGCAGACTTCTTTCCAGCATACTATAGTTGTTAACTGTAAAATGTTAGATTTGATGTCACTGTTGTCACTTTAACTATTTCTTCAACACGTTAAGGGCCCTACACACTGGTCGATTTTAACAACCAACGGTATTATCTTTGGTCGATTTTTTTCACCAACGATGTTTGCATACACACTGGATGATATGTATGGCCGATTTGGATGATATGACAATACATTACATCTGTATGGTCCAAATTGGCTTGCATGTATAAACGAGGATAGACCAAAGATGAGCGACTGCGGGGACGTGCATCGTTCATCGTTGGTACATCCACACTGGTCGATATGAACGATTTATCGTTCATTTGTGAACGATATTGTTCATATCTACCATCGTTATCTATACGTGTGTAGGGCCCTTTACCACTAATAAGCGATGTCAGTTGATGGGATACATACGTTGTTTTGACAGTCAGAATGTTGATAAACCATACTTGCCTAAGCTCCCGAAGTGGCCGGGAGGCTCCCGTAAATCGGGTGACACTCCCGGCCCCCCGGAAAAGCAGGCAAGTCTCCCGATTTTGCAGGTCCCCCCCAGCCTGTCTGCCCACTTTTCGTGCTGAATCGCGTCATCATAGCCACACCCCCTGCTGTATAATGCCGGTAATTGCGGCATTACAGAGCAGGGGGCGTGGCTTAAATGACGTGCCACAATAACCCCACCCCATTCCGCCTCTGCACCGCCTCCTATTCACGTCATAGACCTGCCCGGCCCCCCTGCTGAGCCGACCTGGCTGCTCTCTCCCGGAGAGAGCAACCAGGATGTCGGCATGTATATGTGATAAACATGTGTGCCTGCATTCCGGGGTCCACATACTGCCTATTGACGTTCTGACTGTCGACAAGAAGACCACATACCCAATTGATTATATGTCTGCAGTGATGCAAACGGCTCACTGGCGTATGTATAAATTGGTGCAGGGTGTGTGATGTGGGCCCCCCAGGGGCCAGTGTGAACCGCACACCCTACAACAATTAATTAAATACTTACCCCTCCGGAGTCCAGAGTCTGCTGCAGCAGCCCTGCGCAAATCACCAGAAAAATGGTGTGGTGGTCATTTTCCCAACGTTGTTTGCATGCGCAGCAGTGATGTCACTGGGAAAATGGCCGTGCTCCATTTTCCTGGAAAAAAAAAGACTTTCTGATGGTGAGCCAGCCATTTTCCTGGAGACCTGCGCATCTGCACTGGACTCTGGTACAGTGCTATGGTCTCCTAGTGGGTATCCGTTCACATGGTCGACCATGTTATGGTCGACAGTCATTAGGTCGACCACTATTGGTCGACATTGACATGGTCGACATGGACACATGGTCGACACATGAAAAGGTCGACATGAGTTTTTTAACTTTTTTTTCTTTTGGGGAACTTTTTCATACTTTACGATCCACATGGACTACGATTGGAACGGTAAAGTGTGCCGAGCGAAGCGGTAGCGGAGCGAAGGCACCATGCCCAAAGCATGGCGAGCGAAGCGAGCCATGCGAGGGGACGCGGTGCACTAATTGGGGTTCCCAGTCACTTTACGCAAAAAACGACACCAAAAAAAGTAAAAAAACTCATGTTGACCTTTTCATGTGTCGACCATTTTCATGTGTCGACCATGTGTCCATGTCGACCATGTCAATGTCGACCAATAGTGGTCGACCTAATGACTGTCGACCATAACATGGTCGACCATTCATACCGGAACCCTCCTAGTGTCCCTAGTGCTCAGAGAGGAGGGGGGCCAGAAGGAGACTGCACATGGGCCTCCTCCTCTCTTGAGATCCTCCTGAAATGGCTACTGTTTTGCTATTCTTACTTTGTGTGTACAGTAAATGTCAGATTGCAGCTGTGCACATTACAACCTAACAATATACTGTAAATACCATTTTCAATTTAGTGAGGTGCAATGTGGTTTTATGGTTTTTTTTTTTTACTGTTATATTACAGTGTCTATTACAGATATAATTTGCCAAAGCCTATTGCGTTAAGTCAGTGTTTCTCAGCCATAGTCCTCAAGTACCCCCAACAGCTCATATTTTCTAGATTTCTTTAATCATATACAGGTAATTTCCTGAGTCAGCATTTATGCGACCTGTTTCCTTACTGAAATCCTGGAAACATGACCTGTTGGGGATACTTGAGGACTTGAGTTGAGAAAAAAAACAACAGAGGGGTGCTGGAAGGGTTTCGGGTGTATTCTGATTATTCAGGCCCGACATTGCCTCTGTGGAGGAGGAGAAACGTCCCTGCGGGAGATGTGTCTGCTCCTCCACATCTTGCCATGCCCCACAGGAACTCTCTTCTAGCATTTTTGGCCATACCTCCCAGAATTTAGCCAACGCCTCCTGTTTCAGCTACTCTAGTCAGCATGGTCATACCGCAAATAGGTGGTGACCACGCCTGACAACACAGATGCTAAAAGATTAATTTTATTCTTACACACTAATATTAAGGGGACAATTCAGCTTGGCGGGATGTGCTCACATATACAACATATACTACACATGCAACATTGCAGGCTTTCCTGTGCATCTCTATGGTTGATGTTGTTGGACATATGGGCTAGCTGTAATGCCATCCAAGTTGGCCAGAGGTGCGGGTTGCCGGACCAACTTGGACGTTTTTTTAAAGCGGCAAACGTTTACAAGGCAAACACATTTCATCCGGCCGTATGTGCCTTTCCACATAATAGAATTGCTTCCTAAAAATATAGGGGCAGATATATTAACTTGGAGAAGGCATAAGGAAGTGATAAACCAGCGATAGGTGCAAGGTGATAAAGGCAGCAGCCAATCAGATCCTAACTGTTAATTTACATATTCGAGCTGATTGGCTGGTGCGTTTATCACCTTGCACATATCACTGGTTTATCACTTCCTTATGCCTTCTCCAGGTTAATACATCTGCCCCCTTATGCCTTCCAGTAGTCCTTAATTGGCAGTACTATACTGAATCATGGACCTCAAGTGAGGGCTTATTAAAAAGTGATAGAGGTCTCAATCAAGTGTACTTGAGACTGGGTGGGTTCAGTAGGGTTACAGGGTCCAAGATGGGGCTTTATTTTACTCTGATTTTGCACTTTTTGCTATTGAGAAATGCAATATTGTAATACATAAAAAATAAAATGAACATTTCATAGGAGCATATTTGAATGCTCCTATTAAATGTGAATACCAAAGTAAATGAAATGTAATTTGTTTCCAGTTACTTCTGCAATATAATTCACATATAATTTCCACTGGATTTTAGTTTTAGTTTTCTTTAATTCATATATTTGTGCAACACACCCAGAAACCATATTTAGACACACAGGTAGAAAGATATACGTAAGGTAAAAAATAGAGAGTGAGAAATAGATTGGTCATTAGAGCGATAGATCAATCAAAAGATAGTTTGATCATTAGAGATAGACAGACACACAGATAGATAGATAGATAGATAGATAGATAGATAGATAGAATTCAGCCGCCTCATTTCACATCTAATATTATAGAACTCTTACATTCAGCAATTTGCTCTTGTAACACCAGGGGGCCTGTGGCACCACAGAGTCCCTCTGCTAGTATCAGCAGGGTGAGCTTTTGAGTGTGGAGTATCTTAATTAATAAGTATGCTCATTAACAGATTAACATGCAAATATGTCTCATTATGAAAGAAAAAAAAACTGCGATCGGGGAAACGAGCCAACAGTGAACAGCTGAAGACAATTTGTAGACGTGTCAGTTACCTGAAATGAATGTTGTAAGAGCTTTCAGCTAACAACCCCCTTCTCTGTGGCTGAGAAGAACTGCAATATCGGGCGTACTTATTCTAATAACATAGCTACTCTGTGCAAAAGTAGCAATTCAGCAATTTTATAGCAATCAGTAATTAGTAACATTAACTAATGTTCATTATCAAGTAGGATGTCTTGTAGACCCTGCAGGATGACAGCAATAATCTAAAGTACAGTATTTTTTTTTTTTTTTTTTTTTTAAATAGAGATTTTAAATTAGAGATTGAACTACTGCATTTCCCCCCCAGAAGCCTCTGAGGTGACACATCTGTTGACATATAAATAAAGGTGGCCTGACCATTGGGAATTTCGGATGTGAAACAATAGGTTTACTGCAATTAAATACTGAATAGAATTCTTGATGCAGTGGAATGCTTTTGTGCACAACATGGGGAATGCTCGTTTTACCTGCAAACAATAGGTAGTAATTATATGTAAGCTAACCTCGCAGCTAATATTTGACCAAATTGTCCGACCTCTGAACTGTGACAAATAGAATCTGTACGGCTCTGTTAGGGCAGAATATTGGGTTGGCTGATTATCACGGCTGGCACAAGGCCTGAAGTCAACTGCTGGCCTAGAAGTGAGTAACATCGCTGAATATCACAGCAACATCGCGATTTGGTGATTGGAGTAAATGACCGGTTTTCACTGGGTGTGACCAGCTTAATAACCTAGAAAATGCTCTAATTAAAGCGCTGGTAAATACTGAAACCTATAGATTGTTATCTTTCCAGCAGGGTCATTTTCCCTGTTATTCCGGGTGTGGATCATAGGGTCGACCACACTTAGGTCAACAGCCATTAGGTTGACCACTATTGGTCGACAGTGACTAGGTCGACACCTGAAATAGGTCAACAGAGTCATTAGGTTGACATGAACAAGGTCAACATGGAAAAAGGTCGACATGAGGGGTTTCTTTGTGTCGTTTTCTTCATAAAATGACCGGGAACCCCAATTAGTGTACCGTGTCCCTTTCGTATGGCTTGCTTCGCTCGCCATGCTTCGGGCAAGGTGCCGCACTCTGTTACCGCTGCGCTCAGCACAGGTTACTGTTCCCAATCGTAGTCCACGTGGATCGTGAAGTATGAAAAAGTTAAAAAAATGAAAGCAAAAAAATTGTGAAAAACCTCATGTCAACCCTTTTCCATGCTGACATTGGCGTTTCTATAATGGGTGCAATGGGTGCGGCGCACAGGGGGCCCACACCACACCCATTGCACCCATTTTAATACTTACCTTTCCGGAGTCCAGCGCTGGGTGCTGTTATCGCGCCGGAAATCGCAGCCAAAATGGCCACCATGCATGCACGATAGCCAAATTGGTCTCCGGATCATGGCGGGTGCCATTTTTCCGAAGACCTGCGCATGCGCAGTAGACTCCGGGACAGTGCCGGAGTCTACAGCACCGTGCAGAGGAGGGGGCCCACCCGGAGGTGCACACGGGCCCCCTCCTCTGTAGAAACGCCCCTGCATGTTGACCTAGTACATGTCGACCCAGTGACCACATCGACCTACAGACCATGTCGCCCTAATGCATGTCGACCAATAGTGGTCAACCTACTGACTGTCGGCCTAAGTGTGGTCGACCTAGAGACGGATACCGTTCTTCCACAGTCCTGTTTTATGACTTTTTTGTTAACAATTATAAAGCACAATGGAATATGCTGGCGCTATATAAATAAATATTAACAAATAAAGTAATTCAAACTAGAACAAAGACAAATCAATTCCCGTTAGTTATATTACTGTCGTTAAAGTCACCGCTGCCTGTGACTGCAGCACCTTGGAACGCCAGCCTGGAGTTCTGACATAAACTCCGGCAGATGGGGGGGATATCAGCGTAACTTATTATTCGCATCAACAACCACCATCTGTGGGATCTTACTGTACACTCACACTTCAGGCTGTGATCTCAGGCACCTCAACAGACGGAATTACTGAAAGTGGTGGATCCCGGTAATGGGACAACCATAGCCTTGTTGAAAGCAGCGTGTTGGTTCTGTCTGCACAGATAAGACATTTGGGTAGGATATTCGTTTTAACAGGCAACACATTGTTCTTCCTGCAGGAACATTCTTTAGATCTTACCATGACTGCCCATTTACCATGCAGTTTGATTAATGACATTGGACCTTATCACGCCAGCTGGGAAGTTATTTCATGAGGCTGTTGTTTTATTAATACGTTATTACAAAAAAATAAAAAACCTCCCGCATTTCAGCTACATAGAGTTTCAATACTTTTTCGAATGAGACATAACTCAGAAATGATGAGTTTGTTGGCAGCTGTTATGATTTGTTCTGACCTTTCATGACTTATTGCAGAGCTGCGTGGATTGCACTTTAACAGGTATTTGAGTTGCTGTACTATTTTGGTCTTTTACATACAATTTCTCTTTTTGTTGTTCCATACTTAGATCATGGAAATTCCACATTTACTAAAAGATTACATTTTGATTGTCGGATTATCTATGATTTGTACAAAGTGAAAAATGATAGTTTAACATGAATGTCATTTCTACAATTATTAATACTTTTTACTGTTATATTCTAAGGGGGTATCCAATTAGCCGTGATAATGCTCTCGTTTTGCACACCTATCCTATTCCAAAATGGCGATAATGGGATTTGCGCAATAATTCTAGCCAGAAAAAGCTGAGATAAGTATAGGAGAAAGATCTGCCTGTACCCCAAAAAAGCCAAACTAATATAGGAAAACATTATAGAAGTCTTTTAGTGACATAATAAAACTATTTGGTGTAATTAAATTGGGTCAAATGGCAAAGATATGTATTTAAAAAAAAAATGTGAAAAAATGGTATAAAGCTATTTCCCCCCCCCCCCCCCCCCCCCCCAGCAAATTAAGTGCTCTCATTAGATTTGGGGTACATGACAAATGGTTAATTTTAGAATACTTGAAAAAAAAAAAGTGGAAACGGACCGATTACTCCCACCTGCAAGTCTAAAAACACTTGTCCCATTCATAAAGCACCCCAATATACATGTCCCATACCTTGTACCCCAATTTCCATCACTTTGCATTTTTTACCCCACAAATGACATGACATTATTGGCTAATTAAAATAATAAAAAGTATATGAGTGCCTAATTAGTCATTTAGGAAGGGGGGGGGGGGGGGGGGGGGACCCAGGGGTTCTGAACCAAATCCCCATATTGTTACCTTAAAATAGGGATTTTGCACTACTTATCAGCTGCCCAGAGATGGTGAAGATTAAGCTGCGATAAACCCTATGGAGACTTTTCGCCCATAACTTTTCACAGCTAATTGGATACCAAGTTATTGCAAATGCGATCAAATATCGCAAAACTGCGTTATCGCAGCTTATTGGATACCCCCCTAAATATTAAATAATAATACTATATTAAAATACATTAAATTATATAATAAACGTGAAACTTTTATTTATACATTCAATATTTAATCAAATCTGATGCCATCGCTTATAATCAATGAGTTCACGTGGACATCATTTAGTTGATAAAGTGACTTCCTAGTATAATGCTGTATTAGAACAGTGATATTCATATGTTAAAGATAACATCTCCACTGAAAACTCAAAATACTTATAAATATAATACAGAATGTAGAACAAGGAAGGTTAAATTGATAATCGGCTCATAACTGCACTTGGAGTTTATTTTACACTTAAAATATATTTAAAAGAAAAAAAGAAAAAGAAAACAAATAGTAACAACTGTGTCGTTTTAACAATAACATAAACAGTATGGCAAACAGATTAGAACATATAAGATTTAAGACATCTAAAGGCCAGTTTTTGCATTGCCTTGGTATTGTGATAGCCAATTCAGTGTAACCGCATATTGAGTATTAAGCATTCGCTATATATAACAAGGCTGTGAGAACAAGGTGTGGCGCATCAACGGGATACGAGTTAAAAGAGGTGTTTTTCGGGTCTGTTTCTGAGAAATGCAAACATCGCTTTTTTTTCAGTATCGACCCTACCTCTGGCGTCATTGCGGTTGTTTTTACTGTGTTGCAGATTGTGTAGAGGGAGGCAGATGCGGGGAAATTGGCATATGGTACTTTCCCGTATACGTCACAATTTGCAAAATTTGTGGAAACATACGCTAATGATTAATCACCTTTAAATTGTCCGAAATGATATTTTGTGCAACAAGCGTACAGTGGCTTTGCTGCAGAAGCAGTGCCGTATATTTCATATGCACGTTATACCATAGGGCTGAATTTTCTGAAACTTGCTCAGTATAAATGTTCTGGATTTTCAGGAGTCTCGTCTGATTTTTAGGTGTCATTTCAATGGCTCAGTACTGTTTGGGCCTTATTGTCTTCTAAATCAAGTTAAACTTTTCAGTATACCAAGTAAACTGAAGCCAGGCATTTTAATATTCCAGGTACCCAAAAGTAAGTATACAAATATGCTACCATTCTAGTATTAGGTTTTATACACTCAGTACATCAACTAGGTAGAAACCGGCAATGTGCAGCTCTCTCGCTGTAGGTGAATTGCAAGTCTTCAGTCTGGCACATGTAGCTCAACAAAGGTGATTGCTGGCCACACATAAAGGGTTCTTGATCTGGTTGCTTAGCCCAATCACCAAATAATTGTTACCCTGACCATTGTGGATGATCGGCTATTGAACCGAATTACTGAATCGCAGTGTTCTCCCATAACTTTATAGACATAATGATATTTTGCAGTGAGCCTAATGAACAGCCAATAGATACTGATTTTGCAATTGCTTTATGACCACATGCAGCAAATTTAGTCCACTATGGTACAACTGGCCAATCATATTGCAGCCCTGTGTGGCTACACCAAGACACTAAGGTGACAAATTCTCCATGTACAGTATGTGTGGATATTAGGGTCTATTTACTAAGCCTTGGATGGAGATAAAGGGCACTGAGATAAGGTACCAGCCAATCAGCTCCTAACTGCCATGTCACGGGCTGTGTTTGAGAAATGACAGTTAGGAGCTGATTGGCTGGTGCATTATCTCCATGCACTTTATCTCCATCCAAGGCTTAGTAAATAGAACCCTTAGTATGAAATCATGGCTGTTTGGACCCCGGCGGTCAGGAGACCAACGCCAGGATTCCGCCACCAAGAATAATGGCGGGGAGTGCAGCGTGTCCCCTTGCGGGCTCGCTGCACTCGCCACGCTTCGGGCCCGGTGGCGACCTTCGGATTCCGACTGCTGGTATTTCACTGGGTGTCGGGATTCAGGCGCCGGTATCCTGACCGACGTGATCCCAGCAGCCGGCAACTTGATTGCCAGTGCCACCCGTATGCGTATACATTAATAAGGATATTATATATACTCACAATAGCCATTGGTTGTACTAGATGCTTTATCACTGCCCACAGGAGGAGAGCTGGTCCCTAACTGGACATCTAATTAACTTGTTACCATACTGCAGTAAAACAATGCACTTGCTCCAATACAGCCGAGATTGCTACCTACAGTCCTCTAGGCACAAATCGTCATTTATTTTCCATTACACACTTGGTCATAAGTATAAGTTGTTATTATTATTCACTTCAGCATTTTAACTATAGATACTTGATACACTAGTTGATATATTACATATTGGCAGAGTATTCTGAGAATGCTGTCTGACTCCACAGACCCATTATATCATTACTAATAGTTTCCATGAAAGCCCCACGACTAATACATTCTGTAATTATTTACCAGTGCAAGCTATTCCGGAAGAATGCGGCACTACCAGTTTCCAGCCATCAGGCCACATCAGAAGGACCAGAGTTATCAGGGTAATAATGAATTGCCTCCCTAAAGATTAACTTGATTTGGTTAGTCAGAATAAAGGATTCATCTGTCTGCATGGCCAGCGCAATCTGCATAAAGAGAAAAGATCCAGCCTCCCACCAGATTATACCAATCGGCTCCAGGATAAAGGAACCGAGTCCCCAGTAGATTAAACTGTGCAATAATGAAAGGCTGAGACCCCAATTGATTTGTCAAAAAGGGAATTGAGAATTCATTTCCATACAGCCTGTGCCCTGAATATATGGTCTCTATGTTTGCGAGATTAAGTCCCATTAATAAATAAATAAATATAAAAAGCCTTTTCCTCTGCGTTTCTTTGAATTTTGTATAATTTATGTACTGACAGATGTGTTTGTCTTGAGCCAGAGGGTTGTCATGGAGGTGAAACTGGCATGTGAAGTGTGAGACCTTAGCGCAGACAATGAAATCACGTAAAATAGGAAAATCTATTGAGATAATTACCCTTTTCTTCTTATTTCTTGCTTCTGGGGGCAAATGGGGATGAAAAATGTCAAAACTCCACCTGCATTTAGTATTAATTTACAGGAGTGGTATAAGAAGTGTGCAAGGAATGTACACAAATATATATTTCTGTGTTTGTTTTACCCTATAAGAGTTAAATGTGTGTGTGTGTGTGTGTGTGTGTGTGTGTGTGTGTGTGTGTGTGTGTGTATGTGTGTGTATACACACATACATACATACATACATATATACACACACATATATATATGTTATATACATATATGTATATATATATATATATACACACACACACACATATATATATATATATATATATATATATATATATAGGTTGAGTAACCCTTATCCAAAATCACACATTTTTGGTTCCCCTACTGAGATAATGACACATATTTATATATATATATATATATATATATATATATATATATATATATATACATATATATATATATATATATATATACATATTATATATCTATAATATATCTATATATACACATAATATATTATATATATATGTCAGCAAGGGACCCAAAAATTTGGGATTTTGAAATTTGGAGAAGGAATACTCAACCTGTATATATATATATATATATATATATATATATATATATATATATATATATATAATAAAACCAGCCAAATAGGCAACCAATTGCAACCTAAATTGTACACACGACTTTAGCAATAATAGTAACACATTGAATATAAATAAAAAATAGATTTCATACACAAATATCATAAAATATTTTGGCATGTGAAGATGACACATACATAAAATAAGAACGGCAATCTTTAGGATAATATTCATACCCATCTTGCTTGCCACTTACCTCTGTCTTCCTGATGACTGTCAGATGATTTAAAAAAACATGCCCCAAACAGCCCCTACTTATAGCGCAAGGAAGCGCAGTGACATCCCCACCACTGACACTGCCTCTGACCTCACGGAAATTGCCCACTTTATCATTTCGCATAAAAACAAACGTCTCTGATTTTTTTGTTTGTTACTTTTTATATTTTTAAGACATCTGCAGTTCACGTAGAGAAAAGGTTAAAATATCAGTGAAACCGCAAAGGGAAAAGAATTATCACTTAGTTCCTATCAGTTCTGTACATTTTATCTCTATCTCTTTACATTGTAGGAATGCCTCCTAGACCCCCATTTATTTATTTTTTTAATCTATGTCATTCATTTCAAAACTTCTGTATTTATTTATTTTATTTTTTTTCATACCAGACTACGGTTAGTCTTAGATTACAGAAGAGTCCGCTCTCCTCCTCGGGGTACTTAGATCGGAGAGATGTTGAAGTGGACAAGACATGAGCACTGAACGATACTCTGGGACTATAGTAAGCTCAGCCTGGTAACACCGGCCCCGCTAGCCTTTACACTTCTGTAGAACCTAAGCATGGAAGGTCAGTGGCAATTTGTTGAATCGTAAGGTTAGGCTCACAAACGACGTAGTCAACTTATCATCAAATCTACTTCTAACGGGAAAGTTTATTGACATATACAATGTTGTGATTTTACGCTTAGAGTTTAGGTGGAAAAAAAATCTAAATTATGGGCAAAACCTTGGCAAGTCTCTATAAAGCTCTCAGAACAGAAATATCTTTTGTCTTGATGCCAATGTAAGGGATGAGGAGACCTAACACAAGTGGCATGTTTCCCAAGTTAAATGAAGGCGAGTGATAACTCATTAAATAAACATAATTTATTATCAATACCTCTTTAAACCAAATTCCATTCTGTGACCGACATGAACAAGCTGCTTATGAGAAATGAAATACCATTAGACCTTAGCTATTACGGCCCATTAAAATTATTTCTGCATTGCTATAACCCAAACAATATAAAGTGAGTGGAGTATCTGATTGGAATAGATTCAGCAGACTTAGGGAAAAAAGTTCTTCTTATTAGGATATTAGTAATGTGGTTTGGTTTGTATAAGCTACATTTCAGGTATTGATTGTTTTTGTTTTGTTTTTTCAGATTTACTCCAAGCGCTGTTTCTTGTTTTATTTTCTAATTTGCAATTTCTAAACTACGCAGAGGTTTATTTTCTGTCAGCAACTGAAGTGATTTATAAGCATGCCCATTATATTTATTATCTTATTGTAATATTCATTAGCACCATTGTTCTGTCTTTACGTTTTTATCTGGGAGGGGGTTCAGACTTATATAAAATATAGTTAATAGATCTTACATAAAAATTTCAGCAACTCGTGTAACATACAAATCACAAAGGTCTACCTGAGGAGGGGGCACATTCTTAGACTTAGGGGTATATTTACTCAAGGTGGATTTTTATCACTATAACATCGATAAAAATCGATGTTGGGCTTCCAAGGCTAAACACACATTTACTAACATTTAAACAGAAATATAAAAATCATTTGTTAGTAATTGTGTGTTTCATCCCCTGAAGCCCAACATCGTTTCAGATCGAGTTTCATCAATTTGAATATGATAAAAATCAATGAAAAACATTCTTTACTAAATAAACCCCTTGATTTACTTCTGTGCTTATAGTGCATTAGAATACAGCATGTAACGACTGATTAAACTGAATAATGTGTGGTTACTAATCACAGTATACTGTATGAAACAAAGACAATTACCTCTGTGTGGTTCTCCACATATACAGCGTATATAGATTGCAAGCTCTTCTGTCACCATCTGAATTGGTTTCTCCATTGCCTGCTACGTACTGCCCTGTTGTACACACCTGTGGATGATGTTAACGCTGTATATGTAAATTATATTAATGGAACAGAAAATTCAATACCCAACGGACACACATATTCTTTATTACAGTTCTATTGGCCTTACAGGAAATAATATTCTATTTAAAGCTTATTTTGATTATGGATATTACACTTCCTACAATGTAGCTGACAATTGTTGATTGGCATTTGTCGATTCTACAACTACAACCACACGGTGGGACCTACACAATACACAAGGGGAACCGACAGTGTACTGCAGGGCCTCTAGGCAGGGAATAGGTTAAGGACACAGCGCTGCTGGCTTCGGAGACCAACTGGAATGTCTTACTAGGTGTCTGCCTGCTAAGTTTGAAAGGCTGACACAGCTGTCCCCCGGGTCTGTTTCTGATGTCCCTGTGAGCCACCAAAAATAACACTATTGTCCCCCCGAACTGGCAGATATTAATATTAAACATTTCCTTAAATCACAATTTTCTTACCATGAGGCTGTGTCCTCCCCTCTGCAGAGTCACGCCGGTCACTGTATCGATGAGACTCTTTCTTGTTCACGCTGTCTGTAATGTTGACCGGAGACATAGCTGGTACGGTGTGCTGTTTAAACGGGGCACAGTGCCTCTCGTACAGCTGGGCTGCTATAGACCTTCAGGTACAGGCTCTGTCTTTTATCTCAAGAGTGCCCTTTCATCTTGAAGCTAAGAGCTGACGTCATATCAACCCATTGTGCCCGATAGAGGGACACAGATTCTGCTACATCCAGACAGAGAACCTAATAGAATTAGGTCTGGGTTCCTGAAATAAAAGGCATTGTAGAAGTATATTGCTCGGAGGACTGCAAATGTTGCTGTGTCACTTTTTATTGCTATACAAGACTCATCTCATGTTTATTTGAATTAAGTCCTAAAGCTTTCACCTGAAATCACGCACAGCAAGAATTCAATAAAGGCTACAGTAGTTTCACTATTCCAAATGCAAGTTTTACCTGTTGCCTACATATGCTGGAAGTAGTCATTTTGTGTCATGAATCAATATTCAAGCTATCCATGCAATAGAGCAGGGATTCCATTCCCAAGCAGGGGCATCGACAGCTCTGCTGGGCCCGGATACTTCGAGGGGTTGTGGCCAATGCGAGGAGGTGTGGCCAGACTCCCTCCTTAGGTATGTAAAAAATAAAAGTTTATGTGCAGCCATGTGCCCCGCACAGGGGGCCGGTGGTGAAGGATCTGGTGGGCAGTGGACGGTCTAGTGTGATCGCAGGAGAGAGTGGACTGACTGCTTCTGCAGCTGCCTCTCTCCCCAGCCCAGCACACAGCAGTGTGTGCCGTGTGCTGGGCTGGGGAGTAAGGCTGCTGCCTGCTCCTCTCTCTGCCTGCCCGAAGTGCTGCCTGGAACAGGGAAGGAGGTAGGCAGTGGGACCCAGCCCCCGCCGAGTCCCTCCAACCGGCCTGGCAAAGAGAGTACCGTACCCACCCCTCCTTGCTGCCATTGTTCCCAAGCACAGTCCTGTTCCCAAGCACAGTCCTCATGGCACGCTAATAGTCCATGTTTTATGGATAACAAAACTTGAGGACAACTGACTTAATTAGTACTTCAGGTATTTCGATTTAACCATGTGCACTTAAGCCTGGCTATCACTACAACCTGGACTGCTAGTGTGCCTTGAGGACTGAGGTTGGGAGACACTGCACCAGAGGCTAGTGACATTTCTCTCTATATTGATTTCACCAGATGCCTCATTGATGTCACTAATTCCCTGTGAACTGGTCGGCTGAATATTGGATCCTAAAATGGTTGACTCCCTCTGAATAGATAACAGGTAGACTTTCATTCTTATTGCGCTAAACCAGAGGCGTAACTAGGGTGTTTGGTGCCTAGCGCAAATGAAAAAATGGTGCCCCCCCTCCCCCCCCAAACCATGCCAAAAAAGTTTCTGGTGCCCCCACCATTGCCATATGAAAAGTAAAGAATTTGCTCCAAAAAGGGGGTATGGCCTCACTGCAAGGGGTGTGGAATTGCTGGATAAGACTACCTTATTCCCCAGTTTTGCAACCTGCACGCCCAGACGTTGGTCACCACAGGAAAAAAAAAATCCTGATTCATGCATCATGCACCACACCAAAATGCCCCTTACACATTATGCCACACACCATAATGCCCATTATACATTATGCTACACACCGTAATGCCCATTACACATTATGTCACACACGTAATGCCTGTGACACATTATGCTACACATCGCAATGCCCATTACACATTATGCCACACATCGTAATGCCTGTGAAACATCATGCCACACACACCACAATGCCCATTATACATTATGCCACAGATCATAATACCCCTAATTAGATTATGCCACACATCGTAATGCCGATTACACATTATGCCACACATCATAATGCCTGTGACACATTATGCCACACATCACAATGCCCATTACACATTATGCCACATATCGTAATGCCTGTGACTAATTATGCCACACACTGCAATGCCCATTATACATTATGCCACACACCACAATGCCCATGATACATTATGCAACAATGCCCATTATGCCACACAGTAAGGCTTCTAACTACTTTTAAATTACCTGCTCGTTGCCAGGGGTTTCATGCTCTGGGTTCCATGCTCGTTGCCATGAGTGTAATGCTCTGGGTTCCAGGCTCGTTGCCAGGGGTGTAATGCTCTGGGTTCCAGGCTTATTGCCAGGGGTGTAATGCTCATTGCCAGGGGTTTCATACTCTGGGTGTCATGCTCATAGCCAGGGGTGTAATGCTCGTTGCCAGGGGTTTCATGCTCTGGGTGTCATGCTCTTTGCCATGGGTGTAATGCTCGTTGCCAGGGGTTTCATGCTCTGGGTGTCATGCTCGTAGTCAGGGGTGTAATTCTCGTTGCCAGGGGTTTCATGCTCTGGGTTCCAGGCTCATAGGCTCATTGGCGCCAGCACTAAGCGCTCCCAGCATTTCTGGGTAAAGCTATATTGTAGTGTTCCCTGTAAGATGCTAGAGGTCCAGTATTAACTCTAGCACCTGTCTTCTCCAAGGAAGGACACTTAGCAGATTTACATGTGGATGACTATTCCGCATGAGAATCTGCTTAAACAGTGGTGCCGCCTTCTAAGCCTGGCACCTCCAAAGGCAGTCTCAGTCTGTATACATATAACTGCGGGCAGGAGAGTGAGAACTGTGAGAGGCAATAGGGGAAGATGTATGGGTAGTGCCAGTAAACTTATAACAAAGGGGGAAGAAGGTGGGAGGGAGGACATGGGGAGAAGAAGAGAGAGAGAAAGAGAAAGGTTCGAGGAGAGAGATAAGGAGGAGACAGATAGAGAGAGGGAGGAGGATAAGAAAAGAGATATAGGAGAAGGGAGGAGGAGTAGGTTAGAGATATAGGAGAAGGGAGGAGGAGGAGGAGGTGGTTAGAGATACAGGAGAAAGGAGGAGGAGGTGGTTAGAGATATAGGAGAAGGGAGGAGGAGGAGGTTAGAGATATAGGAGAAGGGAGGAGGAGGAGGAGTTTAGAGATATAGGAGAAGTGAGGAGGAGAAGGTTAGAGATATAGGAGTAGGGAGGAGGAGGTTAGAGATACAGGAGAAGGGAGGAGGTTAGAGATACAGGAGAAGGGAGGAGGATGAAGAGGAGGTTAGAGATACAGGAGTAGGGAGGAGGAGGAAGAGGAGGTTAGAGATATAGGAGAAGGGAGGAGGAGGAGGTTAGAGATAAAGGAGTAGGGAGGAGGAGGAGGTTAGAGATATAGGAGAAGGGAGGAAGAGGAGGAGGTTAGAGATATAGGAGAAGGGAGGAGGAGGTTAGAGATATAGGAGAAGGGAGGAGGAGGAGGTTAGAGATGTAGGAGTAGGGAGGAGGAGGAGGTTAGAAATATAGGAGAAGGGAAAAGGAGGAGGAGGAGGTTAGAGATACAGGAGAAGGGAGGAGGAGGAGATTAGAGATATAGGAGTATGGAGGAGGAGGTTAGAGATACAGGAGAAGGGAGGAAGAGGAGGAGGAGGAGGTTAGAGATATAGGAGAAGGGAGGAGGAGGTTAGAGATATAGGAGAAGGGAGGAGGAGGAGGTTAGAGATATAGGAGTAGGGGGGAGGAGGAGGAGGTTAGAGATATAGGAGAAGGGAGGAAGAGGAGGTTTGAGATATAGGAGAAGGGGAGAGGAGGAGGTTAGAGATATAGGAGTAGGGAGGAAGAGGTTAGAGATATAGGAGAAGGGAGGAGGAGGAGGTTAGAGATAAGGGAGGAAGAGGAGGTTAGAGATATAGGAGAAGGGAGGAGGAGGTTAAAGATATAGTAGAAGGAAGGAGGAGGTTAAAGATATAGGAGAAGGAAGGAGGAGGAGGTTAGAGATATAGGAGGAGGAGGAGGAGGAGGAGGAGGTTAGAGATATAGGAGAAGGGAGGAGGAGGAGGTTAGAGATATAGGAGAAGGGAGGAGGAGGTTAGAGATATAGGAGAAGGGAGGAGGAGGTGGTTAGAGATATAGGAGAAGGGAGGAGGAGTAGGAGGTTAGAGAAATAGGAGAAGGGAGGAGAAGGAGGAGGTTAGAGATATAGGAGAAGGGAGGAGGATGTTAGAGATATAGGGGAAGGGAGGAGGAGTATGAGGTTAGAGATATAGGAGAAGGGAGGAGGAGGTTAGAGATATAGGAGAAGGGAAGAGTAGGAGGTTAGAGATATAGGAGAAGGGAGGAGGAGGTTAGAGATATAGGAGAAGGGAGGGGGAGGAAAAGGAGAAGGAGAAGAAGAAAGACATATAGGAAGAAGAGGGGAGAAGAATAGAAGAATAGAAGAAAGAAGGAGGGGAAAGGAGGAGAGAGATTGACAGGAGAAGGGGGAGGAGAGAGAGAGAGAGGGGGGGGGAGAAAGAGGGACGGAGAAGGAGAAGAGAGAGAAAGAGGGAGGGAGGACAAGAAGAGAGAGAGGGAGGAGAATAGAGAGAGAAGAGAGAGGGGAGGACAAGAGATTGGGAGGAGGAGGAGAGAGAGAGGAAAGAAAGAAAGAAAGAAAGAAAGAAAGAAAGAAAGAAAGAAAGAAAGAAAAAAGAAAAGAAAGAGAGGGAGGGAGAAGGAGAAGAGAGAAAAAGGGAAAACGCAACCAAAACCCAGTTTTTGGACTTTGGACGCATTTTCCATATGTACTAAGTCATGGACGCCAGGGCTTCGGTGCCATGAGTAATGCCAGCTTTTGGCCCATGGGCTTCTTTCTGCATCAGCCCAACTGAGAGGGATCCAACTGGATTCCTCCCAGCTCCCCTGCAGCCGTCGCTTCACTGCACATGCGCAGAGGGTTTTCCAGGGCAGAAACCCGGAAGTAGAGTTTCCGGCGCTGATTGCAAAGGACATCTCTTATCGGAAGAGCTGTCCTTTGTTATACTAATGGCATATGTTAGTATCAATGCAGTAAGTGGCAGGATGTACTACGGATGGTTAGTGCATCCTGCCCAGCGAGAGAGGGAGGGAGGGTCGAAGAAGGGCAAGAGAGGGAGAGAAGAAAAGAAAGAGAGGAAGAAGAGAGAGAGAAGGAGGAGGAGGAGGCAGTAAAGGCAGTCTCAGTCTGTTAACAGAAGACAGGGGAGGGAGAACAATGTGGGGCAATGGGGCAGTAGGAGGAAGGGATAGTGCCTGTGTATTAATACAAGAGAACAAGAAGTAGAGACAGAGGAGAGAGATGATTACTCCAGCACCAGGCTGTAGTGCAGCACTGCCCGGGAGAGGCAGGAGAAGGGTTGCAGAGGGGGAGACCAGTTAAGTCAGGAGAAGGGCTGTGGAGGGTGAGACCAGGGGTGTCAGGAGAAGGACTGTGGAGGGGGAAACAGGGGGAGTCAGGAGAAGGACTGCAGAGGGGGGAAACGGGGGGAGATAGGAGAAGGGCTGCAGAGGGGGAAACCAGGGCAGGCAGGAGAAGGGCTGTGGAGGGGGAGACCGGGAGAGTCAGGAGAAGGGCTGTGGAGGGAAAAACCGGGAGAGTCAGGAGAAGGACTGAGGAGGGGGAAACAGGGGGAGTCAGGAGAAGGACTGAGGAGGGGGGAAACAGGGGGAGTCGGGAGAAGGACTGAGGAGGGGGAAACAGGGGAGTCAGGAGAAGGACTGCGTAGGGGGAAACAGGGGGAGTCAGGAGAAGGACTGCAGAGGGGGGAAACCGGGGGAGACAGGAGAAAGGCTGCAGAGGGGGAAACCAGGGCAGGCAGGAGAAGGGCTGTGGAGGGGGAGACCGGGGGAGTCAGGAGAAGGACTGCGGAGGGAGAAACCGGGAGAGTCAGGGGAAGGACTGAGGAGGGGGAAACACGGGGAGTCGGGAGAAGGACTGAGGAGGGGGAAACAGGGGAGTCAGGAGAAGGACTGCGTAGGGGGAAACAGGGGGAGTCAGGAGAAGGACTGCAGAGGGGGGAAACCGGGGGAGACAGGAGAAAGGCTGCAGAGGGGGAAACCAGGGCAGGCAGGAGAAGGGTTGTGGAGGGGGAGACCAGCTGAGTCAGGAGAAGGGCTGTGGAGGGGGAGACCAGGGGAGTCAGGAGAAGGGCTGTGGAGGGGAAGACCAGGGGAGTCAGGAGAAGGACTGTGGAGGGAGAAACTGGGAAAGTCAGGAGAAGGACTGAGGCGGGGGAAACAGGGGGAGTCAGGAGAAGGACTGAGGAGGGGGAAACGGGGAGTCAGGAGAAGGACTGAGGAGGGGGAAACAGGGGGAGTCAGGAGGACTGCAGAGGGGGGGAAATGGGGGAGACAGGAGAAGGGATGTAGATGGGGAAACCAGGGTAGGCAGGAGAAGGGCTGTGGAGGGGGAGACCGGGAGAGTCAGGAGAAGGGCTGTGGAGGGTGAAACCGGGAGAGTCAGGAGACGGACTGAGGAGGGGAAAACAGGGGAGTCAGGAGAAGGACTGAGGAGAGGGAAACGGGGAGTCAGGAGAAGGACTGAGGAGGGGGAAACAGGGGAGTCAGGAGAAGGACTGCGTAGGGGGAAACAGGGGGAGTCAGGAGAAGGACTGCAGAGGGGGGAAGCCGGGGGAGACAGGAGAAAGGCTGCAGAGGGGGAAACCAGGGCAGGCAGGAGAAGGGCTGTGGAGGGGGAGACCGGGGGAGTCAGGAGAAGGACTGCGGAGGGAGAAACCGGGAGAGTCAGGGGAAGGACTGAGGAGGGGGATACAGGGGGAGTCAGGAGAAGGACTGAGGAGGGGGAAACAGGGGGAGTCAGGAGAAGGACTGCGGAGAGGAAAACAGGGGGAGTCAGGAGGACTGCAGAGGGGGGAAACCAGGGCAGGCAGGAGACGGGCTGCAAAGGGGGAGATCTAAGGAGGCAGGAGAGGGGCTGCAGAGGGGGAGGCAGGAGAAGGGCTGCAGAGGGGAAGAAGGGGGGAGGCAGGGGAAGGGCTGCGGAGGGAGAGAACGGGTGAGGCATGAGTAGTGCCGCGGTGGGGGAGACAGGAGAAGGGCTCATGAGGCAGAGTGCGGGGGAGGCAGGAGAAGGACTGCACATGGGGAAACAGGGGGGAAGGTCAAGGGAAGTGAAGTAGAGCAGCTGGAGAGAGAGGACTTGCGATGAGAGTCCTGTCCTCTCCCGCTGTCCTACCTCTGTCCAGGTTGCCAGGAGTAGCGTAACATAGCATAGGGAGAGAGGAGGTGGGGGCAACAGGGGCAGGAGGCAGAGGTCGTCAGTCTGCATACTTTAAACAGAGGAAGAGGAAAGGAGGGTGAAGACTGTGCGGGACAGTGCCTGTATTGTAACAAGAGGTAGAACAAGGGGAGAGAAATGAATCATGCCAGGGCCGAGCCATAAAGCTGTGCTGCCTGGGAGAGACAGGTGGAGTGCTGCAGAGGGGAAAAATGGGTAGTCAGGTGAACGGTTGCCAGGCTATGGAGCGGGTGACTGGGCAGACAGGAGTAGTACTGTAGATGGGTAGATCCAGCGAGAGGCAGGAGAAGACTGCCTGGCTGCGGAGCGGTGTGACCGGGAAGGCAGGAGAAGACCTGCGGAAGGGGAGATCCGTGGAGGCTGGAGAACAGCTGCACAGCTACGGAGCAGGTGACCGGGTGGGAGGAGAAGGGCTGCCCCGGGCAGGGTTAGGTAGGAGAAAGGCTGCAGAGGGGAAACCGCAGAAAGGGGAGAAAAGTAAAGTAGAGCAGCTGGAGTGACGATTCTAGCAGGGAGAGGGTTATAGCAAATAGGAGAATAGGAAGCTGTGCTGTGACCTGTGATGAGGGGCTGTCCGCTCCCGCTGTCCCAAATCCATTGCCAGGAGCAGCGCAATATAAACCAGTCTGGGATCGAGGATTGTATCTACGGCCTTGATAGTACTTCTTATAATGTTACTGACGGCGTCCCCCTCTGCTGGGCCTGTCGTGGCGCCCAGGGCACGTGCCCTGCTCGCCCTGCCCTGGTTACGCCTCTGGCTAAAGCAGCTATTTGGGTTGCTCAGTGTGACTGTGTAAGGCTGCTCTGCGGCCTATGGAACTCTGGGGCAGATGTATTAACCTGGAGAAGGGATTAAGAAGTGATAAACCAGTGATATGAGCAAGGTGATAACGTACCAGTGTTAGGGTCTCCTGCCCTGTGCTGCCACGTCGTCATGGCAACCGGGAGACAAGTGCTAGCGGAGTAACCTGAGCGCAGCTGATACTCCGGTTCGGGTCTTTTGCTGTGCAGTGGTTACAGGCAGGGGATCCGGTGCTGGTTTTTGTGCTCACAGTCTGTGAGGTCTGAGTGGGGCGTGGACAGCACCTGCTTTATAAGGCCTCTTCTCAGATTAAGCAGATGCTGCTGAATCTTTGTTGGTTAGTCAGTTCCTGAAAATTAGCCAGTACTGTGTAGCTTTGTATTTGTTATTGCTTACTGCAAATAGGCCTGGGGATTTGGTACTGCACTCTGCCAATCCAGACCTAGCAGTAAGACTGGAGTCAGTCGTTTAGCCTGCTGAGGTTCTTTTGCTATTCTGTGAACCCAGCAGGTTTGTGGCTGTACTTTCAGACCTGCATGCTTAATCCTCTCTCACTGTGCAGGGCGTCCATGTGTCAGTTTAGTGGCAGTAAGCTGAACCTGGGCCCTGCAAGTGAGAATTAGGATTGTGGAGACTCTCCTTGTGTCTACTATTCCATCTCTGACCAAGGAGTTTGCTGCCACACCCGTTGGTAACCCTTTAGGGTTTTGCTGTTGCCCTTAGCAACAGCATTTCAGGTTCTCTACGTATTAAAACACAACATCTTGCTTTTTCCATCTGAGCATTTGTAATACTAGGGAGACACCCAGTTTCTTAGCCTCTGGGCTTCTCTGTTCACTTTGTGTTGGTTTTGTTACCCTATCACTTTCTGTGTACGTGATGTCATATTTCCCAGTCTGTCTGTGAGTCCATTTGTTTTGCATCCCTCTCTGTTCAGACACCAGTACATTCCTGCAGGCACTGGTGTGCATAACAACCAGCCAATCATTACGGATTTGAAAAATGACAGGAGCTGATTGGCTGGTGTGTTATCACCTTGCGCTTATCACTGGGTTATCACTTATTTATCCCTTCTCCAGGCTTAATACATCTTCCCCTCTGAGCTCCTTTGTAAGAAGAAGAATTAGAAGGTTTTCTGGGTATATATCGTCTTAAAACCTTTGGAGATATTGGGGATCATTCCGAGTTGATCGCTAGCTGCCATTGTTCGCAGCGCAGTGATCAGGCTAAAAATCAGCATTTCTACGCATGCGTATGCACCGCAATGCGCAGGCCCGTCGTACGGGTACAATGAGCATCGTGGGTTTGCACAGAGTGTAACGAACATTCCAGTCGCACGGCCGAACGCAGGAAGATTGACGAGTTCTTAGAAAAATGCAGGTGTGGCAGAAAAAACGCAGGCATTGCTGGGCGTTCACTGGGCGGGTGTGTGACGTCAAAAGCCCTCCGTCGTTAGAATCAGCGCACACGAAGAGTAACTACAGGGCTGGTCTTGTTTTGCACAAAACGATTTTGCAGGCGCTCTGCTGCACAAGCGTTTGCACGCCTGCAATGCGAAAATACAGTCCCCAGTGGGCGGCGACAATAAGCTTGCATGGCTGCTAAAAACTGCTAGCGAGCGATCAACTCGGAATGACCCCCATTGCCCATAGCAATCAATCATCTTCTAGCTGTCATTTTATAGAATGTACTAGATAAATGATATCTAGAATCTGATTGGTTGCTATGAGCGGCTTCTAAATTTGATCTCTTTATACGGGTTGATATAGCCCTCTTGAGGTTCAGACTTTCATGAGTATAACTAAAATCTATAGCTGATGTGCATGTACAAGTTTCAAGTTGCATTTCGATTACACGCAAGCAATTATGGTGGCAAACCTGCCAGCTGTTCTGCATTCAGCGGGACAGACCCGTTTTTCTAGGATTGTCCTGCTGTACCACCCACGGACTGCAGTGAGGAGGGAGTTGGCGGGAGCACACATCTATTCAGAGTGTTGGGAGAGCCTGGGGAAAGCCCAGAATTTTCGTAGAGTGCTGGACACGCCCCCACAGTGACGGGAAAGGGGGTTGTTATGAAGCTCCATCCCTTTCCGGAGGCTCGGCCCAATTTGCCACCAAGCATGCGCCAAAGGAAACAGAGCATTGTGGGGGCAGTGCGGTGCGAACGGGGGGGCGGAGGTGGGCGAACGGTGGCGTGTCAGGGGTGTGATCACAGTGGCTACGTGACATCACACGCAGCCACCGCGATCAAGAACGTGGTGGCGGGACTTCTGCAAGGTGCAGCTCAGCTGCGCCGGCAGGAGCCATCCTCTGGTTCTGCTTGTTAAAGGGTAGGGGGGGGGGGGAGGCGGCGGTCAGCATGCTGGGCGGCCCCCAGCATGCCAGGAAAAGGGATAGCAGAATTTGCTATCCTTACTGAATTAGGCCCAAGATCCTCAACATTACACGCTCCCTAAAACATGTTTCAGTTTGTGGCACAGAACGTAGATTGTCACAAAGTACTGATGTTCTGTACATTGCACTTGTGCAGTATGGGTCTTGCATAGTGGGGCATAGTAATGCTGCAGACATAATTTGGTTGGGGGCGGAGCCTTTGCCTCACAAAAGTAGAGTTCTGCCCTGAGCGTCCAAAAGAAGCAGCATGCCAACGACTCATTTCATAATGGTACGCCATATCGTCCCATACTGTTTTACTTGCGCCACTGCTCTTACATAAAACATTATTAAAACTGAATGTCATTGAACAAATGTAAAATAATAAGATGTCAATTTGCCAGCCTGGGTATGTTAAGGTGGTAAAACAACACACAGGGAATAGAGTGTTGTTAGGTAACTACAAACATATAAGTTTATTATTAGACATAACTTGTATAACAGGTACGCAATCAATACAACACAGCAATACAAAAAAATGGCCGTGCACCAAAATCATGCACATTGCTCCCTTGCACTAGTTAAGGGAGCAGGATCTGTCCACCCTATGCAGTATTGTACACTGTAAGACAGACACTTCCACATGTTCCTGCTGCAGATTTTCCCTCCTCCACCATCTTTTCATTTATATGCCTTTGATGTTCAAAAATGTTTTCTACAGTGGGCCTCCGACCTTTTCCATGGACCCACTGCATTTACAGAATGGACAACATTGGCCCATAATTCATGCTTATGCCAGCAAGCATTTTGGCCACCTTGTTCCTCAGGATTAAATTATAAATGGCACTATGGATGACACTAGAGCCACACACATATTGGCAAAAATATTCCGTAATAGAGCAACCAGCATAGCCAGATTAAGGGGGGGGGGGGGGGGGAATGCAGGGCAAACTGTACCCCAGTCCTCCCTTTGTCAGCCCCCCCCACCCCCGGCCAGAGCACACTGACATCACTAGCTTTCCCTCTTAAGCAGCAGCAGAACCAGCAGCCAGAATGTGAGCAGGACAGTATGCAGTGCGGGCAGAGACACGGGAGTATCAGATTTCATGAGCTACTGACAGAGCTTTCCAACCACAGGAGAGATAAGAGATTAGAGAGAGCTGTAAGTGACACAGGGATCCCAGCTTCTCCTTCTCCCTGCCTGGGTGTCTGAGTCCTGTATAAACTGTTATGCAACTAAACCATTTGGGTCTAGCGATACAGACACACACAGAGTCCTCCTGAGTCCTGTCCCAGTGTGTAAGTAGTACAGAGGCTGATGCTATTCTTGCATGTGACAAGATAAATTATTTTATTTTTCTATGTGTATTTTAAGGTTAAGTTGTCTTTGTTCCACTACAAGAAAAGTTTATAAAGTAGTTGTCATTCAATTAGGTGGAACTATAAACAGCACCCAGGCATTATTAAACTATTAGTTTAAAACTAATATGGTTTAAATTTAATATACACAATCCATACCTCCCACCATGACACATTCCAGGAGGGACAACATGCTCTCTACCTGGACTTTCTTCTTAATGTACGATTGCAGTCCCCTGTGTTGAAATACCTTTCTTATTAATTAAGTAGTTCAATACAATATATTAAGTGGGATGTCCAGGTAGAGAGCATTTTGTCCCTCTTGGAATGGGACATATCAGGAGGTATGCACAATCTAATATACACCCCCCACCCTCCACTGGGGCCCCCCTGTCTTAGGTGCCCCGGGCACCGCCAAGGCTTAATCCGGCCCTGCCAACCAGCACTAGGATTCTGGTGCTTTTTATAAGGCGAGTGTGATGTCAGTAGCGGATGAGGATTTAGTTAACCAATAGAAAAGCAGCAGGAGCTGGCCGGGGGTTTAAATAAGTTTTAAGGCAGTTTCCGATGGTGTTGTGGTAGGTTTTGGCAGCGACTTCCATCGATTGCAGCAAAAATGATGTGTTGGGCATTTTTAAACCTATGAATTGTAAATAGTCAAAACGTGACCAAAACTGACAGTACTATGGAAAAAACATACTAACTTCCTAACGTTCACCTTCACCATATTTATTATTTCTGACTGTATCCTAAGACTGAGCGAATCTGTGCATTGTTTATATGTAATTGATTTGTGCATATCTTGATGTTACATGGTATTTTGTCTAGCCCAGGCTTCCATTTAATTACTTAATGTAATCTCTGCTAATATGTGATCCTTTGAGATACTGGCCTGTTGCAAGCATATTGGATTATATTACAGTAATTGATTACAATTTAAGCACTCGTATTTGACTTAGTAAATGAATATTGACCAATTGGTCATCAAGTAAAGTAGCCCACTAGTGGGCTACTTTATGGTGGTCAGGGTCGTATTAAGGCTGGTGTGGACCCAGGGCAACAAAGATGTGGGGACCCCCACTACTAAAATCACTGCCAAGCCACCCCTTTCTCCCTGGCTCACGCAAATTGTCTCACAGGATTTAACCTCAACATCACGCGAGACTCACTCAGATGACCTCCTATGTGGCCGCTGTTGATGAACAGTTCAGCCATCGGAGGAGAACTACTCTAGATGAAACAGCTGTGTGTGTGGGCTCTAATGTGTGGAGGCCCCGGGATGACCCCCCCTATTGCCGCCCCCTTAATCCGGCCCTAATGGTGGTCAGCCTTAGAACTCAAATAATGGTTTAATCTGGAGTCAGATATTCAAAAAAGGGCTTTAATCCTGTGTCCAGGCAGAAACAAGTTGGGTGGCTGATTCATTCGGTATTGCACTTAGTAATTGTACATCCTAGCATTCGGCCCATTGTTAAGAATATACATGTTTTTTACTAGTCATGTGTGTTTTTTATACTATACAGGGTTTGCGTTTGGCTTATTTAAATCATTGTTTATTTATTTAAAAGTACTAGTGACATGGAGATAACACCAGTGATAGGCTGGAATTAAAGTGATTCTGTTCTCTTCTGCAGTCTCCAGCATGTGCCATTTCTAAGAACAAATACATGTATATTACCAGCATTTATACATGATCACAAATTGTGTTATTCTGATTGTCCTGTGTTCCACAACATATCCAGTCCCAAGCTCCCAGCAGAGGGATATATACATATCAAATAGGAAGAGAAATGTAAAAAACAAAACAAAACTCTAAAGTACAAAGCAACAGTTGGAACAGGGGCGTTTTAAGTAGTGATGAGCGGGTTCGGTTCCTCGGAAACCAAACCCCCCCCCGAACTTCACCCATTTTACACGGGTCCGAGGCATACTCGGATTCGCCCGTATGGCTCAGTTAATCCGAGCGCGCCCGAACGTCATCATCCCGCTGTCGGATTCTCGCGAGATTCGGATTCTATATAAGCAGCCGCGCGTCGCCGCCATTTTCACTCGTGCATTGGAAATGTTAGGGAGAGGACGTGGCTGGCGTCCTCTCCGTTTATTAATAATATTTGTGCTGCTTATTGCTTAATTGTGGGGACTGGGGAGCAGCTGTATTATATAGGAGGAGTACAGTGCAGAGTTTTGCTGACCAGTGACCACCAGTATACGTTGTCTGCCTGAAAAACACTCCATATATGTGCTCAGTGTGCTGCATATATCTGTGCTCACACTGCTTAATTGTGGGGACTGGGGAGCAGCTGTATTATATAGGAGGAGTACAGTGCAGAGTTTTGCTGACCAGTGACCACCAGTATACGTTGTCTGCCTGAAAAACACTCCATATCTGTGCTCAGTGTGCTGCATATATCTGTGCTCACACTGCTTTATTGTGGGGACTGGGGACCACCAGTATAATATTATATAGGAGGAGTACAGTGCAGAGTTTTGCTGACAAGTGACCACCAGTATACGTTGTCTGCCTGAAAGACACTCCATTTCTGTGCTCAGTGTGCTGCATATATCTGTGCTCACACTGCTTTATTGTGGGCACTGGGGACCACCAGTATATTATATAGGAGGAGTACAGTGCAGAGTTTTGCTGACAGTGACCACCAGTATATATAGCAGTACGGTACGGAAGGCCACTGCTCTGCCTACCTCTGTGTCGTCAAGTATACTATCCATCCATACCTGTGGTGCATTTCAGTTGTGCGCAGTATATATAGTAGTAGGCCATTGCTATTGATACTGGCATATAATTCCACACATTAAAAAATGGAGAACAAAAATGTGGAGGTTAAAATAGGGAAAGATCAAGATCCACTTCCACCTCGTGCTGAAGCTGCTGCCACTAGTCATGGCCGAGACGATGAAATGCCATCAACATCGTCTGCCAAGGCCGATGCCCAATGTCATAGTAGAGAGCATGTAAAATCCAAAAAACAAAAGTTCAGTAAAATGACCCAAAAATCAAAATTGAAAGCGTCTGATGAGAAGCGTAAACTTGCCAATATGCCATTTACGACACGGAGTGGCAAGGAACGGCTGAGGCCCTGGCCTATGTTCATGGCTAGTGGTTCAGATTCACATGAGGATGGAAGCACTCATCCTCTCGCTAGAAAAATCAAAAGACTTAAGCTGGCAAAAGCACAGCAAAGAACTGTGCGTTCTTCTAAATCACAAATCCCCAAGGAGAGTCCAATTGTGTCGGTTGCGATGCCTGACCTTCCCAACACTGGACGGGAAGAGCTTGCGCCTTCCACCATTTGCACGCCCCCTGCAAGTGCTGGAAGGAGCACCCGCAGTCCTGTTCCTGATAGTCAAATTGAAGATGTCACTGTTGAAGTACACTAGGATGAGGATATAGGTGTTGCTGGCGCTGGGGAGGAAATTGACAAGGAGGATTCTGATGGTGAGGTGGTTTGTTTAAGTCAGGCACCCGTGGAGACACCTGTTGTCCGTGGGACGAATATGGCCATTGACATGCCTGGTCAAAATACAAAAAAAATCACCTCTTCGGTGTGGAATTATTTCAACACAAATGCGGACAACAGGTGTCAAGCCGTGTGTTGCCTTTGTCAAGCTGTAATAAGTAGGGGTAAGGACGTTAACCACCTAGGAACATCCTCCCTTATACGTCACCTGGACCGCATTCATCATAAGTCAGTGACAAGTTCAAAAACTTTGGATGACAGCGGAAGCAGTCCACTGACCACTAAATCCCTTCCTCTTGCAACCAAGCTCCTGCAAACCACACCACCAACTCCCTCAGTGTCAATTTCCACCTTACACAGGAAAGCCAATAGTCCTGCAGGCCATGTCACTGGCAAGTCTGACGAGTCCTCTCCTGCCTGGGATTCATCCGATGCATCCTTGAGTGTAATGCCTACTGCTGCTGGCGCTGCTGTTGTTGCTGCTGGGAGTCGATCGGCATCCCAGAGGGAAAGTCGGAAGACCACTTGTACTACTTCCAGTAAGCAATTGACTGTCCAACAGTCCTTTGCGAGGAAGATGAAATATCACAGCAGTCATCCTGCTGCAAAGCGGATAACTCAGGTCTTGTCAGCCTGGGTGGTGAGAAACGTGGTTCCGGTATCCACCGTTAATTCAGAGGCAACTAGAGACTTGATTGAGGTACTGTGTCCCCGGTACCAAATACCATCTAGGTTCTATTTCTCTAGGCAGGCGATACCGAAAATGTACACAGACCTCAGAAAAAGAGTCACCATTGTCCTAAAAAATGCAGTTGTACCCACTGTCCACTTAACCACGGACATGTGGACAAGTGGAGCAGGGCAGACTCAGGACTATATGACTGTGACAGCCCACTGGGTAGATGTGTTGCCTCCCGCAGCAAGAACAGCAGCGGCGGCACCAGTAGCAGCATCTCGCAAACGCCAACTCGTTCCTAGGCAGGCTACGCTTTGTATCACCGCTTTCCATAAGAGGCACACAGCTGACAACCTCTTACGGAAACTGAGGAACATCATCACAGAATGGCTTACCCCAATTGGACTCTCCTGGGGATTTGTGACATTGGACAACGCCAGCAATATTGTGCGTGCATTACATCTGGGCAAATTCCAGCACGTCCCATGTTTTGCACATACATTGAATTTGGTGGTGCAGAATTATTTAAAAAACTACAGGGGCGTGCAAGAGATGCTGTCGGTGGCCCGAAGAATTGCGGGCCACTTTCGGCATTCAGCCACCGCGTGCCGAAGACTGGAGCATCACCAAACACTCCTGAACCTGCCCTGCCATCATCTGAAGCAAGAGGTGGTAACGAGGTGGAATTCAACCCTCTATATGCTTCAGAGGATGGAGGAGCAGCAAAAGGCCATTCAAGCCTATACATCTGCCCATGATATAGGCAAAGGAGGGGGAATGCACCTGACTCAAGCGCAGTGGAGAGTGATTTCAACGTTGTGCAAGGTTCTGCAACCCTTTGAACTTGCCACACGTGAAGTCAGTTCAGACACTGCCAGCCTGAGTCAGGTCATTCCCCTCATCAGGCTTTTGCAGAAGAAGCTGGAGACATTGAAGGAGGAGCTAAAACAGAGCGATTCCGCTAGGCATGTGGGACTTGTGGATGGAGCCCTTAATTCGCTTAACCAGGATTCACGGGTGGTCAATCTGTTGAAATCAGAGCACTACATTTTGGCCACCGTGCTCGATCCTAGATTTAAAACCTACGTTGTATCTCTCTTTCCGGCAGACACAAGTCTGCAGAGGTTCAAAGACCTGCTGGTAAGAAAATTGTCAAGTCAAGCGGAACGTGACCCGTCAACAGCTCCTCCTTCACATTCTCCCGCAACTGGGGGTGCGAGGAAAAGGCTAAGAATTCCGAGCCCACCCGCTGGCGGTGATGCAGGGCAGTCTGGAGCGAGTGCTGACATCTGGTCCGGACTGAAGGACCTGCCAACGATTACTGACATGTCGTCTACTGTCACTGCATATGATTCTGTCACCATTGAAAGAATGGTGGAGGATTATATGAGTGACCGCATCCAAGTAGGCACGTCAGACAGTCCGTACGTATACTGAAAGGAAAAAGAGGCAATTTGGAGGCCGTTGCAGAAACTGGCTTTATTTTACCTAAGTTGCCCCCCCTCCGGTGTGTACTCCGAAAGAGTGTTTAGTGCAGCCGCTCACCTTGTCAGCAATCGGCGTACGAGGTTACTTCCAGAAAATGTGGAGAAGATGATGTTCATCAAAATTAATTATAATCAATTCCTCCGTGGAGACATTCACCAGCAATTGCTTCCAGAAAGTACACAGGGACCTGAGATGGTGGATTCCAGTGGGGACGAATTAATCATCTGTGAGGAGGGGGATGTACAGAGTGAAAGGGGTGAGGAATCGGAGGATGATGATGAGGTGGACATCTTGCCTCTGCAGAGCCAGTTTGTGCAAGGAGAGATTGATTGCTTCTTTTTTGGTGGGGGCCCAAACCAACCAGTCATTTCAGTCACAGTCGTGTGGCAGACCCTGTCGCTGAAATGATGGGTTTGTTAAAGTGTGCATGTCCTGTTTATACAACATAAGGGTGGGTGGGAGGGCCCAAGGACAATTCCATCTTGCACCTCTTTTTTCTTTCATTTTTCTTTGCATCATGTGCTGTTTGGGGACAATTTTTTTGAAGTGCCATCCTGCCTGACACTGCAGTGCCACTCCTAGATGGGCCAGGTGTTTGTGTCGGCCACTTGTGTCGCTTAGCTTAGTGACAAAGCTAAATATTTGTCTTACTTAAAACCCTTCAAGAGGTCTAAGAACACTGTACGCTATTGGCGTACGGAATACCGTAAGGGTACGCACGTTGCGTAACGATCGCTTAGCCGTAGTCGAGACGCTCAAGCGTCACGTTCGCTCACGGCCAAGAGATCACAGACAGGCACGCTATTGGCTGCCGACTAACGTAATGTTTCGCTATAGCGTAGCGAACGCTCGGGACCACGAGGAGATCACCAGCGGCGCTAACGCTCACAATGTTAAACCTTTATATGTAAACCATGAACAATGTATTATGCAGGAAAACCTTAGTGAAATGATAGAGTGTAGATGCAACACAGTGTAACCTTATTAACTCAAAAGCTGTTCGAGCGTCACCGACGCTCTGAGAATATTTAACACTATAAGAAATACACAAATACTGGGCTTAGGGTCTAACGCCTTATATAAATGTTATACTTGAAAAGAATAATACAATACAAGTCATACACTACAATATAACATAGACTAACTAACCAGATAACTACACAGGAAATACAATACAATACAATTACGGTTAAGGGAAAATGAGAGAGAAAGAGGAGGAGAGAGAGAGAGAGAGATATGGCTCACAATAACAAGAAAAACAATATGATTGCGGAGAAAAACTTACGCACAAGGGGAACGATCGCATGTGCCTCGATATCCAGCTCCCGATTATCAGCAATGAGAACCGTTGAAGAGAGTGAGCTGGATATGGTCGGCTTGTCTATTTATGCCCCACACACAATACAATTCAATGGTCCCTACAATCTCATTGTTCATTGGACACAGGAATTCGTCTTCGCATTATAACAAGAGGTCATAGGTTGGTTCATACAGGTGGGCTGAGACCATTTCCAACTGCTCAGGTGGGTGGGAAACTAGGTTTCCCGCCGCATGGATAAGTAAGTGCAAATAATAGTAAATGGACATAAACTTCTTATGTCCATAACTATTCGCACGAGCGATTAATCTGCTTCAAACCAACACCGGAATATTGCTAATTAAATACTCTTCCGATGGATACTAAACACCACTGTATGACCCATGTCTGACCCTTCGTATCAAACAAAGAGGGATCTCTTTGTCCATGAACATGCTATATTAACTAAACTTTCAGAATCTATCAAGGGGACCATGATCTACAAAATACATTATATGGTGAAAATATATAACAATTGAGTCGCACGCTGGGAGCACAGAAACTCTACCGTAAATGCGCATACCGTGCGCCTGCGGGTGCCCGCAACAGCGAGTATGCGCACGCACGGGAGAGTGCACGCATGCGCAGCGCGGACCTGTATGAGGTGCAAATATGGCAGTGTGCATCGTGATATTTTTCTGACTTTGACAGTCCACCCTTTGGCAGTCAACAATAACTGCCACTTCCTAAAACATTTCAAAAAGAGAAAAATATATGTCAGGTGTAAATACATTTCTATGGTTGGGTAGGGGAGGAGAAGGTAGGAAAAGGGTATGACCTAGTGAGATAGCAGAAGCATGTGTGTATGAATCCATGTTTGGGGGGTCATGTATCATCGTGCCGTACGTGTTGTAAATCAAGCTTCGAGGTATTGCGAAGTATACATTTGAATTCCTTCTTATCCCGCGGTACGGGTCTGTGGATGGGCTGTCAAACTTTACCGAGCTCTTTTCGGATTTTGGTTGCAACAAAATGGGGGAGCACATTTTAGTTGATGATACATGAATGGGGGAATATGTGATTGCTGATATCTGTGCCTGTATTCCCTATCGACTATGTGTGTCATTACCTGAAGGTTGTAGAGATGAAGATAAAGAACACTTATGGTAAATGCAGTGGTATTCTATGTCAGGTTAATGAACATTTGTCGGTTGAAGTCTTGTTCGGTGTCTGTTGAATGCAGTCTTCTTTGGGCTTTTGCCAAAAGGTGTGGGCAAAAAGCTTTGTCAATGTCCATAGACTTACAAAAGTGTTGGGCTAGCGTAATTTTAAAATTTCTAGGGAAACTGGGGGTCTATGGCATAGTTCATCAAATATCTGTGTATAAGGTTGTCAAAACTTCTTCTTTAATCCATCAGTTGTCTGTATACAGGATCATCAAATTCCTCGTCAAAAGTGGGTCTTTTTTCCTTGGAAAAACCGGAAAAACAGGTGAAAGAAACGGACCGTATAATCGCATTTTCATCACATCATTGTTTCTACAGTTGGGTCATAAATCAAATCCATTGGAATTACAATTTCCTCACTCCTTAGACTCATTACTCTGGTACTACGTTTGCACTTCGTTAAAGCTTGACCGCATCTAAATATCAAGCCAATCGATATGACAACACCTAAGATACATAGGAGAAACTTCCCTACATCCATTATGACTCCTTGAGCCCATTCTCCTAAACCAGAGAACCAATTTCGCGGGTTCAACCATGACACCCAACCAGTCAGCTCATTACCCACAGCAGCAAGGGTGAGATTGTGTCTCCTGCGAAATTCCCACTTTAATTGGAGAATATCGTCCATCTTTTGGTCTATGACCTCGACCGGGTCCTCGGTACTATTCGTTATATATGTGCAGCATTTAACGCCGTACTGCGTTGCCAGTGTGACACAATATCCACCTGTCACTGCCGTGAGATAATTAAGAACCATTCTATGCTGAACCAGTTCTGTTTTATAAGCTTGAAGTTCCCTTCCAGTATACCTAAAAGTGTCGTCATACATTTCAGTGATATTGTCTAATAAATTTGCAAGCGCAGATATATATCTATAATTCAACACTCCTCTAGCGGTGCGAGTGAAATCTAACGCGATTAGGACCTGAATCCCGGTGGATTCATGGATCATGTCAGAGGCCGAATGCTCTGTCCTTTCTGTCAGTTGCCTTTTAACTACGTGCTCGTAATGGGTGTGAGTATAAGGAGCTTGGGCACCACGGTGTATATCTTTCATTTTGGCATGTGATACAGTCATTACCTCAGGCAGTACTTTTCCAATATAACACAATCCTTCAGAGTTTGGGGCAAGCCACTTATACGCCTTCCTCCCGCATATGAAATATGCATCATCGGGGAGAACATATGGGACGGAGTAGGACATAACCATATTACACATCCTCCATGTGAAATCTCCTACCCCTAATTCTCCCATCTGTCTAGTACACGTATCAGTTTGTACGATATGTGCACAGTATCCTGGTGATACTTCTCCAACTCTCGTAATCCTACTTCCTAGGGTATACCTATATCGGAAAGATTTTTCTCTACTGGCTATGTGGCGTATAAGCTCTGTATCTGTCGGCATTCTATCTGCTCTGTATGAAAAGGTCATGGTTTGGTTACTCCATGACACTTCCCAATTTCCCGGCTTTCGGGGATTGGTAATGTTAAAACATATTAGGGATCTATCCACATGATATTGGTGGAGCTTCAAACTAGGAGGACTGGAGATATTAAACCTCCTGTCCACCGGTCTCCCACCCTTTAGCTCAAGTACCTCCCCTACCGTTAAAGGAAATGGTACTAGTCCTGATTTGCTATGACCTTGAGGTACTTGAGAGCATACCCAACAATCTGTTTGATTTAACACACTACCCACTAAGGAGTGATAGTCACTCAATGGATGCCGGTCCATGTGGATATTAAAACTGGATTGGCATTTCTTAATGCACCCATCCTCAACTACGTTGTCACAGAGCCTACAGATACAGTTTTCTTCAGCTAACAATCCTTCACAATTCCCTCTATTGTCAATGCTATCGGATCGTTTTCTGATACTCGCCTTTACTTGTTGGTTAAGTTGTTCTTGGAAAACTACGCCCCCATCTTTGTCATCAGAACCCATTCCAGAACCTCTCTCGACCTCCATGGTACTCTCGCCGGAACAGACTGCTCTGGTCAACATCATGGTCAACAGGAAAATCCGGATCACAGTCTCTTTGGGCAAGTCCATCTTATAGGAGGAAACGGAGAAGAATGAGAAGGGGAACAAAATAGTTGAGGGAGAGGGGATGGGAAGTGGAGAAAAACAATAAAAGGGAACAGGGAATCGACAACTGCTTTTGATCTTGTGATCTTCAATGCTCAGGTGCCGCCTCAGTCCTCCTGGAACAGACACTCCAGTGATACAACTTCCTCTACCGTCTGTTCCTTATCACGGGACCTCTCTGGATCAGCAACCTTCTTACAGTGGGACGAATGAACCCAAGTCTCTCTCTCGGCAACCTTCAATGCAGTAGTGCTAGTCAATAAGACTTGGTATGGTCCTTCCCATCTGTCTATAAGGCAACCTGAGCGTAGAAAATTCCGTATCATTACATAATCCCCAGGTTCAATGTCATGACAATTACTATCTGGTAAATCAGGAATCACTAACTTCAAATTATCATTTTGATTCCTTAACTGTTTACTCATGTTAACCAGGTACTTTACAGTCACTTCATTGTTACACTTCAAATCATCCTGAGGGTTAATCATAACATGCGGTTGTCGACCAAACAAGATTTCAAAGGGGGACAGATTAAGAGGGGACCTGGGAGTGGTTCTGATGCTGTACAGTACAATGGGTAAAGCTTCTGGCCATGTCAATCCTGTCTCTGCCATAACTTTACTCAGTTTATTTTTAATAGTGCTGTTCACTCTTTCCACTTTCGCACTCGCCTGTGGACGGTATGGAGTGTGCAGCTTGCTATCAATTCCCATCAACTTACACATTCCTTGAAAGACATCACCTGTAAAATGGGTACCCCTATCACTTTCGATTATTCTAGGGATACCATATCTACATACAAATTCCTGCACAATTTTCTTAGCAGTGAACATAGCGGTATTTGTGGCCGCAGGAAATGCTTCGACCCAATTTGAGAATACATCTATACAAACAAGTACATATTTCAAATTTCGACAAGGAGGTAATTGAATAAAGTCAATCTGTATTACCTGAAAAGGGCCGCCTGTAGGTGGGATATGAGATGGTTCTGTTGGTATTGCCTTTCCGATATTCTTTCTCAGGCAGGTAAGGCATGACATTGCTCTCTTACTCGCATGAGATGAAAATCCTGGGGCGCACCAATATGCTCTTACCAACTTGCACATTCCTTCCTTGCCCAGATGAGTCAGCCCGTGTGCTGCCTCAGCTAAACATGGAAGATATGCTCTGGGGGCCACTGGTTTACCTTGTCCATCCGTCCAGAGTCCTGAGGACTCCTGGCCATATCCCTTTGCCTTCCAGACTGCCTTTTCCTGTGTGGAACACAAATTTTGCATTTCACACAACTTCTGTGTGTTGATGGTATTAAATACCATCAATTGTGTGGTGTCTGTCTGTCTGGGGGTACCAGCTGCTAACTTAGCTGCTTCGTCTGCTCGGCTGTTACCAAGTGATACTGGGTCCTGGCTATATGTGTGTGCTTTACACTTGATAACAGCCACTCTGTCGGGTTCCTGTATCGCTGTTAGAAGCCTTTTGATGTGAGCTGCATGCGCTACCGGTGTACCAGCTGCTGTCATGAAATTTCTGAGGCGCCATAGGGCTCCGAAATCATGGACTACCCCGAAGGCGTATCTAGAATCGGTGTAGATATTGGCTGACTTGCCCTTAGCCAATTCACATGCTCTGGTTAGGGCGACTAGTTCAGCAACCTGGGCTGAGTGAGGTGGGCCTAGCGGTTCAGCTTCTATGGTGCCTTGGTCATCTACGACTGCGTATCCAGTACACAAGTCTCCAGAGTCTGACTGTCTGTGACAACTACCGTCCGTGTAGAAAGTTAGATCTACATCTTCCAGTGGGTTGTCACTGATGTCAGGCCTTGCGGTAAAATTTTGGGTCAAATATTCCATACAATCATGTGTGTCCTCCTTTGTATTAAATCCTCCTTCCCCACCACTCTCATCCTCCACCCTTTGTGCCTGTCCAGGCACACCTGGGAGATATGTTGCAGGATTTAATGCACTGCATCTCCTTATGGTGATGTTTACGGGGGCCATTAGTGCCAATTCCCATCTTGTAAACCGCGCTGATGAGACGTGCCTGGTTTGGGCAGAATTTAGCAAGGCTGACACTGCATGTGGTGTATGAATTGTGAGGTTGTGACCTAGCACTACATCTTCGCTTTTCGTTACTAGCAATGCTATCGCAGCAACGCTTCGCAAGCATGTGGGGAGGGATCGCGCTACCGTATCTAGCTGAGCGCTGTAGTATGCTACCGGCCTGCTGGCATCACCGTGCTTTTGGGTTAGGACGCCTGCTGCAACCAGCACTTTCTATTCCGTACAGCTCAAAGGGTTTCCCATAGTCTGGCATACCTAATGCTGGCGCCTGCGTTAGGCACTGTTTAAGTCTCTCAAATGCCATCTCGGACTCGTCTGTATGCGAAATCCGATCAGGCTTGTTTGAGGAGACCATCTCCTGCAAAGGTAATGCTAGAATGGAAAATCCTGGGATCCAGTTACGGCAATACCCACACATTCCTAAAAACGTTCTGATCTGTTGCTGGGTTTGAGGCAGAGTCATGTCTCTAATTGCTTGAATTCTATCAGCGGTCAGGTGTCTCAGTCCTTGTGTTAGACAGTGTCCCAAATATTTTACTTTAGTTTGGCATAATTGTAACTTGTCTTTGGAAACCTTGTGTCCTGTGTCTGAAAGATGAAACAGGAGCTGTTTCGTATCCTTCAGGGATGCTTCCAATGAATCTGAACACAGTAGTAAATCATCCACGTACTGTATCAATATTGATCCACTCCCTGGTTGGAAAGACTGTAAACAATCATGCAAAGCCTGAGAAAATATACTTGGACTATCTATGAAACCTTGTGGTAATCGAGTCCATGTGTATTGGACTCCTCTGTATGTAAATGCAAACAAATATTGGCTGTCAGGGTGCAGAGGTACCGAAAAGAAAGCGGAGCAGAGGTCAATAACAGTGAAAAATTTCGCAGTGGGAGGGATCTGCATAAGGATGACAGCTGGATTTGGCACTACAGGGAACTGACTCTCAACTATTTTGTTAATCCCCCTTAGATCCTGCACTAGCCGGTAACCCCTCCCCCCACTCTTTTTCACAGGGAAGATGGGACTATTGGCAGTGCTGGATGTTCTTACCAGAATGCCCTGTTGTAGCAAGCGCTCTATTACGGGATAAACTCCTAACTCCACCTCTGGCTTCAGAGGGTACTGTGGGATTTTTGGAGCTATCCTACCATCTTTTACTTGTACAACTACTGGAGCTACGTTTGCCATTAATCCAGTGTCCTGTCCATCTTTAGTCCAAAGTGACTCTGGTATCTGGGATGTCATTTCTTCTACCTGGGAGGGAGTCCTATTTGTCATAATGGTATGTGTCATTAATTTTGATGGGGAGTCTAACATGTCTCGCACTTCCTGAGCGTGATTCTCAGGTATGTCCAAGAATACACCTTCAGGGGTACAATAAATGACGCACCCCATTTTACACAATAAGTCTCTTCCCAGGAGATTAGTCGGTGCCGATGCAGCCAGCAAAAAGGAATGCTTGGTATGTAAAGGCCCTATTGTAATCTCGGCTGGTTTGCTAACAGGGTAATGCTGGACTACTCCCGTTACTCCCATGGCTGGAATTGTCTTACCAGTGGTTCTCATGCCCACTGTCGAATTTATCACTGATTTGGCCGCCCCCGTATCTACAAGAAAGTTTAATGATTTACCAGCTACATTAATTGCAATTTCGGGTTCACTTCCAAGACTTGCAATCAATTTTACTGGCTGCAGATTACAGGTATGGCCACACCCCTATTGGGTATGGTGACCTCCCTGAATCCCGCTGGCAGCAACTATTTGTGAAGGGGTTAAATGGGAACTACCAGAGGCTTGCCAGTCTCTGTTCGGGGGGTATCTTTTTGTTTCCCCTGCATGTGGCTCATAACTCCGTTTCTGTGGACCCTGCTCCCAATGTCGTGTGTCGTGTCGTTGTCTAGGGGGTTGATAAGACTTTTGTATGTTTCTCGATTTACAGTCTCGTGCAAAGTGTCCCTCTCTATGACAAGAAAAACAAGTTACCACATTTGACTTACCCACAGGGTTTGGTGATTTATACAAAGGCTGCCTTGTGGTCAGGGCCTGTATACTTACGGCCATTAATTTATCACCTTGTAATTCCCTGTGTCTGGTGATATTCCGATCGTGATCAATAGCTGCCTCTCTCAAAGTAGCCACCGACAGACCTCGCCAACATGGTTGCGTGGTCTGTACCCTTGTCTTTAATGCCTCTTTTAAACCATCCATTAGTACAGATACTGCTACTTCTCGATGGTTTATGTTTGTTTTAATGTCCTCTATGCCTGTGTATTTTGCCATATCTAGTAATGCCCTGTGAAAATATTCTGCAGCTGTTTCTGACTCCTTTTGTTTAATGGAGAATATCTTGTTCCATTTAACTACAGCTGGGAAATACTCCTTTAACTGTAAACTTATCCTTTTTACATTGTCCTTGTTGTACACATCTGTAAGAGGTACATCCTGATCCAATCCACAGTCAGCTAAAAATTGAGCCGAGTCGACATTGGAGGGTAAACAAGCTCTCAGCAATACCTGCCAGTCTTTGTTGTTGGGCTCTAAAGTGTTCCCTAGGTCTCTGATGTATTTCTGGCTAGCAACTAAGTCTTTCCTAGGGTCAGGGAATTCAGACACTATGGTTCTTAATTCCATTCGGGAAAATGGGCTATACATGGCAATGTTCCTAATGGGAGTGACTCCTGTGGTGTCTGTTTTCCCATTTGGAACAGCTATCACCCTAACAGGATTTAATCTAGCAACATCATTCTGTGTAGATTCTACAGCCTGTGGTGAAATGGTTTCAGCATAGTGTATGGTGCCGTACTTACCCGTAGATACGACCTCACCTGTCCCTCCGCTAGGGGCCTTTGTTACTAATCTTAAGGGTTGGGCCGTGCCTACTGTAGTTTCTGATATGGTGGCTGCTAGAGAGAGCGCCGATATTGTTGCCGATTCGTCCTCTTGATCACACTCCTGGGGAAAGTTCAAAACAGGGTACAACTTGCACGGGTTAATACTTGCATTGGTTAACTTATTAACATTTACACAGTTACTAAGTGTTTGTTTGTTACACCCTAATGCGTCATTCTCCGCAACCAATTTCTCTCCCGTTACGTAAGGTGGTGGCGGGGCCGTGGCTATCAGTTTCTTGATAGGGTTAGATCCCGCCGCCTGAGCCAATCCTCTCTGTATTTCACCCTCCTGTTGCCATAACTGCAAATAATCATAATGTTTAATTCGTCTCTTTGTTGATTTAATGAGACATATCCTCCTTCTTAAATTTTGTAACACTTCTGGGCTAAAGCTACCTACTCTTGGGAATTTCTCCCCGTCATGTACAGTCATTCTCTCCCATTCATCACATAAAACCTCTGTGTGTGAACCGTATTTTTCACACATTACGTACCTTGCCGACCCGACTGGTCGGTTCACTGAATCAACCCGAACCGAGGTTGATCGCCCCCTACCTGAACAATTGGCCCGCATACCTGTAGGCGTTGCTTTCACCATCTCTGACCTTCAATCAGGGTCTTCAGCGAACCCTTACAAAACCAAAATGTTCAAGATAGGCAGACGGTGGCGGTTTACCGAGTACCCCACTCACTCGCCCACGCCGACCAATACGACCTACACACTGCCCTAGTGCTGGCGTACTCGACCCAGGGCCCCTAGGAACCTTTATTTACTGGAACATGTGAGTGTGTTCCGCAGAGCATTGACCCTTTCCAGTAACTATTGGTTGTTGGACAATTCCTGAGTGACCAGCGAACTTCCCTTTTGAAAATAAAAAATTACACAAATCACGTCAGAATGTACAAATAGTATTTATGACCTGGTTCGTACACAAATGGTACTGGCCAGATTTAACTAATGCACACATTACGTGCGGTACAATCGTTCAGCACATAAGCAACTAATCTTATGTACGGAGCGACCAGCGGAATCGAAAATTGCGGCTGCGAATTCCTTCAGCATGAGCTTTAATGGCCTATATGGGTTCTGCACCAACCCCCTGGGTTGTGCTCTTTTCTCTATTTATAGCGGACTTCCTTGTCTGCTGTACCTGGACCTCCTGGTCTGTTCTGGACCTCCTGGTCTGTGTTACAGTGTGACCTCCTGGTCTGCTATACTCTAATGCTCAGATTTATGTTTAACAAGGGATGCCTCCCTAGCCACCATGTACGTCACTTACATGCATGTACCTCACGAGAACTCGACTTCTGGTGGTTCAACCTCAAAAAATTGTATAATTGCAAACACTCACTCACCACATGTACACTTTTGTTTCTATTTCTATTTCTGCGCAGAAATTTTCTTTCCTTTAGACCAGATGTGTTGTAAATTTGGAGAAGGATCTGTTAGTCTAAATTTCGACACTAAAATCGATTTGCGCTATTTATCGCGTTGCCACCTTTTCGCCTGTTACAATAACACTAGTGTGTGATTTGTTACGTGGGCGTACCCGAGCGCTCCGTTACGTAATATACGCTGCGTGCGTCGGCCTTTGAGTTGCGTACGCGAGTCTCACCCTTTGTTAGAGACACGTGTACGCAAAGCAAATATCCACCGTAACACAATTTACACGTTTATAAATGTAGATGATCCTTGATCATCTACTGAGCACCACACCAATCTCTCCTTGTATCTTTAGGTAGAGCTGTGTGCGAGCTTTGCACTTTATCCCTTAATGTATTACTTTTACACTTTAACTATGAAATAGCGACAAATCTCTCTTAGCACGTTTATCAATTATAAAATGGCAAACAGGAGAGTGATATATGAAAATGCACGAATAAAAGAAATGCAGATATGCGTGTGTGCGTACGCAAGACAGAAATAAACAGTTTTAAAAGACACTAGCGTGTTGTTCCTACCTCCGGTTCCGGATTCCCTCAGCACCCTTTACTAAGCGAAGCAGACGCTTATCCAGACAGCACTACGAGGAATATGATCTCCCGCCCTTTGCTGATGGATAATGTCTGCTGAAATTACCTAGTGCAGATATGTGAAGGACGGACGAGCCCCCAATTGACAAAGCTAAATATTTGTCTTACTTAAAACCCTTTAAGAGGTCTAAGAACACTGTACGCTATTGGCGTACGGAATACCGTAAGGGTACGCACGTTGCGTAACGATCGCTTAGCCGTAGTCGAGACGCTCAAGCGTCACGTTCGCTCACGGCCAAGAGATCACAGACAGGCACGCTATTGGCTGCCGACTAACGTAATGTTTCGCTATAGCGTAGCGAACGCTCGGGACCACGAGGAGATCACCAGCGGCGCTAACGCTCACAATGTTAAACCTTTATATGTAAACCATGAACAATGTATTATGCAGGAAAACCTTAGTGAAATGATAGAGTGTAGATGCAACACAGTGTAACCTTATTAACTCAAAAGCTGTTCGAGCGTCACCGACGCTCTGAAAATACTTAACACTATAAGAAATACACAAATACTGGGCTTAGGGTCTAACGCCTTATATAAATGTTATACTTGAAAAGAATAATACAATACAAGTCATACACTACAATATAACATAGACTAACCAGATAACTACACAGGAAATACAATACAATACAATTACGGTTAAGGGAAAATGAGAGAGAAAGAGGAGGAGAGAGAGAGAGAGAGATATGGCTCACAATAACAAGAAAAACAATATGATTGCGGAGAAAAACTTACGCACAAGGGGAACGATCGCATGCGCCTCGATATCCAGCTCCCGATTATCAGCAATGAGAACCGTTGAAGAGAGTGAGCTGGATATGGTCGGCTTGTCTATTTATGCCCCACACACAATACAATTCAATGGTCCCTACAATCTCATTGTTCATTGGACACAGGAATTCGTCTTCGCATTATAACAAGAGGTCATAGGTTGGTTCATACAGGTGGGCTGAGACCATTTCCAACTGCTCAGGTGGGTGGGAAACTAGGTTTCCCGCCGCATGGATAAGTAAGGGCAAATAATAGTAAATGGACATAAACTTCTTATGTCCATAACTATTCGCACGAGCGATTAATCTGCTTCAAACCAACACCGGAATATTGCTAATTAAATACTCTTCCGATGGATACTAAACACCACTGTATGACCCATGTCTGACCCTTCGTATCAAACTAAGAGGGATCTCTTTGTCCATGAACATGCTATATTAACTAAACTTTCAGAATCTATCAAGGGGACCATGATCTACAAAATACATTATATGGTGAAAATATATAACAATTGAGTCGCACGCTGGGCGCACAGAAACTCTACCGTAAATGCGCATACCGTGCGCCTGCGGGTGCCCGCAACAGCAAGTATGCGCACGCACGGGAGAGCGCACGCATGCGCAGCGCGGACCTGTATGAGGTGCAAATATGGCAGTGTGCATCGTGATATTTTTCTGACTTTGACAGGTGTTTGTGTCGGCCACTTGTGTCGCTTAGCTTAGTCACACAGCCACCTTGCTGCGTCTCTTTTTTTCTTTGCTTCATGTGCTGTTTGGGGACAATATTTTGGAAGTGCCATCCTGCCTGACACTGCAGTGCCACTCCTAGATGGGCCAGGTGTTTGTGTCTGCCACTTGTGTCGCTTAGCTTAGTCACACAGTGACCTTGGTGCGCCTCTTTTTTTCTTTGCATCATGTGCTGTTTGGGGACTATTTTTTTGAAGTGCCATCCTGCCTGACACTGCAGTGCCACTCCTAGATTAGCCAGGTGTTTGTGTCGGCCACTTGTGTCGCTTAGCTTAGTCACACAGCGACCTTGGTGCGCCTCTTTTTTTCTTTGCATCATGTGCTGTTTGGGGACAATTTTTTTGAAGTGCCATCCTGCCTGACACTGCAGTGCCACTCCTAGATGGGCCAGGTGTTTGTGTCGGCCACTTGTGTCGCTTAGCTTAGTCACACAGCGACCTTGGTTCACCTCTTTTTTTCTTTGCATCATGTGCTGTTTGGGGACTATTTTTTTGAAGTGCCATCCTGTCTGACACTGCAGTGCCACTCCTAGATGGGCCAGGTGTTTGTGTCGGCCACTTGTGTTGCTTAGCTTAGTCACACAGCGACCATGGTGCGCCTCTTTTTTTTCTTTGCATCATGTGCTCTTTGGGGACTATTTTTTTGAAGTGCCATCCTGCCTGACACTGCAGTGCCACTCCTAGATGGGCCAGGTGTTTGTGTCGGCCACTTGTGTCGCTTAGCTTAGCCATCCAGCGACCTCGGTGCAAATTTTAGGACTAAAAATAATATTGTGAGGTGTGAGGTGTTCAGAATAGACTGAAAATGAGTGGAAATTATGGTTATTGAGGTTAATAATACTATGGGATCAAAATGACCCCCAAATTCTATGATTTAAGCTGTTTTTGTAAAAAAACACCCGAATCCAAAACACACCCGAATCCGACAAAAAATTTTCAGGGAGGTTTTGCCAAAACGCGTCCGAATCCAAAACACGGCCGCGGAACCGAATCCAAAACCAAAACACAAAACCCGAAAAATTTCCGGTGCACATCACTAGTTTTAAGAGAGGAGGAGGCCCGTGTGCAGCCTCCTCCGTCGGGCCCCCTCCTCTCTGCCCGGAGCGCCGTAGAGTCTGAGCACTAGAGGGCTCAGACTCTACTGCGCATGCGCAGATCTCCGGGAAAATGGTGCGGCGGCCATTTTCCCTGAGATCCCTCTACTGCGCATGCGCAGAACGCCGTGAAAATGGCCGCTGAGCCATTTTCACTGTGTTCTAGCAGCGCTACGGATGCCGGTGCTGGACTTCGGAGGGGTAAGTATTTTACAAATGGGTGCAGTGTGTGCGGTGGGGGCCCCCTCTGGACTCAAGGGCGTGTGTGCACCGCACACACTGCACCCACTATAGAAACACCAGTGAGTTGGAACTTGAATAAAAATAATCAGACAAAAAAAAAGTGACATGATGATGACAAAAGCTGTCTCTATAACACTGCTGTTCTGGGATTTGGGCCTTACTGTAAAGGCAGAAATACATGGCAGCTCTTTGAGCCAATCTATTACCCTTTGTGTTTTTGAAGAACAACGGAGGCAAGTGTTTGACAGAATCCCACCAGCAGACAAAATATTTTAATGTGTTTGTTGCACATCAGTGAAGGACAGGAGTGTCTGCTCATAATGTGATATGCCAGAGGCATCCTCACTATGAGCGGGATGTATTAACATACATCGCTGCCCCTCGCCACCCATCGCAGCGTCGTTGATCGCATATGTACGAATATATGCAATCAACATTGCAATGCGGTGACGGAGGGTGACGGAGGCCCCCCACGATACCTGTAAGGTGGTGTGCGGGTGGTCTCCGTCACCTCCCTGGGCTCTCCTTCTTATCAGCTGCCGGGAACAAGGCAGCAGGCTGTCCCCGGCGCCTCCTCCTTCCCCCTCTGGATGGCGATACCCTGGGTGGCGAAAAAATGGCGACCGGGTCTTAGTACATTTGAAAATGCGGTAAAACCACCGAAAACGGGGGGTTTATCGCATTTTTCCATTAGTACATCCCGCCCTATCACAGGGAAAAATGTCATATGTCTTGGTGACGGGTGTGGCTATATTATAGCCACACACCCTCCCCTGAATGCCCACCTTTTTCAGGGGGCAGCCGATAAAGTGGCATCGCTGCATAGGAGCATCCACAGAGGACACTGCTGAGGTGCCCAGCCCCCAAGCCGGGATTGGGTCTGCAGATCCGGTGATTATGGCCAGACACACACCCTGCACGTTCCATTAAGGGGCAGGTGGCTTTTAATGGTCTATTTATTTCTCTTTTTTCCATAAAAATTTGCATTACTTATCGTCACATATTGTTGCGATTCATAATGTGTTTTTGGGGGGTACTTATTATTGCAGACATGCCGGGAAATGGGCTCTTAAAAGAACCATAACCTCCAGGTTTGGTGCAGGCTGACTTTCTGGATACGCCATGTAAAGCTAAGTTTGTTGGAGTGCTGTAAATTGCAGAATACCTAGGAACCCCCCATGACTGACTAGTCCCACCCCCTAATGGCGTAATGCTATGATTTGCCGGTGTCATTTTGGCTCCACCACCTGCTGTATATCACAAAGGTTAGTATTATGCCACGAAGGGGCAGAGCATAATAGAGCAATTTCCCTAGCCTCGACCTCAATAAGTGAGGCTGCATTGCAAACTTCCACTGAAGGTAAGTTTAAGCTTACCCACCAGGTCAAGGTCTCCCCTTTCTGGCCAGTACCTACACTGGAAAAACATGATTATTACTTTGCATCAGGTCTCAAACACATTTCATACACACACTCACTATTTATTTTTAATTTTTTTATTTCCATTTCATGGGATTAAATCTGCTACCTAATTGGCTCAAAGAATCAGACCTCGTCCAGGCATATCACCTAATTAGTGAGCTGACAAATTTGTACTTACATGTAGAAAAATGGTGTGCAAGAGAAAAGTGTGACCTCAAAAATAAGATTTTACTTACAGGTAAATCTATTTCTCGTAGTCCGTAGTGGATGCTGGGGACTCCGTAAGGACCATGGTGAATAGACGGGTTCTGCAGGAGACATGGGCACTTTAAGAAAGAATTTGGATTCTGGTGTGCTCTAGCTCCTCCCTCTATGTCCCTCCTCCAGACCTCAGTTAGAGAAACTGTGCCCGGAAGAGCTGACAGTACAAGGAAAGGATTTTGGGAATCCAGGGCAAGATACATACCAGCCACACCAATCACACCGTATAACTTGTGATAACTTTACCCAGTTAACAGTATGAACAACAACAGAGCATCAGATCCACCCTAATGCAACTCTACATAACCCTTATTTAAGCAATAACTATATACAAGCATTGCAGAAGAAGTCCGCACTTGGGACGGGCGCCCAGCATCCACTACGGACTACGAGAAATAGATTTACCGGTAAGTAAAATCTTATTTTCTCTAACGTCCTAGTGGATGCTGGGGACTCCGTAAGCACCATGGGGATTATACCAAAGCTCCCAAACGGGCGGGAGAGTGCGGATGACTCTGCAGCACCGAATGAGCAAACACAAGGTCCTCCTCAGCCAGAGTATCAAACTTGTAGAACTTTGCAAAGGTGTTTGAACCTGACCAAGTAGCCGCTCGGCAAAGCTGTAATGCCGAGACCCCTCGGGCAGCCGCCCAAGAAGAGCCCACCTTCCTTGTGGAATGGGCTTTAACTGATTTAGGCAGCGGCAACCCTGCCGCAGAATGAGCCTGCTGAATCGTGTTACAGATCCAGCGAGCAATAGTTTGCTTTGAAGCCGGCGCCCCAAGCTTGTTGGAAGCATACAGGATAAACAAAGATTCTGTTTTCCTGACCTTAGCCGTTCTGGCTACATAAACCTTCAAAGCCCTGACCACATCCAGTGACTCGGAATCCTCCAAGTCAGTAGTAGCCACAGGCACCACGATAGGTTGGTTTATATGAAAGGATGAAACCACTTTCAGCAGAAACTGTGGGCGGGTCCGCAATTCTGCTCTATCCGCATGGAAAAAACAGATAAGGGCTTTTATGTGACAAAGCCGCCAATTCTGACACACGCCTAGCCGAAGCCAAGGCTAATAGCATGACCACCTTCCACGTGAGATATTTCAATTCCACCGTTTTGAGTGGTTCAAACCAGTGTGATTTCAGGAAACTCAACACCACGTTATGATCCCAAGGTGCCACTGGAGGCACAAAAGGGGGCTAAATATGCAGCACTCCCTTTACAAACGTCTGAACTTCAGGCAGAGACGCCAGTTCTTTTTGAAAGAAAATGGATAAGGCCGAAATCTGAACCTTAATGGACCCCAATTTAAGGCCCAAAGTCACTCCCGCCTGTAGGAAGTGAAGGAAACGGCCCAGCTGGAATTCCTCCGTAGGGGCATTCCTGGCCTCACACCAAGCCACATATTTTCGCCATATACGGTGCTAATGTTGAGCTGTCACCTCCTTCCTAGCCTTTATCAGCGTAGGAATAACTTCATCCGGAATGCCTTTTTCTGCTAGGATCCGGCATTCAACCGCCATGCCGTCAAACGCAGCCGCGGTAAGTCTTGGAACAGACAGGGCCCCTGTTGCAACAAGTCCTGTCTTAGAGGCAGAGGCCACGGGTCCTCTGTGAGCATTTCTTGCAGATCTGGATACCAAGTCCTTCTTGGCCAATCCGGAACAATGAGTATTGTTCTCACTCCTCTTTTTCTTATGATTCTCAGCACCTTGGGTATGAGAGGAAGAGGAGGAAATACATAGACTGACTGGAACACCCACGGTGTCACCAGTGCGTCCACAGCTATCGCCTGAGGGTCTCTTGACCTGGAGCAATATCTCTGTAGCTTTTTGTTGAGGCGGGATGCCATCATGTCCACCTGTGGCAGTTCCCACCGATTTGCAATCTGCGTGAAGACTTCTTGATGAAGTCCCCACTCTCCCGGGTGGAGGTCGTGCCTGCTGAGGAAGTCTGCTTCCCAGTTGTCAACTCCCGGAATGAACACTGCTGACAGTGCGCTTACGTGATTCTCCGCCCAGCGAAGAATTCTGGTGGCTTCTACCATTGCCACCCTGCTCCGTGTGCTGCCTTAGCGGTTTACATGAGCCACTGCGGTGATGTTGTCTGACTGAATCAGAACCGGTTGGTCGCGAAGCAGGGACTCCGCTTGACGTAGGGCATTGTATATGGCCCTTAGCTCCAGGATGTTGATGTGAAGGCAAGTCTCCTGACTTGACCACAGCCCTTGGAAATTTCTTCCCTGTGTGACTGCCCCCCACCCTCGGAGGCTTGCATCTGTGGTCACCAGGACCCAGTCCTGAATGCCGAATCTGCGACCTTCGAAAAGGTGAGCACTCTGCAGCCACCACAGGAGAGACACCCTGGCCCTGGGAGATAGGGTGATCAACCGATGCATCTGAAGATGTGATCCGGACCACTTGTCCAACAGATCCCATTGAAAGGTCATCACATGGAACCTGCCGAAGGGAATGACCTCGTATGATGCCACCATCTTTCCCAGGACTCGCGTGCAGTGATGCACCGACACCTGTTTTGGTTTTAATAGGTCTCTGACCAGTGTCATGAGCTCCTGAGCCTTCTCCATCGGGAGATAAACCCTCTTCTGGTCTGTGTCCATAATCATGCCCAGGAAAGGCAGACGAGTCGTAAGAATCAACTGCGACTTTGGATTATTCAGAATCCAGCCGTGCTGTTGTAACACTTCCCGAGAGCGTGCTACGCTGATCAGCAACTGCTCTCTGGACCTCGCCTTTATGAGGAGATCGTCCAAGTATGGGATAATTGTGACCCCTTGCTTCCGCAGGAGCACCATAATTTCCGCCATTACCTTGGTAAATATTCTCGGTGCCGTGGAGAGACCAAACGGCAACGTCTGAAATTGGTAATAACAATCCTGTACCACAAATCTGAGGTACGCCTGATGAGGTGGATAAATGGGGACATGAAGGTATGCATCCTTTATGTCCAGAGACACCATTAAATCCCCCCCTTCCAGGCTTGCGATGACCGCTCTGAGCGATTCCATCTTGAACTTGAACCTTTTCAGGTATATGTTCAGGGATTTTAAATTCAATATGGGTCTGACCGAATCGTCCAGTTTCGGTACCACAAACATGGTCGAATAATAACCCTTTCCTTGTTGAAGGAGGGGAACCTTGACCACCACCTGCTGAAGATACAATTTGTGAATTACAGCTAACACTATTTCCCTCTCTAAGGGGGAAGCTGGCAGGGCCGATTTGAGGTATCGGTGAGGGGGCATCTCTTCGAATTCCAGCTTGTATCCCTGAGACACAATCTCTATCGCCTAGGGATCCACCTGGGAGTGAACCCACTTGTGGCTGAAATTTCGGAGACGCGCCCCCACCGGGCCTAGCTCCGCCTGTGGAGCCCCAGCGTCATGCGGTGGATTTAGTGGAAGCCGGGGAGGACTTCTGTTCCTGGGAACTAGCTGTGTTGTGCAGCTTCCTTCCTCTGCCCCTGCCTCTGGCAAGAAAGGACGCACCTTGGACTTTCTTGCCTTTTTGTGATCGAAAGGACTGCATTTGGTAATACGGTGCTTAAAAGTTTGACTTTCCAGCAGTAGTTGTGGAGACCAGGTCCGAGAGACCCTCCCCAAACAATTCCTCACCCTTGTAAGGTAAAACCTCCATATGCCTTTTTGAGTCGGCATCACCTGTCCATTGCCGAGTCCACAGGACCCTTCTGGCAGAAATCGACATTGCATTTATTCTAGAGCCCAGTAGGCTAATGTCTCTTTGAGCATCTCTCATATATAGGACAGCGTCTTTTATATGCCCCAGGGTCATTAATATAGTATCCTTGTCTAAGGTGTCAAGTTCCTCAGATAAGGTATCCGTCCATGCTGCTACAGCACTACACACCCAGGCCGACGCAATTGCCGGCCTTAGTAAGGTACCTGAATGTGTATAAATGGACTTCAGGGTACCCTCTTGCTTTCTATCCGCAGCATCTTTTAGGGTGGCCGTATCCTGTGACGGCAGGGCTACCCTCTTGGATAAGTGTGTTAAAGCTTTGTCCACCCTAGGGGAGGATTCCCAGCGTAACCTGTCCGTTGGCGGGAAAGGATACGCCATAAGCATCCGTTTGGAAATCTGCAGTTTTTTATCTGGAGATTCCCAAGCCTTTTCACATAACTCATTTAGCTCGTGTGAAGGGGGAAAGGTCACCACCTGCCTTTTTTCCCCATACATATGAACCCTCTTGTCAGGGACTGGGGTTTCCTCTGTGATGTGCAACACATCCTTAATTGCTATAATCATATAACGGATGGATTTAGCCAATTTAGGCTGTAACTTTGCATCATCGTAATCGACACTGGAGTCAGAATCCATGTCGGTATCTGTGTCAACAATTTGGGATAGTGGGCGCTTCTGAGACCCTGACGGCCTCTGCGACATAGAATCAGGCACGGGCTGAGACCCCGACTGTCCTAAGGTTTCAGCTTTATCCAACCTTTTATGCAAGGAATTAACGTTATCATTTAAAACCTTCCACATATCCATCCAATCAGGTGTCGGCGCCGTCGGCGGAGACACCACATTCATTTGCTCCCACTCTGCTTCCACATAGCCTTCATCGTCAAACATGTCGACACAAGCGTACCGACACACCACACACACAGGGGATGCTCTTTTTGAAGACAGTTCCCCCACAAAGCCCTTTGGAGAGACAGAGAGAGAGTATGCCAGCACACACCCCAGCGCTATAAGTCCCAGGAATCACACAGTAACTTAGTGTTAACCCAGTAGCTGCTGTATATTATGTTTTTGCGCCTAATTTATGTGCCCCCCCCTCTCTTTTTACCCTCTTCTACCGTGAATCTGCAGGGGAGAGCCTGGGGAGCTTCCTCTCAGCGGAGCTGTGGAGAAAAAATGGCGCTGGTGAGTGCTGAGGAACAAGCCCCACCCCGTCAGCGGCGGGCTTCTGTCCCGCGTTTATGTACTAAATTATGGCGGGGGCTCATACACATATACAGTGCCCAACTGTATATGTGTCCAACTTTTGCCAAGAGGTCCTAATTGCTGCCCAGGGTGCCCCCCCCTGCGCCCTGCACCCTACAGTGACCGGAGTATGTGGGTGTAGTGTGGGAGCAATGGCGCACAGCTGCAGTGCTGTGCGCTACCTCAATGAAGACTGGAGTCTTCTGCCGCCGATTTCGAAGTCTTCTTGCTTCTTTCACCCGGCTTCTGTCTTCCGGCTCTGCGAGGGGGATGGCGGCGCGGCTCCGGGATCGGAGGGTGAGATCCTGTGTACGATCCCTCTGGAGCTAATGGTGTCCAGTAGCCTAAGAAGCAGGACATATCTGCAGAGAGTAGGGCTGCTTCTCTCACCTCAGTCCCACGATGCAGGGAGTCTGTTGCCAGCAGAGCCCTGAAAAAAAAAAAAAACCTAACAAAATACTTTCTTATAGCAAGCTCAGGAGAGCTCACTAAACAGCACCCAGCTCGTCCGGGCACAGATTCAAACTGAGGTCTGGAGGAGGGACATAGAGGGAGGAGCCAGAGCACACCAGAATCCAAATTTTTTCTTAAAGTGCCCATGTCTCCTGCGGAGCCCGTCTATTCCCCATGTTCCTTACGGAGTCCCCAGCATCCACTAGGACGTTAGAGAAATGTTATATAAAAACTAGGCTATAGCCCATGTCACTCAAATATCTGTGGTGCCCATCCTAAGCCCTGGGTAGATTTGGAACGTGGCCTTTTTCCAAGATGTTCCCCTCCCTGACCTCCTCTGGTTGCCTCGACCACTTTGGCCATATTCCCCATTATCCCCTTCTACTGTTCTTGATGCCCTGAAAGTTTGGGATCTTAGACACTCCTCTCTCTTTGAACTTACCCTCCCTATTAGAAACCTATCACTTCAGGCACTAAACAAATTATTACCTCATCTTCATATTTCCTTCTAGATGTGCATGGGCATTGCATCCCTTGCAGATGTATTCTCCCCATCCTCCATTTTATCGTTTACTGATTTTAGTGTCAAATTTAACCTTGGTCCCTCAGCCTGGTTTTAATATTTCCAGTGTAAGCATTGGGTGGATGTAATGGCTGCTATCCTCAATGTTTTCCAAACTCCCCCAGACCGTGTCTTAAATAGATTGACCAGAGCCTCTTCCCGTGGTGCCATATCCTTTTGGTACAGTCTACTCTCACCTCCTAACTTGATCATTAAATCTACGGCCCAACTCCACTGGGATACTGACCTCCACCGCACTTTTACTCTTAAACAATGGGAAACCATTCATCTCTCCGCTTTTTCTTTATCTCAATGTACCAATCACGCGTAAATGCACGTTACTGGTCTTACATTACCTCAGGATCCTTCTTTAGCCCTCTTATACTGGTATCCCAATATAGTTCCCAAATCTAACCGCTACTAACTTATTCACATTCTAATTTCAGCCAGAGTTACTATTGCTCAGCACTGTAAATCCCCCCCCCCTCCTCCATTTTAGAAAGTTGTTTCTAAAACTCAATTCCACTTTGATATGGAGACTAGAGAGATTGTATACTCCACCGCCCCTTCCTCCCCTATCACGAAGTGGCTCCTATGGCATATATACATTACAGACAGTAGAGGTGCCCCTCCCCCATGTTCTTCACAAAGCCCTCCCCTTAACTTAAATAAACTCCCGACAGAGGACTCTACATGACTTGTATGAAGTGTTCTGTGTTTACATTTGATGCTATTGGATGACCTGTCTACCCCCTCCCTTATATTTTTCATCTCTCCCTTATTGTTACCCTACTTCTTTTCTGTATCCCTGTTTATTTGCATAATTTTAATAAAAATCTAATGTTGAAAAAAAAATATCTGTGGTTCCTTTGGTACGTGCCACACTATTTAAATTTAAAAAATCATATATGCTCAGCACTCACCTGATTACACTCCAAACAGTGTTTCAGCAAATCCTGCGTTTGCCCCTGAAAGTGCACACAAGAATAATGTATTTCAACAGTGGCGGCACATTGGACTGTTTCACTGCATGACATCATCCTCATCAGTGTGCACTTGCACTTATCACATAACAGGTACAAATGATCTGCCTCCTAACTGGTGTATATGCACTTACTGTCTGGTCTGCATGGGCCGCATTTAAGTCAATGCACTTGAACTGTACTACGTGAGAACGCTAATTCCGCATCTCTGCTCATACAGTTTGATAATTGAGAATGCTTGCAGGTCTGCATAGGAACTCAGTGCGCCAACTGGCATACTACTTAATCTGAATATATATTAGTCTTGAGAAGTCTTGACAAAGTCCCAGTGCATTGTGGGACGAAACGCATTGACCAGAGCAGCAATTGCTATCCTCCAGACTTCCTCCTACCTCCTACTGAGCCCACTACAGCTCTGTACACAGATCTTGCCGCTGGACTAAGTTTGAACAGCCGGACCATTTTCCGCAGCGGCTACCACTACCACCACAGGGAAAGCCATAACGAGCAGGCACCCATGAGCGGACAGCGGCATCCGCAGTCAGATCACCTGGCGCTATTGGGTAACACCATATGGAGGCACCCGTGACCAGCCAAAAGTCCCGGCAGCGGTGAGTGCATCACCATCGGGAGAAAGGGCCATGCAGTGGAGATACAGTCATGCGGCTGATTGATTAGAGGCACCAGTAAGGGTAATTATACTAGTGTATAGTGTTTGGATAAACAAACTTATTAGCCGGGACGCCGGCAGTTGCAGCACTATTATATACATCCAGCTCCGAGGTGTATATCAGCTACTAATGATAATATTTGGACACAAACAGCCGCTGTGAACACCATTTTTTATAAATTAACTAAAATACATTATTTTCATTCTTTGGAGGAGGATACAGTCTGATGCTGCTTTCAGATCGCAAATGCCGGATCCCACCCGGTAAGAGAAACGTGTCCTTACCGGGTGGGATCCGGCATTTGCGCTCCTTTGCTGGCTTTCCGACCCGGCAATATACCGGGTCGGTTGCCATAGCAGCGGGTGGCGCAGCAGGGGCGGGGGTGGAGGAGGCGCTGGGAGATGAGCTCATCTCCTGCTCCGCCTCTCCCTATGCTGTGAATGGGAGCCATGTCGCATCGGAACGGCTCCCATTCACACTGCACCTGACCCGGTATTCAACCCGGTAATAACCCTTCTTTTTTACCGGGTTGAATTACCGGGTCAGGCGACCCGCTAATTCACCAATAGTTATACAAGAAATCTAACATATATATATATATATATATACTAGGTGCTTCATCGCGCCCTACGGGCGCTCTTCACACCGTCGGAAGGGGCTACGCCCCTTTAACCCCTGCACGCCTTTCTGGGGTTCAATATATGGAGTATTCCCTGCATTCCTAGTTTTGTTAGTGTTTGAATATTGCACAATGAAAGGCCTTCCGATGGTGAAGGGGGCGTAGTCCCTTGCAACAGGAAGGGGTTTGGGGAGTGGGGACCGCGGATGGGGGAGGGGGTATGAAGGCGCTGTGGGTGGGGTAGGAGCAGGGGTGTCGCAGGTGGGGGATGGCAGCTGCAGGGCTGTTGCGGATGGAGGAGGGGTTCCGAAGGTGCTGCAGATGGGGAAGGGGTGGGTGCGGGTGTGCAGTGGATGGGGGAGGTGTCCAGGGGGCGCGGTGGGTGGGGGAGGGGTGGATGCGGGGGGTAACGTGGGTGGGGAAGTGGCGGGTGCGGTGCTGTTGCGAATGGTGTAGGCGATGCGGATTGGGAAGGGCCTGCTGCGTGGGTGGGGTAGGGGATCCAAAAGTGCAGCGGGCGGGGGAGAGCCAGATGCGGGGTGTGGCGGATGGGGGAGGGGGTCCGGAGGTGATGTAGGTGGTGGAGGGGCGGGTGGCATAGGGGGTCTGGAGGCCCCGCGGGTTCGTACCGGGGGGAGGGGGCCGGGGGGGCGTTGTGTGTGGGGGAGGGGCAGGTGGGGGAGGGGCAGATGCTGGGCTGGATGGGGGAGGGGTTACAGAGGTACTGCGGGTGGGAAAGGGGTGTGGCGGGTGGGTAGGAGGTGTGGAGGCGTCGCGGGTGGGAGAGGGGGGGGGTGCAGTGAATGGGGTTAGGGGTCCGGAGGAGGGAGGGTCCGTGTGTGTTGAGGTGTGGGGTCCGTAGGTGCTGTGGGTGGGGGTGCCACGGGTGGTGGAGGGACAGGTGTGTGGATTTGCGGTGGATGGGGGAGGGGGTCTGGAGGTGCTGCAGGTGGTGGAGGGGTGTGTGCGCGGGTGGGATAGGGGGTGGGTGCGGGGGTGCAGCGGATGGTGGAGGTGGTCCGGGAGTGTGGGAGAGGTGAGGTGCTGTGGGTGGGGGAGAGGCGGGTGAGGGGCTGTTGCGGATGAGGGAGGGGTTCCGGAGGCGCTGCAGGGTGGAAGGGTGCAGGTGTTGCGGGTGAGGTAGGGGGCCTGTAGGCGCTGCGGGTGGGGGTGCGGTGGATGGAGAGGGGCTGCAGGTGGTGGAGGAGCGGGTGGTGTAGGAGGTCCGGAGGTGCAGTGGGTGGTGGAGGGGTGGGTGCTGAGGGTGGGGTAGTGGGTCCGAAGGTGTTGCGGTTGCTGGAGAGGTGAGGGTGTAGGGGATGGGTCAGTGGGTGCAGCGGATGGGGGAGGGGTGAGTGCGGGGGTTCAGCGGATGGGGAGGGGGTCAGGGGATGCGGGAGGGGTGGGGGTGCTGTGGGTGGGGGAGGCGGGGGAGGGGCTGTTGCGGATGGGGGAGGGGTTCCGGAGGCGCTGCTGGTGGAGAAGGGTGCAGGTGTTGCGGGTGAGGTAGGGGGCCTGGAGGCGCTGCGGGTGGGGGAGGGAGGGAGGGGGGTGAGGGTGCGGTGGATCGGGAGGGGCTGTAGGTAGTGGAGGAGCAGGTGGTGTAGGGGGTCCGCAGGTGGAGTGGTTGGTGGTGGGGTGAGTGCTGCGGGTGGGGTAGTGGGACCGAAAGTGTTGCGGTTGCTGGAGGGGTGGGGGTGCAGGGGATGGGTCCAGGGGTGCAGCGGATGGAGGAGGGGCTGCTGCAGATGGGGGAGGGGTTTGGAAGACACTGCGGGTGGGGTAGGGGGTCCGAAGGAGCAGTGGGTGGGGGTGCCACGGGTGGTGGAGGGGCAGGTGCGGGGGTTTGCGGGGGATGGGGAGGGGTCCAGGGGCGCTGCAGGTGGTGGAGGGGCAGATATCAGTGCACATAGTCTCTGTGGTAGTTAGTGAGGGTTGGTGATGGTGTAAGAGGGGTGAAGGCCAGTACACAGACAGGCAGTTAGAGAGCAGGATGAGGGTGACAGGGCATAGTGACGGGGAGTACTTAGCAGATATAGGGGTGGGCTACAGGTGTGATGTCACAGTGTGTGTACCTTTGCTGTCATGTGTGAGGTATGTGAGGTATATGTGAGGTATGTGTGAGGTAAGGATGTGCGGGTCGTGGTGGCCACTAACCTCCAGGCTGCTGCTGTGAGATGGTGACTGCAGAGGGAGGGAACTCAGACCCAGCAGCAATGGGTCGTGGTCAGCATTCCTTCCTGGCCCTGTTCCGCCGCACACTGTCCGCCCCGTCTGACAGGCGTCATTCCTCCATCCTGCATGGCAGCGTCAGCTGCTGTGATCGCGGAGCATAGGTAAGCGTCCGGAGCCCTGTGGGCGGGCAGGCATGGTGTTTCCCTGGAGAGGTGCGGCGCGCGTCCTTAGGCTGCAGACAGAGGGAGCTCCGGCCCAGCAGCAATGTTGATTAGTGCGTGTCCCGTCCTGGCGCTGTCCCGCTGCACATGCTCCGCACCGCTTGCCGCTGAGCATGGGAGCCCTTGTGTGTATGCTGCAGATGCTGATCTAGCGGTGCCTGAGCTAGCGCCCTCTCCCTGGGGTGTGGGTGTCAGGCGGCAGGTATGGTGTGTAGGTGGGAGAGGAGCTGCGGGCGGCGACTCGCTGCCTGCAAGTATCCTCCATATCAGCGCTGTTCCCCTCCCTGCAGATAGTGTCAGTGGCCGTGGTGTACTTTTGCTACTGGTGGCCTGTGCCGGTGCTAGGGTGTTCGGCGCCCCCCTGCAAACTATGAATTTTGCGCCCTCCCATATTCCTTTGTTGTGCATCGGGAAAAGTGTTGTGGTCTCACAACTAAGGGGCATGGCCACACAATAGTACCCCCATTTAAAATTACGCCACAATGTAGCACAATCTTATTCATCTTATACGTAATGCCCCACCCGTAGTAGTAGCGTCCATATACGTAATGCCCCCCAGTAGTAGTAGCGTCCTTATACATAATGCCCCCCCAATAGTAGTAGCAGTTATATGTAATGTTCCCCAACAGTAATAGTAGCATCCTTATACGTAATGCCCCACCCGTAGTAGTAGCGTCCATATACGTAATGCCCCCCAGTAGTAGTAGCGTCCTTATACATAATGCCCCCCCCAATAGTAGTAGCAGTTATATGTAATGTTCCCCAACAGTAATAGTAGCGTCCTTATACGTAATGCCCCACCCGTAGTAGTAGCGTCCTTATACGTAATGCCCCCCAGTAGTAGTAGCGTCCTTATACATAATGCCCCCCCAATAGTAGTAGTTTCCTTATACATAATGCCCCCCCAGTAGTAGTAGCAGTTATATGTAATGCCCCACAACAGTAATAGTAGCATCCTTATACGTAATGCCACACCCGTAGTAGTAGCGCCCTTATAAGTAATGCCCCCCAGTAGTAGTAGCAGTTATATGTAATGCCTCCCAACAGTAATAGTAGCGTCCTTATACGTAATGCCACCCCTGTAGTAGTAGCATCCTTATACATAATGTGCCCCCAGTAGTAGTACCGTCCTTATACATAATGCCCCCCCAGTAGTAGTAGCATCCTTACATGTAATGCCCTCCCAGTAGTAGCGTCCTTATATGTAATGCCCCCCAGTATTAGTAGCCTCCTCATACGTAATGCCCCCCTATAGTAGTAGCGTCCTTATACGTAATGCCCCCCCATAGTAGTAGCGTCCTTATACGTAATGCCCCCCCTATAGTAGTAGCGTCCTTATACGTAATGCCCCCCCTATATTAGTAGCGTCCTTATACGTAATGCCCCCCCTATAGTAGTAGCGTCCTTATACGTAATGCCCCCCCTATATTAGTAGCGTCCTTATACGTAATGCCCCCCCTATATTAGTAGCGTCCTTGCATGTAATGGCCCCCCAGCAGTGGCGTCCATAAAGTGCGCACACACAGACATACCTCACACACACACACACACACACACAATTCACACATATATCCAAACACACACACCCCACCATATATACACACACACACACACACACACACACACACACACACACACACACTATATACACACACGCACACACATTTCTCTCTCACCCTCCACTTACCAAGTCTGGCTGGCCGTCACTGCAATGCTGATTCCACCACTGTTCAGCTGTCTGGTCCCGTGTAGCTCCGCCCCTCTATTCCGTGTAGCTCCTCCCATTTGTGACGCCGTAGCTCCGCCCCCTTTTCGGGACCCGCACTGCACAGCACACAGCCCGCTGTCACAGGTGATTGGGGGGGGGGGCAGGCACAGCAGCCGGCAGCTAGTGGCCATCCTCACCTCCTATACTGTAAGGTAGGGTCTTGCACCTGACTGCTGCTGGCGCTGGGTATGGGGTGGGGTAGCTCCCTGCAGCAGATGCAGTTGACTCCGCCCAGCTCTGTGACTCCGCCCAGCGTTATGGGCACAGAGTCACAGATTAAGGCAAATATATAGGAGATATATGATGTGATATAAGTAACAAGTTATCCACAAGCGCAGTAATCATCTATTTATTGGCCCTCATTCCGAGTTGTTCGCTCGTTATTTTCCTTCGTGCGATTTTCCGCTAACTGAGCATGCGCAATGTTCGCACTGCGGCTGCACCAAGTAAATTTGCTAAGAAGTTTGGTATGTTACTCACGGCATTACAAGGTTTTTTCTTCATTCTGCTGATCGTAGTGTGATTGACAGGAAGTGGGTGTTTCTGGGCGGAAACTGGCCGTTTTATGGGAGTGTGTGAAAAAACGCTGCAGTTTCTGGGAAAAACGCGGGAGTGGCTGGAGAAACGGGGGAGTGTCTGGGCGAACGCTGGGTGTGTTTGTGACATCAAACGAGGAACAACAAGCACTGAACTGATCGCACTGGAAGAGTAAGTCTCGAGCTACTCAGGAACTGCAAAGAAAAATCTTTTCGCAATATTGCGAATACTTCGTTCGCAATTCTGCTAAGCTAAGATTCACTCCCAGAGGGCGGCGGCTTAGCGTGTGCACTGCTGCGAAAAGCGGCTAGCGAGCGAACAACTCGGAATGAGGGCCATTGTCTTTTCTGTTAGCTTATCAGGGGTTCTAACCACAGCCTTATTACGTGCAGCTGAGGTGGATTAATGCACTCATAAAGTGTGATATTTATTTCCATCTATAGTCGTAGAATGATTTATCACAGCGCTAGGAGTGTCAGTGTTGGGGCTGCCTTTTCTGAATTATATAGTGGGAACCTGGGCTTGCCAAACTTATAGCCACGCCTACATGTGGAGTTTGCCACACCCACTTTGTGGCAGCACAGTAGCAGCAGAGGTTACAATGGAGTACGGACATTGCCCCCAACATGCTGGGCCATGCCCCTATAGTGCTGAAGCCATACCTTTCTTACTGTGGCCTTGTTGTTTATAGTAGGTCTTCTAACTTACCAATAGGTAAACATCTTAGGGCAAGGCCTCCATGTATCGTAGAAATCTATTTTTGTACCACCTTGTACAGACTTTTCTCTAAGTAGTATATTGTATAAATACTGTAAATGCTTTATCTCTTCTCTTTACTTTGTTTGATCTGTCTTTTTTTATGTCAGAGAGCTTGTCTTGTAGACAGATTTCTTCTCCTTTATAATAAGAGTAGATGATGGCAGTTACTCAACATAACTGTGCACTGTTAAAGGTCCACTTTACGGCACTAATTACTCTTATTGAAATATATTCACAAATGTAGTGCGCTATTGACCAAACGTTGCGGGGGGGGGGGGGTATAGCATTTACCCCCCGCTCTATAATAAGGTATAGACCCCCTATACTGTGTGTATACTTGACAATGGTAGATATTAAATGGAAATTAAATGTTGTACAGTATATGGTATAATAGTATTGTATGTGCCCGGGTATCCCCTTCAGGGAGACTGACAGGGATGGATGCTGCGGGAACTACAAGGGCCCCTGACACGAGGGGACTAGAGAGACTATTCTAGATGCCCTCGAGGAGAGATGGTTGGGGGAGCGCGAAAGAAAGATCGGACGAAGCTGCAATGCCGCGGGAGGAGAGACGAGGCTGAACTGAGCGGAGGGACGGCCACCGCCGCCAGAGATTCAGTAGTTACCTGTGTGGCGGAGAGCAGCCGAAGCCGAGAGTACCGGGACTCCCCCGGGCGGTGCAGTGGACGGTCAAGTCGTTCCCCGATCGCTGCAGGCTGACGAGATCGGAGCGTCACACGGAGGAGGGAGACATTCAGTGGCAGCGTTGGTGTAACCGGGGAAACGGTTACTTCCTGAGCAGCGCAATATATGTGTGCAGGCTCCCCTAGCAAGACATACCTGGAGGAGGGAAAGCTTTTGCTTGCTGCTTGGAAGAGGAGTCGGGGGAGAGACCGTACCACCGGGTTCGGCATCACAGACTGTGAGTAAGTACAGACCCTGCACCATCATCACACGCAGCCAGATACCCTCATCAGACAGTTAGTATAGAGAGGCATCATTGGTTGCTGCCGCATCAAGTGAAGATAAGAGCAAGACCCCACATTCCCAGCATCATCGTACTGCTGTCGGCAGCAGGGTAACCGACTAAGTCTATATAACCTGGGTCTAGCCTGCCATCCACTCTACTCTGTTGATACCATTCACTGCATACCCAGTGGAAACCACTTAGCTGGGGGAAACTCCGAGCAACTCGTTATTCAGTTGGGGAGGAGGCAGGGACAGTGAGATTCTAGGCGTCCAGCCTTAATATAGAGAGTCTTGGTCAAGCCGGAAAGTCAAGCATATTTAAAGACATCCGGAGGCATATAAAGTTAATGTAAGAGTGAACAAGTAAAGTGACGGATAGATTGGCTAGCCACACACAGAGTAGTAATAATCGTCACAGGAGTTTCTGAGTGTGGCCAAGTATTTGCAATAGTAATAGCCAGGAACAGTTGGTGTTGGGCCATATTGGCTACTCATTTACCAAAGCTACTCTACGCTACAGTGCCTGGATATAGAACGCCCAGTTCAAAGGGTGTACCATCTCACGGAGGAGCTGTACTTCGAGTGGACATCCTCTCCCTAATATACGAAAACTCCAGTCATCCCATTTCTATAACTACACTAAAGGGAAATAATTGGGGATAGAGGAGCTACCCCCTTATTGGGACAGCGCTAAAGGCTTAACTGAGGTCCAAAACCAGACAAACACTCTACAGGTGAACATCCCTGTTACTAACGGACTCTTATGTTTAGCAATCTAAGTAACAATCCTGTAAACTAAGTAATAATCCTGTGTTATGCATATAACCGATGAAAGTCCAAGGTTGAAGGTGCACCTTAATTTAACCCTACTGTAGGAATTTATCTGTATATGTATATTTTTTCCCTGCCCGGGTCAATAGTCCAATGGACTACTGTACAGTGGAGTTCTTTTGTATTGCATGCGTTAATTGATGTATAGGAAAGTACGAGGGTTAGAAAGGGGCATTCTGTGGTACGTGAAATGTTACACAGTGATTTGTACTGATTTATTATGCTAAGTAAAACACAGTATACTCACCGTTGGATCTGTCTTGTCATCTGAGGGGAGGAGCCTGAAAAGAAAAAGATACACATATAAGGGATCTTGTATACCACCTAGACATAGACTAAAATACCAGTTGGTTGTGGTCATTATACAGGTCCACAATAATATAAGAGGGTTGACATTCGTTCACTCCGTAGGCGTCCCTTAGCTCGCCTAGGGATAATAACACCCAAATAGCTAAGGTGGAGGCAAAAGTGGGAGTTACTGCGTAATCCACTGAGAATGAGATACTAGGGGTTACACAGTCATCTCCAAACTTTTGTTTTAAATAAACTCTCTTTAAATAGCATAATTATACTTAACTGACCATAACTGGCATCCTCTCCTCCTCCCAGTAATGCATCAGTGAAGAACCGGCTAGGACAGGACAGGGGGCTGCACGCTGCGGCGCCGGCAGCAGACTTTTAAAGTAGGAGTCTCAGCGGGTATACGGAGGAAAGCGCTCCCCCTCCCAGCGCCTCTTTCATGTTTGGGAGGAGGCATGCTGCCCCCTTGCCATCCCCCCCGTTCCGACGCCTCTGCTCACCTGCATAGGAATCGGTTTTGCTTCCATATGTGAATCAGACCCGCTGCGCAATAATTGCTCCAAGCTGGCTGATGCGCGATAGATCTAAGCAATTATTACTCAGTGTATGGAGGCATGCAGCGATCATTCAAATAGATCAGCACCTCGTACCCATTGGACGGATTGCCACGTATATTGATCAGTGTATGGCCAGCAATAGCCCTTCTCTTGCCTTTAAAGGGAGCAAAGAGACAGTGACACCAGCAGAAAAACTTTATTGAAATGTTGTATTTCAGTGTCCATAGGAGAATGGAGAGGGCAAGGTTCTTTCCAGAGTTCCTTCTGTGGTTCCCTTAGGGCTTATACACATGGCTGAGCAGGGATGGAGAAAAATGTCAAATGAAACCATCCATATTCTGCTGTGCATTCTATAACACATATACTTCCAGACATTCTATTTTACCATAATTATTAATGTGCTGCCATCCTGTACAGGGCCGATTCTAGCCCTTGTGGCGCCCCGGGCAATAATAGGGGCGTGGTCAGTTATGCCCCTTGTAGAGTTGTGCCCCCGTTTGTGCCACTTACAAAAATAAAAAATAAAAAAATAAATTAATACCATCCCCGCTCCTGATTCCCGACCGCTTCTGTCCTCCGTCTCCGGCCACCGACGCCGTTCCTCTGATCTATGGGAGAGACGTCATGACGTCTCTCCCATAGCACCACATAGACACTAGAGGTCAATCAAGATCCCCTAATGTTTATGTGTCGCTCCCACAATACCGTGCGTTGCGCGATGACTTCATCGTGCACCGCACTGCACCGCATCTACCGAGGACCGGGGGGCACCAGTAGGGGATGTTTCTACGGCGGCAGCGCCCTCTGGAAAGCGGCGCCCCGGGCAAAAATCCTGCGTGCCCGTAGCAAGATCTGCTACTGATCCTATATTTACTGTTTGTGCCTCCCTTCACGTGGATAATAAAAAGCTACATACAGAAACTGTACATTTACTTATTCATAACAAAGCCACTCCCCCCTGCCCCCTCCAAAAATAAAAAAATAAAACACCTCTGTTATCCCATTTTCACCAGATAAATGGATAGCTAGGCTCACTCTGATTGGACATAGGGCCTGATTTGTAAACCAAAAAAGCAAGCAGCTGGGCAAAACCATGTTGCACTGCAGGTGGGGCTCAGTGCCGTAACTAGACATTTTAGCGCTGTGTGCAAGAAATGGCATCGGCGCCCCCCCATTATGCAAGATAGGGGCGGTGTGCGTCGTAGGTGCGCGCAAAAATATATAGGGGCGTGGCTTCATAGGGAAGGGGTGTGGCCACACAATAATACCAATTCAGTTTACAGTGCACAGTAGTCTCCATTATTCAAATTACGCCACACAGTAGCGCCACTACACCAGGTAGAGCCCCTTTTACACATTACGGCAGACAGTGTCCACTTTTTACACATTACGGCAGACAGCGTCCCCTTTTTACACATTACGGCAGACAGCGTCCCCCTTTTTACACATCACGGCAGACAGCGTCCACTTTTTACTAGTGATGAGCGGGTTCGGTTCCTCGGAATCCGAACCCGCCCGAACTTCACCTTTTTTTTACACGGGTCCGAGCAACTCGGATCCTCCTGCCTTGCTCGGTTAACCCGAGCGCGCCCGAACGTCATCATCCCGCTGTCGGATTCTCGCGAGACTCGGATTCTATATAAGGAGCCGCGCGTCGCCGCCATTTTTCACACGTGCATTGAGATTGATAGGGAGAGGACGTGGCTGGCGTCCTCTCCGTTGTATTAGAAAAAAAAAAAAACTGAGTGACTTAGTTTTAATTGTGGGGAGGATTGGGGACGGGGAGCAGCTGTTAGGGAGTACAGTGCAGGGTTTTGAGTTTAATCCGTTGTTTCTCTGCCTGAAAAAAAACGCTCCACCATATCTGTGCTCACTCAGTGTGCTGCACTGCTGCATGATATATCTGTGCTGAGTGCACTGCTCACACTGCCTAATTGTGGGGACTGGGGAGCAGTTATAGCAGGAGTACAGTGCACAGTTTTGCTGACAGTGACCACCAGTCCAGTATACGTTTTTCTGCCTGAAAAACACTGTGGTGTTTTTTTTTCTTTCTTCATGCTAGTTTGTTAATAGCAGTCTGCTGACAGTGTCCACCAGGTCGACCGTTATACAGTATATTATATATATAATTAAGCACTAAGCAGCAGTACGGTAGGCCACGGCTGTACCTACCTCTGTGTCGTCAGTGCACTCGTCGTCCATAAGTATAAGTAATACTATACTATCCATCCATCTACATTGTATACCTGTGGTGTTTTTTTTTTCTTTCTTCATACTAGTTTAGCAGTCTGCTGACACTGTCCACCAGGTCCGTTATACAGTATATTATATTTATATATAAGCACTAAGCAGCAGTACGGTAGGCCACGGCTGTACCTACCTCTGTGTCGTCAGTGCACTCGTCGTCCATAAGTATAAGTAATACTATACTATCCATCCATCAGCATTGTATACCTGTGGTGTTTTTTTTTTTCTTTCTTCATACTAGTTTGTTTAGCAGTCTGCTGACACTGTCCACCAGGTCCGTTATACAGTATATTATATTTATATATAAGCACTAAGCAGCAGTACGGTAGGCCACGGCTGTACCTACCTCTGTGTCGTCAGTGCACTCGTCGTCCATAAGTATAAGTAATACTATACTATCCATCCTTCTGTTAGGCGCCGAGGGTCCGCCCGTCAGTGCGGCCCGGCGCCTAGCAACTAGGGACGCCGCAGGCAGACAGCCGCCGGCTCCCTAGCAACGCTAGACGTCGGGCGCACGGAGCCGCTCAGACCCTAGCAACGGGGACGCCACGTTCAGGCCGCGTTCCCCGTTGCTGGGTATTAATTATCAGTGCTTGTGTATTCCGGCCGTGCAGCATGCAGCTGCACGGCATCACTTTATAATTACCCTGTCTGGATCATGATTGGAGGGCTCCCAAATATAAGCACTCCCAGGACTTATCACAGACGCCGGTGATAGCTTCCTGTTGGCTGTGTCAGTTACTGAGAGTTTCCAGTCCTGCTCAACCCGGTTGTTCCTGTCCTCAGTGATCCAGTACTCGGAATTTGTCATCTATTCCTGGAGTCCGACCGAGCACCTTTGACATCCTGTGGTGTTCGTGAGTCGCGGCGTAGCCGTGTGTTGCGGCTTGACCGCTTACTATTTATTATTTGGTTTATTGTGTTCTGGAGCTTTTGCGGAGGATTCCGCTCCCACAAATCCACTCTGGTATCCAGCGGTGCTGGATAGGAGTAACGGATCAGTGGATCTTTGGTTGTCCTTTTCCCTGGCGGTTTGTCCGCACATACTTTTGGTTTAAGTTAGATAGCTTGTAACCCCTGGCCTGGTTGCTTAGTCAGAGGGCCCCTTGTTATCACCCTGTCTCGGATTTCCCTTTGTCTCCCATTAAGACCTGAGGGGGCATCGGGGTTGGGCAGACATAATCCGCCCTTCGAACGCGGCTGCCATGGGCTCAAGCAACCATAGTCTCGCAGGGGATTTCTGATAACACGGGCGAGACAACGGAGTTAGGGCGCCAGGGGTTACTAGGCTTTCCTGCTCCCGTACCAGCATATCTTTCCAGTACTCAGACCTCTGTCATTAAGATCTCCTCTGGTCTGGAGTACGGGAATCATAACATTATCACCGGCCAGACTAAAATTTAAAATTAAACAGGAGTTAATTTTTTCCCTTATTCTGTTGGGAGATTTGTCAGCCTCATGAATCCCTCCGGTGTTGGGCCAAATCCTGGCCAGCTTTTAGTTAGCCAGATTCAAGAGCTTACTCAGATGGTTCAGGATCTGTCCCTTCGGGTGAGGTCTCAGGAAGATCTGTTACGGACTTCCCCGAGGGTCATTCCTGAACCAAAAATGCATCTGCCTGACCGTTTTTCTGGGGATAGAAAGCAGTTTTTTAATTTTAAAGAGTCTTGTAAACTGTATTTTCGTTTAAGACCAGTCTCCTCAGGTACGGAATCTCAGCGGGTAGGAATTATTATTTCTTTGCTACAGGGGGATCCTCAGACCTGGGCTTTTGGCTTAAAGACAGACGATCCGGCTTTATTGTCTGTAGACGCCTTTCTGGGGTCTTTAGGGCTATTATATGACGACCCTGATAGAGAGGCATCCGCCGAGAGTCAGTTGCGTGCTCTCAGACAGGGTAGGAATCCCGCAGAGATGTATTGTACGGAGTTTCGCCGTTGGTCGAACGACTGTGGATGGAATGACCCAGCCCTGCGCAGTCAGTTTCGCCTCGGCTTATCCGAGTCTATAAAAGACAGTCTCCTTCAGTATCCCGCTCCTGAGACTCTCGATAAACTCATGGAGCTCTCTATTAAGATTGATCGTCGTCTCAGAGAGCGGAGGGCTGAAAAAGGAGCATCTGTCGGGTCTTCTCCTTGTGTTGTTTCCATTCCTGTGGACATAGAGGAGCCCATGCAGATAGGCCTCTCCAAACTGTCTCCTGAAGAAAGAACCAGAAGGCAAAATTCTGGTCTTTGTTTATACTGTGGGGGTAAGGGACATTTTGCCCGTAGTTGTCCGAACAAGTCGGGAAACGCCTCGACCAAGTGAGTTGTGAGGGGGTTCACTTTGGTCTGCAGCTTATCTCCTCAAATAATTCACTGTTGGTTCCAGCTAAAGTTTCCTTTGGCAGCCTCTGTTCCTCGGTCTCGGCTTTTGTGGACAGTGGAGCTGCAGGGAACTTTATGGATTTAACATGGGCTAAGGCCTTAGGTATTCCTCAGTTAGCCTTGGGTAGGTGTATCACCATGCATGGTTTAGATGGGAGTCCCTTGTCCAATGGGGTTATTTCTCTCTGTACCCCTTCTGTTCTTCTTTCAGTAGGAGCTCTGCATTCTGAAAAGATTGAGTTTTTCCTTACCCATTGCCCAGCAGTTCCTGTGGTTCTGGGTCACCCCTGGCTGGCCTTTCATAATCCCATCATTGATTGGCAGTCAGGGGAGATCTTACAATGGGGTACCATCTGTAATAAGGAATGTGTTACGCTTCCCATCAGAATAGCTGCTGTCATTCCCGCACCCATTCCTGTGGAATACCAGGATTTTGTTGATGTATTTTCCAAGGGCAATGCGGATATTCTGCCTCCCCATAGGCCTTATGATTGTGCTATCGAGTTAATTCCTGGTGCCACTTTGCCTAAGGGAAGGTTATATGCATTGTCCGGACCTGAAACTGTGGCCATGAATGAGTATGTTAAAGAAAGCCTAGGGAAAGGATTTATCAGGCCATCTAAATCCCCTTTAAGTGCAGGCTTCTTCTTCGTGGAGAAGAAGGATGGATCACTCAGACCTTGCATTGACTTTAGAGCCTTGAATAAAATCTCAGTGAAGAATACTTACCCTTTGCCGCTGATTTCTGTCCTCTTTGATCAGCTACGTTCGGCTGTGATTTTTTCTAAGATTGACCTAAGAGGAGCATATAACCTCATCAGAATCAAGTCAGGGGATGAGTGGAAAACGGCATTCAGTACTCAATCAGGCCACTATGAGTATCTGGTTATGCCATTCGGCCTGTCCAACGCTCCGGCAGTTTTCCAGGATCTCATTAACGATGTGCTCCGTGAATTTCTTGGAAGATTCGTTGTAGTCTACTTAGACGATATTTTGATATATTCTGACTCCATTGAACAACATGTTACCCAGGTGCGTCAGGTTCTAAAAAAATTACGTGAAAATCACCTATATGCCAAGCTGGAGAAGTGTGAATTTCATGTCACGGAGGTATCCTTTTTAGGGTACATTATTTCCCCTCGGGGATTCTGTATGGAACCAAAGAAGCTCCAAGCCATCCTTAGTTGGGCGCAACCCACCAATTTAAAAGCAATTCAGCGCTTTTTAGGGTTTGCGAATTACTATAGAAGATTTATTCACTCTTTCTCTGACCTAGTTGCTCCCATTGTGGCACTGACTAAAAAGGGAGCAGATCCTACCAACTGGTCACGTGAAGCGGAGTTATCTTTTCAGGCCTTGAAACAAGCCTTTGTCTCAGCCCCGGTCCTCAGACATCCCAACCCAGAATTGCCTTTCATTGTTGAGGTTGATGCCTCGGAGGTTGGAGTAGGGGCTATCCTATCTCAGAAGGATCCGGATTCCCTGGAATTACATCCTTGTGCCTTTATGTCCAGGAAATTCTCATCTGCTGAATCCAACTACGATGTTGGTAACCGGGAATTACTGGCTATTAAATGGGCTTTCGAGGAGTGGAGGCATTGGCTTGAAGGAGCCACTCATACCATTTCAGTTTTGACTGATCACAAAAATCTTCAATACATTGAATCAGCTAAACGGCTGAATGCCCGGCAAGCTCGGTGGGCTTTATTTTTTACTCGTTTCAAGTTCTTTATCACCTTCAGGCCAGGTTCCAAGAATACCAAGGCAGATGCCCTGTCACGCAGTTTTCTTCCAGTTCAAGACAACAGTCCTGTTACTCCCATACTTCCGTCTTCAGTCATTCGGGCAGGTCTCACACAAGATTTATTTACCCAGTTAAAGCAGCTTCAACATCAAGCTCCTGGAAATACTCCTGCTGGTCGTCTTTATGTCCCCGAGTTTTTGAGAGCAACGGTTTTGACGGAGTTTCATGATAGCAAGGTTGCCGGGCATCCGGGGATCGCTAAAACTTTTGAATTAGTTTCCCGCTCGGTATGGTGGCCTGGTCTTTCCAAAGACATTAAGGAGTTTGTTTTTTCTTGTCAGGTCTGTGCACAGCATAAGGTTCCCCGTTCCTTGCCTATCGGTCAACTTATGCCCTTGAATGTTCCTCTTAGGCCATGGTCTCATATTTCCATGGATTTTGTGGTGGACCTCCCTCTGTCAGCCGGATGCCGAGTCATATGGGTGGTAGTGGACCGTTTTAGCAAAATGGCCCATTTCATTGCTCTTCCCCGATTGCCATCTGCCCAGGGATTGGCAGTCTTGTTCCTCCGCCATGTTTTCAGACTCCATGGGTTACCCACTGATATCGTTTCTGATCGGGGTCCACAATTCATTGCACAATTTTGGAAGTCTTTTTGTGCCTCATTAAAGATGAAATTATCTTTAACGTCTGGCTACCATCCCCAATCCAACGGGCAGACTGAGAGAGTTAATCAATCATTAAAACAATATTTGCGTTTGTACTCGGCCAAACTCCAAAATGACTGGTCTGAGTTTCTTCCGTTTGCAGAGTTTGCTTACAACAATGCCTGTCATTCCTCCACCAATGTATCTCCATTTTTTACAGTTTTTGGTTTTCACCCCAGAGCTAATTCCTTTTTTCAACATTCCTCTGTCTCCTCACTGACCTTGACCTCTCATCTCAAACTCATTTGGAGAAAAGTGCACCTGGCTCTCAGAAAAGCGGCATTTCGGGAGAAAAATTTTTCTGACAGGCTCCGGCGGCCGTGCACTTTTAAAGTTGGAGATAGGGTTTGGTTGTCGACTCGCAACATTAAACTTCGACAAACCTCAGCCAGATTGGGTCCTAAATTTATTGGACCATTTCATATTATCAAAAAAGTCAATCCAGTGGCTTTCCGGTTACGTTTACCAAAAACTTTACGGATCGGAAATACCTTCCATTGCTCCTTGTTAAAACCATATGTTTCGTCCAGTAGATTTCCTCGCAAGATCTCTCAGGGGAAATCACCAATAGATGTACAGGGTCAGCAGGAGTTCTTAGTGGAGAAGGTTCTCGATTCCAAGTTGTCCCGGGGTCGGCTTTATTTTTTGGTACATTGGAGAGGTTATGGTCCAGAAGAAAGGTCTTGGGTCCTGGATGAGGATCTCCATGCCCCGAGGCTCAAAAGGGCATTTTTTCGAGAATTTCCTCAGAAACCTGGCCGTAGGGGTTCCTTGACCCCTCCTCAAGGGGGGGGTACTGTTAGGCGCCGAGGGTCCGCCCGTCAGTGCGGCCCGGCGCCTAGCAACTAGGGACGCCGCAGGCAGACAGCCGCCGGCTCCCTAGCAACGCTAGACGCCGGGCGCACGGAGCCGCTCAGACCCTAGCAACGGGGACGCCACGTTCAGGCCGCGTTCCCCGTTGCTGGGTATTAATTATCAGTGCTTGTGTATTCCGGCCGTGCAGCATGCAGCTGCACGGCATCACTTTATAATTACCCTGTCTGGATCATGATTGGAGGGCTCCCAAATATAAGCACTCCCAGGACTTATCACAGACGCCGGTGATAGCTTCCTGTTGGCTGTGTCAGTTACTGAGAGTTTCCAGTCCTGCTCAACCCGGTTGTTCCTGTCCTCAGTGATCCAGTACTCGGAATTTGTCATCTATTCCTGGAGTCCGACCGAGCACCTTTGACATCCTGTGGTGTTCGTGAGTCGCGGCGTAGCCGTGTGTTGCGGCTTGACCGCTTACTATTTATTATTTGGTTTATTGTGTTCTGGAGCTTTTGCGGAGGATTCCGCTCCCACAAATCCACTCTGGTATCCAGCGGTGCTGGATAGGAGTAACGGATCAGTGGATCTTTGGTTGTCCTTTTCCCTGGCGGTTTGTCCGCACATACTTTTGGTTTAAGTTAGATAGCTTGTAACCCCTGGCCTGGTTGCTTAGTCAGAGGGCCCCTTGTTATCACCCTGTCTCGGATTTCCCTTTGTCTCCCATTAAGACCTGAGGGGGCATCGGGGTTGGGCAGACATAATCCGCCCTTCGAACGCGGCTGCCATGGGCTCAAGCAACCATAGTCTCGCAGGGGATTTCTGATAACACGAGCGAGACAACGGAGTTAGGGCGCCAGGGGTTACTAGGCTTTCCTGCTCCCGTACCAGCATATCTTTCCAGTACTCAGACCTCTGTCATTAAGATCTCCTCTGGTCTGGAGTACGGGAATCATAACACCTTCTATATTGTATACCTGTGGTGTTTTTTTTTTCTTTCTTCATACTAGTTTGTTTAGCAGTCTGCTGACACTGTCCACCAGGTCCGTTATACAGTATATCATATATATAAGCACTAAGCAGCAGTACGGTAGGCCACGGCTGTATCTACCTCTGTGTCGTCACTCGTCATCCATAAGTATAAGTAATACTATACTATCCATCCATCTACATTGTATACCTGTGGTGTTTTTTTTTTCTTTCTTCATACTAGTTTGTTTAACAGTCTGCTGACACTGTCCACCAGGTCCGTTATACAGTATATTATATTTATATATAAGCACTAAGCAGCAGTACGGTAGGCCACGGCTGTACCTACCTCTGTGTCGTCACTCGTCGTCCATAAGTATAAGTAATACTATACTATCCATCCATCTACATTGTATACCTGTGGTGTTTTTTTTTTCTTTCTTCATACTAGTTTGTTTAGCAGTCTGCTGACAGTGTCCACCAGGTCCGTTATACAGTATATCATATATATAAGCACTAAGCAGCAGTACGGTAGGCCACGGCTGTACCTACCTCTGTGTCGTCAGTCGTCGTCCATAAGTATAAGTAATACTATACTATCCATCCATCTACATTGTATACCTGTGGTGGCTTTTAGTTGTGCGCAAAATATGGAGAACAAAAATGTGGAGGTTAAAAAAATAGGGAAAGATCAAGATCCACTTCCACCTCTTGCTGAAGCTGCTGCCACTAGTCATGGCCGAGACGATGAAATGCCATCAACGTCGTCTGCCAAGGCCGATGCCCAGTATCATAGTACAGAGCATGTAAAATCCAAAACACAAAAGATCAGTAAAAAAATGACCCAAAAATCAAAATTAAAAGCGTCTGAGGAGAAGCGTAAACTTGCCAATATGCCATTTACGACACGGAGTGGCAAGGAACGGCTGAGGCCCTGGCCTATGTTCATGGCTAGTGGTTCAGCTTCACATGAGGATGGAAGCACTCATCCTCTCGCTAGAAAAAAGAAAAGACTTGCGGCAAAAGCACAGCAAAGAACTGTGCGTTCTTCGAAATCACAAATCCCAAAGGAGAGTCCAATTGTGTCGGTTGCGATGCCTGACCTTCCCAACACTGGACAGGAAGAGCTTGCGCCTTCCACCATTTGCACGCCCCCTGCAAGTGTTGAAAGGAGCACCCGCAGTCCAGTTCCTGATAGTGAAATTGAAGATGTCAGTGTTGAAGTACACCAGGATGAGGATATGGGTGTTGCTTGGTCTGGGGAGGAAATTGACAAGGAGGATTCTGATGGTGAGGTGGTTTGTTTAAGTCAGGCACCCGGGGAGACACCTGTTGTCCGTGGGAGGAATATGGCCATTGACATGCCTGGTGAAAATACCAAAAAAATCAGCTCTTCAGTGTGGAAGTATTTCAACAGAAATGCGGACAACAGGTGTCAAGCCGTGTGTTGCCTTTGTCAAGCTGTAATAAGTAGGGGTAAGGACGTTAACCACCTCGGAACATCCTCCCTTATACGTCACCTGCAGCGCATTCATAATAAGTCAGTGACAAGTTCAAAAACTTTGGGCGACAGCGGAAGCAGTCCACTGACCAGTAAATCCCCTCCTCTTGTAACCAAGCTCGCGCAAACCACACCACCAACTCCCTCAGTGTCAATTTCCTCCTTACCCAGGAAAGCCAATAGTCCTGCAGGCCATGTCACTAGTGGCAAGTCTGACGAGTCCTCTCCTGCCTGGGATTCCTCCGATGCATCCTTGAGTGTAATGCCTACTGCTGCTGGCGCTGCTGTTGTTGCTGCTGGGAGTCGATGGTCATCCCAGAGGGGAAGTCGTAAGCCCACTTGTACTACTTCCAGTAAGCAATTGACTGTCCAACAGTCCTTTGCGAGGAAGATGAAATATCACAGCAGTCATCCTGCTGCAAAGCGGATAACTGAGGCCTTGACAACTATGTTGGTGTTAGACGTGCGTCCGGTATCCGCCGTTAGTTCACAGGGAACTAGACAATTTATTGAGGCAGTGTGCCCCCGTTACCAAATACCATCTAGGTTCCACTTCTCTAGGCAGGCGATACCGAGAATGTACACGGACGTCAGAAAAAGACTCACCAGTCTCCTAAAAAATGCAGTTGTACCCAATGTCCACTTAACCACGGACATGTGGACAAGTGGAGCAGGGCAGACTCAGGACTACATGACTGTGACAGCCCACTGGGTAGATGTATTGCCTCCCGCTGCAAGAACAGCAGCGGCGGCACCAGTAGCAGGATCTCGCAAACGCCAACTCGTTCCTAGGCAGGCTACGCTTTGTATCACCGCTTTCCAGAATACGCACACAGCTGAAAACCTCTTACGGCAACTGAGGAAGATCATCGCAGAATGGCTTACCCCAATTGGACTCTCCTGGGGATTTGTGACATCGGACAACGCCAGCAATATTGTGCGCGCATTACATCTGGGCAAATTCCAGCACGTCCCATGTTTTGCACATACCTTGAATTCGGTGGTGCAGAATTATTTAAAAAACGACAGGGGCGTGCAAGAGATGCTGTCGGTGGCCAGAAGAATTGTGGGCCACTTTCGGCGTGCAGGCACCGCATACAGAAGACTGGAGCACCACCAAAAAAACCTGAACCTGCCCTGCCATCATCTGAAGCAAGAGGTGGTAACGAGGTGGAATTCAACCCTCTATATGCTTCAGAGGATGGAGGAGCAGCAAAAGGCCATTCAAGCCTATACATCTGCCCACGATATAGGCAAAGGAGGTGGAATGCACCTGTCTCAAGCGCAGTGGAGAATGATTTCAACGTTGTGCAAGGTTCTGCTGCCCTTTGAACTTGCCACACGTGAAGTCAGTTCAGACACTGCCAGCCTGAGTCAGGTCATTCCCCTCATCAGGCTTTTGCAGAAGAAGCTGGAGGCATTGAAAGAGGAGCTAAAACAGAGCGATTCCGCTAGGCATGTGGGACTTGTGGATGGAGCCCTTCATTCGCTTAACCAGGATTCACGTGTGGTCAATCTGTTGAAATCAGAGCACTATATTTTGGCCACCGTGCTCGATCCTAGATTTAAAACCTACGTTGGATCTCTCTTTCCGGCAGACACAAGTCTGCAGGGGTTCAAAGAACTGCTGGTGAGAAAATTGTCAAGTCAAGCGGAACGCGACCTGTCAACATCTCCTCCTTCACATTCTCCCGCAACTGGGGGTGCGAGGAAAAGGCTACGAATTCCGAGCCCACCCGCTGGCGGTGATGCAGGGCAGTCTGGAGCGACTGCTGATGCTGACATCTGGTCCGGACTGAAGGACCTGCCAACGATTACTGACATGTCGTCTACTGTCACTGCATATGATTCTCTCACCATTGAAAGAATGGTGGAGGATTATATGAGTGACCGCATCCAAGTAGGCACGTCAGACAGTCCGTACGTATACTGGCAGGGAAAAGAGGCAATTTGGAGGCCCTTGCACAAACTGGCTTTATTCTACCTAAGTTGCCCTCCCTCCAGTGTGTACTCCGAAAGAGTGTTTAGTGCCGCCGCTCACCTTGTCAGCAATCGGCGTACGAGGTTACTTCCAGAAAATGTGGAGAAGATGATGTTCATTAAAATGAATTATAATCAATTACTCCATGGAGACATTCACCAGCAGCAATTGCTTCCAGAAAGTACACGGGGATCTGAAAAGGTGGATTCCAGTGGGGACGAATTAATAATCTGTGAGGAGGGGGATGTACACAGTGACAGGGGTGATGAATCGGACGATGATGATGAGGTGGACATCTTGCCTCTGTAGAGCCAGTTTGTGCAAGGAGAGATTGATTGCTTCTTTTTTGGTGGGGGCCCAAACCAACCAGTCATTTCAGTCACAGTCGTGTGGCAGACCCTGTCGCTGAAATGATGGGTTGGTTAAAGTGTGCATGTCCTGTTTATACAACATAAGAGTGGGTGGGAGGGCCCAAGGACAATTCCATCTTGCACCTCTTTTTTCTTTCATTTTTCTTTGCGTCATGTGCTGTTTGGGGAGTATTTTTTAGAAGGGCCATCCTGCCTGACACTGCAGTGCCACTCCTAGATGGGCCAGGTGTTTGTGTCGGCCACTTGGGTCGCTTATCTTACTCACACAGCTACCTCATTGTGCCTCTTTTTTTTCTTCTTTGCGTCATGTGCTGTTTGGGGAGTATTTTTTGGAAGGGCCATCCTGCCTGACACTGCAGTGCCACTCCTAGATGGGCCAGGTGTTTGTGTCGGCCACTTGGGTCGCTTATCTTACTCACACAGCTACCTCATTGCGCCTCTTTTTTTTCTTCTTTGCGTCATGTGCTGTTTGGGGAGTATTTTTTGGAAGGGCCATCCTGCCTGACACTGCAGTGCCACTCCTAGATGGGCCAGGTGTTTGTGTCGGCCACTTGGGTCGCTTATCTTACTCACACAGCTACCTCATTGCGCCTCTTTTTTTTCTTCTTTGCGTCATGTGCTGTTTGGGGAGTATTTTTTGGAAGGGCCATCCTGCCTGACACTGCAGTGCCACTCCTAGATGGGCCAGGTGTTTGTGTCGGCCACTTGTGTCGCTTAGCTTAGCCATCCAGCGACCTCGGTGCAAATTTTAGGACTAAAAATAATATTGTGAGGTGTGAGGTGTTCAGAATAGACTGAAAATGAGTGGAAATTATGGTTATTGAGGTTAATAATACTATGGGATCAAAATGACCCCCAAATTCTATGATTTAAGCTGTTTTTTAGGGTTTTTTGAAAAAAACACCCGAATCCAAAACACACCCGAATCCGACAAAAAAAATTCGGTGAGGTTTTGCCAAAACGCGTTCGAACCCAAAACACGGCCACGGAACCGAACCCAAAACCAAAACCCGAAAAATTTCAGGTGCACATCCCTACTTTTTACACATTACGGCAGACAGCGTCCCCTTTTTACACATTACGGCAGACAGCGTCCACTTTTTACACATTACGGCAGACAGTCCACCTTTTACACATTACGGCAGACAGTGTCCACTTTTTACACATTACGGCAGACAAAGTACACCTTTTACACATTACGGCAGGCAGCGTCCACTTTTTACACATTACGGCAGACAGCGTCCCCTTTTTACACATTATGGCAGACAGCATCCACTTTTTACACATTACGGCAGACAGAGTCCACTTTTTACACATTATGTCAGACAGCGTCCCCTTTTTACACATTACGGCAGACAGCGCCCCCCTTTTTACACATCACGGCAGACAGCGTCCACTTTTTACTCATTATAGCAGGCAGCGTCCACTTTTTACACATTATGGCAGACAGCGTCCCCTTTTTACACATTACGGCAGACAGCATTGACTTTTTACACATTACGGCAGACAGCATCCACTTTTTACACATTACGGCAGACAGAGTCCACTTTTTACACATTATGTCAGACAGCATCCCCTTTTTATACATTACGGCAGACAGCGTCCCCCTTTTTACACATCACGGCAGACAGCGTCCACTTTTTACACATTACGGCAGGCAGCGTCCACTTTTTACACATTACGGCAGACAGCGTCCCCTTTTTACACATTACGACAGACAGAGTCCACTTTTTACACATTACGGCAGAGTTCACTTTTTACACATTACGGCAGACAGCGTCTACTTTTTACACATTACGGCAGACAGCGTCCACCTTTTACACATTACGGCAGACAGAGTCCACTTTTTACACATTACGGCAGACAGAGTCCACCTTTTTACACATTACGGCAGACAGCGTCCCCTTTTTACACATTATGGAAGACAGCATCCCCCTTTTTACATATCACGGCAGACAGCGTCTTCTTTTTACACATTACGGCAGACAGCGTCCCCAGCGTCAAGTGAGTTTACCGGGCGCAGTTATTTACATTGCAGAGATATTTAGATTTCAGTGAAATGTGTTCAAACTTAAATTTACATTGCAGTGTAAAAATAAAGCTGTCAAGTATTTTCAGACTACATGCAAAAACAGTCAGTACTTACCTTGCACGGAAAAAATAAATATAACCCACTCAATTCCAAATCTCTCTGCACGTTACATCTGCCCCACCTGCAGTGCAGCATGGTTTTGCCCAGTTGTTTGCTTTTTTGCTTTACTTACAAACATTAATCAGTTCCATAAAACTAAATGAGAGGTAAAACCCCCCCCAGAAACTATGATGTTATTTTTATGCTGCTTCCTTGAATATTTCCGCCCCAGGCAAATGCTTGCATGGAATCTACAGCAATCACAATTCTAACACTAGTTCAAATTAGTTTGAGATCACTAGAATGAATCTCAGACACCTAGATACTGACACATACTGTCCAGGAGTACATACAGAATCTGATAAAAACAACCATGTCTGGAAACATAAATAAATACACCCACGTATTTTGCCCCTCCATCCCCAGGTCTCTGGAAGGTATAGGCCAGTTGCTTGATACTATAGTCTAACTACCCTAGTGTTAGTCGGTATGCGGTTAGCATACCGCTCATCGGAATCCCGGCTGTCACAATACTGCCGCCAGAATCCCGATGGGGGCACCATGCCGCCGCCGGTATACCGGCGAGGTAGATGATTCTCCTCTGTGAGTGTCCACGACACCCGTAGAGGGAGAATAGAACCTGTGACGAGCGTAGCCACCGAGCCCACAAGGGGCTTCATTGCACTCGCCCCCCCTGCCGGCATTCTACTTCTCCGGGTGCCGGTGTCGGTATACTGATATTCGGCATCCCGTGCGGCGGTTAAAAAAATACCGAACCGTGTCAGGCATAGGGGAAAATGTAAGTATTTTGCATGCCTGATCTCCCGTCTAACGTTACGGGAGATCATGGGGCGCAATTCAATCGTTTGGGGTTTTTTCACGCTAATTTCTGCTCGACAGCACGGTGGCATGCGCAGGTCTCCAGGGACATGGCACTTCACCATGTTCCTGGTGACTTCTCTCTTGCACACACGCAGAAATCACTGAGAAAACGACCACTACGCTATTTTCCTGTTGATTTCTGCTGCTCTGCAACGTCGAGTAAAGCAGGACACTGGAGAGGTAAGTATAATTGTATGGGTGCAGGGGTGCTGTGCGGGCCCCTCAACCTGTGTCTGTGCAACGCACTTCCTGCACACATTATAGATACATCAATGATTGGTTTCATGACAACTTTGTGAGAGTCAAGAAGGGGGCCCATCCCATGTCAAGCAGAGTGTGTGCCTGCAACACTGAATGGGAATAGCTATGCAACTGGGGCCCTTGTGCCTCTCTCAACTCAACCCCTGCAATTGCTTTTCACTGCCACATGCACCACTGGCAGGTGCATATGGCACCGATTCACTGCTGATCTGTTATGATGAGCAGGCGTAAATGGGACATACTCCCCAACTGCCGGGCAGATCAGGACAGTGCCGTCACAATAGTGGGACTGAGCTCTCAATCTGGGACTGTCCTGCTAAATGGGAATGATTGAGACAAAGATATACAGCAAGTTCCTTACCCCCAAGCTCACGCTGGGGGAAATGTATCAAACCTTCTAATGACTGCAGAAGTAGACAAGAACAGAAATTGCTCGTGCAAACCAATCAGCTTCTAGGCAGCATTTATCAAGTACATTCTGTAAAATGATAAGTACATGCTGATTGGTTACTAAGGCCAACTTCTCCACTAGTCCACTCTTTAGATGGTTTTAGGGTTACCACCTCATCCATTTAATTCCGGAAACATATTAATTACACAGGTTCTGTGGCTGATTAAAACCAGATGAAATGGAGTCTTGAAGTCAGCCAGCCACAGAACCTGCGTAATTCATATGTGTCCAGAATTAAAGGGATGAGGTAGTAATCCTAGATGGTTTGATACATCTCCCTCTTTATCTCAAATCAAGATGATAACTACACCAACTATCAGTTATGATCTACCAATGCTACAGGAGAAGTCCTATTCAGTTGCACAGAATTTTTTATTTCATAAAAAAAAAAACCTATAACAGCAATACCTCTGACAAAGTGAAAGGTATGCACTATTATTTTGTGCAAACATAAATCCTTATCCATCTAATAGTTTATCATGGCACAGAAGAATCATTTCCTAAAATAAGAATCACGGCTTCAATCCCAACGTTCATGTTTATTTCAGAAGCAGCAATACTGGAGCAATTCTACAATTGCATGAGTGGCACTGCAGCTGGAGGCCCAGGACGATTGTCCTTGTTAGGGCTTGACGAAACAAGAAATATAAAGCAATAATACCACCCACCCACCCTAGCCCCAGGCGCGCAAAAGATCATAGAAGATCATGTCTTGTTCTTTACTTAGCTGATTTCAAATCAGCAGGTACAGAAGTATGACTGAAAACAAACAGGCATCATTTAAACTGGAGAGAATAAATCAATGACAATCTAGGGATCTTCGTATAAACAGCTGTAAGAGATATCCTCATCTTTACCGACCACTGATGTTATCGCTAGTCATCTAAGATAGTCTATTTCATTTCATCAGGACTTTCAATGCCAGAGAGACGTTATGTGGTCACCAGGGCCGTCTTAACAGCAATGTAGGCCCCGGGCAAAGCAATTCACTGGGGCCACTACACACCCATTCACGGGAAACAATAAAACAATAATAATAATTATATGCCGCTCCTGCGGTCCTATGCCGTCTCTCTACGTGCTTTCATACAATGAATGGTTGTCAGCACTCTGATTGGTGGATAGCTCCAGCATCCACCAATCACCATGCTGATAGCTATTCACTGTCTGGCTGCAGGCTGGAGGGCAGGTAGAGAATGTTGCCTCACCACTTTACCTGTAAGACCACCACCTGGAATTGGCCCTTATTCATATCTGATCGCAGCAGCAAATTTGTTAGATAATGGGCAAAACCATGGGGGTCATTCCGAGTTGATCGCTAGATGCATTTGTTCGCATCGCAGCGATCAGGCTAAAAATCGGCAATTCTGTGCATGCGTATGCGGCACAATGCGCACGCGTGACGTACGGGCACAACAAACGATGCAGTTTTGCACAGGCTCTAGCGATGCATTTCAGTCGCACTGGTTGCCGCAGAGTGATTGACATGAAGTGGGCATTTCTGGGTGGCAACTGACTGTTTTCAGGGAGTGTTTGGAAAAACGCAGGCGTGCCAGGGAAAACGCAGATGTGGCTGGGCAAACGCTGGGCGGGTGTGTGACGTCAAATCCGGAACTGAATAGTCTGAAGTGATCGCAAGCGCTGAGTAGGTTTTGAGCTACTCTGAAACTACACAAAAAATATTTGCAGGTGCTCTGCGATACAACCCTTCGCACTTCTGCTAAGCTAAAATACACTGCCAGTGGGCGGCGGCATAGCATTTGCACGGCAGCTAAAAACAGCTAGCGAGCGAACAACTCGGAATGACCCCCTATGTGCACTGCAGGGGGGGGGGGGGGCAGATATAACATGTGCAGAGAGAGTTAGATTTGGGTGGGGTGTGCTCAAACTGAAATCTAAATTGCAGTGTAAAAATAAAGCAGCCAGTATTTACCCTGCACAGAAACAATATAACCCACCCAAATCTAACTCTCTCTGCACATGTTATATCTGCCCCCCCTGCAGTGCACATGGTTTTGCCCATTAGCTAACAAATTTGCTGCTGCGGTCAGATCTGAATGAGGCCCTATGTCAGCGCTGCAATACTGGCATGGCTGCAGTACAATACATTTAGCATGGGTGTGTAGCGGGCATATACTTAGAGTTGTGGTCTATTCTGAGCTGTGCGCAGAGATCAGTACGATTTCGGTCGTATCTTCTGCAACAAGGATGGGGCTGGTGCAAATGCTGCTGACAGCTGCTCTCGCTAGCAGGGGTTGGGGGCAGTGTAGTCGCATAGATGCATCCGACTCAGAATACATGTGGATGTTCGCATAGGACGCCCGATCGCAGAAAGCGCCTGGAGTTGCCGCAGCATTATGTGTGATTGCAGTTACTGCATTTAGAATTAAAGGGCCTGGTTCAGAGTTGCACTTTAATGCATTAGCAGCTGCAATCCTGTACGCAGCGCAGGGGCAAACGCAGGATTTCTGAAAGAGTGTTTCCAAAGGGGGTGGGGCCAATCATGGGGGCGGAGACTGAGGTATTATGCATTCTGTGACCCCCTAACAGGGCCTTCCAACAGTAATGTAATATGCAGTAATATGTGTGTGTGTGTGTGTGTGTATATATATATATATATATATATATATATGGATTCACACACACACACACACACACACACACACACACACACACACACACACACACACATACTGTATATACATATGAATAAGTATACGTTTCACTAGATCGGCACTCTTCTACTGTTGTTAATTGCTCCGGTACCCTCTGGATATACTTGGTGAAGTATAAGTCATGGTGACTAAGGGGCGTCTCAGTCCCAAATGTTGGAGCTTTAGATGTGAATGCACTGTGAGTGACATAAAACTCTGAAAGCTGCTGCGTGGTTTGTTCTGATTTCTCTCTCTCTCTCTCTCTCTATATATATATATATATATATATATATATTGGTGATTAAAAGTCTGTTACCATTTCTATATATATATATACACACACCAACGGGCGGCACTCACAAGACTTGCTGGTAAGAATGAACAGACGGACAGCTTCCCTGCGTTCAACGTTTCAGTCGTGAGACTTTTATCAAGACTGAAACGTTGAACGCAGTGACGCTGTCCGTCTGATCATTCTTACCAGCAAGTCTTCTGAGTGCCGCCCGTTGTTGTGTGTATGGCTGAGGCTCCACGGTCTCATGGAGGGCACCCGAGCAAAATGATTCATTGGTCAGTGAAGTGAGTGCCGACATAATTGTTTGACGATATATATATATATATATACACACACATACATATACTCTCTCTCTATATATATTAAACCTCATATAGTCTGAGGATTGTCCATAAACTTAAACCATAACATCTTAACACTTAACTATAATAAATAAAGACACGGAGACTTGAATTTGGCAGAAAAATGTTAGCTATTTATTTAAATGAACCATTAACTGATGAATAATTAAACTAAAGTATGGTGGCCAGAAAGAACGGCTCAAACAACCCTATCCCATGAACAAAAAACCTATCTTATAAAAAACTGACGTAAACCTTCCAACAAACAATAGGTATCCGCTCAACCTCCATCTTGACTACCCACCCGTGAAGGTGATGAGGCTGCCCCCGTGAAGGTGGTCCAGCAGATGTAATACCAGTCAACGAAGGAGAGCGCACCTAAAAAACCAACCACCAAATGACCTTCAATCAACTCCTTTAATACAACAAAAGTTAACTTGCCGTTCTTTCCTGCCAACAGCGAAGTTCTGCCCAACAGCAACTACGCTCCGCCACCATACCCCTAACCCAAAGAACCAACCACCGAAAACAGATCCTCAAGGAAAATACCTAGTCCCTGCCTAGTCAAATGAACCCCATCCGGTCTAAACAAGTAGAAGAACCGAAACTTGATCTGCTGGTGCCACACCACAGCACCGCCAAGAGCCACCACAAACTTAGCAACTGCGGAATTGACCTTCCGCCGAGAGGCATCGATCGCCCTACAGTCCGCAACTCCACGCCAACACAACCGCGGCACTATACAGGACCAGACAAGTCTACAGCCCCGGCCAAGCACTCGCAATCACCTGTAAGTCATGAACAATGGCCAATCTAAGATTCACTGTCTTCCTCTTACCCAGGTCGTTGCCACCTAAGTGTATCACCAACAATCTGGGCAGCCCAAAACGCTTAACCTGCTCCAAAAGGGTAACCTTCAGATCCTGCCACAACATCCCCCTAACTCCTATCCACCTCACGTTATCCGACCCAACAAAGCCAGGAGCCCCCTCCAAAGCCACCAACTCGGCTGCCCCAAAAACACTAGACCTCGCTGCGTGGGTTTCGTTTCTGGCGGACTTCAATGGTGTGCTGATCTGGATGGCCCTGCTCGTTGACAATTTCGACCTGCAGTTGTTCACGGACGCGGCGGGCTCGTCGGGGTTCGGTTGTTATCTCGACGGGGCTTGGTGCGCGGCTTCGTGGCCCGAGTCTTGGTCGCGGGAGGGGCTGACCAGCGACCTGTTGTTGCTGGAGCTCTTTCCCATGATGGTGGCCTTGAAGGTTTGGGGGGAGCGCCTTCGCGATTGCAGTATTCTTTTTCGCTGCGATAATTTAGGGGTCGTGCACGCGGTTAAGGCCCTGCGGGTCCTCCCGGTGTTGTCGCGACTCATGCTGACTTGTATGCGATGTAATATTCTGTTTCGGGCTCAGCACGTCCCCTGGGTTGATAATGGGATCGCCAATGGATTGTCCAGGGAGCAGTGGGATAGGTTCCGTTTATTGGCCCCGGATGCTGATTCAGCGGGTTTGCCCTGCCCTTCTTATGTTTGGCAGGTCATCATACCGAATTGGAAGGGCTAGCTGAGCTATCTTTGGCTCCATCCACTCTCACGGGATACCGTCAGGCCTGGAAGGAATGGGAAGACTTTTCCCGTGACCAAGGGCCTAGAGGTAAGAGGGGTCAGGGATTGTTTCTGGACTTCGTTTGGCAACTCTTCGTGACGGGTAGATCGAGAGCCGTGGTGTCTCGATACCTCGCTGGAATATCCTTTTATTCAAAGTTGAAGGGTGTTCCGGATTTTACGAAGAGTTTCCTGCTGACGAAGGTGCTTAAAGGTTGGGCGCGCTCTGCGCCGGTGCCTCCTGATAGTCGGCGCCCTATCGATGCGTCCCTGCTTTCTTCCCTCATGGGGGCGGCGGTGGCGGACTCCCATTTTGAAACGCTTTTATTTCAGTTGGCTTTTTCCATGGCTTTCCATGGAGCGTTTAGGGTCTCTGAGTTGGTTGCGGTTTCTAAAAAGTCGGATGCCATTATGCGGCGCACGGATGTTGTCGTGGGTGTGGGGTCTAGACCAATCACCCAAACACTAAACTCATCCTCTCGCCAACCTATAAGGGAAAAAACAGACAAACAATCGTGAATATACAAAGTAAAGCAAAAACCCGAACCAACTACAAGAACGAGGATCTGCCAAAAAGAAAAATTGAATAGAGGACTATGAATTTCCTCTCGGACAAGCTTCAGGCCAATCGAAGCAACAAAAAGAAACGGCAGGAAAACTTAAAATAAGAAAAAGGGGAATTGGAGGGGGGGGGGGGGGGGGGGTTGTTAGGGAGTGGATGGGGGAGGTGGGGTATGGGGTCACACAGAATAACTCGGCTGGAGGTGAATCGTAAAAACCTGCTGAGGAACTTGTAATTGGAAGTCAATTAGCCGAATTGAATGAATTAAGCCAAATCAGTTAGTCAGTTCAGGCAAAAAATCGCAAAGCACTCCAGACCCCCACTGCCAGCAGTGGCGAGTAGCTAGCCATCCGAGTAGGGAGGACAGGGGAGACAAACAATACAAACGAACAAACTGAACCGAAACGTAGAAACAGTAAACAAACAAAATGTTAGTAGAACAAACAACTCGCTCATGCAACAACGGGCCCAAAGCCTTAATTTCATCCACTGCGAGCCCTGTAGCTGCTGCGGAAGTGGCGGCCCCAATTGGTATTTCGTCAATGGCAACCCATCATAGTGCAGAAGCCAAGACCCTTCTAACAAGGGCCTGACCTCCGCATACCGATTAGCCAATGCCACCGGACAACAGCCCCATTACCTGAAGGTGCCAAAGTGATCCAATGACCTCTACCCATCTGATCAGTTTTAGAGCGGCGCAGCCTGCACAGCACAGACCCCACACCCACGACAACATCCGTGCGCCGCATAATGGCATCCGACTTTTTAGAAGCCGCAACCAACTCAGAGACCCTAAACGCTCCATGGAAAGCCATGGAAAAAGCCAACTGAAATAAAAGCGTTTCAAAATGGGAGTCCGCCACCGCCGCCACCGCCCCCATGAGGGAAGAAAGCAGGGATGCATCGATAGGGCGCCGACTATCAGGAGGCACCGGCGCAGAGCGCGCCCAACCTTTAAGCACCTTCGTCAGCAGGAAACTCTTCGTAAAATCCGGAACACCCTTCAACTTTGAATAAAAGGATATCCCAGCGAGGTATCGAGACACCACAGTTCTCGATCTACCCGTCACGAAGAGTTGCCAAACGAAGTCCAGAAACAATCCCTGACCCCTCTTACCTCTAGGCCCTTGGTCACGGGAAAAGTCTTCCCATTCCTTCCAGGCCTGACGGTATCCCGTGAGAGTGGATGGAGCCAAAGATAGCTCAGCTAGCCCTTCCAATTCGGTATGATGACCTGCCAAACATAAGAAGGGCAGGGCAAACCCGCTGAATCAGCATCCGGGGCCAATAAACGGAACCTATCCCACTGCTCCCTGGACAATCCATTGGCGATCCCATTATCAACCCAGGGGACGTGCTGAGCCCGAAACAGAATATTACATCGCATACAAGTCAGCATGAGTCGCGACAACACCGGGAGGACCCGCAGGGCCTTAACCGCGTGCACGACCCCTAAATTATCGCAGCGAAAAAGAATACTGCGATCGCGAAGGCGCTCCCCCCAAACCTTCAAGGCCACCATCATGGGAAAGAGCTCCAGCAACAACAGGTCGCTGGTCAGCCCCTCCCGCGACCAAGACTCGGGCCACGAAGCCGCGCACCAAGCCCCGTCGAGATAACAACCGAACCCCGACGAGCCCGCCGCGTCCGTGAACAACTGCAGGTCGAAATTGTCAACGAGCAGGGCCATCCAGATCAGCACACCATTGAAGTCCGCCAGAAACGAAACCCACACAGCGAGGTCTCTCCTAATCTCAGCCGAGAAACGGACAAAATGGTGATTCCTGGACACCCCAGCCGTGGACCGCTCCAACTTCCGTCAAAAAACCCTGCCCATGGGAATCACCCGAAAGGGAATGTTAAACAGCCCGAGGAGGGATTGAGCATCCCGCAACGTCACCTTACGCCACTCCAAGCACCGCGCTATGGACTCCTGAAGCCTCGCAACCTTGTCCCGAGGCAGCAGGCAAGCCCCTGCGACAGTATCAATCTCGATACCCAAAAAGGACAAACAGGAGAGAGGCCCCTCCGTCTTGTCCTCGGCCACAGGAACGCCAAAATGCCCCAACAAGGCACGCAGCGAAAACAACAGGAAACCACAGCAAGGAGAATGCGCGGGCCCCATACACAAAAAGTCGTCACGGTAATGTGCGATACCGCTACCTCCGCAAGAAAACTCTACACACCAATGTAAAAAGGTGCTGAACTTTTCGAAAAAGGCACACGAAACGGAACACCCGATAGGCAGACACTTGTCTACAAAGTATTCCTCCTCGACGCGGAAACCCATGAATCGAAACGACTCCGGGTGCAAAGGGAGCAAGCGAAAGGCCGATTCAACATCAAGCTTAGCCATGAGGGCCCCAGGGCAGCAGCCCCGTACCATGCCCAGGGCATCCTCGAAAGACTGATAAACCACCGAACAACACTCCAGTGGAATTGCATCGTTAACCGAGGACCCCGATGGATAAGACAAATGCTGAATGAGCCGGAACTTACCCAGGGCCTTTTTGGGCACGACCCCCACCGAGGAAATAATCAAATCCTCGATAGGCGGCAGCGCAAAGGGGCCCGCCATTCTCCCCAGGCGAACCTCCTGCTAGACCTTTTCCCGAAGCACGTCGGGGAAATCCCGAGCAGACTGCAGGTTCCTGGCGGCCCGAACTAAAACTTCCCCCTCCACCGGCAAACGAAAACCCGACGCAAAACCATCATGCAGAAATTTAGCGTCGTCTCTGTTTGGGTACCACCCCAACCATTTGAGCATGACCCCCAAACGTACCGGGGACGGCGCCCTGACTAGCGGCAACCCCCCCATCTGGTTTTCCGTCCGCGCCCCCGGCTGCTTTAGCTCCCGGCCGCCCCGCGCGAAAGCAATTGGAAGCTGGGTGTGATCCATTACATCGCAAGCAACGACACCGTTGACCGAGGGGGCACGCAGAATTGTTGAACGCGAAGCACTTCCCCTTCACCGGCGCCTGCTGCACAGAATGGGCTGCGCAGCCTCAAAGGTGGGCCGGGACTGATTCGCCACAGCGGTCTGAGCCACGGACCCCCCTTTTGCCACCATTTTCATATCCTGCGCCCGTGTGACCCGAAGCCATACCTCCACATCTTTGCACCCAAAGTCAATGATGTGCAGGCAATCGTGCTTCTGACGGAACTGCTTGTCATAATGCAGCCACGTATCGTCCTTAGACTGACGCTGCATGTCATGCACGAGGTGAATGTACCTGATGACGTGGATGTGCTCATCAGGGTGATCCTCCAAGTAGCATGCCGCGAACACGCAGAAACCCGCCAACCAATTGTCGTACGAGCGAAAGGCCTCCGCCCCAATACCGCCCTTCGCAAGCGCTTCCTTACCTACCCTCTTGGTGTCCTCCGTCAATGTGAAAAGGTCGACATATTCCCCCCGCCTAATCTTCTTCCTGCAACTCTCACGCAACCCCCGCAACACCGCCGTGTAATCGCAGCAAACTACACCCGGCAAATTACGCCGCCTCCTTTCCCTACGGGAACTACTACCGCTCTTCCTAGACCGCTTATCCCGGTGCCGTGCCTCACGCCGCGCGTACTTGCAAGCCCTCTTTTTAGCCTTCGTGGAGCTACTAGCTGCCGACTGCAACGAGGAAGAAGAGGAAGAAGACCTACTGGACCTACTGCCGGAAGAGGAAGAAGAAGACCCACGAGACACAGTAACTGTATCAGTGTCCCACTCACCGGTTGGCCCGCTTCCTGAAGGCGAAACGTCCGCCACGACCGGCTCCTCTTCCCGATCGTCACCCGCATCCGAATCTGAAAAAGAAGGGAAAGCCGCCACAAGTGCTGAAGCCCCCCCGCGGGGATGAAAGCAGACGCCCCTGCGGGTGACAGGGCAGCGCCACTCAGCAACGCAGCGGCGGAGCCCATAGTGCGACACGCCTGGAGAAACTGCGCCATGGCGGGGCCAGAAGCACCAGGAAGAACGGCCGCGTCGACCGTTCGAAGCGGGAGCCACGGAAACGCCACCCGGGGACAAAGCCGACAAAAACGCCGTCATTGCCGACATTGCTGCCGCAATGGCAGAGGGATCCGGAGCCGCAGCCCCAACCGTCCCCATGCTCCCCGGGTCCGCAGTAGGGACGGCCCTCTCGTCGCCGCCGAGCCGTCCCGGTCGGCCCCGACTGGGACCGGCGCCAGACTGCCTCCGCAGACCCGCAATCTCCTGCGATGCGCCAGCCGCCCCCTCACTGCCCCGGCCCCCACTGGCCCCGCCCACCTGGGGAACCGGATGGCCACCGTTCCCAGATCGCACCTCCCCTCTCTGGCCCCGCACTATGATGACAGAAGCATCCTGGGAGCCCCGCCCGCTGGAGCGGGGAGAGCTCCCAGGAAGCACGAGCGCCAGCTGTGGACGCACGCGCACGCGAAACAGGACCCGCTAAGTGGTGGCCAGTGGATGAGCCACTGGCCGCAACCCTAAACACAACCCCCTCATCATCTGGGGACCCCGGTGCGACTCTCAGCGGTGGAGGGCGCGGGGACTGCGCGCGCTCGTGTCCCCGAGCCGCCGCAGCCGGAGAGGGATTCCTGTCAGCGGGCACCCCCGCTGGCTCCCCCCTCCGACCGCCCGATCTCGTCCTCCGCCGCCCAGCACCCCGTCCCTCACCAGCCGCCGCTGCGCTGGGAGAATCCCCCGGCGCCCGCGGCTCAGGCAGCGTGGGAGCGGACGCACGCGCCGCCGCGTGTGCCCGCGGACGGGCACCCGCAGCAGCGCCAGGAGACTGAGCCCCGGCCATGAGCGCAGCACTCAGGCCCGGGGCCCGAGACGGAGAGTGGGGAGCAGCAGCATAACGTGCAGGGGCACCAGCAGAGCGGCGGAGACGTGACATGGCGGCCAGCATGAAATAACCAGGAGGCAATGGGCAACAGAAAGGGGGACACAAGGGCCAGTATTTACTAAAAATCCGAGTTTGGTCGATTTGTGTTTTTTTTTCTAAGTCCCAATCCGGGAATTTACTAAGCACCAATCTCGGCAGTGTCTGGTCTATTCGTAATGGTTTGAATGACAACGTCCCAAAATACGAATGAATAGACCATCGGTCAAACGCGGCTGTTATTTCATAGAATACGACCATTCACTATTCATTCGTATTTGAGTGTTAGTTTCTGAGTGCTCAAGTGTGGGTCTGTTTTTTTTCGAATCGTTAAAAAAAGCAGCAAAAAAATAGACCTGCTTTTTCCAGTCGAGTTTGGATAACCATGCACAGATCAGTGAGATCTGTGCATGGTTATCTATGGGAAAGGGTCTGTTTAGTTTAAAATCAGGAAAAAAAATTGCGTGGGGTCCCCCCTCCTAATCATAACCAGCCTCGGGCTCTTTGAGCCGATCCTGGTTGAAAAAATATGGGGGGAAAAATGACAGGGGTTCCCCCATATTTAATCAACCAGCACCGGGCTCTGCGCCTGGTCCTGGTTCCAAAAATAAGGGGGACAAAAAGCGTAGGGGTCCCCCGTATTTCTGAAACCAGCACCGGGCTCCACTAGCTGGGGAGATAATGCCACAGCCGGGGGACACTTTGATATCGGTCCCTGCGGCCGTGCCATTAAAACCCCAACTAGTCACCCCTGGCCGGGGTACCCTGGAGGAGTGGGGACCCCTTCAATCAAGGGGTCCCCCCCTCCAGCCACCCAAAGGCCAGGGGTGAAGCCCGAGGCTGTCCCCCCCATCCAAGGGCGGCGGATGGGGGGCTGATAGCCTTTTTGAAAAAATGTGAATATTGTTTTTAGTAGCAGTACTACAAGTCCCAGCAAGCCTCCCCCGCAAGCTGGTACTTGGAGAACCACAAGTACCAGCATGCAGTGGAAAACCGGGCCCGCTGGCACCTGTAGTACTACTACTAAAAAAATACCCCAATAAAATCAGGAGACACACACCTTGAAAGTATAAGTTTATTACATACATGCACACCTCCAAACATACATACTTACCTATGTTCACACGAGGGTCGGTCCTCTTCTCCATGTAGAATCCATGGGGTATCTGTGGAAAAAATTATACTCACATAATCCAGTGTAGATCGGTCCTCTTCTGTTCTCTGTATAATCCACGTACTTGTCAAAAAAATAAAACGCAAACCCGACCACGCACTGGATTATGTGAGTATAATTTTTTCCACAGGTACCCCATGGATTCTACATGGAGAAGAGGACCGACCCTCGTGTGAACATAGGTAAGTATGTATGTTTGGAGGTGTGCATGTATGTAATAAACTTATACTTTCAAGGTGTGTGTCTCCTGTTTTTATTGGGGTATTTTTTTAGTAGTAGTACTACAGGTGCCAGCGGGCCCAGTTTTCCACCGCATGCTGGTACTTGTGGTTCTCCAAGTACCAGCTTGCGGGGGAAGCTTGCTGGGACTAGTAGTACTGCTACTAAAAACAATATTCACATTTTTTCAAAAAGGCTATCAGCCCCCCATCCGCCGCCCTTGGATGGGGGGACAGCCTCGGGCTTCACCCCTGGCCCTTGGGTGGCTGGAGGGGGTGGACCCCTTGATTGAAGGGGTCCCCACTCCTCCAGGGTACCCCGGCCAGGGGTAACTAGTTGGGGTTTTAATGGCACGGCCGCAGGGACCGATATCAAAGTGTCCCCCGGCTGTGGCATTATCTCCCCAGCTAGTGGAGCCCGGTGCTGGTTTCAGAAATACGGGGGACCCCTACTCTTTTTGTCCCCCGTATGTTTGGAACCAGGACCAGGCGCAGAGCCTGGTGCTGGTTGATTAAATATGGGGGAACCCCTGTCATTTTTCCCCCCATATTTTTTCAATCAGGATCGGCTCAAAGAGCCCGAGGCTGGTTATGATTAGGAGGCGGGACCCCACGCAATTTTTTCCAGGATTTTAAAGACTTTAATGAACTTTTTAACGTACACAATGAAGCCCTGCACGGATCTCACAGATCCGGCCGGGTTTCCTTGTGTTTTTTCAGGCAGTGTTTTACTCATCACTCCCGTAAAACACTGCCTGATATTACGAATCACATCGACATCAGAAAAAACGATTGTGCAAAACTCGGCAGCTTAGTGAATGACCGTATCAGGATTCAAAAAGTTGCAGTAAAATGCACCCGATACCATTCGACTTCAAACACCCTTCAAAACGGACAAAACACGAATATTAGTAAATAAACCCCAAGGTGGGCACAATATAAAATGCACCCAGGCCAGGCAAGTGAGTAAAAGCAATAAGAGGCAAGCAGCACAAACACAGGAGAAAGGGGGGTGAAGAGCACTCACCCCACCACGATTACAGCAGAAGAGGCTGACCCTGCCCCTTTACCAGGCTTAAAAACACTTCCCACCTACCCCCAACGTTCACTCCTATTGGCTAACAATAAACTCCCATAATCCCTTACCGTCCTGCCCTCCAGACTAGCTGAGGTTTAACCCACTCCTCTCCTATTCTGTCAATTTGTTCTCCATATATACACACACATACATACATATACATAATATATATAGTGGGGCATAACTCTTTAGTCATTCTAGCCAGTTGTCTAAATCATCCCTCCTCCTCCTCCCCCCCCCCCCCCTCGCCCCGCGCTACACACGGCGCAGCTTGATGCAGGCTGCAGGTATCTACGGGTCCTTACCTGCAGCCGAAGGAAGGACGCACGGAGGAGAGAGTCACGGAGGAGAGAGTGCCCGGCCAGCCCAGCCCATGTAAACTGCTTGGGAGGAGCAGCGCACTTATGCTGCAGCTCCCCCTAGCAATATAAGCAGCCTGCTGTCGGCTTAGCCGTACCTCTGTGTATGTGATGAGGCGGCTGCTGCATCCATCACTAACACAGCTCCTCCGTCTCCGCTAAAAAAACCCAACAACAATCGATCAGCTGCAGCGATGGATTGGCGGCAGGGGGGTTTTCTAGGTACTCAGAAACCCCCCCTGCGTGCGCTAGTGCAGCGGATGTGCGAAAATATACAAATGGCGCAGGTGCCCGGATTTCTATTGAAAGACACAACTGTGGCATCGCATTTCTAAGCAGATTCGAACAAATACAGATTGCAGATTCTTCAGTAGTCGACTCCCTGAGTTATCCCTATGGTTGTGCAGAATGGCTGCGTACTGGATCGCAGTGGTAGGCCCGAAACCAGTTTTGAGTCACACCTGTGTTTTGCTGCCACTTCCTGCTACCTCCCCCAAATGGTCCCTGACTGCCAATCACACTGTGAACAAAGACTCGCATCATGCGACTGCAGTAATGTACTTTGACGCATGCGCAATGCTACTCACGCACATGCCCAGATTGCCAAGAATCAGTCAGCTGCGAAAACATCAGAATAGCGTACATCTCTGAATCTCTGAATCAGGCCATAGACGTTACAAGAACAACCAGCGACCCCTCCAGAGACATTTTAATGATTGCTAAAAAGATGCATTAGCAATGCTAACAAGCCAGACAGAACGCCAGTTTACAAGATGAAAGCATAAAGTAATTTCCATAGTATAACTTACATCCACCACCCTCGGGAGACTATTACTCCATACCATAAACTGATTCTGAAAACATTTAATTACTACTATTCCGCACTCCTTCCCCCCACCACCCCACGTCCACCCTCGCCTGAACAAATCCTGCCTTTCTTTATTCTCCAAATCCACCATAGACCACATCTTCACCACTAGACTGCTGCTGCCATAACTCCATCATGCGTACATTTAAATCTCCCTAAGGATCCTAACTCATATGTCTTCTTCCCAGGGATAGAATACCAGAGCTTTTGGAAATCAATGTATTCCACACTTGGTTTACATTAAAGATGAACAGAAAGGTGATGAGCTTTTCCCTGATGTGTCTCAGGCACAAATTATGATGGTTCCTAAATCGAGGAGCAGGTCAAAAACTAATTATGGACATTCAAATTCTTTTTCTCTAACGTCCTAGTGGATGCTGGGGACTCCGAAAGGACCATGGGGAATAGCGGCTCCGCAGGAGACTGGGCACAAAGTAAAAGCTTTAGGACTAGCTGGTGTGCACTGGCTCCTCCCCCTATGACCCTCCTCCAAGCCTCAGTTAAGATTTTGTGCCCGAACGAGAAGGGTGCAATCTAGGTGGCTCTCCTGAGCTGCTTAGAGTAAAAGTTTAAATAGGTTTTTTTATTTTCAGTGAGACCTGCTGGCAACAGGCTCACTGCATCGAGGGACTAAGGGGAGAAGAAGCGAACTCACCTGCGTGCAGAGTGGATTGGGCTTCTTAGGCTACTGGACATTAGCTCCAGAGGGACGATCACAGGCCCAGCCATGGATGGGTCCCGGAGCCGCGCCGCCGGCCCCCTTACAGAGCCAGAAGAGTGAAGAGGTCCGGAAAATCGGCGGCAGAAGACGTCCTGTCTTCAATAAGGTAGCGCACAGCACCGCAGCTGTGCGCCATTGCTCTCAGCACACTTCACACTCCGGTCACTGAGGGTGCAGGGCGCTGGGGGGGGGCGCCCTGGGACGCAATGAAAATACCTTAAATGGCTAAAAATACATCACATATAGCTCCTGGGCTATATGGATGTATTTAACCCCTGCCAGTTTTCCACAAAAAAGCGGGAGAAAGGCAGCCGAAAAAGGGGCGGAGCCTATCTCCTCAGCACACAAGCGCCATTTTTTCCTCACAGCTCCGTTGGAGGAAGGCTCCCTGACTCTCCCCTGCAGTCCTGCACAACAGAAACAGGGTAAAACAAGAGAGGGGGGGCACTAAATTGGCATATTAATATATACAGCAGCTATATTAGGGAAAAACACTTATATAAGGTTATCCCTGTATATATATAGCGCTCTGGTGTGTGCTGGCAAACTCTCCCTCTGTCTCCCCAAAGGGCTAGTGGGGTCCTGTCCTCTATCAGAGCATTCCCTGTGTGTGTGCTGTGTGTCAGTACGCTGTGTTGACATGTATGAGGAGGAAAATGGTGTGGAGGCGGAGCAATTGCCTGTGTTAGTGATGTCACCCCCTAGGGAGTCGACACCTGACTGGATGGTCTTATGGAAAGAATTACGTGATAGTGTCGGCACTTTACAAAAGACTGTTGACGACATGAGACAGCCGGCAAATCAGTTAATACCTGTACAGACGTCTCAAACACCGTCAGGGGCTATAAAACGCCCGTTACCTCAGGTCGATACAGACACTGACACGGACACTGACTCCAGTGTCGACGGTGAGGAAACAAACGTATTTTCCAGTAGGGCCACACGTTACATGATCACGGCAATGAAGGAGGTTTTGAACATTTCTGATACTACAAGTACCACAAAAAAGGGTATTATGTGGGGTGTGAAAAAACTACCCGTAGTTTTTCCTGAATCAGATGAATTAAATGAGGTGTGTGATGAAGCGTGGGTTTCCCCCGATAAAAAACTGCTAATTTCTAAAAAATTATTGGCATTATACCCTTTCCCGCCAGAGGTTAGGGCGCGTTGGGAAACACCCCCTAGCGTAGATAAGGCGCTCACACGCTTATCAAAACAAGTGGCGTTACCGTCCCCTGATACGGCCGCCCTCAAGGAACCAGCTGATAGGAAGCTGGAAAATATCCTTAAAAGTATATACACACATACTGGTATTATACTGCGACCAGCAATCGCCTCAGCCTGGATGTGCAGTGCTGGGGTGGCTTGGTCGGATTCCCTGACTGAAAATATTGATACCCTGGACAGGGACAATATATTATTGACTATAGAGCATTTAAAGGATGCATTTCTATATATGCGAGATGCACAGAGGGATATTTGCACTCTGGCATCAAGAGTAAGTGCGATGTCCATTTCTGCCAGAAAAGGATTATGGACGCGACAGTGGTCAGGGGATGCGGATTCCAAACGGCATATGGAAGTATTGCTGTATAAAGGGGAGGAGTTATTTGGGGTCGGTCTATCGGACCTGGTGGCCACGGCAACGGCTGGAAAATCCACCTTTTTACCCCAAGTCACCTCGCAGCAGAAAAAGATACCGTCTTTTCAGGCTCAGTCCTTTCGTCCCCATAAGGGCAAGCGGGCAAAAGGCCACTCATATCTGCCCCGGGGCAGAGGAAGGGGAAAAAGACTGCAGCAAACAGCCTCTTCCCACGAACAGAAGCCCTCCCCCGCTTCTGCCAAGTCCTCAGCATGACGCTGGGGCCTTACAAGCGGACTCAGGCACGGTGGGGGCCCGTCTCAAGAATTTCAGCGCGCAATGGGCACACTCGCAAGTGGACCCCTGGATCCTGCAGGTAGTATCTCAGGGGTACAAATTGGAATTCGAGACGTCTCCCCCTCGCCGGTTCCTGAAGTCTGCTTTGCCAACGTCTCCCCCCGACAGGGAGGCGGTATTGGAAGCCATTCACAAGCTGTATTCCTAGCAGGTGATAATCAAGGATGCTTACCTCCATGTCCCAATTTGCCCTTCTCACCAAGGGTACCTCAGGTTTGTGGTACAGAACTGTCACTATCAGTTTCAGACGCTGCCGTTTGGATTGTCCACGGCACCCCAGGTCTTTACCAAGGTAATGGCCGAAATGATGATTCTTCTTCGAAGAAAAGGCGTCTTAATTATCCCTTACTTGGACGATCTCCTGATAAGGGCAAGGTCCAGAGAACAGTTAGAGGTCGGAGTAGCACTATCTCAAGTAGTACTACGACAGCACGGATGGATTCTAAATATTCCAAAATCGCAGCTGATTCCGACGACACGTCTGCTGTTCCTAGGGATGATTCTGGACAAGAAAAAGGTGTTTCTCCCGGAGGAGAAAGCCAAGGAGTTATCCGACCTAGTCAGGAACCTCCTAAGACCAGGCCAAGTGTCAGTACATCAATGCACAAGGGTCCTGGGAAAGATGGTGGCTTCTTACGAAGCGATTCCATTCGGCAGATTCCACGCAAGAACTTTTCAGTGGGATCTGCTGGACAAATGGTCCGGATCGCATCTTCAAATGCATCAGCGGATAACCCTGTCTCCAAGGACAAGGGTGTCTCTCCTGTGGTGGTTACAGAGTGCTCATCTCCTAGAGGGCCGCAGATTCGGCATTCAGGATTGGGTCCTGGTGACAACGGATGCCAGCCTGAGAGGCTGGGGAGCAGTCACACAGGGAAGAAATTTCCAGGGCTTGTGGTCAAGCATGGAAACGTCACTTCACATAAATATCCTGGAACTAAGGGCCATTTACAATGCCCTAAGTCAGGCAAGACCTCTGCATCAGGGTCAGCCGGTGTTGATCCAGTCGGACAACATCACGGCAGTCGCCCACGTAAACAGACAGGGCGGCACAAGAAGCAGGAGGGCAATGATGGAAGTGGCAAGGATTCTTCGCTGGGCGGAGAATCATGTGATAGCACTGTCAGCAGTGTTCATTCCGGGAGTGGACAACTGGGAAGCAGACTTCCTCAGCAGACACGATCTTCACCCGGGGGAGTGGGGACTTCACCCAGAAGTCTTCCACATGATTGTGAACCGTTGGGAAAAACCAAAGGTGGACATGATGGCGTCCCGCCTCAACAAAAAACTGGACAGATATTGCGCCAGGTTAAGGGACCCTCAGGCAATAGCTGTGGACGCTCTGGTAACACCGTGGGTGTACCAGTCAGTGTATGTGTTCCCTCCTCTTCCTCTCATACCAAAAGTACTGAGAATCATAAGAAGGAGAGGAGTAAAGACTATACTCGTGGCTCCGGATTGGCCAAGAAGGACTTGGTACCCGGAAATTCAAGAGATGCTCACGGAAGACCCGTGGCCTCTACCTCTAAGAAAGGACCTGCTCCAGCAGGGACCATGTCTGTTCCAAGATTTACCGCGGCTGCGTTTGACGGCATGGCGGTTGAACGCCGGATCCTGAAGGAAAAAGGCATTCCGGATGAAGTCATCCCTACCCTGATCAAAGCCAGGAAGGATGTAACCATACAACATTATCACCGTATTTGGCGTAAATATGTTGCGTGGTGCGAGGCCAGGAAGGCCCCTACAGAGGAATTTCAACTGGGTCGTTTCCTGCATTTCCTGCAAACAGGACTGTCTATGGGCCTCAAATTAGGGTCCATTAAGGTTTAAATTTCGGCCCTGTCAATATTCTTCCAAAAAGAACTGGCTTCTGTTCCTGAAGTTCAGACGTTTGTCAAGGGAGTACTGCATATACAGCCTCCTTTTGTGCCTCCAGTGGCACCTTGGGATCTCAATGTAGTTTTGGGATTCCTAAAATCACATTGGTTTGAACCACTCACCACTGTGGACTTAAAATATCTCACATGGAAAGTGGTAATGCTGTTAGCCCTGGCTTCAGCCAGGCGTGTCTCAGAATTGGCGGCTTTATCCTATAAAAGCCCTTACCTAATTTTTCATACGGACAGGGCAGAATTGAGGACTCGTCCTCAATTTCTTCCTAAGGTGGTTTCAGCATTTCACTTAAACCAGCCTATTGTGGTGCCTGCGGCTACTAGGGACTTGGAGGATTCCAAGTTGCTGGACGTAGTCAGGGCCCTGAAAATATATGTTTCCAGGACGGCTGGAGTCAGAAAATCTGATTCGCTGTTTATCCTGTATGCACCCAGCAAGCTGGGTGCTCCTGCTTCTAAGCAGACGATTGCTCGTTGGATTTGTAGTACAATTCAGCTTGCACATTCTGTGGCAGGCCTGCCACAGCCAAAATCTGTAAAAGCCCATTCCACACGGAAAGTGGGCTCATCTTGGGCGGCTGCCCGAGGGGTCTCGGCTTTACAACTTTGCCGAGCAGCTACTTGGTCATGGGCAAACACGTTTGCTAAATTCTACAAATTTGATACCCTGGCTGAGGAGGACCTGGAGTTCTCTCATTCGGTGCTGCAGAGTCATCCGCACTCTCCCGCCCGTTTGGGAGCTTTGGTATAATCCCCATGGTCCTTTCGGAGTCCCCAGCATCCACTAGGACGTTAGAGAAAATAAGAATTTACTTACCGATAATTCTATTTCTCATAGTCCGTAGTGGATGCTGGGCGCCCATCCCAAGTGCGGATTGTCTGCATTACTTGTACATAGTTATTGTTACAAAAATCGGGTTATTGTTGTTGTGAGCCATCTTTTCAGAGGCTCCTTCTGTTATCATGCTGTTAACTGGGTTCAGATCACAAGTTGTACGGTGTGATTGGTGTGGCTGGTATGAGTCTTACCCGGGATTCAAAATCCTTCCTTATTGTGTACGCTCGTCCGGGCACAGTATCCTAACTGAGGCTTGGAGGAGGGTCATAGGGGGAGGAGCCAGTGCACACCAGCTAGTCCTAAAGCTTTTACTTTGTGCCCAGTCTCCTGCGGAGCCGCTATTCCCCATGGTCCTTTCGGAGTCCCCAGCATCCACTACGGACTATGAGAAATAGAATTATCGGTAAGTAAATTCTTATTATTTGTCACAAAAGTAAACAATTATTAATTGGGTTAATACAAATGTGATTGTATATATTTTTTTTTATAAATCTTTTTATTAAACAGTCATATCAATACGGATAATCAAAAGACAAGATACATACAGTTCTCTGGATATCGAAAAGTAAAATAATACTACAGTTGAAAAATACGTCTTAATTCTCAGAGAACCAAAGTTACGACAAAATGACTGTAGTTTTATTTTATTTTTTTCTCAATAAAAGGTGAAAAATTCAACTAGAAAAAGATAAGTGAGAGAAATAAAAAGGAAAAAAAGAGGGAGAGGAGGGGGAGGGGGGGGGAATCTGGGGGGACAGATGAGATAAAATAGCAAGGAATAAAAACAGATCACAGGCTGAGCAGATTTAGAAGATCATAATAAGTGGTGTCATGGAGGGACCCCCATATTGTGTTGGCTATCAATCGAACAAACGGAATAAAAATGCAATCTATACCAAGTAGTTGATTCAAATATTTTCCAAATTCGATCTTGGGAGTGAGCAGGTAAGCTAAGTATGAAAACACCCCATTTCTTATAGAAAGAATCTACACCCTTTCCAATAATAAAGGTAGCTATACGGCATTCATGAAATAAAACTTCCAACACTCCACTTTCCCTTTCTCTTACAGTCGGAGCAGTAGGTTGGATCCAGTGAGATAGGATCACATGTTTCGCGATGGTAACCATAACTGTCAGAACCGGGACTAAGGTGGTAATGTCAAAATCTAGAAGCCATGTAGAGGCAAACAACATTGGTCTTATTGACAAAGGCAGATTAAGGTTAAACGCTCTATTAAGATATCCAAGAAGCTTAAACCAAAATCTCTTTATTTTACCACATGTCCAAAAGTTGTGCGTAAAGTTAGCTCCGAGTACCGAGCATTTGGGACATAGACCCAACTCCAGAACATTGAAATGTTTCCTTTGGGAGGGAGACACATACATTCTATTGAAAACTCGAAGATGTACCTCTTGAAGGCGAGCAGATTTTAAGTATTTGAGAGATTGCTTCGTATGTTGTAAAATGTCTAAAATATCTGGAATATCAGGAATTTCCCTTTTCCACGCCAGGAAAAGCGAGTTCATGAAGGGGCATTAGCTTCTATCAGATCAGCATAAAGATATCTAATTTTAAATGAATGAGTACGACAAAAGGCTAGGGTGGTATTTACAATAGGAGAGGGCAACTGTGTGCCAAACGGGTCTACCAAAGCATTAATGTAGTGTCGAAGTTGGAGATACATGAAGAACTGTCGTTGGGGTATAGGGAATTTGTCCTGCAATAGAGCAAAGGAAAGAAGCTGTCCGCCAGTGTCAAACACATCTCTTATGGCATTGATTCACAGGCATCGCCAGGTATAAAAAATCTAATTATGCAAGGAGAGTATGAAATTGGGATTTCCCCAAATAGGGATGTATGGGGTAGAAAAGGGGTTACTCTTGAGATTTTTATGTGTGGCCAACCAAGCTTTATAAGTATCACTAAAAAGAATATTGAACTTAATCTCTTTCGGAATGTCTATGGATGGAGTGTGGAGGAGAACTGCTGGGGAATAAGGGTGAAAAAGAGCTTCTTCTAGAGCTAAGTTAGTATAAAGGCCTTGGCGCAGAAGCCAATCAGAAGCGTACCGAAATAAAGCTGCCCAAGCAAATATCTGAACATTAGGTACACTCAAGCCTCCCTTCTGTTTGTTAAGATAAGTACGAGCCCTAGGCATACGAGGACGCCCAGACTTCCATATAAACCTAGAAAAGAGCCCAGAGCAGGTCACAGCGTCTTTCCTCGAGAGCATCAAAGGAAGCATTTGTAGCAGATACGCTAGTTTAGGAAAAGATATAGATTTGATTACTGCAATTCTACCCATTAGGGAGAGTGGGAGATCCATCCAGTTTTCCAACTGGGTTCTTATTTTCTGGATGATTGGGGCATAGTTGAATGAATACAACTGAGATAAGTGGGAGGGTATGTAAATTCCCAAGTATTTCAGTTTGGTAGTATTAAGTGTAAGTCGGAAGGGGAGACTGGACAGAGGCGGGGAGTACCCCAGACTTTGCAAAGTAAGTAATTCAGATTTATATTTATTAGATAACCAGCAAAGGAGCCAAATGCAGTAATGGTTTCAAAGATAGTCGGAATGGAAGTCAGGGGATTACTAATAAACAGAAGCATGTCGTCAGCAATCAAGCTAAATTTAGTCATCACTCCACTGACTGATACGCCAGTAAAAGTAGGCAGTTGTCGCAGGGCGATGACCAAGGGTTCCAAAGCATCTGCAAACAGCAATCCGCCCGAGACGTCCCCAAGGACTGTAAAACAGAATTTTTCTAATGTTAGTCACTGAATGTCTACCCCATATGAAGCCAGTTTGGTCCTCATGGATTTTCTCAGGGAGTATCCTCTTCATTCTATCTGCTAAGATCTTGGTAAATATTTTATAATCTGCGTTAAGCAATGCTATGGGTCTGTACGATGAGGGTAACGTCAGATCCTTTCCTGGTTTGGGCAGTACCCAGACCAGTGCAGAATTAAAATATTGGGGGATTGAATGTGATGAAATAATGGAATTATAAAAATATGTTAAAGACTTTACAATTTTTGAGGAGAGAAGTTTAAAAAACTCAGGAGACAACCCATCAGGGCCTGGGGTTTTTAGATTTTTAAGTGATTTAATAGCATCTTGGGCCTCTTGTATAGTGAAAGGGGATATAAGCAAGTCCGAATGGCCCAAGGAAATCTGTGGCAATTGAACTCTCTCCCAAAAATCCTGCTTAGCTGCAATATAATAGGGTCTTGGGAATAGAGGTAATTGTAGTAATTATAAAAGATGTCTGAGATCTGTTTTCCATCACGTATAACTCCAGTAGCATCCTGCAAAGCTGCAATGTGGTGAGAGCCTTCGTTTGTTCTAAGCAGATTAGATAACAAACGACTAGATTTGTTTCCAAATTGAAAAATATTATGTTTACCTGCGGTTAAAAATGTATTATCTATTTGCGTCAAGATTTGGTCAAAGTGCTGTTTTGCTTCTTTGTACCTGTTTCTGTTTTCTGATGTGGGGGATGATTTAAAAGCTTGAAATTAAGAGGTAAGGGTAGACTTAGCTTCACGGTACGTTGCGCTTTGTTCCTTTCTAAATTTAGCCGCAAAGGCAATAATATCCCCTCTTAAAACTGCTTTAGCCGTCTGCCAAAAGAGACTAGGATTCGATTAATGTTCAGTATTAGTAAGTTGATAGGAATCCCAGGCCATATCCAACATGGATTGAAATCTTTGAGAAGCCGCCATTTTCGCCGGGAATCTCCAATGGGAGCATGAACCCAACGTAAATTTAACCCTAGAGGACAATCTATCAGATATGAAAAAATAGTCTAGACGGGAAAAGGAATTAAATAACGCTGAGTAACAGGTGTATTCTAACTCAATGGGGTTATGGATTCTCCATATATCCACAAGACCCAGTTGATTTGCCATGTAGAATAAATTATCCTTTGGGAGACGGTAATTCTGAGAGGAAACACTTTTTTATCTAAAATCAATGAGGAAACCAAATTCAGGTCATCTCCCATAATAATCGATGCGTTAGAGTACGACCGAAGGAGGTCAGTGATTGCTATGTAAAAAGATCTATTGTATACTGCAGGTGCATACACATTACACAAAATGTATCTGGAACCCTCCACGGTTATATCTAAGATAACATACCTGCCAGCCGTGTCCACAATCTGATGGTGGACATCATAGGTGAGTCCATTTCGGACAAAAATAGCAACTCCTCTTGCCTTGGAATTAAAGGAGGAAGATGCAATAAGCTGGTGGCGAAGCATACCAAGCTTTGCATGTTCAACAGGTGTAAGATGCGTCTCCTGTAACAGAGTAACATCAGCTTTTACTTTGTTTAAATAAGTAAGGATTCATCTACGTTTAATCGGTGAATTTATACCCCTCACACTCCAGGAGTACAATTTAATTTGGGAAGCCATAATTAGCAAAAACGACCAAATTAACCAATCCCCTGATGTCCACTATCAGAGCACAGAGTAGAGACAAGTACATTAATGTCATTGACATTGATTGGCCTGGCATTATACAGTAGTGAACAAGAAAAGGAAAATCCCCAGCTCCCAGAAGGACGGGAAGAGGGAAAAGGGAAAGGGAAAAGAGGAAGAAAGAAAAAAAGAAAAGAAAATAGCATGGAAAATAACATTTGAAAACAAATTGCAAAGTAGGAAAAATAACATCCACATCACAAATATGAACAGTAACCGTGGAGTGAATCCGTATAAGAGTGACACAGAAGTGTCAAGGAATGCCCAACAATGGACGGAAAGATATGGACCTACATTCTTGAAATAGTGATTCGAAATATTATGGACAGTAAGAAGATAACTTAAAGTAAAACATCAAACTTAACAATAACAACAAGGGAGTTTGGTAACCTGGTCCCTGTAACTATCATACAGCACAAAACAGGTAAGGTATGATCAGCCGTAATGAGGAACGGAGTTCCACTATGGCTGCGAAACAGGACTATAAGTAGATAAAAGAGCGATCAGATAGCGTTCAGGGCAATCGATAGCTCACTCGTTTTGGTCCATAGAGTCAGAGACTGAGGAATCCATGTCCCGCTGCAGAAAAGATTTAGCATTCTCAACATTAGTGAAGTCCTTAGGGCCACGAGACAGGAAGATCCGCAGACGGGCCGGGTATAGTAGAGCAAATTTGGTGCCAGATTTTACTACCTGGGCACAAAGGGTGGACATTTCACGACGGGCTCTGGAGACCTCAGCAGAAAAATCCTGGAATACGAAAGGTCTCTGACCTTCCCACGTGAGAGAGCCTTTGGCTCTGGCCGCCGACCACATCAACTCTTTATGTCGGAAGTTCAGGCATTTAAATATGACCGGTCGAGGACGGGAGTGATTGGATTCTCTTGGCGGTCCCAGACGATGGGCTCTTTCAATTTCCAAAGATGACAGTTCCTCTGAGATACCAAGCATTACCGGAAAGTCCGACAGTAAAAATTTGAGCAAATCAGGGCCTTTGATGGATTCCTTGAGACCTACAATACGCAGATTGTTCCTCCTCGATCTATTTCCAAGGTCATCCAGTTTAGAGAGCATGTGTTGACGGGAAGATGAGAGTGCCGACACCTGTTGTTTTAGATCTTCTATTTCCTGAAAATTAGAGCCAATTCGATTTTCATTGACAGATATCCTGCGAGACATGGCGCTTAGGTCCGACCTAATGTCTGTGACAGCCGACATAAGTTTGTCGGCCTGAGCCTGCAGCAGCGGTTCCACCGTCTCCTTGATGGCTTTAACAATCTCCACATAGGAAGGTGGTGTGGGAGGAGCCTTTGGTGGCATTGTATCTGCTATTTCAAGACTTATTTCAAGAATAATAGTCGGGGCCGGATCGGGCGAAAAGTCAGCCTGCGATTTTGCTCTCTTTTCACAGCCTCTAGTGCGTTGGGGCTTAGGGGTTGGCAGAGTGAGGAATTTGTCCATAACACGAACAATGGATGCGGTAAGCAGATCACTATAAAATCAGTATGTTACCAACGGTGGGGTCACCATAGAGGTCAGTCACGGTTACTGTTTAGAAGAATTCATACCATGAGCTCCATAGAGCAGGCAAGGGGATGTAGCTTAATATTAACACCACATGGTGAGAGGAACATAATGTAAATACCACCTAACACGATCTGTCCTGCAGCATCGACTAGGTGATAGAGGCAGCCAATGAGATTGAAAGAACAGACTTCCTCACACCGGGGGGGTTTGGTGGGGGATTGAAGGTTGTAGTAATTCAAGTGGCTAACGGCTGGCTAGCACAACGGCCACAGAGACTTTGCAGAAATATTTTTTATGGCATACAGTGAAAGATACTGCAGGTAACTAATAATGAAGTGTCTGCAGCTGCAAGATTACTTGTTGAATGTGGATAAGCAGTTAACAGATTCTAGCACAGTCACAGGGCAAAAATCAATGCAGCAGCCATGGTATATTCCCACTGTGCCCATAAAGCTTAGCCCCCAGTTATAGTTTACTTCCCTGCCTTGCTGAGATGAAGAGGGAAGACGGCCGCCGTGCAGGTATCCCAGGCTGAGACTCTACCACATGCAGGATCCAGCGGCTCCAGTGAGGCACACAGATGGCGGCACCTGCCCGTTGGTAAGGCCAGGGGAAAAGAGGTAAACTGATGGTCTGTCGCCGGGATCAGCGACAGCGGGCGTCTTCCGTCCCGCCGCCGCACGTGTCTTCTATACAGCCGCCGCGCGTCCCAGCAATCTCCCGTGCTCGAGGTCCCGGCTTCCGAAAGGCGGGAGGGCCGCAACCCGCAGAGACAACACAGGTCGTCTTCCGGCTCCGCGGCACCTCACCGCCAATACCAGCGTCTCAGGCAGAGGTGGAGATAAGAAAACCCGGGGAGACAGCCGGGAATAAGGAGCTCATAAAGGCTTTTTAGAGAGACAGCCAGCCAGAGCTCCCCTGAGATGCAGCCAATGCGCACACCAGCCAGGCCACGCCCCCCAAATGTGGTTGTATTTATACCTTTATAGGAAGCTGCTAATAACAACTGAATCTTTAAATGTAAACAACACGGAAACTGAAACTAATGCTGGGCATACATGTCAGACCAACAGGCATTTTATCTGACGCTGGTGATATCAAGGTATGAGATATCGGCGCTCCGCCCCCGGGGAGGAGACATTTCCCCCCGTTCCTTCTAGTGATGAGCGGGTTCGGTTTCTCGGAAACCGAACCCCCCCGAACTTCACGCTTTTTACACGGGTCCGAGGCAGACTCGGATCTTCCCGCCTTGCTCGGTTAACCCGAGCGCGCCCGAACGTCATCATCCCGCTGTCGGATTCTCGCGAGGCTCGGATTCTATCGCGAGACTCGGATTCTATATAAGGAGCCGCGCGTCGCCGCCATTTTCACACGTGCATTGAGATTGATAGGGAGAGGACGTGGCTGGCGTCCTCTCCGTTTAGAGTAGACTAGAGAGTAGTAGAGACACTTGATTTACTAATTTTGGGGAGCATATTAGGAGTACTACTTGCTGATAGTGTGACCAGTGACCACCAGTTTAATTAATCCGTTCTCTGCCTGAAAAAAAACGATACACAGTGTGACACAGTCACATACCATATCTGTGCTCAGCCTCAGTGTGCCCTCAGTGTGCTGCATCATCTATGTAATACTGTATATCTGACTGTGCTGAGTGCTCACTGCTCACACAGCTTAATTGTGGGGGAGACTGGGGAGCAGTTATAGCATGAGTACATATTTTAACAGTGCACACTTTTGCTGCCAGAGTGCCACTGCCAGTGTGACTGACCAGTGACCACTGACCACCAGTATATTGTGATTGTCTGCCTGAAAAAGTTAAACACTCGTCGTGTGGTGTTTTTATTCTATAAACGCATTCTGCTGACAGTGTCCAGCAGGTCCGTCATTATATAATATATACCTGTCCGGCTGCAGTAGTGATATATATATATTTTTTATATCATTATCATCCAGTCTATATTAGCACTGCAGCAGACGCAGTACGGTAGTCCACGGCTGTAGCTACCTCTGTGTCGGCAGTCGCTCGTCCATCCATAATTGTATACCACCTACCCGTGGTGTTTTTTTTTTTCTATCTTCTTGATACTAGTAGCTTACTTTAGGAGTCTGCAGTGCTGAGCTGACAGTGTCCAGCAGGTCCGTCATTATATAATATATACCTGTCCGGCTGCAGTAGTGATATATATATATTTTTTATATCATTATCATCCAGTCTATATTAGCACTGCAGCAGACGCAGTACGGTAGTCCACGGCTGTAGCTACCTCTGTGTCGGCAGTCGCTCGTCCATCCATAATTGTATACCACCTACCCGTGGTGTTTTTTTTTTTTCTATCTTCTTGATACTAGTAGCTTACTTTAGGAGTCTGCAGTGCTGAGCTGACAGTGTCCAGCAGGTCCGTCATTATATAATATATACCTGTCCGGCTGCAGTAGTGATATATATATATATATATATTTTTTATATCATTATCATCCAGCCTATATTAGCAGCAGACGCAGTACGGTAGTCCACGGCTGTAGCTACCTCTGTGTCGGCAGTCGCTCGTCCATCCATAATTGTATACCACCTACCCGTGGTGTTTTTTTTTTTTCTATCTTCTTGATACTAGTAGCTTACTTTAGGAGTCTGCAGTGCTGAGCTGACAGTGTCCAGCAGGTCCGTCATTATATAATATATACCTGTCCGGCTGCAGTAGTGATATATATATATATATATATATATATTTTTTATATCATTATCATCCAGCCTATATTAGCAGCAGACGCAGTACGGTAGTCCACGGCTGTAGCTACCTCTGTGTCGGCAGTCGCTCGTCCATCCATAATTGTATACCACCTACCCGTGGTGTTTTTTTTTTTTTCTATCTTCTTGATACTAGTAGCTTACTTTAGGAGTCTGCAGTGCTGAGCTGACAGTGTCCAGCAGGTCCGTCATTATATAATATATACCTGTCCGGCTGCAGTAGTGATATATATATATTTTATATCTCATTATCATCCAGTCTATATTAGCAGCAGACGCAGTACGGTAGTCCACGGCTGTAGCTACCTCTGTGTCGGCAGTCGCTCGTCCATCCATAATTGTATACCACCTACCTGTGGTGTTTTGTTTTTTTTCTATCTTCTTGATACTACTAGTAGCTTACTTTAGGAGTCTGCAGTGCTGAGCTGACAGTGTCCAGCAGGTCCGTCATTATATAATATATACCTGTCCGGCTGCAGTAGTGATATATATATATTTTATATCTCATTATCATCCAGTCTATATTAGCAGCAGACGCAGTACGGTAGTCCACGGCTATAGCTACCTCTGTGTCGGCAGTCGCTCGTCCATCCATAATTGTATACCACCTACCCATGGTGTTTTTTTTTCTTTCTATCTTCTTGATACTAGTAGCTTACTTTAGGAGTCTGCAGTGCTGAGCTGACAGTGTCCAGCAGGTCCGTCATTATATAATATATACCTGTCCGGCTGCAGTAGTGATATATATATATATTTTTTATATCATTATCATCCAGTCTATATTAGCAGCAGACGCAGTACGGTAGTCCACGGCTGTAGCTACCTCTGTGTCGGCAGTCGCTCGTCCATCCATAATTGTATACCACCTACCTGTGGTGTTTTTTTTTTTTCTATCTTCTTGATACTAGTAGCTTACTTTAGGAGTCTGCAGTGCTGAGCTGACAGTGTCCAGCAGGTCCGTCATTATATAATATATACCTGTCCGGCTGCAGTAGTGATATATATATATATATTTTTTAGATCATTATCATCCAGTCTATATTAGCAGCAGACGCAGTACGGTAGTCCACGGCTGTAGCTACCTCTGTGTCGGCAGTCGCTCGTCCATCCATAATTGTATACCACCTACCTGTGGTGTTTTTTTTTTTCTATCTTCTTGATACTAGTAGCTTACGTTAGGAGTCTGCAGTGCTGACAGTGTCCAGCAGGTCCGTCATTATATAATATATACCTGTCCGGCTGCAGTAGTGATATATATATATTTTATATCTCATTATCATCCAGTCTATATTAGCAGCAGACGCAGTACGGTAGTCCACGGCTGTAGCTACCTCTGTGTCGGCAGTCGCTCGTCCATCCATAAGTATACTAGTATCCATCCATCTCCATTGTTTACCTGAGGTGCCTTTTAGTTGTGCCTATTAAAATATGGAGAACAAAAATGTTGAGGTTCCAAAAATAGGGAAAGATCAAGATCGACTTCCACCTCGTGCTGAAGCTGCTGCCACTAGTCATGGCCGAGACGATGAAATGCCAGCAACGTCGTCTGCCAAGGCCGATGCCCAATGTCATAGTACAGAGCATGTAAAATCCAAAACACCAAATATCAGTAAAAAAAAGGACTCAAAAATCTAAAATAAAATTGTCGGAGGAGAAGCGTAAACTTGCCAATATGCCATTTACCACACGGAGTGGCAAGGAACGGCTGAGGCCCTGGCCTATGTTCATGGCTAGTGGTTCAGCTTCACATGAGGATGGAAGCACTCAGCCTCTCGCTAGAAAAATGAAAAGACTCAAGCTGGCAAAAGCACAGCAAAGAACTGTGCGTTCTTCGAAATCACAAATCCACAAGGAGAGTCCAATTGTGTCGTTTGCGATGCCTGACCTTCCCAACACTGGACGTGAAGAGCATGCGCCTTCCACCATTTGCACGCCCCCTGCAAGTGCTGGAAGGAGCACCCGCAGTCCAGTTCCTGATAGTCAGATTGAATATGTCAGTGTTGAAGTACACCAGGATGAGGAGGATATGGGTGTTGCTGGCGCTGGGGAGGAAATTGACCAGGAGGATTCTGATGGTGAGGTGGTTTGTTTAAGTCAGGCACCCGGGGAGACACCTGTTGTCCGTGGGAGGAATAGGGCCATTGACATGCCTGGTGAAAATACCAAAAAAATCAGCTCTTCGGTGTGGAAGTATTTCAACAGAAATGCGGACAACATTTGTCAAGCCGTGTGTTGCCTTTGTCAAGCTGTAATAAGTAGGGGTAAGGACGTTAACCACCTCGGAACATCCTCCCTTATACGTCACCTGCAGCGCATTCATCATAAGTCAGTGACAAGTTCAAAAACTTTGGGCGACAGCGGAAGCAGTCCACTGACCAGTAAATCCCTTCCTCTTGTAACCAAGCTCACGCAAACCACCCCACCAACTCCCTCAGTGTCAATTTCCTCCTTCCCCAGGAATGCCAATAGTCCTGCAGGCCATGTCACTGCCACTGGCAATTCTGACGAGTCCTCTCCTGCCCGGGATTCCTCTGATGCATCCTTGCATCGCCCCCCCCCCCCCCCCGCACAGAAATGCAAAAGCACAGCGGCGATGCTTTTGCATTTGAGGAGTAACTCCTGGCCAGCGCAGCTCCTGCGGCTGGCCGGGAGAACCTCTTCGCTGCTCGGGTTGCAGTGGCTGCGTGTGACATCACGCAGCCACCGCGGCCCGCCCCCCCCAACGGTCCGGCCACGCCTGCATTGGCCGGATTGCGCCCCCTAAATGGCGGCTTAACGCCGCCGGCCAGCCCCGACTGCAGCGAGCGATCGGGTCGGAATGACCCCCAATGACAGCAGGAACTCCAGGCAGAAGAGGAAAGTGCTCAGTAAGCTGCACTGAAAATATTTTCTTTCCTGCTTACACTATAGGTATGTACAGTATGTGCACTTCTCTTGGCTCTTTGTCTCTCCCCCTCTGTCATAATTTCCTACTCTCCCATATTTTGGGGCAGTCCCCTGCACTCCCGGGACATGATGTGAATCTTCCCATCCCACCCACTTCCTAGTGAAGTGGTCAGGGTGGGACATAATACTGAAGGGGGGGCACATGCAGGGCCGGTTCTAGACCTTGTGACGCCCAGGGCGAAAGTTTCCTTTGGCGCCCCCCCTTTGACAGGCAAAATAGGGTAAAGTATAGGCCCCCAGTAGTTGTGCCCCCTGTAGTCATGCCCCCAGTAGATGTGCCCCTGTAGATGTGCCCCCTAGTAGCGCCGCTTACACGCACACACACACACACACACAAAAACCACACAATACTCACCAGCCCGCTACTGCTTCCCGACCACTGCAGCTCTTCGTCTCTGGCTGCCCGCTCCTCGGATCTATGGAAGGGACATCATGACGTCTCTCCCATAGCGCCGCACAGAGACTAGAGGTCAATTAGGACCTCTAGCGTATGACAATGTTGCCGGTTACAGCGGCGCCCACACAGCCCATGGCACTCGCTGCAGCCAGGGTGCGATATGTGGGGTGTGGGTGGGTGGCGGGCGCCTGCGGGCTGACTGTGGCCGCGCCTGCAGGCCGCAGCGCCCTCGACACTCGCCTGGCTTGCCCGCGCCTAAAATCAATCCTGGGCATGTGCTCGCATGGAGGGGGCTACAGTGATGTGATCCGTATAATTTTAGCCCTGACCCCTTACCAACAGACCCACAAGTTGTTGCATTTTGCCGGTGGCAGGGTTTTATGATGTGAGGTGCCAGCCCCGCCCCCCAGAATGGTCCTCCGGAATGTCCTCTCTGGGTTTCTCCTGGAGAGGAGATAATCAAGTTGTCAGGTATGCCTGTTTACCTTTCTCAGGTTCTCTCTCCCCCCTCTTGTGTTTCTGTCTTTAGGGGAGATATTATTTAGAAAACGACTGCACTGATTAGTGGCAAACGCAGGATTTGCATGGGGGGGGTTTCCAGAACTGGGTGGAGCCAATCACGGGGGTGGGGACTGAGGTGACCCAGCATATGCTGGGTCCGTAAAACTAGTATGTCTGTGTATGTCTGTGTATATATATATATATATATATATATATACACACCATATATACACCTATATATATATATATATATATATATACACATACATATACATAGCATATTAAACATGCATACATATATATATATATATATATATACATACAGTACGTATATATACACATGTATATATATCATATATGTGTGTGTTTATATGTATGTATATACATGTGTATATAAGTATGCACATGGATATATATGTACTATAATTAAAATAAAGTAAACTTTTATTAAGCACTTACAAGTGCCACCAGGAAGACAGCAGGCTGCAGAGGACGCTATACAGCCATTAATAATACTCATGCAGCAAAAAAAAAAAAAAAAAAGTTTTTTTTTTTTTAGGTGGAGTTGGGTTTCTGGGTGCTCGGAAACCCCCCCTGGGTGCGTCACTGCTGATATATATCAAATAAATGTCAAACCAGCATAATTCATATACAGTATATAAACCCCCCCCCACTTATTTTATTGATAGACATCACATATCATGCTAAAATACATGGTTGTAAAATTGTACACACACCATTCTCATCAGCAATATTAAACTGCAAAAATAAGATACAGCACATACAAAGCAACTTAGGGAGTCATTCCGAGTTGATCGCTAGCTGCCGTTGTTCGCAGCGTAGTGATCAGTGGAAAAAAAACGGCTAATCTGCGCATGTGTATGCACCGCAATGTGCATGCGCGACGTATGAGTACAAAGAGCATGGTTTTGTACAGGTTCTAGCGAGGCTTTCAGTCGCACAGACGATCGCAAGGAGATTGACATAAAGTGGGCGTTTCTGGGTGGCAACTGACCGTTTTCAGGGAGTGCTTAGAAAAACACAGGCGTGTCGGGAAAAACACAGGCGTGGCTGGGCGAACGCTGGGCAGGTGTGTGACGTCAAAAGCCGTCCCTCCGTTGTTAGAATCAGCGCACACGAAGAGTAACTACAGGGCTGGTCTTGTTTTGCACAAAAAGATTTTGCAGGCGCTCTGCTGCACAGGCGTTTGCACTTCTGCAAAGCGAAAATACACTCCCCAGTGGGCGGCGACAATGTGTTTGCACGGCTGCTAAAAACTGCTAGCGAGCGAACAACTCGGAATGACCCCCAGTGTGTTGTTCTGATGATGTACGTACAATTTACAAATATTGCAGTTAATATATAAAAAAAAGTCCTTGCATAGTTACCAAGTCTTTATTTACCTCTTATAAGATTAGCGATGTATAAATCTTCAAGAGAGGCAAAGAGGAGAATATGCCTATACCAACCAATCAGCTTCTAGCTAGCATTTAACTAGCACAGTCTACACAGTTTACATTTAGTAAGCTGATTGGTTACTATGAGCATTTTTCTACTTTAGCTCTAAAAGTTTGATACATATACCCCTTTGTCTCTACATTGTGGGTGTTTGTGCCTTTTTTCATTGTGTATTATATATCCTTTTCTCCCCACATCCCATCTATACTCACGCGCACACTAGAAGCGATTTAGGGGGTAATTCAGAGTTGATCGCAGCAGCAAATTTGTTAGCTAATGGGCAAAACCAAGGGGGTCATTCCGAGTTGTTCGCTTGTTGCCGATTTTCGCTGTGCTGCTATTTGTTGCGAATTGCGCATGCGCAAGGCACGCACGGAGCATGTGCTTAGTTATTTAACTAAAAACTTAGCAGTTTTGCTGTGGATCCTGCGGCGCTTTTCAGTCGCTCTGCTGATCGGTGAATGATTGACAGGAAAGGGGCATTTCTGGGTGGTAACTGAGCGTTTTCCGGGAGTGTGCTAAAAAACGCAGGCGTGTCAGGAAAAAACGCGGGAGTGTCTGGAGAAACGGGAGAGTGGCTGGCTGAACGCAGGGCGTGTTTGTGACGTCAAACCAGGAACTATATGGACTGAGCTGATCGCAATCTGTGAGTAGGTCTGGAGCTACTCAGAAACTGCAAGGAATTATTTAGTAGCAGTTCTGCTAATCTTTCGTTCGCTATTCTGCTAAGCTAAGATACACTCCCAGAGGGCGGCGGCCTAGCGTGTGCAATGCTGCTAAAAGCAGCTAGCGAGCGAACAACTCGGAATGAGGGCCCATGTGCACTGCAGGGGGGGCAGATATAACATTTGCAGAGAGAGCAATCAGATCCGCACTGCGCATGCGTATGCCCCGCACTGCGCCGGCGCATTGCACGGCTGCGACAGGCATCTACGCCCTGCGATGAGATTGTGTGAAGGATCCATTCACACGGGTGTTCACAAGGAGATTGACAGGAAGAGGCCGTTAGTGGGTGGCAACTGACCGTTTTCAAGGAGTGTCCGGAAAACGCAGGCAGGCTCAAGCGTTTTCAGGGAGGGTGTCTGACGTCAAATCTGGCCCCAATCATCTTGATGTGATCGGAGTGGACGAGTAAGTCCTGGGCTGCACAGAGACTGCACAAAATCAGATTGTGCACCTCTGCTACACATGCGATCGCACACCTGCACAGCGAAAACCCACTCCCCCTGTAGGTGGCGACTCTCTGATCACATGGCAGCAAAAAAATGCAGCCCAGTGATCAGATCTGAATGACCCCCCTAAATTACGCCCATAGTTTCTGAGGTTGAAAAAAGACAATTTGTCCATTCAGTTCAACCTGTTAGTGATACACTGAAATATTTTTAAGACTAATGTGACAGGACGGTCCTGTACGAAAGCACTCGCCGCTTACGCGTCCCGTCGGCTGCGCACAGAATGGAAGGTCAAGTCACACGAGGCCTGACCACATAGGGGATTCCCGCTTACCGTCAGTAACCGCCTGTTACTGACTCCACCCACTGCGTTGTGGGCGGGTTTATGCTGCCACCACCAAACTCCTAACCTGCCGTGGCGTTTGGAACCACGGTTCTGCTCTGTATGTGCCGACGCACTGCCTTACCACACCTGTGTGGTGCTGACAAATCCCCACTAGCCACTTGCTAGGCCTCTACCGGTAGCTGGCGGAAGGCGGAACTTGGAGACGTTAGGTGCTTCCCTGGACAGCCGGAGGACGGGGCTAGGTTTGGCCTAACCCTGTTGGTCACAAGATGAAGCAGTCTTCTTGAGGCAATGATGTTTATTTGCTCAATGATAATAACCTTTAAAAAGCCTCCTCCCTATTGCTAGGGGCAACAGCATACAATCAGATGTTTCAGCAGAATAAGATGGTATAACTACACTTGGAGGCTCACAGGCATCCTCTTTTTATCTCAGTTCTACACACAGTACCACAGGGGGGTAAGCCCTCCCTGTCTTCTCCAACCAATCAGGTTATCGCAGAAAATAATAAAGAAATACAAGTTTACATTTCAAAAGTTAAGAATTAGATAAAGCACATTCCTGCTCCTCTTCGTATATAACCAAACCAGTGTGCTTTCCCAAACACAATCTGATTATCATCTTCCTGTCTCTTTCACAAATGTAAATGTAACTTGCATTTCAATTGCATTCACCCTCTCACACATAGACAACGTTCTTATACTGTAAATTAAACATAATCTGCATCACACATAATGCAGCCTAAGAAATGTTACATCAAACTGTTGTTGAATGAAACCCACTAGTTTGCATTTGTGAAACACAATCTGATTAACATGTTCCTGTCTCCTCTAACATCTCTATGCAAACCCAGTTCACACAATGGGGGTCATTCCGAGTTGGTCGCTAAGTTTTTCGTTCGTACAACATATTCGCAAAGTTGCGATAATGTTGTAAAATTGCGAACATCCGCCCCCAACGTATTTTTGCAATTTCGTACGCAGTATTACACAAGGTAGGCGTATGCCATATTCCAACGCAGTAATGCGAATCCAACGTATACGCACAAACTTCATAGCAAAAATACGATGTCATCTTAGATTTACACATTTCTCTTAAATGTGCTAAGGCTTTAGCAAACAAACGCATAGCAATGGTATTTATCTACTAATTTACATGATACCTTGCAATTCTAACTCAGCAAGCGTCCCTCAATTACAATTACAATTAGTGTAATTGATTGTGTGCATGACCCATTAAGTCTGCAAAGAATACCTCAAGAACACTTTGTATGCATAATTGTACATTACCATGTTTATTTTTAAAGAAGTGCAAGAGATGTGTAAGCCGTGCCTTGCCGAAATGTAAAGAGTTTAATTTGTTGTGGATGTTTAGTGTGTGAATGTATGTGCTTACATGTTTTTATAATAAATTAGCTACTAACTAACCTAATTTGTATGTTTTTAATATGGTTTTTTTTGTGTTTTTTATTTTATTTTATTTGTTTGTTAACCAATTTCTGTTTTGTAATATCCTTTAATTTTTGGGCAATCAAAACATCACAAGCGCATAACGGTTCAAAATGTGTATTTATTTGTTACACAAATTTTTATTTTTTTAAACAAAAATCTTTTTAGAATAATTTTTAACAAAAAAACAGTTTTATTTCTTGAGAACAAATTCTTTTAAATTATTCAGTTCAGCCAACATGGCCTCCAAATTCGACTGCATTCTTGCAATTATGCCTGCCAGGCTTGAGGGATCTCCAATGGCAACATCTGAAATGCAGAGTAAAAATTTTTTTATAATTAAAAAAAATATTACCTATTACATTACAATTCCACAAAGCACACTTTAAGATAAAATGAGATACATCATGGAAGTATAAATTTCCAAACAGTAGCATAGCACCACACAAGCATACTCAGCAATGTTTTTTCTAAAAAATTGCCTATGTGTAAAAGTTTAACACACCATGATGTACATTTCCTAAGATGGGAGTTATATTTAAGATGTGATGTTGCCCATAGCAACCAATCTCATTAAACTTATCTTGTAGAAGGTGGTAAATTTCAGAGAAGTTGTTATTGTTTGTTTGCTATGGTAAATCTCCAAGCTACAATCACACCCCAAAATTAGTACATGTAACCCCATACTGGTCAGCAGTCACATCTGTAGTGAAGCAGAATTTTTTTGTGTGATGTTTTCACCTGCATCATCATACTGCATATTATCATCTTCAGAAGGACAACATATCCTAGCATCCCCACACTCCCTGTAAGGTTGCCTTACATCAAATATCACGTCAAACTTGTGTTTCGAAAGCAATTTTTTTTTTTGGCGTGTAACTTTCATAACACATATCATTGTGTCGTTAGTCTGGCTAACAAAGTGACTCCTGCGACTTTTGTTTGTAAATTTGGCAATAGCCAAGCTCAATTGTAAAAGTAAAAGAACACCCAAAAAATAACTGGGGACTAAATGTGTATCATAAAATGTTTCACATACAAACCTTGTTGTGCAGGCAAACCTGTCAACATAGTGATTAACAACCAGATGTACACACTGTACATATAATGTCACGCACACAAATGTGAATGCATCATCCATACCATGATGAAGAAGACAAGCATTTAACCCTGGACAAAAGATTGGCCACAGTACAAAACTGCATTTTTTAGAATGTTTATATTTTTACATTTAAAAAAAAATAATTAATGTGTGGGAACTTACTCTCCTCTGCCACTTGGACACTTCCCTGTAGTGGCTCCGGGGCCTCTGCTGCCCATTCTGTCTGCGACGTCGGCTGGCTGGGTGATGGAGGCTGGGTGGCAGGAGAGGGGGATTGGGCAGGAGAGGAAGAGGTGGCAGGAGAGGGGGATTGGGCCGGAGAGGGTGATTGGGCCGGAGAGGGGGATTGGGCAGGAGAGGGTGATTGGGCCGGAGAGGGGGATTGGGCAGGAGAGGGTGATTGGGCCGGAGAGGGGGGTTGGGCAGGAGAGGGTGATTGGGCCGGAGAGGGGGATTGGGCAGGAGAGGGTGATTGGGCCGGAGAGGGGGAGGGTGATGGTGAAGGGGATGGGGATGGTGAAAGTTGCTGGTGTTGCCTTCCAGCACCAGCCCCTTGCCGTTGTGCTCGCCCTATAATGACATATGTTAAATTTGTATTAAAACATAATTATTTTGTCACACAGCATATTCCTATTACTCGGTTCTGTACCATGTTAAAGAGACAGGGTTAACATTACTAAGTTAGTGAAATATATATTAGGCTGATGTTGGCCTTAGCAAACAAACCTATTATTTGTAATAATAACAAAAAATACCTTCTATCCAAAAAAAATAAAATTCACATTTTAAAATCTAAACAATATCCCCAATGTAATAAAACGCACACATTTGTAACATTTGGTGAACCACTGAGCAGGTTATTTTGTTCAGTTTTCTTCCTGTGTAGTAATTATGCACAACATACAGTCAGTACCATACCTCCCAACAGGAGTCTCTCCAGGAGGGACATAATGTTCTGCTCCGTCACTTCCCTCTTAATGTATGATTGCCATCACTTGTGCTGAGAAAACTTGAGACTAACAATTAAGTGACAAATCCCTAAGCAGAGTATTCTGTTCCTCTTGCAAAAGGTCATATTGGGAGGTATGCATCACTGCATAACCTACCTACACACACTCATGCTATTTTTTTTATAATAAATTGTAGCACTCACACTTAACTAAAGTTTGCAAAGGTTATGCGTAAAACCCGTCACAGCACGAAATGTTACTTACTGCAGACACGTAGGGTCCTGATCTGTTGGCGGAGCTCCGCCAGGAGGTCTGGCGTGCGCCTCCGCAGGTCGCTCCGGCGCCTCTCTAATTGGATTATGCTCCTGCGGCAGCGGAGGCGGCTCCGTAGCAGGCGGCGGACCTCCGCGTAGGCCTCACGTTTAACCCTATTTGGGATAAAACGTCCTACGCGGCCTACGCGTCGGTCCATCACCGCCACTAGCAAGCGGAGTTCCCGCCGTGTGAATGGTGCTGCACGCATCATGGCAATGGCGTTTTCCTTTTTTGGGCATATATTTATAGTGTGTGTTAGCATGTGATTGGTCTAAAAGCTATGCTGTCATTAAAATAAACTTTATTGATGTCTGCAATGCTGTGAAGAGCAGAGTGGTAAGTTGTCTAGAGCGGAAATACGCAGTCGCGTACACACACACACACACACGGACACACACACACACACACTTAGAATTAAATTAACACAAAACTCTGTGTACTCACCACATTTTGTGTGATAAATCAGCTGCACAGTCACAAAGTGGCCAACATTTAGTTTCATTTGTTGGTGTTTATTTTTGTACAAAACAGGATTAGATGAAAAAAATCAAATAAGGACACTATTTAGGCACGTCACATTATTAGATTCAATGAAAAAACATTGTAAGCTTAACATGTTTAATGTTATTTTTTAAAAACATAATCAGATATTCCCATACACCCTAACAATTACACAATGACCTTACAATAGCTACCGAAATGACATCTGACCAAAATGAGCATAAGCATACAGTGTTTTTTTATTAATTTCTAAAAGTAAAACCAAAAACACTATACCTGAAATATTCTTCCACAATGCTTGCCCTTACTTGTCTTCCCCTCCGTGAAACACTCCCCCCACCGAATCTACGGACAACCCCTGGCTCCTCATCTGGCAATTCCTCTGTGTGAGGAAGCTCTACGCGACTCCTTACCGCGATGTTATGTAGTATAGCGCACAGGACCACTATTTTACTTGCCATCTCCGGCAAATACATGATGTCGCCACCAGTGCGGTGGAGCACACGAAAACGTCCTTTAAGGACCCCAATTGTGCGCTCCACCAGCTGTCTAGTGGCAGTAAGCGCGGAGTTAAATGCCGTCTGTGGTCCTGGCCTGGGATTACGGTAAGGAGTCATGAGCCAGGGGGTGCAAGGATATCCACGGTCTCCTGTTTGATGAGAAGATAAAATTAGAATGAGAATATTTTTTTTTTATTAAAAATTTGCAGGAAATTATGTTGGCCAACTCACCCAATAACCACATGTCTGCTCGTTGTCTTGATCTTAATCTCTGCCATATCCCTGATTGTCTAATGACATAAGCATCATGTGAGATTCCGGGAAACATGGCATTCAGGGAAAGGATCTGGAGGGATGGGCCACAAACAACCATTACATTCAGAGAATGAAACAGTTTCCTGTTTCTATAAATTTCTTCATTATGTCTTGGTGGCACAATAGCTACATGTGTACCATCCACAACCCCAATAACATGTGGGAAGCGACTACCACCTTCCTCAAATTGCTGCTTCACCACATCTAGGGCACCATCATCCAAAGGCATAGCAATAAATTGCTTCACACGCTTTATGAAAGCCTGGCTGACACGCCGCAGGACCTTACTGAACTGGCCCTGCGACATGCCAACCAGGTCTCCCACAACATGTTGGAATGACCCTGTGGCCACAAAATGTAACACAGCAAGGAATTGTGTCAATGGTGGTATTGCTGTAGGATACCGAATTGAAGACTCCAGATCACTCTCTATTATGGAGAGAGTGTCTAGGATTAGATGTGGTGGCAGCCTGTATCTTCGCACAACCACATCATCTGGCATCTCAAAAAGAAGGACACGGGTGGGGAAAATTGGTGGCCTAGCACGCCTCCGTTGCCTTGGTTGATGAGGAGCCGGTTGTGGTTGGCGGGCTGGCGGTTGGGGTGGGAGTGCTTCCGTGGGTTGGGGTGGGAGGGCTTCAGCAGCCACAAATACCGACATCACCAACTTAAAATAAAGGTAATAATATTGAGAATAAGACAATTTCAATTTTCAAATTTACAACCTTAATCAAAGTAACATTGTCTGGGTGTAAACTTACTGCAGGAGCATGCGACATTTATTCTGGATTCAATTACGGACCAAGTATAAATTGTGTAAAAAAAGGGAAAGCACAAATTAAATTGTAAGAACAAACATAGGTTAAACAAACAAAAACTCAATGTGTAAACAAACAAAACATACACATATAATAAGAGCATCACAAATATTTCAAACAGCTAAGTATAACTAATGAAAAATATGTAAAAAAGTAAAACTACATTCTAAACAAAATGGAGCCCTTTAGTAGCTATTACAGGCAAGAACAGCACTACTTTGCGGATCAATCCGGTAAAATAAAAGAAAAATCAAAAAAATTAGTGATGACAAACATAAGCTAATGGACCGCATTACGCAGCAGCAGATAGCTGACGAATGCTGGAATCCGCCTCTGCGGATTCGGAAGAGGCAGGACCCAGTACTCTGGAAATTCCAGCTTCTGAGCCCCAACAATTAAGTGGGGATACCCTGGCAGACACACATACTGGGCAAACTGAGGGAGAATCATCATTAGCCACACAAGCACAACATACAGAAGCTGCTAGTGACGAGGAAGATGGTGAGGAGCAACAGGAGCAAAGCTCACAGGCTACCTCCAGACGAAAAAAAAAAAGACAGCCAGCATTCACTAAGAGGGAGTTGCGTGTTTTGGTCACGCAGGCCATGTCCAAAATACATAGAGGACCAAAAAACATGGGTGCTGCTACGAAAGATCGCATCTGGAGGGACATCACACATTCTGTGAATGAAGTCGGCTCTATCGTCAGAACATCACAGGAAGTTAGACGACGGTAAGTGCATCTTGCCAGTCCATTCTCTGTGCTAAGTAGTCTTAAAAATGTAGTTACATGTGATGTTGTGTATAGCAAACAAAAGCAGAACATGTGTCCTATATATTTATGACCAAAATTAATAATACTCTACCTTGCCCCTATTTCCCCAAACATATGTAGTTGGGCCGACTTCAAATCCCGCCTGAAGGCAAAGAGGTCTGCGGAGTGGAATGCCTCAAGGGCTACAGGTGGAGGACCAGCTGTCGCTGTGGAGTTTACAGACTTGGAGGAGATGGCGATGGCCTGTGTCAGTTATGAGGAGGCCCAAGGGGTGTCTAATATGGACACGGACCTGCCTGAGATCCTGACGGAACATGACTTGCCAGGTAAGTTTACACACTTATTTGTGTGGTCTTTAAACTGTATTTCTAAAACAATACCTAATTATTTTTTGTACTCTTTTCCCACACATTCTTCTATTTGCTTGCAACATAACACAGCACAGGGGGGTGAGCAGTTGGAGTCACAGGAGGGTTATGTGGCTGAGGCTGAGGTGGAGGGACCTAGTGGGTCTGGCAGTGTGGGACGACAAATCCCACCTCTCCAGGTTCCAACTGGCCCCCCCACCCAACCCTCTGCTATCCCGGAGATCCTGCTTGAAATAGCTAGGTATGGTGAGAGCCTAAATGCTTTTCAAGACGGGGTCATCCGGGAGGTAAGCCAGATAGCTGTCCGGCTCAGTGAGCACCGAACCAGTGTTGAGCAAGGTGTTGCTCAACTCTGCCAAGGTCTGGCAGAGATCAGGCAGGGACAAGAACAACTTGCCTCCTCATTCCAAAGCCTTGCAACTAACATCTTGCAAGGCCTCCAGGCCATCGCTGTCTCCCTTGCCCACAGTGGCAGAGAGCCACCCACATCGGCTCCCTCCCCTGCCCCTGCCCAGGAAGAACAGCCCACTGGGCAGGGCCAACGAAGGTCGCTCCGCAGACCAAGCCAAGAAGATCAGCCTCAGGCGGGGAGAAAAAAAAGAAAGTGATGTCTCTCCAGATGTGCAGCACCCATGTTTTTCATGTTGTCTCTATGCTATTTTGGAGTTGGCTTGTGTGGCCAGAATGGCTCACTCCCTCTTAGTGAAATGTATTCCTAATGTTTGGAGGTATTGTAGCCTGTGAGCTTTTTTTCAGAAACATCAGAGCCATCTTCCTCTTACTAGTGTGCTATGTATTGCTGTGTTTGTGTGGTGGATCCTAATTCTTTCTCAGTTGGCCCAATATTGTTGTCTGGCAGGGTTTTTATTTTAATTTACTTTACTTCAAATTTTCATTTGGTCAGAAGCTGGAGTTTTCCGAGTACTGAGTTCTGCTATATCATTTTTGTCAGTGCCATCTGCTTGCTGCTTGGTCCATCTCTGCCTGTGAGACTCACCTGTAGCCATGTTGTTTTGATGTAAAAATATATTACTACAGTAATAAAAAAATAAAAAAAACTGTGTACTTTATTCAAGGTAATGCATTAGGTAAATCTTAGTGCCAGGAAGATTAGGTAAGCATATAGACACTTGGGAAACAAGGGAACAATCTGCAAATTCCTAAAACTATTGCATCTTTTAAATTCCTACAGGTATGCCTTGCACCACACTTTAAGGTCCATATTAATAAAAATGACACAACTCGTTTTATTTTTTACTATGGACAACAGGACATCATTTAAAACATTGACAGATATTAAAAACAAAGATTAAAGTTTCATTTATGCAGAAATGTAAGCGTATGCTGCATTATGGTGGTGTCTGTTTATTTATGTAAAATGTTGCAGCTTTTAAATTACATTTTGGATAATTTTACTTGTTTGGATTTGGTAGTCTTACATACATTAAAACCTGCCCTTTAAAAAAATGTTTACACACCAACTTGAGCACAAATAACAACCTTATTAGGCAGTGTGACAGATTTATATGTGATTAGAATAAACATGTAATGTGGGTTCAGACAATTGCTGTTTGCTGACTTTCATCTGAGCAGTATTTAACAAGTAATTGGCCAACAGATGAATGTGCTCTCCAATTAACTGCTAATTAGTGCATACACACTTGTAACAGTACTTCGCAAATGCAGAGTAACTTCAGACCTACTCGGCTGCTGCGTGAAGATTGCAACGGATTCCTATGTTAGTTTTAACAGCGACAATGTTTTTATGCGAAAAACACGCCTATTGCCAGTTGCATACTCCCACACTGTACGCCCACTTTCACGCCCATGTCGGACCATTGCGAAGTCTCGCCTCCGCCACGCCTCCGCCACTCCCCGTTTTCGTTTGTAACGTGTGGTTTTTTTTAAAGTATTTTTGCACATTTGTCCTAACGTTGTGCTCGCGCATGCGTATTTACGCTTTTGCGCATGCGCGGTTAGTTAGGTTTTGTACATTTGCGATGCGATGAATCTCTGCGAACAACTCGGAATGAGGGCCAATATTCAGAGAAGACAGCAACAAATCCTTTCACCTGCATGTGTCTATAAAGTTACACAGGGACACATCTCAATCTCAAAGAAATGGCTTGTCCATACACCCCTTTCCAGGTGCCAGGGTCATCAGCATCTCAATTCCTAGGTGAGAAGCTTCCAAGCCATTTGTCCACAAACGTAAATGCATTTTAAAACCAACACAGCTTACATATTCCTTCTAAGTGCTGGCATTTGCATGCAATGTAAATGTGCAATCTTACAACTGTGCCTATTGCCTTAAACACACAGCATTAAATATATTTTTAAATACCCGGTGCCTAGCACCCACACTACATTTAAAGATGGCGCTTAGCACCAGTGCACAGTTTAAAAGTGGCGCCAAGCGCCCATTGTCCTTGTAATGGCGCCGGGCACTAGGGGTTAACCCCTTCAGTGCCGCGGCGGCCATTTCACGTGTGGCTGGTTAGTCTCTCCGGTCACAACTAATTTTAAATGTGGTGAATGTTTAGCTGTATACTAAAAACAGGATTTTGATACCTACCGGTAAATCCTTTTCTCCTAGTTCATAGAGGATGCTGGGGTCCACTTCATGACCATGGGGTATAGACGGTTCCGCAGGAGCCATGGGCACTCTTAAGACTTTTCAATGGGTGTGAACTGGCTCCTCCCTCTATGCCCCTCCTCCAGACCACAGTTATAGGAACTATGGGGGTAATTCCAAGTTGATCGCAGCAGGATTTTTGATAGCAATTGGGCAAAACCATGTGCACTGCAGTGGAGGCAGATATAACATGTGCAGAAAGAGTTAGATTTGGGTGGGTTATTTTATTTCTGTGCAGGATAGATACTGGCTGCTTTATTTTTACACTGCAAATTAGATTGCAGATTGAACACACCACACCCAAATCTAACTCTCTCTGCACATGTTATATCTGCCTCCCCTGCAGTGCACATGGGGGGTCATTCCGAGTTGTTTGCTCGTTATTTTTCTCTCGCAACGGAGCGATTAGTCGCTAATGCGCATGCGCAATATCCGCAGTGCGACTGCGCCAAGTAAATTTGCTATGCAGTTAGGTATTTTACTCACGGCATTACGAGGATTTTTCTTCGTTCTGGTTATCGGAGTGTGATTGACAGGAAGTGGGTGTTTCTGGGCGGAAACTGGCCGTTTTATGGGAGTGTGTGAAAAAACGCTACCGTTTCTGGGAAAAACGCGGGAGTGGCTGGAGAAACGGAGGAGTGTCTGGGCGAACGCTGGGTGTGTTTCTGACGTCAAACCAGGAAGGACACTGACTGAACTGATCGCAGATGCCGAGTAAGTCTGGAGCTACTCAGAAACTGCTAAGAAGTGTCTATTCGCAATTCTGCTAATCTTTCGTTCGCAATTTTGCTAAGCTAAGATTCACTCCCAGTAGGCGGCGGCTTAGCGTGTGCAAAGCTGCTAAAAGCAGCTTGCGAGCGAACAACTCGGAATGACCCCCATGGTTTTGCCCAATTGCTAACAAAAATCCTGCTGCGATCAACTTGGAATTACCCCCTATGACCAGGGAGACGGACATTTTGAGGAAAGGATTTACTTTAATACTAGTGGTGAGATACATACCAGCTCACACCTCAACCATGCCGCACAACATGGCATTCAACATAACACGCGCAAACAGGCATGAACCAATTACAGCAACATGCTGAAAACTAATATAACACAACATGTGTAACCAAATGAACAAAACACTGCAGGTAAAGTATGCACTGGGACGGGCGCCCAGCATCCTCTACAGACTAGGAGAAAAGAATTTACCGGTAGGTATCAAAATCCTGTTTTCTCATACGTCCTTGAGGATGCTGGGGTCCACTTCATGACCATGGGGTTTATACCAAAGCTCCAGTACGGGCGGGAGAGTGTGGATGACCCTGCAGCACCGATTGACCGAACTTGAGGTCTTCATCGGCCAAGGTGTCAAACTTGTAGAATTTTGCAAATGTGTTTGACCCCGACCAAGTAGCTGCTTGGCAAAGTTGCAATGCCGAGACCCCCCGGGCAGCCGCCCAGGATGAGCCCACCTTCTATAGTGGAATGGGCCTTCACCGACATCGGTATAGGCAATCCAGCCGTAGTATGAGCGTGCTGAATCGTACCTCTGATCCAACGCGCAATAGTCTGCTTGGAAGCAGGACACCCAATCTTGTTGGGAGCATACAGGACAAACAAAGACTCTGTTTTCCGTATTCGAGCTGTTCTGGCGACATAAATCTTCAAAGCCCTAACCACATCTAGAAACTTTGACTCAGACAACGTGTCAGTAACTACTGGCACCACAATAGGTTGGTTTATGTGGAAAGATGAAACCACCTTTGGAAGAAAATGTTGACGAGTTCTTCATGGAAGATCAGGTAAGGCCTCTTGTGAGACAAGGCCCCCAGTTAAGACACCCGCCGTGCGGATGCCAATGCCAAAAGCATCACCACTTTCCAAGTGAGAAACTTCAACTCTATCTCTTGTAGAGGCTCAAACCAATCCGATTGAAGGAACTGCAACACCACATTAAGGTCCCATGGTGCCACTGGGGAACAAATGGAGGCTGGATGTGCAGAACCCCTTTCACGAAGGTCTGAACCTCTGGAAGAGAGGCCAATTGTTTTTGGAAGAACACTGACAAGGCCGAAATCTGGACCTTGATTGATCCCAATCGGAGGCCCGCCTCCACACCAGCCTGCAGAAAATGGAGAAAACGTCCCAACTGAAACTCTTCCGTAGGAGCCTTCTTGTATTCACATCAAGACACATATTTTCTCCAAATACGGTGGTAATGTTTCGACATTACTCCTTTCCTGGCCTGAATAAGGGTGGGGATGACTTCCTTGGGAATACCCTTTCGGGCTAGGATCCGGCGCTCAACAGCCATGCCGTCAAACGTAGCCACGGTAAGTCTTGATACATGCACGGCCCCTGCTGCAGCAAGTCCTCGCGAAGAGGAAGAGGCCGAGGATCTTCTATGAGCAACTCCTGAAGATCTGTGTACCAAGCCCTCCTTGGCCAGTTTGGGGCAATGAAGATTGCTCGAACTCTTGTTCTTCTTATAATCCTGAGCACTTTTGGGATCAGCGGAAGTGGAGGGAAAACATATACCGACCGGAACACCCACTGGGCCACTAGTGCATCCACTGCTATTGCTTGAGGGTCTCTCAACCTGGAACAATATTTCTTAAGCTTCTTGTTGAGATGAGATGCCATCATGTCTACTTGAGGAACTCCCCAAAGACTTGTCACCTCTGCGAAGACTTCATGGTGGAGGCCCCACTCTCCTGGATGGAGATCGTGTCTGCTGAGGAAGTCTGCTTCCCAGTTGTCTACTCCCGGAATGAAAATGGCCGACAGAGCTCTTACATGTCTTTCTGCCCAGAGGAGGATCTTCGTCACCTCTGCCATTGCCGATTGGCTTTTCGTTCCGCCCTGCCTGTTTATGTACGCGACTGCTGTTACATTGTCCGACTGGATCTGCACGGGATGATCTTCAAGAAGATGTACCGCTTGTTGAAGGCCGTTGTAAATGGCTCTCAATTCCAGCACGTTTATGTGAAGGCAGGCTTCCTGACTTTAGCATTTTTCTTGGAAGCTTTTCCCCTTGAGTGACAGCTCCGCAGCCTCGGAGACTTGCATCCGTGGTTACCAGGACCCAGTCCTGAATCCCAAACCTGCATCCCTATAGTAGGTGAGAACTGTGCAGCCACCACAGGAGCGAAATCCTGGCTTTTGACGACAGGATAATCTTCCGGTGCATGTGTAGGTGGGATCCCGACCACTTGTCCAACAGGTCACACTGGAATACTCTGGCATGGAACCTGCCAAACTGTATGGCCTCGTAGGCCGCCACCATCTTCCCCAACAACCGAATGCACTGATGGATCGACACCCTTGATGGTTTCACCTTGGTGAATACACTCGGCGCCGTGGAGAGACCGAAAGGTAACGTCTGGAATTGGTAATGGCAATCCTGAACCGCGAATCTCAGATAAGCCTGGTGAGGAGGATAAATGGGAACATGCAGGTAAGCATCCTTTATGTCTACAGACACCATATAGTCCCCCTTCTCCAGACTGGAAATCACTGCCCTCAGTGATTCCATTTTGAACTTGAATCGCTTTAAGTAGAGATTCAGATTTTTTAGGTTTAGGATCGGTCTGACCGAGCCGTCCGGCTTCGGAACTACAAAAAGGCTTGAATAAAACCCCTCCCCTTGTTGTGACAAAGGTACCAGGACTATGACCTGATCCTGACATAATTTTTGGATTACCGCTGTTACTGCTTCCCTTTCCGAAAGAGAAGCTGGCAAGGTCGATTTGAAAAATCGGCATGGGGGAACGTCTTGAAACTCCAGCTTCTATCCCTGGGACACTATTTGCAACACCCAGGGATCCAGGCCAGACAGAATCCAACCTTGGCTGAACAGTTTGAGACGTGCCCCCACTCGAGCGGCCTCCCGCAAAGGAGCCCCAGCGTCATGCTGAAGATTTGGCAGAAGTAGGGGTAGACTTCTGCCAGAGCCGGCCTTAGGCATAGGCAAACTAGGCAAATGCCTAGGGCATTTGGTATGCTTAGGGGCACCAGCAGCTTCTGCTGATTAAAATGATATGCAGCATGCCTATATTCTGTGTGTGACTGCGGCTGTATCTGCATACGAAATGCTACGTTGCAGTGTATTCCTGGAAATCACTGTAATGTAGCATTTCGTATGCAGATACAGCCATAGATACACACAGAATATAGGCATGCTGCATATCATTTTAATCAGCAGAAGCTGCTTGTGCATCCTAGCCACATAGAAATGCAAATAATATGATGCATTTCCATAAACAAAAGGCATCCGACGTTAGCAGAGCTGCCAACTGACTCAAGCCAGGAATCTCCTGCAGAACTAGCGGCGGTGCTAGGGGGCACCAGTCAAAATCTTGCCTAGGGCATCATATTGGTTAGGGCCGGCTCTGACTTCTGCTACTGGGAACCTGTAGCCGCTGTGGACTTCTTTCCCTTTCCCCTTCCCCTACCTGCAAAGAAGGGGGAACCTCTTGCTTTTTTGTATTTATTGGGCCGAAAGGACTGCATGTGCGGGTGATATGTCTTTTTTGCCGGTGCAGGCGCAGAGGGCAAAAATATCGACTTACCTGCGGTAGCCGCCGAGACTAACGCATCCAGTCCATCGCCAAATAAGGCCTCACCTTTATATGGGAGAGCCTCCATATTTCTTTTGGAATCTGCATCCGCGTTCCACTGGCGAATCCACAACGCCCGCCGAGCCGATACTGCCATGGTAGCGGCTTGTGAACTCAAGAGTCCAATATCTTTCATCGCTTCTAGCATGTATGCGGCAGCGTCTTTGATATTCCCTAATTTAAGGAGTATCTCATCTTTATCAATCGTGTCAAATTCTGATGACACGCTTTCTAACCATTTTTCAATAGCGCGACACACCCATGCGCAAGCAATTGTGGGCCTGAGCAGCGTACCATCTCCTATATAATAGCCCAGATCTGTGACTTTGTGCCTCATTCGCTAACGCTGGGCGGAGTCACAACACTGGGCAGAGTTAGTCAAATGAGTCACAGATCTGGGCAAATCTATAGGAGACTAGGAGCAGAAGCAGATGGTATGGGCATGGCACAGGCAGGGGTGCATACCACCCAGCTTTCTTCAGGCAGACAGGGGTGCATACCTCCCAGCTTTCTTTAGGCAGAATGAGGGACACACGCACAGCGAAAAGGGGGCGTGGTCAACGAAAAGGGGGGGTGGCTTCGCGGGAGGACCCACGATCGCGAGCCACGCCCCGTTTTCGTCAGTGAGGGGGCATGCCCAGCGCTCTCTGAGCTGCTGGCATGCCCCCAGGGGCGGATTATGAGTCTGCGGGGCCCAGGGCACTTGAGTCATCTCATTGCTGTGCCTGCTGTGGGTTTGGGGGCGTGGCCTAATCGCGGGACGTGTGGTCACGCCCCTTATGCAAATTCCGGGATTTATTTTTTTAAATGGGATTTTGGCCTCTCAGCTAGGGGTAAATCCAGAGGGGGTGGTCGCTCCCCCCTACACACCCGCACAGGCAGAAGAAAGCAGGGAGGCTGCTGCCTCCCTGCAACACCACAGACCTGCCAACACGCAGCAGCGTGTGCTGACTGTAGGACAATGCTGCTGCTGTCACTGGCAGGACGGGGCAGCTTCAGAGCTGGGACAGAGCTACTCCAGCCGGGGGGCCCCCTAAAACTGTGGGGCCCGTGGTACGTACCCCCTGCCCCCCCCCCCCTTAATACGGCTCTGCTGCCGGAACCCCCTCTTAATCCGTAACCCCTGATGCCCCCTCCCCCCCTGTCTCCACTAAATAGACGCATGCGCACAGCGTCTATTCACCGCTGCTCTGCTAAGCAGAACAGCGAGTACAGGAGCTTCCCAACTGCCCCCCCCCCCCCCCACCGTGGGACACTGCAGCCCGCGGGTGGGACAGCGGGACAGACCCCCAAAAAATGGGACTGTCCCGCGAAAATCGGGACAGTTGGGAGGTATGGGTGTGTGTGAGGGAGTATGCCGCACAGACAGACGGGCACCGGCTCACTGTGTGCTTGACCCCCCACATCAGCATATTCAGCAGGGGCTCTCTGGCGCGGAGGAGCGTCACTTCCTGGCACACTCCACGCTTCTTAGCTGCAGTTTTGTGGGGCACCTGCCGCTGTGCAGGTTCCGTACTGCCTCTGTTATCTCCAGCCCCAGCAACCCCACCGCTGCCTGCAGCGCTGCCGCCCGCAGTGAGGCGTGCCCAGCTCCTTCACACGCTTTAGCCGGTGGGCAGCGCTGCAGAAGTCCACGCTGCTTGCAGGCTCCAACCCCCTCCTCCCTCCAGCCGCAGCGTCTCCTGGGGGCTAACCAGTCACTCCCAGTCTCCCCTTACCACAGTGCCCGGCTGCCGCGAGGTCCGCGCTGCATGCATGCTATGACCCCCTCCAGCCGCAGCGTCTCCTGGGGGCTAACCAGTCACTCCCAGTCTCCCCGTACCACAGTGCCCGGCAGCCGCACGAGGTCCGCGGTGTGTGACTGAGGAGTGGGGGGGGGGGGATGCGGATGGGCAGAGGAAGCAGGACTCCAGCCTGAGAGAGTCAGCCATGCCAAGTCTCCACCAGCAGCAGATCCCAATAGGTTGGAGTGGAACAGCAGCAGCCAGCAGCAGTGACTCCGGTAAGACACATCTGTCTGTCACCACTGTTTTGTCCCTAATACCAATCTCTCCTGTGCCCTGTGTTCTGTCATGTCCCTGTCACCCCTGGCCTTGCCCTGTCACCCCTGGCCTTGCCCTATCACCCTTATCCTGGTCCTTTCACCCTTATCCTGGCCCTGTCACCCTTATCCTGGCCCTGTCACCCCTGTGCTTGCCCTGTCAACCCTATCCTGGCCCTGTCACCCCTGTCCTGGTCCTGCCGCCCCTACCCTAGCCCTGTCACCCCTATCCTGTCCCTGTCATTTCTGTCCTGGCCCCGTTACCCCTGTCCTGGCCCCGTCACCCCTGTCCTTGCCCGTCACCCCTGTCCTTGCCCCGTCACCCCTGTCCTGGCCCCGTCACCCCTGTCCTGACCCTGTCACCCCTGTCCTGGCCCCGTCACCCATGTCCTTGCCCCGTCACCCCTGTCCTGGCCCCGTCACCCCTGTCCTGACCCTGTCACCCCTGTCCTGGCCCCGTCACCCCTGTTCTGACCCTGTCACCCCTGTCCTGGCCTTGTTACTGCATACCCTCCAACTACCTTTTTGCCAGGTATAGTACCCGCAGCGCCTCCATACCCCTCCCCAATGCACCACACCTCCATACCTTCCCCACCACCACATGCGGCACTCCACCCTCCCCCACACGCTGTGTCTCCAGACCCCCTCCACCACCGGCGGCTCCCACTCCGCCGCCCCTCCACCACCCACAGCACCTCCAGACCCCCTCCACCTTCCCCCCATATATGTCTCCCCCCACACCTGCCCCCCCTCCACTCGCAGACACCATCCTCCTTCCGCGGTCCCCCCCTCACCCACCCCTCCCCCACCCACGGCACCCCTGCACCTGCCCCTCCATTACCTGCAGCGCCTCCGGACCCCCTTCCCCATCTGCCGCACCACCTGCTCCTGCCCCTTCCCCACCCATGGCGCCTCCGGACCCCCTACCCCACCCCTTCCCATCCCACAGCACCTCCGGAACCCTTCACCCATCCGCAACATCCCTGCACCTGCCGCTCCCCCACCCGTGGCACCCCTGCTTCTCCCCCACCTGCAGTGCCTCCGGACCGCTCCCCCATCTGCAGCCCCCACTCCTCTGCCCCTCCCCCACCCTCAGCACCTCCCGATCCTTCCCCATCCGGCCTCCCCCCCGCTTCTGCCCCCCCCTCCACCCGCAGCATCTACAGACACCCTCCCCCATCCGCAGTCCCCCCCGCACCCACTACATTCTGCAGGTGCTGTTCACGCCATCGCAAGGGGCTGCGCCTCCTTCACCATCGCACGCCCTTTCATTGTGCAGTATTTATCCACTAACAAAGGAATGCAGGTAATACTCCATATAATACAAATATTGAACCCCAGAAAGCCATGCAGGGGTTAACGGGGCGTAGCCCCTTGCGACGGTGTGAAGAGCGCCCGTAGGGCGCGATGAAGCACCTAGTTGGCAACATAAATGGATTTCAATGTAGTTTTCATCTTTCGGTCTGCCGGCTCTTTTAGTGAATCCGTGCCAGGTGCAGGGAGAATTACCTTCTTTGTCAACCTGGACAGTGCACTGTCTAACACAGGGGGTGACTCTAATTTTTTCCTGTCCTCCACCGGGAAAGGATAAGCTATCTGAATTCTCTTGGGAATACGAAATTTCTTTTCGGGATTCACCCACACCCCTTCAAAGAGAGTATTAAGCTCGTGGGAAGGAGGGAAAGTGACCTTGGATTTCTTTTCCTTATAGAAATAAGCCTTCTCCTGAGGTACAGGAGTGGCTTCCAGAATTTCCCTTATAGCTACAATCATATATTGTATATTTTTTGGCAATTTATGATCTATTTCTCTGGAGTCACTATCGTCGACACAAGAATCAGTGTCCGTGTCGGTATCAGTATTCACAATATTCGCAAATGGTCACTTATGTGGCCCAGAGGGGTCGCCTGCGGATGGAAGAACAGAGCCCTGAAAAATCACATCTTCCACAGATTTTCTCCAGCACTCAGCATGAGATTCAGACTTATCTCATCTCCTATTGATATGATGCATACTATCACGTATTTCTTTCACCCATGCAGGCTCTTGGTGTGCCGGCAGCGCCACCACATTACAGCTCTGTGTCCCTAAAATGGCTTCCTCCGAGGAGGAACTCCCTGCCTCAGACATGTCACACACGTGTACAACACCCACACAGACACACTGGAACTTATAGGGGACAGACCCACAGTAAAATCTGTCAGAGGGACACAGTTTAGGAGCAGCCAGTTCCCAACCCCAGCGCCAGTATCTAATGCCTGCGAACACAGAATGCCCACTGACGTGCAGCGCTTTTTACACAGTTAAACACACTTGTAAAGCACCAAAACCGCTTGTGCTCCCCCTTTATGCACCCTGATACTTGTAGTCAGATGTGGAGGAGGACCAGCGTTGTCTCTGCAGCCTGAGGAGAGAGAGAAAATGGCGCTAAGCAGTGTGCTGCCTGAGGAAGAAGCTCCGCCCCCGCAATGGCGCGTTTTTACCTCAGAGACTTTTCAAAATATTTATACTGGCAGGGGTAGGGCTGTGCCTGGGCATCTTATGCCCCCTTTTTGCCAGTTTATATAGGTATTTTGCTGCCCAGGGCACACCCCCCCCCCGCGCCCTGCACCCTGCAGTGCCTGTGTGTGTGGGCTGCAATGGCGCGCTGCGCTCCTGCCAGCTGCGCTGTACCTCAGCCGTCACTTTACTTGATAGAAGATCTGTCTTCTACTCACCTGACTTCTGGCTCTGTGAGGGGGGTGACGGCGTGCTGTGGGAGTGAGCATCTAGACACGGCTAGCGTTCAGTACCCTTCAGGAGCTAATGGTGTCCTGTCAGCCGGAAGCAGAGCCATGAAACTCCTCAGGAAGTTGGTTCCTACTTCTGCCCCCTCAGTCCCACGAATCAGGGAGACTGTTGCCAGCAAAACCTAACATAGTCTTTTCAGAGAAGCTCAGTAGAGCTCCCCTAGAGTGCATCCAGCCAGTAGCGGATCTTGCCACAGGCAAGCAGGACTTTTGCCCGGGGCGCCGCCTTCTGGAGGGCGCAGGGCGCCATCCGGAGGGCGCTGCACCAGGGCAAGATCCGCTGCTGCTGTGTGCCCCCCTGCTGCCGCTGGCCGCTGCCCCCCCGCTGCTGCTGGGAAGGGAAACTAGACGCGTACGTGTCTAGTTTCCCTTCGTGGAGAGGTCCTTTGCTGTGCGGTGCGCGATGACGTCATCGCGCACCGCACATCATTTCAGTCTGTACAGGGGGCATAAATGACCACGCCCCCTGTACGAAGCCATGCCCCCTAATGCCGCCCGGGGCACCAGCAGCCCCGGAACCGGCCCTGCATCCAGTCTGCCTGGGCACATTTCTAAAAGTGAGGTCTGGAGGAGGGGCATAGAGGGAGGAGCCAGTTCACACCCATTGAAAAGTCTTAAGAGTGCCCATGGCTCCTGCGGAACCGTCTATACCCCATGGTCATGAAGTGGACCCCAGCATCCTCTAGGACGTATGGGAAATACTCCTTTGTTTTTTTTTTGTTTTTTTATTACTATAGTACATGATTTACCCACATTAACCTTGTATATCCTTATCCATTAGAAATTTATCTAGCCCATTCTTAAAAGTAATGACCGAGTCCGCCATTACTACTCTCTCAGGCAGGCTATTTCAAATACATATTGGGGGTAATTCCAAGTTGACCGCAGCAGGAAATTTTTTAGCAGTTGGGCAAAACCATGTGCACTGCAGGGGGGGGGGGCAGATATAACATGTGCAGAGAGAGATAGGTTTGGGTGTGGTGAGTTCAATCTGCAATCTAAATTGCAGTGTAAAAATAAAGCAGCCAGTATTTACCCTGCACAGTAAACAAAGTAACCCACCCAAATCTAACTCGCTCTGCAAATGTTATATCTGTCCCCCTGCAGTGCACATGGTTTTGCCCAACTGCTAAAAAATTTCCTGCTGCGATCAACTTGGAATTACCTCCATTGTCCTTACTGTGAAGCAACCTTTCTGTCTCTGTGTGCGAAATCTCCTCTCCTCTAACCTAAGCAGGTGTCCACGTGTCCTTACAAAAACAAAACACTGCTAGCTCTGTTTATTGACCCCTTATATATTTGTAAATGTTAAACATGTCCCCTCTTAATCTCCTTTTTATTCCAGTGTAAACATTCCTAGACTAGCAAGCATTTCCTCGTATTCTAGCGTCTCCATCCCCTTAAATCAATTTGGTCGCCTGTCTCTGAACCTTTTCTAGTACCAGGATATTCTTTTTGTAGTGTGGCGCCCATATTTGCACACAGTATTCGAGATGTGGCCTCACTAGTGATTTATATAAAGGGAGTATAACACTCTCATCCCTTGCATCAATTCCCTGCTTAATGCATGCTAATACCTTGTTTGCCTTTTTTGCTGCATTCCTACTATGGGTACTACTACTAAATTTGTTATCTATGTGAACACCTAAATCTTTTTCCAGTACAGAATCCCCTAGTTCCTCTCCATTTAGTATGTACAGATGGAGCCACGCTAATCGTGGCTCCATCTACGACTAGGTGCACCCTGCCGGATGCACTGCCGAGAACGAATGGGAGCGTCTGTGTACACTCGGCGGTGGGACCGAGGCGCAGGCACGCCTAGGTACGACACTCGCCGCCACCTCCGATGAAGCCATGCTCCATTTGTAGGTAGTGTTCTTGTTCTTGTTACCGAAGTGCATTACCTTACATTTGTCTATATTGAACCTCATTTCCATTTTGAAGCCCATGCTTACAGTTTAAATAAGTCGTTCTGAAGAGACCCAGCATCCTCCACCGAATTTAGAACATTTCACAGTTTGGTATAGTCTGCAAAAAATTGACACTGTGCTCTCTAGACTTCTAGATCATTTATGAAAATATTGAACAATAGTGGTCCAAGTATAGACCCCTGTGGCACACCACTGAGTACCTCAGTCCATTTCGAAAAAGTTCCATTTACCACCACCCGCTGCCAGAGCCGGCCATAGGCATAGGCAAACTAGGCAATTGCCTAGGGCATTTGATATGGCTAGGGGCATCAGCAGCTTCTGCTGATTAAAATGATATGCAGCATATTCTGTGTGTAGCATTTCATATGCAGATACAGCTATAGTCTCACACAGTATATAGGCATGCTACATATCATTTTAATCAGCAGAAGCTGCTTGTGCATCCTAGCCACATAGCAATGCAAATAAGCTGCATTTTCATTAAAAAAGGGTGCCCAACGTTTGCATTGAGGCAAGATTTATAAGGACACATCTGTATCCAAGCAGAAGCAGAGGTCACAGTGTTAGTGGCAGGTGTGAGTGCTGTGTGCATGTGAGTGGTTTGGTTGTGCAGTAGTGTTCAGAATATGTGTAAGGAGCATTATGTGTGTCATGTAAAAATGCATTACTAATGTGCAACATATGTGTAAGGGACACTGTGTGTCATTATGTGTATAAGGGCATTAATAATGTGCGGCATATGTGTAACAGGATACTACTGTAATGTGTGTCATTATGTGTATAGGGGCACTAATAATGTGCAGCAAATGTGTAGGGGCACTATGTGTGTCATTATGTGTATAAGGGCATTAATAATGGGGGTCATTCCGAGTTGTTCGCTCGCAAGCTGCTTTTAGCAGCTTTGCACACGCTAAGCCGCCGCCTACTGGGAGTGAATCTTAGCTTATCAAAATTGCGAACGAAAGATTAGCAGAATTGCGAATAGACACTTCTTAGCAGTTTCTGAGTAGCTCCAGACTATACTCGGCATCTGCGATCAGTTCAGTCAGTGTCGTTCCTGGTTTGACGTCACAAACACACCCAGCGTTCGCCCAGACACTCCTCCGTTTCTCCAGCCACTCCCGCGTTTTTCCCAGAAACGGTAGCGTTTTTTCACACACACCCATAAAACGGCCAGTTTCCGCCCAGAAACACCCACTTCCTGTCAATCACATTACGATCACCAGAACGAAGAAAAAACCTTGTAATGCCGTGAGTAAAAAACCTAACTGCATAGCAAATTTACTTGGCGCAGTCGCACTGCGGACATTGCGCATGCGCATTAGCGACTAATCGCTCCGTTGCGAGAAAAAAATAACGAGCGAACAACTCGGAATGACCCCCAATGTGCGGCATATGTGAAAGGGACATTATGTGTAAAAGGGCATTAATAAAGGTTGTCATAATGTGTAAGGCGCGTTATGTTTATAAGGACATTAATAATGTGTCTCATATGAGTAAGGGGCATTACTCTGTGGCATTATGTGTATAAGGTGCTCTACTATGTGGTGTTGCGTATAGAAAGGACACTACTGTGTCCTCTAATGTGAATAAAGAGCAATAGGGTGTGGTGTAATGTGAATAAGGAGCAATTCAGTGTGATATAATGTGAATAAGGGGCTCTACTGGGGAATAACGTTTATAAGGTAAAGTGGTACTACTGTGGGATGTAATATGAATTATGGACACTATTGCATGATCAAATGTGAATAAGGTTGCAGTACTGTGTGGCATAATTGGAATTGGGGTTACTATTGTGTATCCATGCCCCTTGCCAGCAAAAACACACCCCTTTTTGGGCTGAGCACCAAATGTGCGAACTGTTCCTATTTAAAATATATGGGTTACAAACACCAAAATAAGGACTGCTATGGGTGAAGGGTGATGGTGCTGGGAAAGGGGTGCAAGGTCAGAGGCGGAACCAGCGGTGGTGCTAGGGAGCACCAGCCAAAATCTTGCCTAGGGCATCATACTAGTTAGGGCCGGCTCTGCCCGCTGCTACATTTTATCCAATCAATTACTCACCCAAGTGCATATTGTGCTCCCTAGCCCAAGTTCTCTTAACTTGTAGATAAGTCTTATTTGAGGTACCATATCGAAAGCTTTAGCAAAGTCTAAAAATATTGCATCCACCTTTTTACCCTGATCTAGGTTTGCACTAACTTTTTCATAAAAGCCTATTAAAGTAGTTTAACATGATCTATGCTTCACAAATCCATGGTAGTTCCTATTATACCCCTTTCACACCGCACAAATAACCCGGTATCGACCCGGCATATTGCCGGGTCGGCGTCCGGTGTGAAAGGGGCATAGCCGAAATCCCGGGTCGCCTGACTCGGCAATTCAACCCGGGTATAAAGCAGTGTTATACCGGGTTGAATACCGGGTCAGTGGCTGCGTAAACGGGCTCCTGGGTCGATGCGACCCGGGACCCGTTTACTAGATAGGGAGAGGCGGCGCAGAGATTAGCTCATCCCAGAGCACCGCCTCCACCTCCGCCCCCGCCGCCAGCTCGCCCCCCCACCCCCCGCTGCTATGGCAACCTGCCCGGCATATTGCCGGGTCGGGAAAGCCTGCAGCAGCTGCCAATGCCGGATCCCATCCGGGAAGGACCCGTTTCCAATTCACGGGTGGGATCCGGCATTTGCAGTGTGAAAGGGGTATTAATAACCTTATTGGTTTCAAGGAACTCCTGTATTCTATCCCTTAAAATACCTTACCAGTACTTTCCCCACTATAGATGTAAGACTTACTGGTCTATAATTACACGGTTCAGATTTATTTCCCTTTTTAAATATTGGCACTACTTCCGCCAGAGCCGTCCCTATGCATAGGCAAACTAGGCAAATGCCTAGGGCATTTGGAATGCCTAGGGGAACAGGCAGCTTCTGCGGATTAAAATGATATGCGGCATGCCTATATTATGCGTGTGACTGCAGCTGTATCTGCATATGAAATGCTACATTACAGTGTATTCCTGGAAATCACTGTAACATAGCATTTCATATGCAGATACAGCCACAGTTGCACATAGATTATAGGCATGCCACATATCATTTAAATCAGCAGTAGCTGCTTGTGCATCCCAGTCACATTGCAATGCAAATAAGATGCATTTTCGGCAAAAAAAAGGCGCCAAACGTTAGCAGAGCTGGACGGTAGCTGCAGGCATATTGAGGCAAAATGTATGAGGACACATCTGTATCCAAGCAGAGGCAGAGGTCACAGTGTCAGCGGGCGTGTGAGTGCTGTGTGCGGGTGAGATGGTTGTGCAATAGTGTTCGTCATATGTGTAAGGGGCATTATGCATGTCATTATGTGTATAAGGGCATTAATAATGTGCGGTATATGTGTAAGGGGCATTATGTGTGTCATTATGTATATAAGGGCATTCATTAAGGTTGGCATAATGTGTAAAGCACATTATATTTATAAGGACATTAATAATGTGTGTCATATGTGTAAGGGGCATTACTGTGTGGCATTATGTGTATAAATGCATTACTAATGTGTGGCATTATGTTTACAAGGTGCTCTACTGTGTGGCATAATGTATAGAAAGGGCACTACTGTGTGGTCTAATGTGAATAAAGAGCAATATGGTGTGTTGTAATGTGAATAAGGGAAAATTCAGTGTGATGTAATGTGAATAAGGGGCACTACTGTGAGAAGTAACGTATATAAGGTAAAGTGTAGCTCCATGAGAAAGAACCCTTGGGTGAATTCCATCGGAACCAGATGACTTATTAATCTTTTTTTTTTTTTTAATCGGTCCCAGACTACTTCCTCACTTAAATAAGCACTTATCAGTGGGACATTCTCATTAATCCCGCCATATGGTCCTCTTTTGTAACCAGATGCATACTGGGTAAACAGCAACATGGTCACGCAGAATGGCTGTTGGCAGTAAGACACCGGAGCCATTGTAACTGCGTACAGGATCACAGTCGCAAGCTGTGACACGCTCCTGAAATGGTTGCAACACACCTGTGCTTCAGTCGCTACTCTCCCGTTACCGCACACATAGCTACCTGACTGGCAATCACTTTAGGAATAAATCCTCTCTGTGACAGCCATCACGAGACTAGATGGGCCAAGTGGTTACTACTATATTATTATTATTATCGTTTATTTATATGGCGCCACAAGGGATCCGCAGCACCCAGATATAGAGTATGTAAACAGATAAGCAAATCAAGAAAAAAGTAACTTGCAGCTCAAGACAATATAGGACAAGTACAGAGTATATAAACATAGCTACAGCAGCATACGACCTTGAAATAAGTATCAGGGTGGCAGAAAACTGAGGTGTCGAAGTAAAAAAAATTACATAGAGAGAACATACAGACTCCACACCTTATGAGTCGCTATACTTGCGAATACGCACAGCGCGCACCGCATTATATGGTAACATACGCATTTACACATACATGCCACAAAGATATATTCAACACATATTTCATACAGCACATAAATTGAACATATCAAGCGCCAGACATCATAAGGTTTTAAATTATATAATGGAGTAACGTCATGTATGTGTATTATTGGAACGGAGCAAGATGGACATGTCGTGCTTGATATCAAAGTAACAAGATTAATGTGTGTATCAATTTGATGCCTGTTATTAAGTTGTAGCTCATTGCAACAAGTAGATATGATTAAACGTAGGAATATTAAGCCACTTTTACTGGAACAAAAGATATGTTTAAAAGAGCATGTGATGGACAGGAAACCAGTGACTAGCAACCTTGAACAAAAGCCCTCACACTGACCAATGACTCATCATGAATGAGAAAGTTCCCTCCCCTAGACCAATAGCAAGATATCTGTATACCCCCAACGGTCTCAGAGATATAGCTGATGCCATATAGAAGAGCTTCCTGTTTTGTACCAGATGCTGATCGAGATGGGTTTCTGCCGATACTCTGCAGTGAGCATGGAGGGAGAGCTAAAGATGGAGGAGGGGGAGTGTAATAAGCATTGAGCAAAATATGGTGATGTATTGCTGGCCGTGTCTGTATTTGAATTAGTTTGTAATAACTGCTTACTGTATAAATTGTAACCATGTAACTATATATATACTGTACATTGTGATATATTGAATACATATCCTTTTAATAACAAATATATACATCAATGAGCTTTGGAACTCAGATAATGTGTGGGTGTATTATTTTCTCCTATGGGATATCACGTTCTTAATGATGCACTGTACATTACAAGCGCAGCTGTGGTCGACCAGCTAACGATGGACGCATCGCGACATGCTGACGAATCACATCCACGTGTTTTGTTCAAGGGACAATGTGTTTCTCATAATATTTAAGATGCTACAGCGTGTTTTTATTGTTGCAAAACAAAGTTCAAATAAGTCATATTGTGTTTGATTCAGATTGGATTGTTTATCTGTTAAGTAGATTTAAAGTACATTTAAAAGTTGCTGCATAGCCATATAGCTGTGTTAGCATGCTGAGAAAATTTGTTTACTTTTTAAACTCAGGCCTAAAGTAACTCTTGGTGCCTGTATAGAGTGTGATTTGTTTGTGACAAAGGAGCCGCATGGTCTGTCCTCCATTTTGGCCTAGCCACATTGCCTGTCCACCATCTTGTGTAAGCCTCATGGATGTCGAAGGGGGAGGAGCAGTGGCCATTTTAGGAAGGTCACTTTCTAAATAGCTGGCTTTCAGTCTGGTTAGAACTAGAGATGAGCGGGTTTGGTTCGTTGAGATCCGAACCCCCCCGAACTTCACCTATTTTACACGGGTCCGAGGCAGCCTCGGATCTTCCCATCTTGCTCAGTTAACCCGAACGCGCCCGAATGTCATCATCCCGCTGTCGGATTCTCGCGAGATTCATATTCTATATAAAGAGCCGCGCGTCGCCGCCATTTTCACTCGTGCATTGGAGATTGAACTGAGAGGACGTGGCTGCGTTCTTTCCCTGAAAAACTCTGTATCTGTGCTCAGTGTGCTGCAAATATCTGTGCTCAGTGTGCTGAAAATATCTGTGCTCAGTGTGCTGAAAATATCTACGTTCTCTGCCTGAAAACGCTCCATATCTGTGCTCAGTGTGCTGCAAATATCTGTGCTCAGTGTGCTGCATTGTGGGGACCACCAGTATATAATTATAGTAGTACAGTACAGTAGGCCATTGCTGTACCTTGCAGCTCTGTGTCAAGTATACTATCCATATCTGTGCTGCATTATTGTGAGCAGTATATAGTAGGACAGTGCAGCATTTTGGTGACCAGCAGTATACATATAGTACAGTACAGTAGGCCATTGCTGTATCTTGCAGCTCTGTGTCACTTCTAGTATCCTGATCAGTGCTCAATATCTGCTGCATTGTAGTGACCAGGTGCAGAATTTTGGTGACCAGCAGTATACATATACAGTAGTACAGTACAGTAGGCCATTGCTGTATCTTGCAGCTGTGTCAAGTATACTATCCATATCTGTGCTGCATTGTTGTGAGCAGTATATAGTAGGACAGTGCAGCATTTTGGTGACCAGCAGTATACGTATAGTACAGTACAGTAGGCCATTGCTGTATCTTGCAGCTCTGTGTCACTTCTAGTATCCTGATCAGTGCTCAATATCTGCTGCATTGTAGTGACCAGTATGTATACTGTACTGTGCAACGTGTGTTATACACCTGGTGATTTTATACATCCTGTAATCTGTACTGAGCGATGTATGAGATACACCTGGGGATTATACACCCTGTATACTGTACTGTGCGGCGTGTGATACACCTGGTGATTATACACCCTTTATACTGTACTGTGCAACATTTGTGATACACCTGGTGATTATACACCCTGTATACTGTACTGAGCGATGTGTGAGATACACCTGGGGATTATACACCCTGTATACTGTACTGTGTGATGTGTGAGATACACCTGGGGATTATACACCCTATATACTGTACTGTGCGATGTGTGTGATACACCTGGTAATTAATTATACACCCTGTATACTGTCAGGCTTGGACTGGCCCACAGGGGAACAGGGGAAACTACCGGTGGGCCCCACTGCCTGGGGGCCCACCTCCTGCTCTAAGGATCAGGTTCCAGACTGTGCACTTGAATTATACATCATACATATGTTACCTTATACTGGACTATGGTGTATTTTCTACAGTGCATTGCTGTTATTAATCTGGTTCATTATCATGCATGCAGCAGCTGAATTTTCTGTATATATTTATGAAGGGGCCCAGATGTTGCACTCTCTAATGGTTAGTCAAACCAATAAGGTGGCAGGCCACACCCCCTCCGCGGACTTACCACACCCATAAACATGGGCCCCTACCACTGCATTCCCCGGTGGGCCCTACATGCCCCAGTCCGACACTGTATACTGTACTGTGCGATGTGTGTTATACACCTGGTGATTATACATCCTGTAATCTGTACTGAGCGATGTGTGAGATACACCTGGGGATTATACACACTATATACTGTACTGAGCGATGTGTGAGATACACCTGGTGATTATACATCCTGTAATCTGTACTGAGCGATGTGTGAGATACACCTGGGGATTATACACCCTATATATTGTTCTGAGCGATGTGTGAGATACACCTGGGGATTATACACCCTATATACTGTACTGAGCGATGTGTGAGATACACCTGGGGATTATACACTCTATATACTGTACTGTGCGATGTGTGTGATACACCTGGGGATTATACACCCTATATACTGTACTGAGCAATGTGTGAGATACACCTGGTGATTATACATCCTGTAATCTGTACTGAGCGATGTGTGAGATACACTTGGGGATTATACACCCTATATACTGTACTGAGCGATGTGTGAGATACACCTGGGGATTATACACCCTATATACTGTAATGTACGATGTGTGTGATACACCTGGTAATTAATTATACACCCTGTATACTATACTGTGCAACGTGTGTTATACACCTGGTGATTATACATCCTGTAATCTGTACTGAGCGATGTGTGAGATACACCTGGGGATTATACACCCTATATACTGTACTGTGCGATGTGTGTGATACACCTGGTAATTAATTATACACCCTGTATACTGTACTGTGCGACATGTGTTATACACCTGGTGATTATACATCCTGTAATCTGAACTGAGCGATGTGTGAGATACACCTGGGGATTATACACCCTATATACTGTACTGAGCGATGTGTGAGATACACCTGGGGATTATACACCCTATATACTGTAATGTGCGATGTGTGTGATACACCTGGTAATTAATTATACACCCTGTATACTGTACTGTGCGACGTGTGTTATACACCTGGTGATTAATACATCCTGTAATCTGTACTGAGCGATGTGTGAGATACACCTGGGGATTATACACCCTATATACTGTACTGTGCGATGTGTGTGATACACCTGGTAATTAATTATACACCGTGTATACTGTACTGTGCGACGTGTGTTATACACCTGGGGGTATATTTACAAAGATTCGTGTTTTTGCCGTTTTTAAGGGTGTTTGAACTCGAATGGTATTGGGTGCATTTTACTGCAACTTTTTGAATTCTGATACGATCATTCACTAAGCTGCCGATTTTTCCAAATTCGTATTTTCCGATGTCGTTGTGATTCGTAATGTCAGGCAGTGTTTTACGGGAGTGATGAGTAAAACACTGCCTGACAAAACACAAGGAATCCTGGCCGGATCTGTGAGATCCGTGCAGGCTTCATTGTGTACCTTAAGAAGGTGTTTAAAGTGTTAAAAATTCAGAAAAAAATTGCGTGGGGTCCCCCCTCCTAAGCAACACCAGCCTCGGGCTCTTTGAGCAGGTCCTGGTTGACAAAATATGGGGGGGGAAATTACAGAGGTTCCCCCATATTTCATCAACCAGCATCGGGCTCTGCGCCTGGTCCTGGTTCAAAAAATACGGGGGATAAAAGCGTAGGGGTCCCCCGTATTTCTTAAACCAGCACCGGGCTCCACTAGCCAGGTACATAATGCCACAGCCGGGGGACACTTTTATTGTGGTCCAGGCGGCCCTGGCATTACATACCCAACTAGTCACCCCTGGCCGGGGTACCCTGGAGGAGTGGGAACCCCTTAAATCAAGGGGTCCCCCCCTCCAGCCACCCAAGGGCCAGGGGTGAAACCCGAGGCTGTCCCCCCCATCCAAGGGCGGCGGATGGGGGGCTGATAGCCAAGTGTAAAAAATCAGAATATTGTTTTTAGTAGCAGTACTACAAGTCCCAGCAAGCCTCCCCCGCAAGCTGGTACATGGAGAACCACAAGTACCAGCATACGGTGGAAAACCGAGCCCGCTGGTACCTGTAGTACTACTACTAAAAAAATACCCAACAAAAAACAGGACACACACACCGTGACAGTATAAGTTTATTACATACATGCACACCTCCAAACATACATACTTACCTATGTTCACACGAGGCTCGGTCCTCTTCTCCATGTAGAATCCTCGGGGTACCTGTGAAAAAAATTATACTCACATAATCCAGTGTTGCTTGTCTTCTTTGTATAATCCACGTACTTGGCAAAACAAAAAACGGAAACCCGACCACGCACTGAAAGGGATCCCATGTTTACACATGGGACCCCTTTCCCCGACTGCCAGGACCTCCGCTGACTCCTGTCAAAGAGGGTCCCTTCAGCCAATCAGGGAGCGCCACGTCGTGGCACTCTCCTGATTGGCTGTGTGCTCCTGTAGTGTCTGTGAGGCTGCACACGGCAGAGATACAATGTAGCGCCTATGCACTCCATTGTATCCAATGGTGGGAACTTTGCGGTCAGTGGTGAGGTTACTTTCGGTCTGCCACTGCTACGTTCACTGCAAAGAAAATTGTGCAAGAATTTGTGTGTAGATATGGTATCCCTAGAATAATTGAAAGTGATAGGGGTACCCATTTTACAGGTGAAGTCTTTCAGGTCATGTGCAAACTGATGGGAATTAATAGCAAGCTGCATACTCCGTACCATCCACAGGCGAGTGCGAAGGTGGAGAGAATGAACAGCACTATTAAGAATAAGCTGAGCTAGGTGATGGCTGAAACTGGATTGTTGTGGCCAGAAGCTTTGCCACTAGTATTGTACAGCATCAGAACCACTCACAGGTCTCCCCTTAACCTATCACCCTTTGAAATTCTTTTTGGTCGACAACCTCACGTAATGATAGACCCCCGGGATGATTTAAAATGTAATAACGAAGTGACTGTGAAATATTAGGTTGGGATGAGCCAGCAGCTGAGAAATCAACAAAGAAATTTAAAGCTGGTGATTCCTGACCTACCGAACAGTAATTGTCATGACATTGAACCTGGGGATTATGTGAAGATTCAAAATTTCTTACGCTCAGGTTGCCTCATAGACAGGTGGGAAGGACCATACCAAGTCTTGTTAACCAGCACAACAGCATTGAAGGTCGCCGAAAGAGAGACTTGGATCCACTCGTCCCACTGCAAGAAGGTCGCTGACCCGGAGAGAACTTGTGACAAAGAGCAGAGTGTAGAGAACCTCGTATCACTGGAGTGTCTGTTCCGGGAAAGTTGAGAGGCAGGACTGTTGAAGGGCATCTGAGCACAGAGAGTAACAAGATCTAGAACGGTTGTCGTACCATTTTCTTTTTTCACCTTCCCCTGCATTTTCCTTTCTTTTCTCCTTCTTATTTTCCTCCTTTCCCCTAACGAAATGGATCGATCACAAGAGACTGCGTTTCGGGTTCTGTTAATAATTCTGGTTTTGATCAGGACAGTTTGTTCTGGTGAGGGTCCCAGAGAGGTCGAGCAGGGATCTGGAATGGGTTCTGATGGCGAGTATGAATTTGTAGGATCTCAGGAGCAGCACATCACTTTAGTAAAGGCTGGCATCAGTAAGCGCTCTGGTAGTCAGGGAGCTCGAAGGCACTGTGAGGGGTTATTGTCTGATGAATATTGTATTTGTAGGAATTGTGAGAATATAGTAGAGGATGGGTGCATCCAGAGATGTCAGTCCAACTTTAATATCGACATGGACCGTCATCCGTTGAGTGATTACCACTCACTAGTGGGCAAGGTCTTAAACCAGACAGAATGCTGGGTGTGCTCACAGGTACCTCAAGGTCAGAGCAAGTCAGGATTAGTACCGTACCCTTTAGCAATAGATGAGGTACTCGAATTGTGGGGTGGGAGGCCGGTGGACAAGAAATTCAATATTTCTAGGCCCCCTAGTTTGAAGCTCCACCTGTATCATGTAGACAGGTCCTTATTGTGTTTTAATATTTCCAATTACCAAAAACCGGGAAATTGGGAAGTAACGTGGAATAACCAGACAATGACCTTTTCACACAGAGCTGATAGGATACCCATAGACTCTGAACTTGTACGCCAAATAGCCAACAGTGGGAGGTATTTTCTGTATAGGTATACTCGTGGAAGCAAGACCATGTGGGTTGGAAAAGTATCGCCAGGGTATTGTGCTCATATCATCCAGCCTGACACTTGTACTGAGCAGATGGGAGAACTAGGGATTGGTTTCTTTACTTGGAAAATTTGTAATATGGTAATGTTATATTTTGTCCCCTATGCTCTCCCAGATGATGCCTATTTCATATGTGGGAGGAAGGCGTAAAAGTGGCTTGCCCTGAGCTCAGAGGGATTGTGTTATATTGGGAGAGTACTACCAGAGGTCATGACCATAACCCATGATAAGATGAAAGACGTTCACCGCAGTGCTCAGGCTCCTTATACTCATACTCACTATGAACACATTATCAAGAGACACCTCATTGATAGGACAGAGCACGCAGCCTCTGATTTGATCCACGAATCCACCGGGATTCAGTTCCTTCTCGCATTAGACATCACCCGTACAGCCAGATGAACTATAAATTATAGGTATATCCACGCGCTAGCGAACTTGATAGATAATATCACTGAGATGTATGACGACACCTTCAGGTATACGGGAAGGGAGTTACAAGCCTACAAGAAGGAACTGATTCAGCACAGAATGGTCCTTAATTATGTCACAGCCATGACAGGTGGGTACTGTGTTACTCTAGCAACTCAATATGGTGTGAAGTGCTGTACATATATCACGAACAGCACTGACGACCCCACGGAGATTATTGATCAAAAGATGAACGATATCTTGCAGTTGAAGTGGGAGTTCAGGAGGAAGCACAACCTTACCTTAGCGACTGTGAGCAATGAACTGACCGTCTGGGTCTCATGGTTGAACCCACGCAATTGGTTCTCAGGTTTAGGAGAGTGGGCTCAAAATGTCATCATGAGTGTAGGGAAGTTTCTCCTTTGTATCCTGGAAGTCGTAATAATTATTGGTTCAATATTTAGGTGTGTTTGAATCCTGACGCGGCGCAAGCACGGCACAAAGTTGATGAGTCTAAGGAGCGAGGGCGCTGTTATAGCAGCAGATTTGATTTATGACCCATCCATAGAGACAGTGTTATGATAAGGATTGCAAATTAATTTCATGGCCTGTTTCATTCACCCGTTTTTCTTTTGTCTCCCCCTCTGCCCAGATACATCCATCCAGAAAAAGACATCAACCTTACCCAAAATGTTTATGTTAATGTATTTTATATATGTGTCTTATCTTCATCTCTGCAACCTCCAGTTAATGGCACACATAGTCGGCAGGTGATATCCACATGTACTAGCATTCACATGTTTCCCCCTCCATGTGTCATCAACTAAATGTGCACCCCATTTGTTGGAACAAGAAGCCGAAAAGAGCTTGGTAGTGTTTGTTGGCCCACTTACAGACCCTTAATACGGGATGAGAAGGATTTAATGTATACTTCGCAGTACCTCGAAGCTTATTTAGAACATATACGGCACGATGATACATGCCCCTCAGACATGGATTCATACATACATGCTTTTTACTATCCCACTAGGTCATACATTTCCCACCTACAACTCTCCCCGATCATCAAAGCTTCAGTAGATATTGTATAAATATTTTTCTGTTTAGTGATTAGATAGTGGCAGTTATGGGTGACTGACAAAGGGTGGACTGTCAAAGGCAAAAAATATTGCAGTACACACATTACGTACAAACTACAGACAGATGGCCTCCGTGCGTATACTTGCTCTGCCGTGCGTGCGCATATTCGCAATTTGCGTATGGTCGCTCCCGCGGACCTGCGTATTAGCGCGTGGTATGAGTATTTACGGTAGAGTTTGTGAACGCATGGAAAAGCCATCAAAACACATTACATATTTAATCCAAATAGTGCACATTTTACACATAGCCTCCCTGCACCACAGCAGCAAGTTACAGCAGTTTAAATGGTTTCAGAACAAAGGGATTCACCTTTACAGGATAGGAGGGGACAGACTAAGGTTATAAGGTGGTGTTTGGTATCCAGCTATAGGGTATTTTAAGGGTAATATTCCGGTGTTGGTTTGAGGAAGATTGCATATTCCTGCGGATAGTTATGTGCAGGAGCAGAATATAAATATAAACTGTATTTACTGTACATTATGTATGCGGCGGGAATCCAGAGGAGACCACCCACAAGAGCACATATTCAAACCGATCTATGACCACCTATTCAAACCGATCTATGACCTCTCCTGTACTGTAAATGACCATCCCTGTGTCCAATGGACAAAGAGATTACAGTATCCATTGTGTTAAGTTTTGGAAGAATTGTATAAAGAGAGCCCTGCAGGCCTGGTCTGACACAAGACTCACAAAGTTATCTATCAGATGACCGAGGACCAGACTGGGTAGCGCGGCGAATCCAATCACATATGTACCATTGACTGTAGCCATTATTCTGTTATATTGTATTGTATTGTATATATTGTAACCCCCTTTCAGTAATAATATGCTGTGGTGTCGGAACCTAGCAGTTTAATTACAATATGGTGTCGTGCCTTCCTTTCCCTGCTAAGGTTTAAAGTGTATTATTATCGCATTGCATAGCTGTTAAGGGTTTGCGGTGTATCTCTGGGTGTGTACGTGCTGTGTGTACTTTGTACCATCAGCGCGGCGTTTGTACGCAAAGTCCGTACACAGTACGGGACTCTTTACGCTAATAGCGTAAAGAGTACGTAGAGTGTGTATTAAGTATAGCGGCCGCAGCGGCTCCATGGTAAAATGTATTTAAAGTGTGTTTAAGGTATAGCTTTCATCCCTGTATATAAATCAGCATTATCAGATACACCTGGTAATTAATTATACACCCTGTATACTGTACTGTGCGACGTGTGTTATACACCTGATGATTATACATCCTGTAATCTGTACTGAGCGATGTGTGAGATACACCTGGTAATATCTGCGCTCAGTGTGCTGCATTGTGGTGACCACCAGTATATTATAGTAGTACAGTACAGTAGGCCATTGCTGTATCTTGCAGCTTCGTGTCAGACTCAGTTCTAGTATCCTGATCAGTGCTCAATATCTGCTGCATTGTTGTGACCAGTATATAGTAGTACAGTGCAGCATTGTGGTGACCACTAGTATATAGTAGTACAGTACAGTAGGCAATTGCTGTATCTTGCAGCTCTGTGTCACTTCTAGTATCCTGATCAGTGCTTAATATCTGTGCTTAGTGTCAGTGCTGCATTGTGGTGACCAGTATACTACAGTAGAATAGTCCAGTGCTGTACTCGCTGCTCAGTGTCAGTTCTCCGTAGTATCATCTGATCAGTATAATCAGTTCTCAGTATAATCAGTGCGCTGTTAAACGTGTGCCCGTTTTCCGCCATTAGTGCAGTGGGATTTAGACAATTGATGAAGTTATTGTGTCCCCGGTACATAATCCCATCTAGATTCCACTTCACTAGGCAGGCGATAGCGAGATTCTACCAATTAATATCAGTGATTTATAATTATTAATTACAGTGATCTTGCCAAATAATTCCAGTGATTTTGTTATTTTCTTCCAGTGATTTGGACCAATAATACCATTGATTAGAATGAATAATTCCAGTGATTTTGACATTTTCTTCCAGTGATTTGGACCAATAATACCATTGATTAGAACGAATAATTCCTGTGATATTGAGGTGTTTGTGTCGCTTACCTTAGCCATCCAGCGACCACAGTGCACCTCTTTTTCTCTTTTCTTTGCATCATGTGCTGTTTGGGGACTATTTTTTTAAGTGCCATCCTGTCTGACACTTCCGTATATGTCCAGTGGTACTGCCATTTGATATAATTCCCGACATTACTGCCATTTAATTCCAGTGATTTTGTCATTTTCTTCCAGTGATTTGGACCAATAATACCATTGATTAGAACAAATAATTCCTGTGATTTTTTCATTTTTTTCCCAGTGATTTGGACCAATAATACCATTGATTAGAACGAATAATTGCTGTGATATTGAGGTGTTTTTGTCGCTTATCTTAGCCATCCAGCGACCACAGTGCACCTCTTTTTCTCTTTTCTTTGCATCATGTGCTGTTTGGGGACTATTTTTTTAAGTGCCATCCTGTCTGACACTTCCGTATATGTCCAGTGGTACTGCCAATATGATATAATTCCCGACATTACTGCCATTTAATTCCAGTGATTTTGTCATTTTCTTCCAGTGATTTGGACCAATAATACCATTGATTAGAACTAATAATTGCTGTGATATTGAGGTGTTTGTGTCGCTTAGCTTAGCCATCCAGCGACCACAGTGCACCTCTTTTTCTCTTTTCTTTGCATCATGTGCTGTTTGGGGACTATTTTTTTAAGTGCCATCCTGTCTGACACTTCCGTATATGTCCAGTGGTACTGCCATTTGATATAATTCCCGACATTACTGCCATTTAATTCCAGTGATTTTGTCATTTTCTTCCAGTGATTTGGACCAATAATACCATTGATTAGAACGAATAATTCCAGTGATTTTGTCATTTTCTTCCAGTGATTTGGACCAATAATACCATTGATTAGAACGAATAATTCCTGTGATATTGAGGTGTTTGTGTCGCTTACCTTAGCCATCCAGCGACCACAGTGCACCTCTTTTTCTCTTTTCTTTGCATTAAGTGCCATCCTGTCTGACACTGCAGTGCCACTCCTAGATGGGCCAGGTGTTTGTGCCGGCCACTTGGGTCGCTTAGCTTAGTCATCCAGCGACCACGGTGCAAATTTTAGGATTAAAAATAATATTGAGGTGTGAGGTGTTCAGAATAGACTGGAAATGAGTGGAAATTATGGTTATTGAGGTTAATAATACTATAGGATCAAAATTACCCCCAAATTCTATGATTTAAGCTGTTTTTGAGGGGTTTTTGAAAAAAACCCACCAGAATCCAAAACACACCCGAATCCAACAAAAATTTTTAAGGGAGGTTTTGCCAAAATGCGTCCGAATCCAAAACACAGCCGCGAAACCGAATCCAAAACCAAAACACAAAACCCAAAAAATTTCCGGTGCACATCTCTAGTTAGAACAATCAATTTCCTTTGTCACAAAGTTTCCACATATCTACAAATCCAGCACCATTTATGAGTTACCAATTAATTTATTTAACCCATGCCATAGTTAATTACAAATAGTTTCAATTGGGCCTAATGAGAGTAAATGGTGAGATAAGTGAATGCTTTTTTTTTCTTGTCTGTGTGTTTTTTTTTTCTTGTACCTTACATCAAGTGGGGGGTTGCACACAGATAGGGAAAAAAAGAGAGGTTTTTTGTTTGTTTTTCGTTTTTTTCTTCCAAGACTTGTGGAGTCTGTTTACTAGGGTAGGATAGCCACTGAAATGCAAATTAACTTGTGTAACCACCTTTTCTTGTACAGCAAGGCAAATATCTTTGATATGCAAATTAGAGGCATTGAAGAGGTGAAGTGTCTCATAGGAGTGCAGTAAATGGTATATATATATATATATATATATAATATTATAATTATGTGTATATTTATATCAGTGTATGTTCTGCAAGATGGCTATCCAATCTGAATTATATCATTTAAATTATAGATTATTGCAGTCATTATAGATCTGTGTGAAATCGGATACATTTGTTTGCTATATAGAAAATATTTGAAATAGTGTATTAAGGGTGTAATCGTAAAACACAAAATGCAGTTCTTGCCTAGTAATTACAGGTTTATACAGAACAAGTGTGGGTTGTGTTAGTGAGAGATAATAGTTTGTATTGCTCACATTTATAGAGATTGTGTGGTTTTATTGCGGACGCACGTTTGTACACGTGGTACGGACAAAGTACAGGAGCTTGCACGTGGCGCAGGGTCACACGTGGCGTAAAGGCACGCTCGGTCGCGTGTTTACGCAAGGTTGCGTAAGATTGCGGACGGTATGTATAAATCACACGATAGTTGTTCAATTAAAGGCGGGATAGTATACGTTTAATACAATAGCACATAACTATCCGATTTCAAAAGCAGATTAGTGTAAGACTTTGTTTAGACTGTACTGCCTCTGGGTTAAAACCATCAATCAAAGGGAGTGATATTTTCTGTACAGAAAAGAAAAACAAGGTGTATCTGAGTGACTGAAAGTGAGTGGAGCTGAATCCCGGAAATTCGGGTCCCGTGGGAACACTGGGTTAGTAGAGGCCCAGTGGCGTAAGGTTCGCTACCTTACGTGAACATAAAGAGAGAAATACGCAAATCGTGAGGAGATTTGCAGAGGAGCGTAATAAGGAATTGTGAAAAATAAGAATTGTGAAAGGTGAATTTGTTACGCTCCGGCTGAGGAGCGCAGCTTGTGAATTCGACTCCCGCGATCGTAGGGCATATAGATAACTAGTATCTATAGGCTGTGCGATTGAACCGCACGTCCGTGTGTTTTACACAGCACAAAGTGATATTATTGTGTCATATGCGCTGTGGAGAGCATACGCAGACGTGATTGTGTAAAAGGAAAGAGAAAGGGGTTTTTCTTTGATAACGCCGGGAAATCTCCCTGGTGGGCTTCCACTGGAAAGGGTGAGCAATAGTTATTAGGAAACTGTTTTTTTAACCCTACAAAAATTCCTGTGGAAAGATACCGAAAAAGGAATTTTTCACTGCCTCTCTTAGGAAAATATTCCAACATAGCCTCCACTGAAAGAAATTGCGGTGCTGTAAGGTCTTATAGGAGCCCTAGGTTGCGATCCACTATCGACAGTGTATCGTTGTACTGGCCAACGTAGGCGAGAGCGGGTGAAGAGCACTCGGAGAACTTTCACCGTCTGCTTGCATTGAGTATTTTGGTGTTTGTGGGAAAAGGCCCACAAATATGGGAGCCAGTTGCTCAAGTGAGAGATGTACAGCAGCGAGGGTTCAGGCTGAAGAATTGCGGCCCAGGGGGTCAGCAAGGTTTATTATGTGTGGGAAATATGGTCCACACGCGGAGGCTTATTGCAATGAATGGGTGCTTATGACTGCTGAAGATAGGGCATCATTCCCTGGGGTTGGTAATGCAGGTAGTATGTCTAACCAAAGTCATATAAGACAAGAACGGAAATGCAATAACTGTTTGAACTTGTAGCAACAATAAACAAGTAGGAAAAATAAGAGAAAGCAAGTACACTGCCATATGTAGATGTGGAAGCAGTTACGGCCAGCATACAAACTATAGAAAATAATAAAAATATGAAAAATATGAATGTAACCTATATATGTACTAATGAATGTCGAAGTTTTATCTAGGAAGAGAAGGTGACCTGACTGGTTTCAGCCATTTCTCATGCACTCAGAGGAGTATCCAACCGGTAAAAGAAGAGCAGTAGCCTGCGGGGGAAGTGGCTGAGACCAGTGGAACTTCGTGTATATATATAGTAAAACCCAAAAATAAAATAAAAACCAAGAAAGTAACATCAGAAATGGAGAAAAACCTGTCCGCACATTAGTATTTGCCAGTAGGAAAGCGGATAGAGATAGGGTAACCCCCGGGTATTTTTTTTAGTTACCATATAAGAAGTATTCATTCCTAGTAATGCCCCTGGTCAAGATGAGCTCGGAAATGTTTGTTGGACCATGTACAGACCCTTAATACGGGATGAGAAGGATTGAATGAATACTTCGCGTGACCTAGAAGCTTGTTGATTTATTTATTGGTTTGTCTTTTGCAATACTAGAAAATTCTCCGTCTGGATAAGATCACTGGTAAACACTAATTCGGCAAATGGGAGGAACGAAAGAAGTGCAACATTACCCTTTGACAAAAAACCTGCTGAAGTTACGATTGGGCCCCTACAATGCTAAATCCTTTCCTTTCCTTCTTTTTCCTAACAGAAATGGCCCCTGACTAACGTAACAGAGATTTTGTTAAATGTGAAATACATATATTGTACTCCCGCTCAGGAAGTACAAGGTATGTTAGATACCCTCAAAGACTAATGTTGCATTTAGAGATGAGCGGGTTCGGTTTCTCTGAATCCGAACCCGCCAGAACTTCATGTTTTTTTTCACGGGTCCGAGCGACTCGGATCTTCCCGCCTTGCTCGGTTAACCCGAGCGCGCCCGAACGTCATCATGACGCTGTCGGATTCTCGCGAGGCTCGGATTCTATCGCGAGACTCGGATTCTATATAAGGAGCCGCGCGTCGCCGCCATTTTCACACGTGCATTGAGATTGATAGGGAGAGGACGTGGCTGGCGTCCTCTCCGTTTAGAATTAGAATAGATTAGAGAGACACTTGATTTACTAATTTTGGGGAGCATTAGGAGTACTCAGTAGTGTACAGTGCAGAGTTTTGCTGATAGTGACCAGTGACCACCACTTTTATTTATAATCCGTTCTCTGCCTGAAAAAAGCGATACACAGCACACAGTGACTCAGTCACATACCATATCTGTGTGCACTGCTCAGGCTCAGGCCAGTGTGCTGCATCATCTATATATATTATATATCTGTCTGACTGCTCAGCTCACACAGCTTATAATTGTGGGGGAGACTGGGGAGCACTACTGCAGTGCCAGTTATAGGTTATAGCAGGAGCCAGGAGTACATAATATTATATTAAAATTAAACAGTGCACACTTTTGCTGCAGGAGTGCCACTGCCAGTGTGACTAGTGACCAGTGACCTGACCACCAGTATATAATATTAGTAGTATACTATCTCTTTATCAACCAGTCTATATTAGCAGCAGACACAGTACAGTGCGGTAGTTCACGGCTGTGGCTACCTCTGTGTCGGCACTCGGCAGCCCGTCCATAATTGTATATACCAGTGACCTAACCGTGGTTTTTTTTTCTTTCTTTATACATACATACTAGTTACGAGTATACTATCTCTTTATCAACCAGTCTATATATTAGCAGCAGACACAGTACAGTGCGGTAGTTCACGGCTGTGGCTACCTCTGTGTCGGCACTCGGCAGCCCGTCCATAATTGTATATACCACCTAACCGTGGTTTTTTTTTCTTTCTTTATACATACATACTAGTTACGAGTATACTATCTCTTTATCAACCAGTCTATATATTAGCAGCAGACACAGTACAGTGCGGTAGTTCACGGCTGTGGCTACCTCTGTGTCGGCACTCGGCAGCCCGTCCATAATTGTATATACCACCTAACCGTGGTTTTTTTTTCTTTCTTTATACATACATACTAGTTACGAGTATACTATCTCTTTATCAACCAGTCTATATATTAGCAGCAGACACAGTACAGTGCGGTAGTTCACGGCTGTGGCTACCTCTGTGTCGGCACTCGGCAGCCCGTCCATAATTGTATATACCACCTAACCGTGGTTTTTTTTTCTTTCTTTATACATACATACTAGTTACGAGTATACTATCTCTTTATCAACCAGTCTATATATTAGCAGCAGACACAGTACAGTGCGGTAGTTCACGGCTGTGGCTACCTCTGTGTCGGCACTCGGCAGCCCGTCCATAATTGTATATACCACCTAACCGTGGTTTTTTTTTCTTTCTTTATACATACATACTAGTTACGAGTATACTATCTCTTTATCAACCAGTCTATATATTAGCAGCAGACACAGTACAGTGCGGTAGTTCACGGCTGTGGCTACCTCTGTGTCGGCACTCGGCAGCCCGTCCATAATTGTATATACCACCTAACCGTGGTTTTTTTTTCTTTCTTTATACATACATACTAGTTACGAGTATACTATCTCTTTATCAACCAGTCTATATATTAGCAGCAGACACAGTACAGTGCGGTAGTTCACGGCTGTGGCTACCTCTGTGTCGGCACTCGGCAGCCCGTCCATAATTGTATATACCACCTAACCGTGGTTTTTTTTTCTTTCTTTATACATACATACTAGTTACGAGTATACTATCTCTTTATCAACCAGTCTATATATTAGCAGCAGACACAGTACAGTGCGGTAGTTCACGGCTGTGGCTACCTCTGTGTCGGCACTCGGCAGCCCGTCCATAATTGTATATACCACCTAACCGTGGTTTTTTTTTCTTTCTTTATACATACATACTAGTTACGAGTATACTATCTCTTTATCAACCAGTCTATATATTAGCAGCAGACACAGTACAGTGCGGTAGTTCACGGCTGTGGCTACCTCTGTGTCGGCACTCGGCAGCCCGTCCATAATTGTATATACCACCTAACCGTGGTTTTTTTTTCTTTCTTTATACATACATACTAGTTACGAGTATACTATCTCTTTATCAACCAGTCTATATATTAGCAGCAGACACAGTACAGTGCGGTAGTTCACGGCTGTGGCTACCTCTGTGTCGGCACTCGGCAGCCCGTCCATAATTGTATACTAGTATCCAATCCATCCATCTCCATTGTTTACCTGAGGTGCCTTTTAGTTGTGCCTATTAAAATATGGAGAACAAAAATGTTGAGGTTCCAAAATTAGGGAAAGATCAAGATCCACTTCCACCTCGTGCTGAAGCTGCTGCCACTAGTCATGGCCGAGACGATGAAATGCCAGCAACGTCGTCTGCCAAGGCCGATGCCCAATGGCATAGTACAGAGCATGTCAAAACCAAAACACCAAATATCAGTAAAAAAGGACTCCAAAACCTAAAATAAAATTGTCGGAGGAGAAGCGTAAACTTGCCAATATGCCATTTACCACACGGAGTGGCAAGGAACGGCTGAGGCCCTGGCCTATGTTCATGGCTAGTGGTTCAGCTTCACATGAGGATGGAAGCACTCAGCCTCTCGCTAGAAAACTGAAAAGACTCAAGCTGGCAAAAGCACCGCAAAGAACTGTGCGTTCTTCGAAATCCCAAATCCACAAGGAGAGTCCAATTGTGTCGGTTGCGATGCCTGACCTTCCCAACACTGGACGTGAAGAGCATGCGCCTTCCACCATTTGCACGCCCCCTGCAAGTGCTGGAAGGAGCACCCGCAGTCCAGTTCCTGATAGTCAGATTGAAGATGTCAGTGTTGAAGTACACCAGGATGAGGAGGATATGGGTGTTGCTGGCGCTGGGGAGGAAATTGACCAGGAGGATTCTGATGGTGAGGTGGTTTGTTTAAGTCAGGCACCCGGGGAGACACCTGTTGTCCGTGGGAGGAATATGGCCGTTGACATGCCAGGTGAAAATACCAAAAAAATCAGCTCTTCGGTGTGGAGGTATTTCACCAGAAATGCGGACAACAGGTGTCAAGCCGTGTGTTCCCTTTGTCAAGCTGTAATAAGTAGGGGTAAGGACGTTAACCACCTCGGAACATCCTCCCTTATACGTCACCTGCAGCGCATTCATAATAAGTCAGTGACAAGTTCAAAAACTTTGGGTGACAGCGGAAGCAGTCCACTGACCAGTAAATCCCTTCCTCTTGTAACCAAGCTCACGCAAACCACCCCACCAACTCCCTCAGTGTCAATTTCCTCCTTCCCCAGGAATGCCAATAGTCCTGCAGGCCATGTCACTGGCAAGTCTGACGAGTCCTCTCCTGCCTGGGATTCCTCCGATGCATCCTTGCGTGTAACGCCTACTGCTGCTGGCGCTGCTGTTGTTGCCGCTGGGAGTCGATGGTCATCCCAGAGGGGAAGTCGTAAGCCCACTTGTACTACTTCCAGTAAGCAATTGACTGTTCAACAGTCCTTTGCGAGGAAGATGAAATATCACAGCAGTCATCCTACTGCAAAGCGGATAACTGAGTCCTTGACAACTATGTTGGTGTTAGACGTGCGTCCGGTATCCGCCGTTAGTTCACAGGGAACTAGACAATTTATTGAGGCAGTGTGCCCCCGTTACCAAATACCATCTAGGTTCCACTTCTCTAGGCAGGCGATACCGAGAATGTACACGGACGTCAGAAAAAGACTCACCAGTCTCCTAAAAAATGCAGTTGTACCCAATGTCCACTTAACCACGGACATGTGGACAAGTGGAGCAGGGCAGGGTCAGGACTATATGACTGTGACAGCCCACTGGGTAGATGTATGGACTCCCGCCGCAAGAACAGCAGCGGCGGCACCAGTAGCAGCATCTCGCAAACGCCAACTCTTTCCTAGGCAGGCTACGCTTTGTATCACCGCTTTCCAGAATACGCACACAGCTGAAAACCTCTTACGGCAACTGAGGAAGATCATCGCGGAATGGCTTACCCCAATTGGACTCTCCTGTGGATTTGTGGCATCGGACAACGCCAGCAATATTGTGTGTGCATTAAATATGGGCAAATTCCAGCACGTCCCATGTTTTGCACATACCTTGAATTTGGTGGTGCAGAATTTTTTAAAAAACGACAGGGGCGTGCAAGAGATGCTGTCGGTGGCCAGAAAAATTGCGGGACACTTTCGGCGTACAGGCACCACGTACAGAAGACTGGAGCACCACCAAAAACTACTGAACCTGCCCTGCCATCATCTGAAGCAAGAAGTGGTAACGAGGTGGAATTCAACCCTCTATATGCTTCAGAGGTTGGAGGAGCAGCAAAAGGCCATTCAAGCCTATACAATTGAGCACGATATAGGAGATGGAATGCACCTGTCTCAAGTGCAGTGGAGAATGATTTCAACGTTGTGCAAGGTTCTGATGCCCTTTGAACTTGCCACACGTGAAGTCAGTTCAGACACTGCCAGCCTGAGTCAGGTCATTCCCCTCATCAGGCTTTTGCAGAAGAAGCTGGAGGCATTGAAGAAGGAGCTAAAAGGGAGCGATTCCGCTAGGCATGTGGGACTTGTGGATGCAGCCCTTAATTCGCTTAACAAGGATTCACGGGTGGTCAATCTGTTGAAATCAGAGCACTACATTTTGGCCACCGTGCTCGATCCTAGATTTAAAGCCTACCTTGGATCTCTCTTTCCGGCAGACACAGGTCTGCTGGGGTTGAAAGACCTGCTGGTGACAAAATTGTCAAGTCAAGCGGAACGCGACCTGTCAACATCTCCTCCTTCACATTCTCCCGCAACTGGGGGTGCGAGGAAAAGGCTCAGAATTCCGAGCCCACCCGCTGGCGGTGATGCAGGGCAGTCTGGAGCGACTGCTGATGCTGACATCTGGTCCGGACTGAAGGACCTGACAACGATTACGGACATGTCGTCTACTGTCACTGCATATGATTCTCTCAACATTGATAGAATGGTGGAGGATTATATGAGTGACCGCATCCAAGTAGGCACGTCACACAGTCCGTACTTATACTGGCAGGAAAAAGAGGCAATTTGGAGGCCCTTGCACAAACTGGCTTTATTCTACCTAAGTTGCCCTCCCACAAGTGTGTACTCCGAAAGAGTGTTTAGTGCCGCCGCTCACCTTGTCAGCAATCGGCGTACGAGGTTACATCCAGAAAATGTGGAGAAGATGATGTTCATTAAAATGAATTATAATCAATTCCTCCGCGGAGACATTGACCAGCAGCAATTGCCTCCACAAAGTACACAGGGAGCTGAGATGGTGGATTCCAGTGGGGACGAATTGATAATCTGTGAGGAGGGGGATGTACACGGTGATATATCGGAGGGTGAAGATGAGGTGGACATCTTGCCTCTGTAGAGCCAGTTTGTGCAAGGAGAGATTAATTGCTTCTTTTTTGGGGGGGGTCCAAACCAACCCGTCATATCAGTCACAGTCGTGTGGCAGACCAAGTCACTGAAATGATGGGTTGGTTAAAGTGTGCATGTCCTGTTTTGTTTATACAACATAAGGGTGGGTGGGAGGGCCCAAGGACAATTCCATCTTGCACCTCTTTTTTCTTTTCTTTTTCTTTGCATCATGTGCTGATTGGGGAGGGTTTTTTGGAAGGGACATCCTGCGTGACACTGCAGTGCCACTCCTAGATGGGCCCGGTGTTTGTGTCGGCCACTAGGGTCGCTAATCTTACTCACACAGTCAGCTACCTCATTGCGCCTCTTTTTTTCTTTGCGTCATGTGCTGTTTGGGGAGGGTTTTTTGGAAGGGACATCCTGCGTGACACTGCAGTGCCACTCCTAGATGGGCCCGGTGTTTGTGTCGGCCACTAGGGTCGCTAATCTTACTCACACAGTCAGCTACCTCATTGCGCCTCTTTTTTTCTTTGCGTCATGTGCTGTTTGGGGAGGGTTTTTTGGAAGGGACATCCTGCGTGACACTGCAGTGCCACTCCTAGATGTGCCCGGTGTTTGTGTCGGCCACTAGGGTCGCTAATCTTACTCACACAGCTACCTCATTGCGCCTCTTTTTTTCTTTGCGTCATGTGCTGTTTGGGGAGGGTTTTTTGGAAGGGACATCCTGCGTGACACTGCAGTGCCACTCCTAGATGGGCCCGGTGTTTGTGTCGGCCACTAGGGTCGCTAATCTTACTCACACAGCTACCTCATTGCGCCTCTTTTTTTCTTTGCGTCATGTGCTGTTTGGGGAGGGTTTTTTGGAAGGGACATCCTGCGTGACACTGCAGTGCCACTCCTAGATGGGCCCGGTGTTTGTGTCGGCCACTAGGGTCGCTAATCTTACTCACACAGTCAGCTACCTCATTGCGCCTCTTTTTTTCTTTGCGTCATGTGCTGTTTGGGGAGGGTTTTTTGGAAGGGCCATCCTGCGTGACACTGCAGTGCCACTCCTAGATGGGCCCGGTGTTTGTGTCGGCCACTAGGGTCGCTAATCTTACTCACACAGCTACCTCATTGCGCCTCTTTTTTTCTTTGCGTCATGTGCTGTTTGGGGAGGGTTTTTTGGAAGGGCCATCCTGCGTGACACTGCAGTGCCACTCCTAGATGGGCCCGGTGTTTGTGTCGGCCACTAGGGTCGCTAATCTTACTCACACAGCTACCTCATTGCGCCTCTTTTTTTCTTTGCGTCATGTGCTGTTTGGGGAGGGTTTTTTGGAAGGGACATCCTGCGTGACACTGCAGTGCCACTCCTAGATGGGCCCGGTGTTTGTGTCGGCCACTAGGGTCGCTTATCTTACTCACACAGCGACCTCGGTGCAAATTTTAGGACTAAAAATAATATTGTGAGGTGTGAGGTATTCAGAATAGACTGAAAATGAGTGGAAATTATGGTTTTTGAGGTTAATAATACTTTGGGATCAAAATGACCCCCAAATTCTATGATTTAAGCTGTTTTTTAGTGTTTTTGGAAAAAAACACCCGAATCCAAAACACACCCGAATCCGACAAAAATAATTCGGTGAGGTTTTGCCAAAACGCGTTCGAACCCAAAACACGGCCGCGGAACCGAACCCAAAACCAAAACACATAACCCGAAAAATTTCAGGCGCTCATCTCTAGTTGCATTACACTGTTCTAGATTCATGTCCATCACAGGTAGAGGAAATTATCTTACAGATACCGGGTTCCCTATGAACTTAGGATGGACAGGACACTGGATTGATGGCTGAAGTAGTCCCAGTAGTGACACAGCATGCACAAGCTTAAAGGGGGTAGACCAAGTAGTTAATCAATTCCCCGTAGTGCCCAATCCAGTTGTCATTTTAATAAAATCCTCTCCACTTCTGCAAACTCATCTGTCACCAACCTCTATTCTGTTTCTCCACAGTTTCCTCTTCATCTTTTGCGTTCACACAGGGTGGTACAATACATGGACCCGATTACAGTTCAAACACTACATGCCTAATTGGTCCTTCAGAGTTCTGCCCAAACCCAGTATATCTCACCAGCATGATAACACCAGTATTACTGCAGTGTGCCTTGTCATGCACAAAGGGTGGAGAGAGGATGAGAATACTGGTTAAGGGAATTTTTTTTTATAGACACTGATATGCCCGTTGGTGAACGCAGACCTGATATTATCTTCTTCTTTCTCTCTTCTAGAGATGTTTTTTATTTATTTATTTATTTATTTATTTTTTTGAGTTATGCTCATGGTACTCTATATTGCAAACACACAACAGTTAAATTAAGATACAAATTTGTGATCCCTACAGGAAAAGGAGGTCTGGAAGTCGAAGGGGTATGGTTAGGAGTCCCCAGGACTCTGGAGAGATGGACAAGGTAAGCCAGTGGGCCCCAGGATGTATCTCCCAGCCTAGCTGAGGCGGCATATGCTCTGACTCACCTAGGGTAAGGAAGGTATGTGCAAATTGGTAAGAGCTTACTGGCATGTACCAGGGTTCTCTTCTCAGGCAAGCAGGAAAGCAATGACCTGTCTTACTTGCATGAGCAAGAACATTTGGTAAGGTAGTACTAACAGAGCCATCCCATATCCCTCTTGCAGATGGACCTTTTCAGGTAATACAAATCGACTTCGTACAGTTAACACCCTTTAGGAATTATTGTTATGTATTGGTGTGCACTGATGTTTTCTCAAACTGGGTAGAGGCATTTCCTGCCACCACAGATGCTGCTGTGTTTACCGCAAAGAAAAATTGTGCAGAAATTTGTGTGTAGATATGGTACCCCTAGAAGTAGGAGCAAAGTGAAACTGGACTATTGTGGTCATAGACACTGCCACTAGTATTATGTAGCATTGGAACCACTCCCAGATCTTCACTTAACGAATCACCCTCTTCGGAAAAAAATTTTTTTTTGTTTTTTGTGTTGTTTTTTTTTTTTTTTTTTGGGGGGGGGAGACAACCTCATGTCATGTTTGATCCGCACAATGATCAGAAATACACCAATGAAGTGACAGTACAGTACCTTATCGAGATGAGCCAGCATTTGAGAACTTGACAAAAGAACTTGAAACTGTTGATTCCTGGTATGCCAAATACTAACTGTCTTGATTGTGAACCAAGAGACTGTGTGATTTTTCTTATGCTCAGGTTGCCTAATAGACAGGTGGGAAGGACCGTACCAAGTTTTGTTGACAGCACTATCCCAGTGAAAGTAGCCGAGAGAGAGACTTGGGTCCACGATTCCCATTGCAGGAAAGTCGGTAGTCCGGAAGGAACTCGTAAATGGAGTGAGATCGCAAAAGTATCACCAGAGAGTCTGTTCCGTGAATACTGAAAGGCAGCACTGTTGAACACTACCTGAGCGTACTAAAGGATTACAGAAAGACCAGTCGTTGTAATTGATTTGCTATGGACAAGATTTGTTTTGTTCTATTTTTTTTTCTTTCCTCTTTCCCGCTGACAAACATTTTTTTTCAGGACATTCTATTTTTGCGAGGTTTTTCATGAGGAGTCGAGTGTGGGACTGGAACTGGTTCTGTTGGAAGGAGTGATTTCTTTATAGGATCCCAGGATTAGCTGATCAGTTTGTTAAAGCCAGAGAAAAATCAAAGGTCTAGTAGTTACGGAGTTCGGAGATAACGTGATAGGCTATTGTCTGAGGAATACTGTATTTTGTAGTTATTGTGACCCCATATTTGAAGATGAGAGCATCCAGAGATGTCAGTCTAGCAATAAGGTGACAGACATCCCTTGAGTGCTTACCACTCACTAGTGGGTAAGGTCTTAAACCAAACTGAATGTTGGATGTGCTCACAGGTATCTCTAAGACGAAAAGATGCAGGATTAGTGCCATATTTTTTTTTAGAGTTAGCTGAGGTACTTGAATTACACGGAAGGGGGAGGGGACCGGTGGACAAAGAGTATAATATAACTAGACCCCATAGTCTTAAGATCCACCAGTACCATAGATAAATCCTTGGTATGTTTAAATCTCACCAATTTCAGGAAATTGGGAGGTAATCAGTGTCGAAGTCAAAAATATTACATAAAGAGAACATACAAACTACACACATCATAAGTCGCTATACTTGCAAATACGCGCAGCGAGCACAGCAATATATGGTAACACACGCATTTACACGGACATGTCACAGAGATGGATTTGACACTTATTTCATACAGTACATAATTATAATAATATCAAGCGCCAGACATCATGATGATTTAAAATTATATATATTGAAGTAATGTCATGTATGTGTATTATTTGAACGAAACAAAATAGACCGGTCATGTTTACTATTGATGCAACCAGATTGATGTGTAGATTAATTTGATGCTTGTAGTGAAGTTGTGGGACATTGCAGCGAATAGTTATGATTACATGTATAAAAGCTAAAATCACTATTATTAGAACAATAGATATTCCAAACAGGTAGAGGACAGGAAACTCAGGCCAGCCCTTTGGATGTCTTCAAGGCTGAACCTGATCAGCATATGCAAAGGAACTGGTGACTCATCGTGAACCCCTCCCTCAGAAACTAGATAACACATTGATTACACAGGAGCTCAGGGGCTTTTTGGTCTCAGAGGATGATGAACTTGCTGCCAGTTCAGTTCCTGGTTTGGTCTCAGAGGAAGATGGAGTCCCAGCATTACTTTACAGAGAGAGAGAGAGAGATAAGATACATTGAGGGAATGGTATTGTATGCTGGCATGTAACTGTATGTAACTATGTATTAACTGCTTACTGTGTGAGTGTAACCATGTAACAATAGGTATACTGTACTTTGTAATGCATATTGAATCCATATCCTTTTTTAATAACAAATATATACATCAATGAGCTTTGGAACTCAGATAATGTGTGGGTGTATTGTTTTCTCTTATGGGATGCAGTGTTTTGCGATGTATAGCACACATTCAGGGGATATGGTAATAAGAGGTGCAGGCGTTTACAATATATATATTAGAGCGGGCATTTTAAATATCTGTGAGAAATCAATTTGGCATTCTTAGATGTGGGCTGGTCCGCGATATCACGTTCTTAATGATGCACTGTACATTATAAACGCGACGCTGTGGTCGATCAGCTTGGGATTGACGCATCCTAAAGCTGAGAAAATCATCATATCCGTGTGTATTGTTGTGTTATTAGTAAGATACTGATATGAAATTCAAGGGACAATGCATTTCTCATAATATTTAAGATGCTAAAATGTATTTTTATTGTTGCAAAACAAGGTTCAAATAAGTCATATTGTGTTTGATTCAGATTGGATTGTTTATCTGTTTAAGTAAGTTTAAAAGTATATTTAAAAGTTGCTGCATAGCTTTGATATAGTTTTTATTTTGAACTCAGGCCTAAAATAACTTCAGGTGCTTGTATGGTGTGTGATTTCTTTGTGACAAAGGAAGCCACACGGTCTGTCCTCCATTTTGGACTAACCACATGGCCTGTCCACCATTTTGTGTAACCCTCATGGATGTGGAAGGGGGAGGAGCAGCGGCCATTTTGGGAGGGTCATTTTCTAAATGGCTGATTTTCACTGCTCGGAATAATCAGCTTTCCTTGGTCACATCAAACGCCATTTATGAGTTACCAATGCATTTATTTAACCCATGCCATAGTCAATTACAAATAGTTTCAGCTGGGCCTAGTGAGAGTTAAGAGATGAATACTTAGTGTACGAATTACACACAGATATAAAAAAGTTTTTTTTTTTCTCTTTTACTTCTAGGATTCAGTTAACACTGCTTGCTAGTTTAGGATAGCCATTGAAATGTTAATTAACCTATCCCACTACCCTCTTGAGCAGGCATATGAACCTCTGTTGATATGCAAATTAGAAGCACTGAATGGGTAAATGAGTCTCATAGGAGACCAGTGAATGGTACATATATATAATAGTATTATAATTATGTGTGTGTTTATATCAATGTATGTTCTGCAAGATAGCTATCCAATCTGAATCATATCATTTAAATTATTGATTACTGCTAGAGTCATTATAGATCTGTGTGAAATAGGATACATTTGTTGCTATATAGTTAAAACTGAAATAACAGTGTTTAAGGAAGTAAGTATAAAGACACAAAACGCAGTTCTGGCCCAGTCGTAATAGGGTGTAATAGTGTGTGTTGTGTTTAGTGGGCAATAGTAGTTTTTATTGCTCACATTTATCGAAGTTGTGTGAGTTGTTTTATTGCGTACGCACATTGGTACACGTGGTATGGAATGTGAGGACAGCGTACAAAAACGTGCACGTGGCGCAAGGCCGCACACGTGGCATAGAGGTACGTACGGTTGCGTAATTACGCAAGCTTGCGTAGGGTTGTGTGCACATAATAAAACCACACGATAGTTCGTTTAGTTTAAAGGTGGGACAGTAGCCACAATACAATAGCACATAACTATCAGATTTCAAAAGCAGGTTACTCTAAATTTAGTTTCAAAACTGTATTGCCTCTGTGGTAAAGCTGCCTATCTGAATGAATTAAAATTTTCTGTACAGAAAAACCAAAAGTATATTTGAGTGAGCGAACGTAGGAGCGAGTGGAACTGAACCCCGGAAGTCGGGTCCCGTGGTACACCAAGTAAGCTGAGGCTTGGTGGCGTGAAGTGGTTGGTTCACGTTAATATAGATTGAAATACGCAAATCGTGAGGTGATTTGTAGAGGAGCGTGATAGTGCATTGTATTGCGAATTATTGAAGTAAAAAGGTTTTTTTTGGTATTACGCTCCGGACTGAGGGTCGCAGTTTGTACAACGACCCGTGGTCGTACGGCAGATAAGTAACAAGTACCTATATGCTGTGCGATTGGACCGGGCGTTTGTGGGTGCGATAGATAGCGCAACGTGATATCTTTTTTACGAGCTTTTGTGTAAAATCGCGGTATCATTAGCGCTGTGTAGAGCATACGCAAGCGTGATTTGTGTATAATAAAGTGCATAGGGAGTTTTCGCTGGTCTCTCTCAAGAAAATCTCCAACAACCGATACTTTACTGGAAAGGGTAAGTTATTCCTAAAAAAACTTCCAGTAAATATAGGTTACGATAGGGCCCTAGGTTGGGTACATTGCCTTTGCTATCGACAGTGTATGGTAGTACTGGCAAACGTGGGCGTGAGCGAGTGAAAGCGCTAGGTGTCTTTCACAGTCTATCTGCGGTGTGCATTGGGGATTGCGTTTATTGGCAAAAAGTCCGCGATGGGATCCAATTGCACAAGCAGTGGGCGTTTAGAAACTAGGGTTCAGGTTGAGGTGCCGCGGCCCAGGGGGTCAGCGAGGTTTATTGTGTGTGAAAAGTATGGTTCACACACGGAGGCTTTTTGCAATGAATGGGTATGTCTGACTGACAAAGATAGGGTACCATTCCCTAAAGTGGGCAGCTTTGAACCAGAGGTATTGCAGAACTTAAGGATAAGAATATGTCTGATATAATCCTGAAAACAAAGGGTCAGACATACAAATTGTTTAAACCTGTGATAGCAAGAGGGGTTGGTGAGTTTGATCCTAAGGTATTGCAGGTGGTATGTCTAACCAAAGTCATATAAGGCAAGAATGGAAATATAAGAACTGTTTGAACTTGTATCAACAATATATAGGTAGGGGAAAAAAAAAAGGGAATGCAAGTACACCGCCTTATGTAGATGTGGAAGCAGTTACGGCCAGCATACAAACTATAGAAAGAAAATAATAAAAATATGAAAAATATGACTGTAACCTATATATATTATGTACTAATGAATGTTGAAGTTTTATTTAGGAGGAGAAGGTGACCTGATTGTTTCCAGCCATTTCTCATGTACCCAGAGGAGTATCCAACCGGTAAAAGAAGAGCAGTAGCCTGTGGGGGAAGTGGCTGAGACCAGTGGAACAGGTAAGTATGGTATCATTCGTGTACATATATAGTAAAAAAAAAAATCAAGAAAGTAACGTCAGAAAAGGAGAAAAAACCTGTCCGCACATTAGTATTTGCCAGTAGGAAAGCGGACAGAGACAAGGTAACCCCCGGGTATTTCTTTCAGTTACCATATAAGAAGTATTCATTCCTAGTAATGCCCCTAGTAAAGATGAGCTTGGAAATGTTTGTTGGACCACGTACAGTCCCTTAATACGGGATGAGAAGGATTGAATGAAATACTTTGCATGACCTAGAAGCTTGTTAAACTTTTTTTTTGTTTTTGTCTCTTGCAGAAATAGAAAACTCTCCATCTGGATAAGATCACTGGTAAACACTAATTCGGCAAATGGGAGGTGGCTGTCTCTGTGCAAATGGACGGGCTCAATAAGGCATTGAGTGTCAGGGTGCAGACTATCTTGCAAAATTGGAAATGGGTCACAGTAGCTAATCTTAGATAGTGTGCTATTGAACATCACAAGAATAGTGCTAGGCGCAGAGAACAACAGGTGGAGAGGTTGAGGACGGTAAGTATACTGGCACATACAGGAAAGACCCATCAGTCCAAACCCCAGAACCCAAATGGTCAATAATATGTTACACTTGTAGGAAGGAAGAGCATTTTGCCAGAGATTGTAGGTGTAGTAGGACACATAGTCAATATAGATCTCCTAGACAGAAAACACAAGCCACATTATTAAACACATAGACGGGACCAAGGGACATATAGTAAGGAATCATAAGCCATATAGAAAACACAGATTCGGCTAATGGGAAGAACAAAATAAATGCAACATTACCCTTTGACAAAACTTGAAGACTAATGTCGCATTCTACTGTTCTAGATGCATGTCCATCACAGGTAGAGGAAATTATCTCACAGATACCGGGTTCCCTATGAACTTAGGAAGGACAGGACACTGGATTGATGGCTGGGATAATCCCAGTAGAGATAAGACACACAGAAATGTTTTTTTAAGGGGAGTAGACCAAGTAGAGAATCACTTCCCCGTAGTGCCCAATGAAGTTGTCAAATTTTTATAAAATCTTCTTCACCTCTACAAACTCATCTGTCACCAACCTCTATTCTATTTCTCTACAGTTTTCCTCTTCATCTTTTGCGTTCACACGGGGTGGTACAATACATGGACCCAAGTACAGTTCAAACTCCACATGCCTAGGTCCTCCAGAGTTCTGCCCAAACCCAGTATATCTCAACAGCACGATGACACCAGTATTACTGCAGTGTGCCTTGTCATGCACAAAGGGTGGAGAATGGGAATACTGGTGAAGGGAAATTTTGTATAGACACTGATATGTCTGTTGGTGAATGGCAAACCTGACATTTTCTTTTTCATTTTCTTCCTCTTTCTCTCCTCTAGAGATGTTTCTTCTTTCTTTTCTTTTTTGAGTTATGCTCATGGTACTCTACATTACAAACACACGATAGTTAAATTAAGATACAAAAAATTTGTGTTCCCTCAGGACTGTGGGCAGGTGGACACGGTAAGCCAGTAGCCCCCAGAGCATACCTTCCAAATCTAGCTGAGGTGGCACACGGTCTGACTTATCTAGGCAAAGAGGGTAGGTGCAGGCTGATGAGAGTCTACTGGTGTGCACCAGGATTCTATTCTCATACAGGTAAGAGAGCAATGACCTGTCTTACTTGCTTGAGGAAGAATATTGGTAAAGCAATACCAACAGAGCCATCCCATATCCCTCCTGCAGACGGATCTTTTCAGGAAATACAAATCGACTTCGTACAGTTAACACCCTTTAGGAATTATTGTTATGTATTGGTGTGCACTGATGTTTTCTCAAACTGGGTAGAGGCATTTCCTGCGGCCACGGATGCTGCTGTGTTTACCACAAAGAAAAATTGCGCAGAAATTTGTGTGTAGATAATGGTACCCCTAGAAGTAGGAGCAAAGCTTGAAATTGTACTATTGTGATCATAGATACTGCCACTAGTATTATGTAGCTTCAGAACCACTCCCAGATCTTCACCCAACGAGTCACCCTCTTCGAAATTTGTTTTTGTTTTTATTTTGGTATTTGTGTCTTTTTGGTTGTTTTTGGAAGACAACCTCATGTCATGATGATTGATCCGCACAATGATCAGAAATACACCAATGAGGTGACAGTGCAGTACCTTGTTGAGATGAGCCAGCATTTGAGAACTTGACAAAAGAACTTGAAACTGTTGATTGCTGGTATGCCAAATGCTAACTGTCTTGATTATGAACCAAGAGACTGTGTGATTGTCCTTACGCTCAGGTTGCCTAATAGACAGGTGGGAAGGACCATACCAAGTTTCGTTGACAGCACTAAAGGTCGCCGAAAGAGAGATTTGGGTCCACTCGTCCCACTGCAAGAAGGTCGCTGACCCGGAGAGAACTCGTGACAAAGTAGTTTATTGCTCACATTCATCGAGTTTGTGAACTGTGTGTTCCAAGTTAATTATGTGTTCAAAGAGCAAGATGGAGAGCAAAGTGAACTGTGTGTTCCAAGTGAACTGTGTGTCCAAAGAGCAAGGCAAAGAGAACCTCGTATCACCAGAGACTCTGTTCCGTGAAGACTGAGAGGCGGCACTGTTGAACACTACCTGAGCGTACTAAAGGATTGCAGAAAGACCAGTCATTGTAATTGATTTGTTATGAACAAGAGTTGTTTTGTTCTATTTCTCTTTTCTCTCTTTCCCGCTGACAAACATTTTCTTTCAGGATATTCTATTTTTGCAAGGTTTTTTTTATGAGGAGTCGAGTGTGGGACTGGAACTGGCTTTGTAGGAAGGAGTGATCTCCTTATAGGATCCCAGGGTTAGCCGATCTGTTTGTTAAAATCAGAGAAAAATCAAAGGTCTAGTAGTTATGGAGTTCAGAGGTAATCAGGAACAAATCAGACAATGGCTATTCACACATTGCAGATAAAGAGCTCATTAATATATGTGGAAGAAAGGTTTATGAGTGGCTCTCCCTGAACTCCAAAGGTTTATGTTATTTAGGAAGGACACTACTTATAACCCTTGTGCAATGATTAAACAGACCTAGCATACGTTCCAGAAATGGAAACAATGTTCAGAAAATGATAGGAATATGCAGATCATGAAAATTTTATATGCCACTGTCACGATTTGTTTGTGTCTTCTTCATCTACCCAGCAGAACCTCAATCGAATCCAAACATCAGTGTACAAAGACGTAGGTACATGTATGTGTGAAATGTTCGTCGCAAATCAGACATTATAGGCCAAAGCACTGTCCCAGCATACTCTATAGGTTGAATGTTGTCCCACACCCAACCAGTGGTCCCGTGACCGCCGAGTGCATATAGAGGATGTCTCGTCCTCCTCCCTGTCTTCCCCAAATATAGTCAAGTGTCTGATTTGCGAAATGAATACATACGTGTGTCTAGGTCACCGATTATTGTATGAAATATTTTTTTCTTATGTTAATAATTGATGGCAGTTATTGTTTACTGCCAAAGGGTGGACTGTCGAAGTAAAAAATATTACATAAAGAGAACATACAAACTACACACATTTAAGTCGCTATACTTGCAAATACGCGCAGCGAGCACAGCAATATATGGTAACACACGCATTTACACGGACATGCCACAGAGATGGATTCGACACTTATTTCATACAGTACATAATTATAATAATATCAAGCACCAGACATCATGATGATTTAAAATTATATATATTGAAGTAATGTCATGTATGTGTATTATTTGAACGAAACAAAATAGACCGGTCATGTTTACTATTGAAGCAACCAGATTGATGTGTAGATTCATTTGATGCTTGTAGTGAAGTTGTGGGACATTGCAGCGAATAGTTATGATTACATGTATAAAAGCTAAAATCACTATGATTAGAACAATAGATATTCCAAACAGGTAGAGGACAGGAAACTCAGGCCAGCCCTTTGGATGTCTTCAAGGCTGAACCTGATCAGCATATGCCAAGGAACTGGTGACTCATCGTGAACCCCTCCCCCAGAAACTAGATAACACATTGATTACACAGGAGCTCAGGGGCTTTTTGGTCTCAGAGGATGATGAACTTGCTGCCAGTTCAGTTCCTGGTTTGGTCTCAGATGAAGATGGAGTCCCAGCATTACTTTACAGAGAGAGAGAGATATAAGATACATTGAGGGAATGGTATTGTATGCTGGCATGTAACTGTATGTAACTATGTATTAACTGCTTACTGTGTGAGTGTAACCATGTAACAATAGGTATACTGTACTTTGTAATACATATTGAATCCATATCCTTTTTCTCTGACGTCCTAGTGGATGCTGGGAACTCCGTAAGGACCATGGGGAATAGCGGCTCCGCAGGAGACTGGGCACAAAAAGTAAAAGCTTTAGACTAGCTGGTGTGCACTGGCTCCTCCCCCCGTGACCCTCCTCCAAGCCTCAGTTAGATTTTTGTGCCCGAACGAGAAGGGTGCAAGCTAGGTGGCTCTCCTGAGCTGCTTAGAAGTAAAAGTTTAAATAGGTTTTTTATTTTCAGTGAGTCCTGCTGGCAACAGGCTCACTGCATCGTGGGACTAAGGGGAGAAGAAGCGAACTCACCTGACTGCAGAGTGGATTGGGCTTCTTGGCTACTGGACATTAGCTCCAGAGGGACGATCACAGGTTCAGCCTGGATGGGTCCCGGAGCCGCGCCGCCGGCCCCCTTACAGAGCCAGAAGAGCGAAGAGGTCCGGAGAAAGCGGCGGCAGAAGACGTTCCTGTCTTCAAATAAGGTAGCGCACAGCACTGCAGCTGTGCGCCATTGCTCTCAGCACACTTCACACTCCGGTCACTGAGGGTGCAGGGCGCTGGGGGGGAGCGCCCTGAGACGCAATAAAAACGATATAAAAACCTTATGTGGCTAAAAAAAATGCATCACATATAGCTCCTGGGCTATATGGATGCATTTATCCCCTGCCAGTTTCCTGAAAAAAGCGGGAGAAAAGGCCGCCGTGAAGGGGGCGGAGCCTTTCTCCTCAGCACACAAGCGCCATTTTCTTTCACAGCTCCGCTGGAAGGACGGCTCCCTGACTCTCCCCTGCAGACTACACTACAGAAACAGGGTAAAACAAGAGAGGGGGGGGCACTATTGGCAGCTAATATATAATACAGCAGCTATAAAGGGAGTAACACTTATATAAGGTTATCCCTGTATATATATAGCGCTCTGGTGTGTGCTGGCAAACTCTCCCTCTGTCTCCCCAAAGGGCTAGTGGGGTCCTGTCCTCTATCAGAGCATTCCCTGTGTGTGTGCTGGGTGTCGGTACGATTGTGTCGACATGTATGAGGAGGAAAATGATGTGGAAGCAGAGCAATTGCCTGTGTTAGTGATGTCACCCCCTAGGGAGTCGACAACTGACTGGATGGTAGTAATTAAAGAATTACGTGACAATGTCAGCACTTTGCAAAAAACTGTTGACGACATGAGACAGCCGACAAATCAATTAGTGCCTGTTCAGGCGTCTCAGACACCGTCAGGGGCGCTAAAACGCCCGTTACCTCAGATGGTCGACACAGACCCTGACACGGATACTGAATCCAGTGTCGACGGTGACGAGACAAACGTAATGTCCAGTAGGGCCACACGTTACATGATCACGGCAATGAAGGAGGCATTGAACATTTCTGACACTACAAGTACCACAAAAAAGGGTATTATGTGGGGTGTGAAAAAACTACCAGTAGTTTTTCCTGAGTCAGATGAATTAAATGAGGTGTGTGATAAAGCGTGGGTTTCCCCCGATAAAAAACTGCTGATTTCTAATAAATTATTGGCACTATACCCTTTCCCGCCAGAGGTTAGGGCACGTTGGGAAACACCCCCTAGGGTAGATAAGGCGCTCACACGCTTATCAAAACAAGTGGCGTTACCGTCTCCTGATACGGCCGCTCTCAAGGAACCAGCTGATAGAAGGCTGGAAAATATCTTAAAAGGTATATACACACATACCGGTGTTATACTGCGACCAGCGATCGCCTCAGCCTGGATGTGCAGCGCTGGAGTGGCTTGGTCGGATTCCCTGACTGAAAATATTGATACCCTGGATAGGGACAGTATATTATTAACTATAGAGCATTTAAAGGATGCATTACTATATATGCGAGATGCACAGAGGGATATTTGCACCCTGGCATCTAGAGTAAGTGCGATGTCCATTTCTGCCAGAAGAACGTTATGGACGCGACAGTGGTCAGGTGATGCGGATTCCAAACGACCGCTCATTCCTGCCCCGGGGCAGAGGAAGGGGAAAAAGACTGCACCATGCAGCCTCTTCCCAGGAGCAGAAGCCCTCCCCCGCTTCTGCCAAGTCCTCAGCATGACGCTGGGGCTCTGCAAGCAGACTCGGGCACGGTGGGGGGCCGTCTCAAGAATTTCAGCGCGCAGTGGGCTCACTCGCAAGTGGACCCCTGGATCCTGCAGGTAGTATCACAGGGGTACAAATTGGAATTCGAGACGTCTCCCCCTCGCCGGTTCCTGAAGTCTGCTCTACCAACGTCTCCCTCCGACAGGGAGGCAGTATTGGAAGCTATTCACAAGCTGTATTCCCAGCAGGTGATAATCAAGGTACCCCTCCTACAACAGGGAAAGGGGTATTATTCCACGCTGTTTGTGGTACCGAAGCCGGACGGCTCGGTGAGACCAATTTTAAATCTAAAATCTTTGAACACTTACATAAAAAGGTTCAAATTCAAGATGGAGTCACTCAGAGCAGTGATAGCGAACCTGGAAGAAGGGGACTATATGGTATCTCTAGACATCAAGGATGCTTATCTCCATGTCCCAATCTACCCTTCTCACCAAGGGTACCTCAGGTTTGTGATACAAAACTGTCATTATCAGTTTCAGACGCTGCCGTTTGGATTGTCCACGGCACCACGGGTCTTTACCAAGGTAATGGCCGAAATGATGATTCTTCTTCGAAGAAAAGGCGTATTAATTATCCCTTACTTGGACGATCTCCTGATAAGGGCAAGGTCCAGGGAACAGTTAGAGGTCGGAGTAGCACTATCTCAGGTAGTGCTACGTCAGCACGGGTGGATTCTAAATATCCCAAAATCACAGCTGATTCCAACAACACGTCTACTGTTCCTAGGGATGATTCTGGACACAGTCCAGAAAAAGGTGTTTCTCCCGGAGGAGAAGGCCAGGGAGTTATCCGAGCTAGTCAGGAACCTCCTAAAACCAGGACAAGTGTCAGTGCATCAGTGCACGAGAGTCCTGGGAAAAATGGTGGCTTCTTACGAAGCGATTCCATTCGGAAGATTCCATGCAAGAACTTTTCAGTGGGATCTGCTGGACAAATGGTCCGGATCGCATCTTCAGATGCATCAGCGGATAACCCTATCTCCAAGGACAAGGGTATCTCTCCTGTGGTGGTTACAGAAGGCTCATCTTCTAGAGGGCCGCAGATTCGGCATTCAGGATTGGATGCTGGTAACCACGGATGCCAGCCTGAGAGGCTGGGGAGCAGTCACACAGGGAAGAAATTTCCAGGGCTTGTGGTCAAGCATGGAAACGTCTCTTCACATAAATATCCTAGAGCTAAGGGCCATTTACAATGCCCTAAGTCAAGCAAGGCCTCTGCTTCAGGGTCAACCGGTATTGATCCAGTCGGACAACATCACGGCTGTCGCCCACGTAAACAGACAGGGCGGCACAAGAAGCAGGAGGGCAATGGCAGAAGCTGCAAGGATTCTCCGCTGGGCGGAAAATCATGTGATAGCACTGTCAGCAGTGTTCATTCCGGGAGTGGACAACTGGGAAGCAGACTTCCTCAGCAGACACGACCTCCACCCGGGGGAGTGGGGACTTCATCCAGAAGTCTTCCAAGTGATTGTAAACCGTTGGGAAAAACCAAAGGTGGACATGATGGCGTCCCGTCTCAACAAGAAACTGGACAGATATTGCGCCAGGTCAAGGGACCCTCAGGCAATAGCGGTGGACGCTCTGGTAACTCCGTGGGTTTTCCAGTCGGTATATGTGTTCCCTCCTCTTCCTCTCATACCAAAAGTACTGAGAATCATAAGAAGGAGAGGAGTAAGAACGATACTCGTGGCTCCGGATTGGCCAAGAAGAACTTGGTACCCGGAGCTGCAAGAGATGCTCACGGAGGACCCGTGGCCTCTACCTCTAAGGAAGGACCTGCTCCAGCAGGGACCTTGTCTGTTCCAAGACTTACCGCGGCTGCGTTTGACGACATGGCGGTTGAACGCCGGATCCTGAAGGAAAAAGGCATTCCAGATGAAGTCATCCCTACCCTGATCAAGGCCAGGAAGGATGTAACTGCAAAACATTATCATCGCATTTGGCGTAAATATGTTGCGTGGTGTGAGGCCAAGAAGGCCCCTACGGAGGAATTTCAACTGGGTCGTTTCCTACATTTCCTGCAAGCAGGATTGTCTATGGGCCTAAAATTAGGATCCATTAAGGTTCAAATTTCGGCCCTGTCGATCTTCTTCCAAAAAGAACTGGCTTCAGTGCCTGAAGTTCAGACGTTTGTCAAAGGGGTACTGCATATACAGCCTCCTTTTGTGCCTCCAGTGGCACCTTGGGATCTCAATGTAGTTTTAGGGTTCCTAAAATCACATTGGTTTGAACCACTTGCCACAGTGGATTTGAAATATCTCACATGGAAAGTGGTAATGCTGTTGGCCCTGGCTTCAGCCAGGCGCGTATCAGAATTGGCGGCTTTATCCTATAAAAGCCCTTACCTGATATTTCATTCGGATAGGGCGGAATTGAGGACTCGTCCTCAATTTCTCCCTAAGGTGGTTTCAGCGTTTCACATGAATCAACCTATTGTGGTACCTGTGGCTACTAGGGACTTGGAGGACTCCAAGTTGCTGGACGTAGTCAGGGCCCTGAAAATATATGTTTCCAGGACGGCTGGAGTCAGAAAATCTGACTCGCTGTTTATACTGTATGCACCCAACAAGCTGGGTGCTCCTGCTTCTAAGCAGACGATTGCTCGTTGGATTTGTAGTACAATTCAACTTGCACATTCTGTGGCAGGCCTGCCACAGCCAAAATCTGTTAAAGCCCATTCCACAAGGAAGGTGGGCTCATCTTGGGCGGCTGCCCGAGGGGTCTCGGCTTTACAACTTTGCAGAGCAGCTACTTGGTCAGGGGCAAACACGTTTGCTAAATTCTACAAATTTGATACCCTGGCTGAGGAGGACCTGGAGTTCTCTCATTCGGTGCTGCAGAGTCATCTGCACTCTCCCGCCCGTTTGGGAGCTTTGGTATAATCCCCATGGTCCTTACGGAGTTTCCAGCATCCACTAGGACGTCAGAGAAAATAAGAATTTAGTTACCGATAATTCTATTTCTCGTAGTCCGTAGTGGATGCTGGGCGCCCATCCCAAGTGCGGATTGTCTGCAATACTTGTATATAGTTATTGTTACAAACAAATCGGGTTGTTTATTGTTGGAAGCCATCTTTTCAGAGGCTCCTACGGTTATCATACTGTTAACTGGGTTCAGATCACGAGTTGTACGGTGTGATTGGTGTGGCTGGTATGAGTCTTACCCGGGATTCAAGATCCTTCCTTATTATGTACGCTCGTCCGGGCACAGTATCTTAACTGAGGCTTGGAGGAGGGTCATGGGGGGAGGAGCCAGTGCACACCAGCTAGTCTAAAGCTTTTACTTTTTGTGCCCAGTCTCCTGCGGAGCCGCTATTCCCCATGGTCCTTACGGAGTTCCCAGCATCCACTACGGACTACGAGAAATAGAATTATCGGTAAGTAAATTCTTATTTTTAATAACAAATATATACATCAATGAGCTTTGGAACTCAGATAATGTGTGGGCGTATTGCTTTCTCTTATGGGATGCAGTGTTTTGCGATGTATAGCGCACATTCAGGGGATATGGTAATAAGAGGTGCAGGCGTTTACAATATATATTAGAGCGGGCATTTTAAATATCTGTGAGAAATAAATTTGGCATTCTTAGTCAGGAACAATCAGACAATGGCTATTCACACATAGCAGATAAAGAGCTCATTAATATATGTGGAAGAAAGGTTTATGAGTGGCTCTCCCCGAACTCCGAAGGTTTATGTTATTTACGAAGGACACTACTTATAACCCTTGTTCAATGATGAAACAGACCTAGAATACGTTCCAGAAATGGAAACAAATGTTCAGAAAATGATAGGAATATGTAAATCATTAAAATTTTATATCACTTTCACGATTTGTTTGTGTTTTCTCCCTCTACCCAGCAGAACCTCAATCGAATCTGAACATCAGTGTACAAAGACGTAGGTACATGTATGTGTGAAATGTTCATCCAAATCAGACATTATAGGCCAAAGCACTGTCCCAGCATACTCTATAGGTTGAATGTTGTCCCACACCCAACCAGTGGTCCCGTGACCGTTGAGTGTATATAGAGGATGTCTCATCCTCCTCCCTGTCTTCCCCAAATATAGTCAAATGTCTGATTTGCAAAATGAATACATACGTGTGTCTAGGTCACCGATTATTGTTTGAAATATTTTTCTTATGTTAATAATATATGGCAGTTATTGTTTACTACCAAAGGGTGGACTGTCAAAGTCAAAATATTACATAGAGAGAACATACAGACTCCACACATTATGAGTCGCTATACTTGCGAATACGCACAGCAAGCACAGCAATATATGGTAACATACGCATTTACACAGACATGCCACAAAGATATATTCAACACATATTTCATACAGCACATAAATTGGACATATCAAGCGCCAGACATAAGGTTTTAAATTATATAAAGGACTAATGTCATGTATGTGTATTATTGGAACGGAGCAAGATGGACATGTCGTGCTTGGTATCAAAGTAACCAGATTAATGTGTGTATCAGTTTGATGCCTGTTATTAAGTTTTAGGTCATTGCAACAAGTAGATATGATTAAACGTAGGACTATGAAGCCACTTTTACTGGAACAAAAGATATGTTCAAAAGAGCATGTGATGGACAGGAAACCAGTGACTAGCAACCTTGAACAAAAGCCCTCATACTGACCAATGACTCATCATGAATGAGAAAGTTCCCTCCCCTAGACCAATAGCAAGAGATCTGTATACCCCCAACGGTCTCAGAGATATAGCTGATGCCATATAGAAGAGCTTCCTGTTTTGTCCCAGATGCTGATCGAGATGGGTTTCTGCCGATACTCTGCAGTGAGCATGGAGGGAGAGCTAAAGATGGAGGAGGGGGAGTGTAATAAGCATTGAGCAAAATATGGTGATGTATTGCTGGCCATGTCTGTATTTGAATTAGTTTGTAATAACTGCTTACTGTATAAATTGTAACCATATAACTATATATATATATATATATATATATATACTGTACATTGTGATATATTGAATACATATCCTTTTAATAACAAATATATACATCAATGAGCTTTGGAACTCAGATAATGTGTGGGTGTATTATTTTCTCTTATGGGATGTAGTGTTTTTGCGATGTATAGCGCACATTCATAGAACATGGTAATAAGATGTGCAGGCATCCACAGTATATATTAGAGCTGGCATTTTAAATATTTGTTAGAAAGCAATTTCCCTTTTACAGGGGGATTTGGTGCCGTTGAAGGGAGTATGGAGTAGAAGATGGTTTAAGTAAGAAAAGAAAAGGCACACAAGGGTAGAGGGCCCTGCACGTTAGAGCTTACATTCTAAAGGGGAGGGGCAGACAGACATGGGTGCCACAGATGGGCTAGACAGCGAGAGTGGAACAGAGGGTACGGATGAGATTAGGCTGGGTTTGGTGAAGAAGTGGGTCTTGAGAGCCCGTTTGAAGTTTTGTAGAGAGGTGGAGAGTCTGAGGGGGAGAGGCATAGAATTCCAGAGTTAGGGAGTAGCAGGTGCAAAATGGGAGAGGAGTGGGTGAGGGCTTTGTAAGTGAGCGTGAGGAGTTTGAATTGGATTCTGAAAGGGAAGGGGAGACAGTTCAGTGTCGGACTGGGGCATGGAGGGCCCACCGGGGAAATGCAGTGATACGGGCCCATGCTTAGAGGCTTGGCTAACCAGTAGTGCATGTTCTGGGGCACCTTGAAACATATAATAAGATTTTACTCACCGGTAAATCTATTTCTCGTAGTCCGTAGTGGATGCTGGGACTCCGTAAGGACCATGGGGAATAGCGGCTCCGCAGGAGACTGGGCACAACTAAAGAAAGCTTTAGGACTACCTGGTGTGCACTGGCTCCTCCCACTATGACCCTCCTCCAGACCTCAGTTAGGATACTGTGCCCGGAAGAGCTGACACAATAGGAAAAGGATTTTGAATCCCGGGTAAGACTCATACCAGCCACACCAATCACACCGTATAACTCGTGATATTATACCCAGTTACCAGTATGAAATATAACTGAGCCTCACTACAGATGGCTCATAACAATAACCGTTTAGTTAGGCAATAACTATATACAAGTATTGCAGACAATCCGCACTTGGGATGGGTGCCCAGCATCCACTACGGACTACGAGAAATAGATTTACCGGTGAGTAAAATCTTATTTTCTCTGACGTCCTAAGTGGATGCTGGGACTCCGTAAGGACCATGGGGATCATACCAAAGCTCCCAAACGGGCGGGAGAGTGCGGATGACTCTGCAGCACCGAATGGGCAAACTCTAGGTCCTCCTCAGCCAGGGTGTCAAACTTGTAGAATTTAGCAAATGTGTTTGACCCCGACCAAGTAGCTGCTCGGCAAAGTTGTAAAGCCGAGACCCCTCGGGCAGCCGCCCAAGAAGAGCCCACCTTCCTCGTGGAATGGGCTTTCACTGATTTAGGATGCGGCAGTCCAGCCGCAGAATGTGCAAGTTGAATCGTACTACAGATCCAGCAAGCAATAGTCTACTTTGAAGCAGGAGCACCCAGCTTGTTGGGTGCATACAGGATAAATAGCGAGTCAGTTTTCCTGACTCCAGCCGTCCTGGAAACATATATTTTCAGGGCCCAGACTACGTCCAGTAACTTGGAGTCCTCCAAGTCCCACGTAGCCGCAGGCACCACAATAGGTTGGTTCACATGAAAAGCTGATACCACCTATTAAGAAGGAATTGGGAACGAGTCCTCAATTCCGCCCCATCCATTTGAAAATCAGATAAGGGCTTTTGCATGACAAAGCCGCCAATTCTGATACACGCCTGGCCGACGCCAAGGCCAACAGCATGACCACTTTCCACGTGAGGTATTTTAGCTCTACGGATTTAAGTGGCTCAACCCAATGCAACTTCAGGAAATCCAACCCCACGTTGAGATCCCACGGTGCCACTAGAGGCACAAAAGGGGGCTGAATATGCAGCACTCCCTGAACAAAAGTCTGAACTTCAGGCAGTGAAGCCAGTTCTTTTTTGGAAGAAAATGTACAGAGCCGAAATCTGGACCTTAATGGAACCCAATTTTAGGCCCGTAGTCACTCCTGACTGTAGGAAGTGCAGAAATCGACCCAGTTGAAATTCCTCCGTTGGGGCCTTCCTGGCCTCACACTAAGCAACATATTTTTGCCATATTCGGTGATTATTTTGCGATCACATCTTTCCTAGCCTTAATCAGCGTAGGAATGACTTCCTCCGGAATGCCTTTTTCCTTTAGGATCCGGTGTTCAACTGCCATGCCGTCAAACACAGCCGTGGTAAGCCTTGGAACAGGCAGGGCCCCTGCTGCAGCAGGTCCTGTCTGAGCGGCAGAGGCCATGGGTCCTCTGAGATCATTTCTTGAAGTTCTGGGTACCAAGCTCTTCTTGGCCAATCCGGAACCACGAGTATAGTTCTTACTCCTCTCCTTCTTAGTATTCTCAGTACCTTGGGTATGAGAGGCAAAGGAAGGAACACATACACCGACTGGTACACCCACGGTGTTACCAGAGCGTCCACAGCTATCGCCTGAGGGTCCCTTGACCTGGCGCAATATCTTTTTAGCTTTTTGTTGAGGCGGGACGCCATCATGTCCACCTGTGGCCTTTCCCAATGGTGTACAATCATTTTGAAGACTTCTGGATGAAGTCCCCACTCTCCCGGGTGGAGGTCATGCCTGCTGAGAAAGTCTGCTTCCCAGTTGTCCACTCCGGGAATGAACACTGCTGACAGTGCTAACACATGATTTTCCGCCCATCGGAAAATCCTTGTGGCTTCTGCCATCACCATCCTGCTTCTTGTGCCGCCCTGCTGGTTTACATGGGCGACCGCCGTGATGTTGTCTGACTGGATCAGCACCGGCTGGTGTTGAAGCAGGGGTCTAGCCTGACTTAGGGCATTGTGAATGGCCCTTAGTCACAGAATATCTATATGTAGGGAAGTCTCGTGACTTGACCACAGTCCCTGGAAGTTTCTTCCCTGTGTGACTGCCCCCCAGCCTCGAAGGCTGGCATCCGTGGTCACCAGGACCCAGTCCTGTATGCCGAATCTGCGGCCCTCTAGAAGATGAGCACTCTGCAGCCACCACAACAGCGACACCCTGGCCCTTGGAGACAGGGTTATCAGCCGATGCATCTAAAGATGTGACCCGGACCACTTGTCCAACAGATCCCACTGGAAGATCCTTGCATGGAACCTGCCGAATGGAATTTCTTCGTAAGAAGCTACCATCTCTCCCAGGACTCGCGTGCATTGATGCACCGACACCTGTATTTGTATTAGGAGGTCTCTGACTAGAGATGACAACTCCTTGGCCTTCTCCTCCGGGAGAAACCCTTTTTCCTGTTCTGTGTCCAGAACCATACACAGGAACAGTAGACGTGTCGTAGGAACTAGCTGCGACTTTGGACTATGCAGAATCCAGCCGTGCTGTTGTAGCACTTCCCGAGATAGTGCTACTCCGACGAACAACTGCTCCCTGGACTTCGCCTTTATAAGGAGATCGTCCAAGTACGGGATAATTATAACTCCCTTTTTTTTCGAAGGAGTATCATCATTTCGGCCATTACCTTGGTAAATACCCTCGGTGCCGGGGACAGACCAACAGCAACGTCTGGAATTGGTAATGACAGTCCTGTACCACAATTTTGAGGTACTCCTGGTGAGGAGGGTAAATGGGGACATGCAGGTAAGTATCCTTGATGTCCAGTGATACCATGTAATCCCCTTCGTCCAGGCTTGCAGTAACCGCCCTGAGCGATTCCATTTTGAACTTGAACCTTCGTATATAAGTGTTCAAGGATTTCAATTTTAGAATGGGTCTCACCGAACTGTCTGGTTTCGGTACCACAAACATTGTGGAATAGTAACCCCGGCCTTGTTGAAGGAGGGGTACCTTGATTTTCACCTGCTGGAAGTACAGCTTGTGAATTGCCGCCAGTACTACCTCTCCTCGAGGGCAGCAGGCAAGGCTGATTTGAGGTAACGGCGAGGGGGAGTCGCCTCGAACTCCAGCTTGTATCCCTGTGATACTTCTTGCAGAACCCAGGGATCCACCTGTGAGTGAGCCCACTGGTCGCTGAAGTTCCCGAGACGCGCCCCCACCGCACCTGGCTCCACCTGTGGAGCCCCAGCGTCATGCGGTGGACTCAGAGGAAGCGGGGGAAGATTTTTGATCCTGGGAACTGGCTGTCTGATGCAGCTTTTTCCCTCTTCCCTTGTCTCTGTGCAGAAAGGAAGCGCCTTTGACCCGCTTGCTTTTCTGAAGCCGAAAGGACTGTACCTTATAATACGGTGCTTTCTTAGGCTGTGAGGAAACTTGAGGTAAATTTTTTCCTTCCCAGCAGTTGCTGTGGATACGAGGTCCCAGAGACCATCCCCAAACAATTCCTCACCCTTATAAGGCAGAATCTTCCTGTGCCTTCTAAAGTCAGCATCGCCTGTCCACTGCCGGGTCCCTAATACCCTCCTGGCAGAATGGACATTGCATTAATTCTGGATGCCAGCCGGCAAATATCCCTCTGTGCATCCCTCATATATAAGACGACGTCTTTAATATGCTCTATGGTTAGCAAATAGTATCCCTGTCCTGACAGGGTAATAGACCATGCTGCAGCAGCACTATTCATGCTGAGGCAATTTCAGGTCTCAGTATAGTACCTGAGTGTGTATATACAGACTTCAGGATAGCCTCCTGCTTTTTATCAGCAGGCTCCTTCAAAGTGGCCGTATTCTAAGACGGCAGTGCCACCTTTTTTGACAAACGTGTGAGCGCCTTATCCACCCTAGGGGATATCTCCCAACGTGACCTATCCTCTGTCGGGAAAGGGTACGCCATCAGTAACTTTTTAGAAATTACCAGTTTCTTATCGGGAGAACCCACGCTTCTTCACACACTTCATTCACTCATCTGATGGGGGAACAAAACACTGTCTGCTTTTTCTCCCCAAACATAAAACCCCTTTTTTTGAGGTATCTGGGTTAATGTCAGAAATGTGTAACACATTTTTCATTGCCGAGATCATGCAACGGATGTGCCTAGTGGATTGTGTATATGTCTCAACCTTGTCGACACTGGAGTCATACTCCGTGTCGACATCTGTGTCTGCCATCTGAGGAAGCGGGCGTTTTTGAGCCCCTGATGGCCTTTGAGATGCCTGGGCAGGCGCGGGCTGAGAAGCCGGCTGTCCCACAGCTGTTACGTCATCCAGCCTTTTATGTAAGGAGTTGACACTGTCGGTTAATACCTTCCACCTATCCATCCACTCTGGTGTCGGCCCCCCAGGGGGCGACATCACATTTATCGGCACTTATCACATTTATCGGCCTCCACATAACCTTCCTCCTCAAACATGTCGACACAGCCATACTGACACACCGCACACACACAGGGAATGCTCTGACTGAGGACAGGACCCCACAAAGTCCTTTGGGGAGACAGAGAGAGAGTATGCCAGCACACACCACAGCGCTATATAACACAGGGATTAACACTGTAACTGAGTGATTTTTCCCCCAATAGCTGCTTGTATACACAATATTGCGCCTAAATTTAGTGCCCCCCCCTCTCTTTTTAACCCTTTGAGCCTGAAAACTACAGGGGAGAGCCTGGAGAGCTGTCTTCCAGCTGCACTGTGAAGAAAAAATGGCGCCAGTGTGCTGAGGGAGATAGCCCCGCCCCTTTTTCGGTGGACTTTCTCCCGCTTTTTTATGGATCTCTGGCAGGGGTATTTTACACATATATAGCCTATATGACTATATATTGTGTAGATTTGCCAGACAAGGTGTCTTATATTGCCCTCAGGGCGCCCCCCCCCAGCGCCCTGCACCCATCAGTGACCGGAGTGTGAGGTGTGCATGAGGAGCAATGGCGCACAGCTGCAGTGCTGTGCGCTACCTTGTTGAAGACCGAAGTCTTCTGCCGCCGATTTCCAGGACCATCTTCATGCTTCTGGCTCTGTAAGGGGGCCGGCGGCGCTGCTCCGGGACCGAATGATCGAGGTCGGGTCCTGTGTTCGATCCCTCTGGAGCTAATGGTGTCCAGTAGCCTAAGAAGCCCAAACTATCTCCAGTCAGGTAGGTTCGCTTCTTCTCCCCTTAGTCCCTCGTAGCAGTGAGTCTGTTGCCAGCAGATCTCACTGTAAAATAAAAAACATAAAATATACTTTCTTTCTAGGAGCTCAGGAGAGCCCCTATTGTGCATCCAGCTCAGCCGGGCACAAGATTCTAACTGAGGTCTGGAGGAGGGTCATAGTGGGAGGAGCCAGTGCACACCAGGTAGTCCTAAAGCTTTCTTTAGTTGTGCACAGTCTCCTGCGGAGCCGCTATTCCCCATGGTCCTTACGGAGTCCCAGCATCCACTTAGGACGTCAGAGAAATATAGCAAATACCGCTAGTTGCATGCAGGATAATGTACCAGATTAATAACACTGTAGAAAGTACACCATAGTCCTGTGCAGTATAATGTAACATATGCATAATGTGTAATTCAAGTGCAAAATCTTATCCCTAGAGGCAGAGCCGGCCATAGGCATAGGCAAACTAGGCAATTGCCTATGGCATTTGATATGCCTAGGGGCATCATCAGCTTCTGCTGATTAAAATGATATGCGGCATGCCTATATTCTGTATGTAGCATTTCATATGCAGATACAGCCACAGTCTCACACAGTATATAGGCATGCTGCATATCAGTTTAATCAGCAGCAGCTGCTTGTGCATCCTAGCCACATAGCAATGCAAATAAGATGTATTTTCATTAAAAAAAAGGTGCCCGACGTTAGCATTGATGCAAGATTTGTGAGGACACATCTGTATCCAAGCAAAGGCAGAGGTCACAGTGTTAGTGGAAGTGTGAGTGCTGTGTGCATGTGAGTGGGTTGGTTGTGCAGTAGTGTTCGGAATATGTGTAAGAAGCATTATGTGTGTCATGTAAAAATGCATTAATAATGTGCAACATATGTGTAAAGGGCCACTATGTGTGTCATTATGTGTATAAGGGCAATTTTAATGTGTAGCATATGTGTAACAGGGTACTACTGTATGTGTGTCATTATGTGTATGGGGGCACTAATAATGTGCAGCAAATGTGTAGGGGGTACTGTGTGTGTCATTATGTGTATAAGGGCATTAATAATGTGCAGCATATGTGTAAGGGACATTATTTGTAAAAGGGCATTAATAAAGGTTATCATAATGTGTAAGGTGCATTATGTTTCTAAGGACATTAATGTGTCTCATATGTGTAAGGGGCATTACTGTGTGGAATTGTGTATAAATGCATTACTAATGTGTGGCATTATGTGTATAAGGTGCTCTACTATGTGGCGTTGCATATAGAAAGAGCACTACTGTGTCGTCTAATGTGAATAAAGAGCAACAAGGTGTGGTGTAATGTGAATAAGGAGCAATTCAGTGTGATGTAATGTGAATAAGGGGCTCTACTGTGAGGAGTAACGTTTATAAGGTAAAGTGATACTACTGTGGGATGTAATATGAATTATGGACACTATCGCAAGATAAAATATAGTTGCAGTACTGTGTGGCGTAATTGGAATTGGGGTTACTATTGTTTGGCCATGCCCCTTCCCAGCAAGAAGATGCCCCTTTTTGGGCTGTGCGTCAAATGTGCGAACTGTTCCTATTTAAAATATAGGGGTACAAGGACTGCTATGGGTGAGGGGTGATGGTGCTGGGAAAGAGGTGCAAGGTCAGAGGCAGAACCAGCGGTGGTGCTAGGGGGCACCAGCCAAAATCTTGCCTAGGGCATCATATTGGTTAGGGCCGGCTCTGCCTAGAGGAGGGGGTGGGGCCCATCGGTGGTTTCCCCTGTACCCCTGTGGGCCAGTCCGACCCTGAGCCAGTTACTTTATCTGCTGTCAAATTCTATGCTTCTATGTTTAAGGCCATCATGGCCACGCTCAGTGTGACTTATACACATGCGCACTGGCAAGAAATCGCTCTACTGCATTCACAATCTGCACTGCATTTGTGTATCAGGCCCACTGTCCTAAAAGATAAACCCAAGTTTTCCTATAGAATAGTTTTATTCATTTGTGTTTTTAACCATCATGTGTAACTTATATGTAACATGTAACCACCAGTGTCACTACTGACCAGCACATGCACAAGAGGAAGTAGTATGACAAATATTACACATCTTACGTCTCATACAGAAAATAGCAAATATAAAGTATGAATATTTAAATATAATTAAAAGTGTATATATTTAAGCTAATATTGGGCCTAATTCATGTTTGTCATGAATTGCTAATCAGCACAAGTGAAGCTGTCGCCCACAAAAGAAGATAGACGTCCAATGGAGTCATTGCAAACGCTGCATAGACATACACAGAATATATGCAATAATGAGGAACATCGACTGCTCGAGTAAGTTTATGTCTACACAGACTGGCCGCTGCGGTAGCAACGCAGGCGCTATGCTTTTGTACATACATGATCACAGCTGACGCCATATACACGGCCCAAAAATGGCCATGACACGCCTACAGTGTTGCTGCGTTTCCCCCTTACCACCCTCGAACAGTCTGCGGTAAAAATCTCAGTGCAAGCGGGATCACAATGGCACCATGGAACGTGTGCAGTGCAATTGCAACACATAAGATAATGGCTCCGTTACATGAACATCAGCATTGCATGCATATGTGATCTAAGCCCATTGGACCTTATTCAGGTTTGTTAGCAAACCAAAAGGGCAAAACCATGCTGGAATACAGGTGGGGCGGATGTAACATGTGCAGAGAGAGTTGGGTGGGGTGTATTCAAACTGAAATTTAAATTGCAATGTAAAAATAAAGCAGCCAATATTTACCCTGCACAGAAACAATATAATCCATCCAAATCTAAATATCTCTGCACATGTTACATCTGCCTCACCTAGACTTTGCTCTTGTGGGGGGGAGCGGTTTATTAATTATTCCTGACTCCTCCTCCTCCACTAATTACTCCTCCCACTTCCCGTTCTAACTGTCCGAAAGAGATCAGAAGAGAGGGGGGGGGGGGGGGATCCAAGGTTTAATACATCTCATCTTAAGTAGTTAATTACTGTATACTAATGCCCATTGCCTTATGCCCCATGTTTTCCCAGCCCAGTGTCCTCTGCAATGTAATCAGACTCTATCCGATGCACACACCACGACAGCTCTATAATATCACCCTGTAATATTCCTTACGCTGTGACACTCCGCAGCAGCAGAGAGCCAGAAGCCTCAGTAACTGGACACAAAGCTGATAGGAAGGGAGTTGCCGCGTCAGAGACTGTGCCCCTCCCGCCTCACCGCCACTGCTGCTCAGTCAGTGACTGCTGCCCCGTGCCCTGGAATGTCAGCTGCAGGCCGTCCGCACCCACTCTAGCTGCTACCCACCCAGGCCGGAGCAACAGGGGTCATACGCGTGACCTGCCTGCACCAGAGCGCCGGTACCCAGCTGGTGAGTGGTCGCACTGGCCCCACAACACCTAGCTTGCGTGTGTGTGCGCTACACTCATAGATACATACATACATACTGGGCTGCCTGCCTGCTGGATAGTGTGGAGAGCAGCAAAGTGGGCGTGGCTATGACTACGTTAGAGGGGGGCGTTCGCCCTGTTCGTCTCCCCACCTGAATCCGGCCCTGCTCACCTGCAGTGCAACATGATTTTGCCCAGTTCCTTGCTTTTTTGGTTTGCTAACAAACCTGACTAACCCCCATTGACCCTTAACTTAAAGCCTATTCATTTTCCTCTTATGAATCTATTAAAAAGGAAAGATGAATAAATATAAAAGGCCAGAGCCATTGTTTGCCTTGAGGTTTGAATTTCACCCATATATGTGGGAATGTGTCCTATTTTACAGGACACATTCCAGCTGCAGCAGCCAGGGCGCCTGTGTCCCCTGCGGGACAATGTCTCTGACAGCGCTGGGACAGCTTGTCTGTCCCCAGCGCCTGTCAGTGTGTGGCGGCGGCGGGTGTCCGGTGCAGGGATTACCCTTTTCCCTGCACCGGACCAGAGGCTGCGGGGGCATTTGAATGTTGGCGCCCTCCGGGAGCCAATCGCGGCTCCCGGAGCGGCAGCCAATCGGAGAGGGGCGCGGTGAGCCAATCGGCGCTCGCCGCGTCATAGGCCCCGCCTCCGGCATCTGACGTCAGACGCCGGGCGGGAGCCTGAAGATAGGTCCGCGCGCAGGAGCGCGAAGAGGAGGGACGCCGGGCGGGAACAGCGGAGAGAGGAGGCCGGCGGCGCGAGGAAGAAGAGGACGCCGCGGTGGGAGGTCCTGAGGCCGCGGAAGAGGCGAAGAGACGACCGGCTGCGGGGAGATGTCCAGCGGCGGCTGGACGCGTCGAGGCGACGGCGGCGCCGCTGGCCAGGACGGGCCAGCGGACGAAGATTGAAGAAGATAGCGCCGGAGAAGTCACCAGGGGTGGAAAGTAAGAGAGCTGACGAAGCTCCCCCCTGGTGCCTCTCCCAGCGGGTCAGGTAGGCCCTTCTCAGGTGCCCCTGTACCCGCCCCTCCCTAGACCACCGGGTGTTCGGGCATTAGGCCCGTGAGGCACAGTCAGGCCCTCCCGGCCTGTGGGCACGTAGTCGGGCCCTCCCGGCCCGTGGGCACATTGTCGGGCTCGTGGCCCTGTTAGCCGGGCACTAGGCCCGCGGCCACGCCTAGTCGCCCGTGGCGCAAGATAGGCGGGCATTAGGCCCGAGGGACAAACACAGGCAATAGGCCTGGGGAACATTAGAGGGCATTAGGCCCTAGTGTATTTTGGGCAGTAGGTACATATAAGGTGACCCTGGGCACAAGGCCCAGGTCACCCAACGGGTGACAAGTTTAGGCGGGCACTAGGCCCGTGGGTGAAGTCAGGCCACCGGCCTGTGCGCAGTCAGGGGGCGCTAGGCCCAGTGAAGAAGTGTTCCCCCGAGGTGAATAAAGGTGGCACTGGGCACTAGGTCCAGGCCACCCTGAAGTGATCAGGTAGACAGGCTCGCTTGGCCTGAGGCCCACATAAGGGAAGGTACAGGAGGTGGGTAGGCTGTGCGGCGTCCACCCCCCAGAGTGCAGGTAGGGATCTAAAGGAATCGCACCGTTTGATGTACTCTGATGTGTATTGTTACCGTGCAGGGCATAGTGTTGTTTAGAGTTCGTGCATAGTTTGTGTTGCACCACCCACACTTGAGCCAGTTTGAGGGCTTTGTTTGTGTAGTTAGTGTAGCGGATGCACACTAGGTTAGAGTGAGGCCCTGCACGGCTGTTTCTCTCCTTGCCTCCTTACAGGGACCTGTAAGTGGAGAAGATCGGAGTACAAGACGTAGGACGGTGAGTAACATCTGTCTGTGTGTTCCTTCTGTGTGTCCCTATCTGTCTCCCTTCCTTCAGGGCGAACGGTGAGCCTTGCACGCCAGTGCAAGGTAGAATTTCCACCTGGTGCGAGAGTGCCAATAGGTGAAATTCGGGCTCTGAGGCGGACGCCTGGGATGACCCTCACCTAGCCCGAAAGCACTATTTTTCTCGGGGTCGGAGGGCGTTTCAGTCTACAGTTAGGAGGACGGCACTCAGCAATCTCCTTCCTCCTAGGTCGTTGTGTCCGGATCCGACGGAAGATTTGCCAGGTCCGTTGAAGGTTCCGGTACCTGAAGGTGAGAGAGAGCGGCGCCTGGTGAGTACCGAAGCTACACCTGCACGGCAGCAGGCACTACCACACGCGCAGTCGCACCTCTTACATTTTGGCGTAGTCGGCAGGATAAAGGATACCGGATCACGGACACGATGTGGAATGCCACCAAGAAGACCTCCATGCGGACGGCTCCGGAACAGACTCACCCCCGGACGTGTGCGGACCAGAGCGACTGGGTGACGGTGTCTGGGGCAGACCTCCTGAAGATGGTGCAGCGGTCGGTCCAGCGTGAAAAGGAGGAGCGCCGGGAGAAGGGGCGCAAGAAGGCCGCTGTGACGCCCTGCAAGAAATGTCGGCAAACAGGGCACTCTGCCGACGAGTGTACTTGGCGGGAGACGTCCCCAAAGAAGGTGGTCCAGGAAGCGGACCGAAGACGTCGGAAGGGCCAAGCGAAGAAGGAGTCCTGGTGTTTGCTCTGCGGAAACTACGGGCATGAGCATAACAGTTGTCCCTGGGACGAAGAGTTGAGCCAAGACGAGGTTGATTCCTGGTGTGAAAGCTGTGGAGATCCCCGACATCGGCTCCTGGAATGTCCATGGACTGAAGACAGGACGGACTACGAGGCCACGGTGAAGCAGCTGACGAAATCTCGTCAGCAGCTTTGGGACCGGGTGGCTGCAGAGCCTGTGTGTGCGCTCTGCGAGGCGAGAGGACATGCGCTTCCCGATTGTCCGTGGAATGAAGACCGGATGATTGCGGATGGTCGCGCCCAGAGATGGGAGGAGGAAACCAGGGAAATGGAGCGGAAGACCCTGCTTGAAGGTAGTTCGCAGGTGCCCATTTCCTCTGAGCCGGAACCAACGGGTGAAGATTCCCCAGTGAAGGAGGTGGACCAGGAACCCGTCTTGGAGAAGGTGGCAGTGGCCCTCCCTTGTTGGAAGTGTCGGCGACCAGGACATGCGGCCAGTGAGTGCCCCTGGGAAGATGCCGCGGACCTACTCTGTCCCAAGAAAGTGACCCCAGTAAGGCAGAATCCTTTCCCGCATAAGGCGGAGGTGGACGACTGGGAGGTGAAGAGACTACACTGCGAAGAAAAGCGTGAAGACCCAGTGACGGAGACGCCCGGAATCTCCCCGCGATGGAACCGTCCACGCCCAGGACGTGCGGAACAGGTGTGTCCTGGGTACCTAAAGATGCCAGCGGAAGCGAAGGAGTACGCTGAGGAAATAACGATGCCAGCGGAAGCGAAGGAGTACGCTGAGGAAGCAGAGGTACCAGCGGAAGAGACTAAGTACGCTGAGGAGGAAAATAATACCCCAGTCCAGATATCGGAGGAGGACTCGGACTACGGTGAGCTGTCCGCCGACGAATCCCTCCAAGAACAGATGGAGGACGACTCTGGCATCAGAAGCGCCGACGAGAGTGACTGGCAGGATCGGGTGGAGTCGTGCTCCCAGTTGAATGCCCTCCGTGAAGAGGAGGAGGTAGTCCTGGAGCAAGAATACCTGCCGGAAGTGCCGAAATGAACGTACGTACGGGGAGAGGATCGCGATGCCGTGGGAGAACCCGTTCCAGAGGAAGACATGGGACCTTTGGAGATGCCCCACGAGGAAATGCGACAGATGGTGGTTGTTGCCCGGGAGGAAACGGATGCCCCGGAGGATTCCACTGTTGGGTGGTGGTCGGTACCACCCCCTGAAGACAAGGACGATGCCACAGACGATCTGAAAGGCCAGGAGTGGGTGACTGTTGTCCCCGTGGAGGAAGAGTCCCCTTGGTGGCCAACGTCGAGCGACCGTGAGGAGATGCCACTCCCCCAGAGGATCCGCCGATGGAGGTCAGGAGGTAAGAAGAGGAACCCGGAGCTGGAGGTGGAAGGATGTGGAGTCACAGCCCGTCCGGGCTGGGCCCTCGAACACAACCTCGCCGGAGGGACCTCGGAATTCCCTGACTCGCGGACAAGGGACATCGTGGAGACCTTTGTAGGGACTACAAAGGAAAAAGGGGGGGGAAATGTGGGAATGTGTCCTGTTTTACAGGACACATTCCAGCTGCAGCAGCCAGGGCGCCTGTGTCCCCTGCGGGACAATGTCTCTGACAGCGCTGGGACAGCTTGTCTGTCCCCAGCGCCTGTCAGTGTGTGGCGGCGGCGGGTGTCCGGTGCAGGGATTACCCTTTTCCCTGCACCGGACCAGAGGCTGCGGGGGCATTTGAATGTTGGCGCCCTCCGGGAGCCAATCGCGGCTCCCGGAGCGGCAGCCAATCGGAGAGGGGCGCGGCAAGCCAATCGCCGCTCGCCGCGTCATAGGCCCCGCCCCCGGCGTCTGACGTCAGACGCCGGGTGGGAGCCTGAAGATAGGTCCGCGCGCAGGAGCGCGAAGAGGAGGGACGCCGGGCGGGAACAGCGGAGAGAGGAGGCCGCGCCGAAGAGCGGCGAAGATCCCGGCGGCGCGAGGAAGAAGAGGACGCAGCGGTGGGAGGTCCTGAGGCCGCGGAAGAGGCGAAGAGACGACCGGCTGCGGGGAGATGTCCAGCGGCGGCTGGAAGCGTCGAGGCGACGGCGGCGCCGCTGGCCAGGACGGGCCAGCGGCCGAAGATTGAAGAAGATAGCGCCGGAGAAGTCACCAGGGGTGGAAAGTAAGAGAGCTGACGAAGCTCCCCCCTGGTGCCTCTCCCAGCGGGTCAGGTAGGCCCTTCTCAGGTGCCCCTGTACCCGCCCCTCCCTAGACCACCGGGTGTTCGGGCATTAGGCCCGTGGGCACAGTCAGGCCCTCCCGGCCTGTGGGCACGTAGTCGGGCCCTCCCGGCCCGTGTGCACATTGTCGTGCTCGTGGCCCTGTTAGCCGGGCACTAGGCCCGCGGCCACGCCTAGTCGCCCGTGGCGCAAGATAGGCGGGCATTAGGCCCGAGGGACAAACACAGGCAATAGGCCTGGGGAACATTAGAGGGCATTAGGCCCTAGTGTATTTTGGGCAGTAGGTACATATAAGGTGACCCTGGGCACAAGGCCCAGGTCACCCAACGGGTGACAAGTTTAGGCGGGCGCTAGGCCCGTGGGTGAAGTCAGGCCACCGGCCTGTGCGCAGTCAGGGGGCGCTAGGCCCAGTGAAGAAGTGTTCCCCCGAGGTGAATAAAGGTGGCACTGGGCACTAGGTCCAGGCCACCCTGAGGTGATCAGGTAGACAGGCTCGCTTGGCCTGAGGCCCACATAAGGGAAGGTACAGGAGGTGGGTAGGCTGTGCGGCGTCCACCCCCCAGAGTGCAGGTAGGGATCTAAAGGAATCGCACCGTTTGATGTACTCTGATGTGTATTGTTACCGTGCAGGGCATAGTGTTGTTTAGAGTTCGTGCATAGTTTGTGTTGCACCACCCACACTTGAGCCAGTTTGAGGGCTTTGTTTATGTAGTTAGTGTAGCGGATGCACACTAGGTTAGAGTGAGGCCCTGCACGGCTGTTTCTCTCTTTGCCTCCTTACAGGGACCTGTAAGTGGAGAAGATCGGAGTACAAGACGTAGGACGGTGAGTAACATCTGTCTATGTGTTCCTTCTGTGTGTCCCTATCTGTCTCCCTTCCTTCAGGGCGAACGGTGAGCCTTGCACGCCGGTGCAAGGTAGAATTTCCACCTGGTGCGAGAGTGCCAATAGGTGAAATTCGGGCTCTGAGGCGGACGCCTGGGATGACCCTCACCTAGCCCGAAAGCACTATTTTTCTCGGGGTCAGAGGGCGTTTCGGTCTACAGTTAGGAGGACGGCACTCAGCAATCTCCTTCCTCCTAGGTCGTCGTGTCCGGATCCGACGGAAGATTTGCCAGGTCCGTTGAAGGTTCCGGTACCTGAAGGTGAGAGAGAGCGGCGCCTGGTGAGTACCGAAGCTACACCTGCACGGCAGCAGGCACTACCACACGCGCAGCCGCACCTCTTACATATAGCTGAGTGCTGTGTGTTTTGGCTCCTTAGGAGGAATTCCTGGGTTTCTAGGATAACGGTTAGTTTTCCTATGAAAGAAAAATAGCTGATTCTTTACAATTTAGTATCTTTCTAAATTTTACTTCAATGACTTTGAAGCATAACACCTAACTGCACATGTTCTTCTAAGCCTGTCTGCGGGTGTAGTAAATTATGTTGACATTCACATTGTTGACATGAAAATGTCGACATTGTTGTAATGTCGACATCTAACATATTGACGTGTTTATAATATCAACATTCAGCATGTGGGCACTGATGTAATGTCAGCATGGGGCAGCATGGACGGTGTAATGGTTAGCATTACTGCCTCACGGCACTGAGGTCATGGGTTTGATTCCCAGCATGGCCCTAACTGTGTGGAGTTTGTATATTCTCCCTGTGCATGCGTGGGTGTCCTCCGGGTACTCTGGTTTCCTCCCACAATCCAAAAATATACTGGTAGGTCAATTGGCTCACAACAAAATTAACCCTAGCGTGAATGTGTGTGTGTACATGTGGTAGGGAAGATAGGGGGTAATTCAGACCTGATCGCGCGCTAGCGTTTTTTGCAGCGCTGCGATCAGGTCAGAACTGCAAATGCGTATGCACCGCAATGTGCAGGCACGTCGCACGGGCACAAAGCGAATCATTGCTGTACGATGGGTTTTACGAAGAATCCATTCGCACAGCCGATCGCAAGGAGTTTGACAGGAAGAGGGCGTTTGTGGGTGGCAACTGACCGTTTCCAGGGAGTGGTTGGAAAAACGCAGGAGTGTCCAAGTGTTTGCAGGGCGGGTGTCTGACGTCAATTCCGGCCCCAGACAGGCAACTTCTCCACAGGCTCACTTCTCCACTCTTTTCACTGCTTCATGAACAGACCCCTCTATCCCGGCCAGAGTCTTTGGGGACAGCAGTGACGGCTCGCTGCATATGTGGGGTACCCTGCCGCGTAGAGCGCCAGCCTGTAGAGGGTGCTTCTGCAGAGAGAAAGTCACCGGCACTCACTCTCTACAGCTTTGCTGCCGCCGGTCCTGGACACATTTTTCAGCAATGCAACCGCCTGACTCCTGGCCCTCCCCTGATGCCCGGAAACAGAAAGGAAAAGCATGTGCTGATGAGGGGGAGCAACAGCGCCACGGTTGCCCGCCCTGGATACACTCCTCTCAGATGTGCGATCGCCCGGCTTCCGGTTTTCCCCCGATGCCCAAAAACAGAGAGGGAAAGCATGTGCTGACGAGGGGGAGCTGTAGCAGCCCTATGAGAGGTTAAAAGGTTAAAAGCCTCTACATGGCTGCCAGCTCTCCCTGTAAAGTGTGTGTGTGTGTCTCTGTACAATGTCCCTTGTCACTATCTGTCACCCCTGCCTCAGTCACCGACTATCTCCCTGTCACTCCTGCCTCAGTCACCCACTATCTCCCTGTCACCCCAAGCTCAGTCACCCACCATCTCCCTATCACCCCTGCCTCAGTCAACCCACTATCTCCCTGTCACCCCTGCCTCAGTCACCCACTATCTCCCTATCACCACTGCATCAGTTACCCACTATCTTCATGTCACCCACTAACTTCGTCACCCCTGCCTCAGTCAATCACTATCTCTCTATCACCCCTGCCTCAGTCACCCACTATCTCCATGTCTCCCCTGCCTCAGTCAACCACTATCTCCCTATCACCTCTGCCTCAGTCACCCACTTATCTCCCTGTCACCCCTGCCTCACCAGTCATCCACTATCTCCCTATCACCCCTGCCTCACCAGTCACCTATCTCCCTGTCACCCCTGCCTCAGTCACCCACTATCTCTCAGTCACCCCTGCCTCAGTCATCCACTATCTCCCAGTCTCCCCTGCCTCAGTCACCCACTATCTCTCAGTCACCCCTGCCTCAGTCACCCAATATCTCTCAGTCACCACTGCCTCAGTCACCCACTATATCCCTGTCACCCCTAGCTCAGTCATCCGCCATCTCCCTATCACCCCTGCCTAAGTCAACCCACTATCTCCCTGTCACCCCTGCCTTAGTCACACACTATCTCCCTATCACCACTGCATCAGTCACCCTCTATCTCCATGTCACCCAGTAACTCCGTCACCCTTGCCTCAGTCAACCACTATCTCCCTATCACCCCTGCCTCAGTCACCCACTATCTCCCTGTCACCCCTGCCTCAGTCAACCACTATCTTCCTATCACCCCTGCCTCAGTCACCCACTATCTCCCTATCACCACTGCATCAGTCACCCACTAACTCCATCACCCCTGCCTCAGTCAACCACTATCTCCCTATCACCCCTGCCTCAGTCAACCACTATCTCCCAGTCTCCCCTGCCTCAGTCACCCACTATCTCCCTATCACCACTGCATCAGTCACCCTCTATCTCCATGTCACCCAGTAACTCCGTCACCCCTGCCTCAGTCAACCACTATCTCCCTATCACCCCTGCCTCAGTCACCCACTATCTCCCTGTCACCCCTACCTTAGTCAACCACTATCTCCCTATCACCCCTGCCTCAGTCACCCACTATCTCCATGTCACCCACTAACTCCGTCACCCCTGCCTCAGTCAACTACTATCTCCCTATCACCCCTGACTCAGTCACCCATTAATCTCCCTGTCACTCCTGCCTCATCAGTCATCCACTATCTCATACCCTCCAACACTTTACACATAAAAATCGGTACAAATTAGAAAAGGGGGCGTGGTCACGGGTAAAGGGGATGTGACCATGCCCCTTTTCCTATACTTTCAATGGAAGTTTGGAGAGCCAAAAATCGGTACAGACCATAAAAAAAGGTACTGTACCTGCTAAAAAGGTGCAGTTGGAGGGTATGCTATCTCCCTATCACCCCTGCCTCACCAGTCACCCACTATCTCCCTATCACCCCTGCCTCACCACTCACCTACTATCTCCCTGTCACCCCTGCCTCAGTCACCGACTATCTCCCAGTCACCCCTGCCTTAGTAATCCACTATCTCCCAGTCACCCCTGCCTCAGTCACCCACTATCTCTCAGTCACCCCACTGACTCCCAGTCACCCACTATCTCTCAGTCCCCCCTGCCTCAGTCACCCACTATCTCCCAGTCACCCCTGCCTCAGTCACCCACTATCTCTCAGTCACCCCTGCCTCAGTCATCCACTATTTCCCTGTCACCCACTATCACCCTGTACCCTTGCGGGTACAATTGTGTGGTCAGGCCCCTTTCTTGTGAGATCACACCCCTTTTTGTGGTACGCGCCTTCGGTGCACGTTGTTCCTTTTTAGAGTTTACCCATCAAGGGGCGACAAAATTTATTTTTGCTTACCCAGAAAAAAAAAAAAAAAAGCTCAGTCCGGCCCTAGGGTGCAGCCCAGCATCTCCGGGGATACAGGGCATGCCCCCAGAGTGATGTAACCGGTGGGCTTCCCGCAATGCCACACCCTATAGTGATGTGACCGGCAGACTTCTGCTCGGCCACGCCCCCTGGTGTCACCGGTGCTGCCACTGGTTACAAAAAAAGTCTTTGCCCTCAGCTTTATTTCTTTGTGTGTAATTTATGCTGTGATCCTTCACTTTAATGTACTATGCTGTGTAGAGTAATATATTTTATAACTACAGTATAATCATTTTGACTACAGGAATTCAGTGAAAACAAGGGAAAGGCTTTCTGTACGACCTGCACAGTTTATATAAAAAAAAAAAAAAAATGACCTGAAATTGCCTGAAATTGTTATTTCAAGTAAAAAAATCAATTTAAAGAACTATATGAATATCTGTGTGCTTGTTTACAACTTCCTATTACAGTATGTAAGGGGATCCGGGTAGTATCCCGGCGTTCGGGATCCTGTCGGTCAGAATATCGATGCTGGAATCCCGACACTGCTCGGGATCTCGAACGCAGGTGTACCGGAAAAAGAACTGCCGGGTCTCCAGACTGGCAAGCCGTCCAAGGGGAGGGAAGGTCATTGGTTAAAAGTCTGATGCTGCTTCAGGGGCGGCGAGGGGGTGTGTTGCCGCCGTTTAGGAGGGTGGGAAAAGGACAGGGATCTGCGTTGTAGGATGGAGATTTCCTGACCTTGCAACGAGTGATTTGCACGATACCATGGGTGCCACAAGCCATCCGATGGTGGGTGCTTTGATCCAATTCTGCGTCCTAGGACGCAGCTCAAATCACTAGTGCAGCAGTGGTAGCAAATCTGACCACACCTGAATGACCCCCCTAATGACTGCAACATTGCTTTATGGGAGTGTGAAGTAAAATGAGCAATGTTGGGCTACCATAAAATAGGATTTTAATTACCTACCGGTAAATCTTTTTCTCGTAGTCCGTAAAGGATGCTGGGGTCCACATTAGTACCATGGGGTATAGACGGGTCCACTAGGAGCTATTGGCACTTTAAGAGTTTGAGAGTGTGGGCTAGCTCCTCCCTCTATGCCCCTCCCACCAGACTCAGTCTAGAAACTGTGCCCGAGAAAACGGACATCTTCTAGAGAAGGATTTTACACAGATAGTGGCGAGATTCACACCAGCTCACACACAAGGCAAACCAAGCTAACTAGCTTAAAACATCAGCAACGGCTGAACAGGATTACTTAACCAAGTAACAATACAGTACTCAACCAAGAACTAAGCAGTACTGAACTAAGTAACCACTGCAGGATCACGAAGCGCTGGGCGGGCGCCCAGCATCCTCTACGGACTATAAGAAAAGGATTTACCGGTAGGTAATTAATATCCTATTTTCTCTTACGTCCTAGAGGATCCTTGGGTCCACATTAGTACCATGGGGATGTACCAAAGCTCCCAAAATGGGAGGGAGAGCGCGGAGGCTCCTGCAGAACCAATTGACCAAACTTGAGGTCCTCAGAGGCCAAAGTATCGAACGTGTAGAAGTTTGCGAACGTGTTCGACCCTGACCAAGTAGCTGCTCCGCAGAGTTGTAATGCTGAAACACCCCGGGCAGCCGCCCAGGAAGAACCCACCTTACGAGTAGAGTGGGCCTTAACAAACGTAGGACATGGTGTAAATGTTGATTTACTTACAGGATTAAAAGCAATACTTCAATACATTCAATACGCGTAAATTCAAGCCGCTGTGGCCGCTATATGTAATCCTTACCCTACATACTTTTTACACAGTTAGCGTACAAGAGCCCGTACCGTGTATGCACTTTGCGTACACACGCAGCAACGGACGTACAAAGTACACGCAGTGCATACACACACACAGTCACGCTGCTAGCTCAATGCAGATACATGTGTGATAGAAATATACCTTAAACTTTTAGCAGGAAATGGGACACGACACCACTTGTATTTAAAAAACTATGTTGGGGTCCAACCCACCAACGGTTATTTTACTTAGCAGGGGGTTACAATAATAACACAATACAATAAGAAAAAAAGGGCTACAGTCAATGGTCAAAACACAATACAATAGACACTGTATGCTCTTCTTCCATTGGTTCGGGGGTGGGACATATCCTGTGCACCGGGGATCATTGGTCAGCTCAAGCGGTGGGCGATGGCTAAGACTTGAGATGTGATTTCTGTTGTTTGCATCTGAGTTCCCGCCCCATGACCAGTTAAACCCCTCACATTAATCATACATAAATCTGGTATTATTAATAACTTATTGTTGCAATATGTGACAATATTCTTATACCCACCAGATTACTGTTTATCTGACTCTGAACAATATGATCCCACACATGATATGATTTTCCATTTCCATCCATATATATATATATATATATATATATATATATATATATACACACATACACATTCCTGTTATTACAATTTGTTAGGGCACATATCCAGGAGTTCAGACCATGAATGTTATTACCTTAGGTATCTAAATGTCTGGTATGTAATTTGTCAGCTATTGCTAATTGAATTCTCTCCAGTTAAACTAGGTTCCTGAATATTGTCTTTTTGTTTGTCCTGTCTTCAGATAAGACAATGACAATCCAGTATTTATTGTCTACGACAGATACTGGACAACTCTAGAACAATGGGGGTAACCAAAGGTATTTGCCTTCCTCATAGGATTTCAAAGCTTTGCGTAAACAAGTCAGTCTGGTACATTGTGCTTGAGTTTCTAGGAGGATAATTTATGTGTGACCAGTAACTGGCTATTAGAAGGATGTACAGACAGCGTGTGATTTATGCATTATATGGGTAAAATATTGAATATGGCTTTTGATGGCTTTTCCGTGCAAATGCTACCGTATTTACTCATACCACGTGCTAACACGCAAGACCGCGTGAGCGGTTGTACGTAGCTTGCGTGTATGTGTGCGCACGGCAGAACAAGCACGCGCACGGAGGCCATCTGTGTGGTATTTGCACGTGATGTGTGTACCGTAATATTTTTCCGACTTCGACAATGGCAAGCCTGCCGTAGAATACGCATGCTGGATAGTGAACCTGATCCAGCGAGAGATCATCTGCTTAGAGGCAGGACACCCAAGTTTCTTGGGATCATACAGGACAAACAGAGAGTCCGACTTCCTGTGACGAGCAGTTCTCCTCACATAGATCTTTAGAGCCCTTACAACATCCAAGGACTTTGATTAAATTGAGGAGTCAGTCGCAACTGGCACCACAATAGGTTGGTTGATATGAAATGCCGACACAACCTTCGGAATAAACTGCTGACGTGTCCGAAGCTCAGCACTATCAAGTATGGGCATTTACATGACAAAGCCCCCAACTCCGACACACATCTAGCAGAAGCTAAGGCCAACAAAGTGACAGCCTTCCACGTGAGAAACTTGACCTTAACCTCCTGTAGAGGATCCCAAGGCGCGTAGGCGGTACAAAGGGAGGCTGGATGTGCAGAACTCCTTTCAAAAAAGTCTGAAACTCAGAGAGGGCAGCCAACTGTTTCTGGAAGAAAATGGATAGGGACAAAATTTGGACCTTTATGGATCCTAACCTCAGGCCCATATCCACACCTGTTTGCAGGAAGAGGAGAGACCGTCCCAGTTGAAACTCCACCGCAGGAAACTTCTTGGGCTCACACCAAGATACATATTTTTTCCAAATATGATGGTAATGTTTTGACGTTACTCCTTTCCTAGCCTGTATCAGGGTAGGAATAACCTTGTTCGGAATGCCCTTCCGAGCTAGTATCTGTCGTTCAACCTCCATGCCGTCAAACGTAGCCATGGTAAGTCTTGATAGGCGAACGGCCCCTGCTGCAGCAGGTCCTCCCAAAGAGGAAGAGGCCTTGGCTCGGCTAGCAGTAGATCCAGAAGATCCGCGTACCAAGCCCTTCTTGGCCAGTCCAGAGCAATGAGGATTGCCTGAACTCTTGTTCTCCTTATGAGTTTGAGAACTCTTGGAATGAGTGGAAGTGGAGGAAACATGTACACCGACTGGAACACCCACGGAGTCACTAGGGCATCCACCGCCACTGCTTGTGGGTCCCTCGACCTGGAACAATAACGCTGAAGCTTCTTGTTGAGACGAGAGGCCATCATGTCTATTTAGGATACGCCCCAAAGATCTGTTATCTCCTTGAACACCTCCGGATGGAGACCCCATTCCCCTGGATGGAGATCGTGTCCGCTTCCCAGTTGTCTACTCCCGGAATGAAGATTGCTGCCAGCGCCAACGTGTGGTTTTCTGCCCAGAGGATGATTCTTGTTACCTCTGACATTGCAGCTCTGCTCTTCGTTCCGCCCTGTTGGTTTATGTAAGCCACTGTCGTTACATTGTCCGACTGCACTTGAATGGCCCGATTTCCCCGAAGATGGGCCGCTTGAAGAAGACTGTTGAAGACGGCTCTTAGTTCCAGAATGTTTATCGGCAAGCCAGTTTCCAGACTTGACCACCTTCCTTGGAAGGTTTCCCCTTGAGTGACTGCGCCCCAGCCCCAGAGACTTGCATCCATGGTTAGAAGGATCCCGAACCTGCGGCCCTTCAGAAATGGAGGTAAGTGCAGCCACCAGAGGAGTGAAATCCTGGCCTTTGGCGACAGACGTATTCTCTGGTGCATGTGTAGATGGGATCCCGACCACTTGTCCAGGAGATCCAGCTGGAAGGACCAAGCGTGAAACCTCCCGTACTGCAGAGCCTCGTTAGAGGCCACCATCTTTCTCAGAAGGTGAATGCACTGATGAACCGACACCCGGGCTGGCTTCAGGACATCCTGGACCATTGTTTGTATCACCAACGCTTTTTCCTCTGGAAGAAAAACCCTCTGCACTTCCGTGTCGAGGATTATTCCCAGAAAGGACAACCTCCAAAATGTGATTTTGGAAGGTTCAGGATCCAACCATGTTCCCTGAGAAGCTGGGTCGTGAGAGCTATGGACCGTAACATCTTCTCCTTGGACGAGGCTTTTATCAGCAGATCGTCCAGATATGATATTAATTAGAGATGAGCGGGTTCGGTTTCTTTGAATCCGAACCCGCACGAACTTCACTTTTTTTTTCACGGGTCCGAGCGACTCGGATCTTCCCGCCTTGCTCGGTTAACCCGAGCGCGCCCGAACGTCATCATGACGCTGTCGGATTCTCGCGAGACTCGGATTCTATATAAGGAGCCGCGCGTCGCCGCCATTTTCACACGTGCATTGAGATTGATAGGGAGAGGACGTGGCTGGCGTCCTCTCCATTTAGATTAGATTTAGAAGAGAGAGAGAGAGAGAGATTGCTGTGATACTGTAGATTAGAAGAGAGTGCAGAGTGCAGACAGAGTTTAGTGACTGACGACCACAGTGACCAGTGACCACCAGAGACAGTGCAGTTGTTTGTTTTATTTAATATATCCGTTCTCTGCCTGAAAAAAACGATACACAGTCACACAGTGACTCAGTCTGTGTGCACTGCTCAGCCCAGTGTGCTGCACATCAATGTATTGTATATAAAGCTTATAATTGTGGGGGAGACTGGGGAGCACTGCAGGTTGTTATAGCAGGAGCCAGGAGTACATGATAAATAATATTATATTAAAATTAAACAGTGCACACTTTTGCTGCAGGAGTGCCACTGCCAGTGTGACTAGTGGTGACCAGTGCCTGACCACTAGTATATTAGTAGTATTGTATACTATCTCTTTATCAACCAGTCTATATTAGCAGCAGACACAGTACAGTGCGGTAGTTCACGGCTGTGGCTACCTCTGTGTCGGCACTCGGCAGGCAGTCCGTCCATCCATAATTGTATTATAATATATACCACCTAACCGTGGTTTTTTTTTCGTTCTTTATACCGTCGTCATACTAGTTGTTACGAGTATACTACTATCTCTTTATCAACCAGTGTACAGTGCGGTAGTTCACGGCTGTGGCTACCTCTGTGTCGGAACTCGGCAGGCAGTCCGTCCATCCATAATTGTATTATAATATATACCACCTAACCGTGGTTTTTTTTTCGTTCTTTATACCGTCGTCATACTAGTTGTTACGAGTATACTACTATCTCTTTATCAACCAGTGTACAGTGCGGTAGTTCACGGCTGTGGCTACCTCTGTGTCGGCACTCGGCAGGCAGTCCGTCCAACCATAATTGTATTATATACCACCTAACCGTGGTTTTTTTTTCATTCTTTATACCGTCGTCATACTAGTTGTTACGAGTATACTACTATCTCTTTATCAACCAGTGTACAGTGCGGTAGTTCACGGCTGTGGCTACCTCTGTGTCGGCACTCGGCAGGCAGTCCGTCCAACCATAATTGTATTATATACCACCTAACCGTGGTTTTTTTTTCATTCTTTATACTGTCGTCATACTAGTTGTTACGAGTATACTACTATCTCTTTATCAACCAGTGTACAGTGCGGTAGTTCACGGCTGTGGCTACCTCTGTGTCGGCACTCGGCAGCCCGTCCATAATTGTATATACCAGTGACCTAACCGTGGTTTTTTTTTCTTTCTTTATACATACATACTAGTTACGAGTATACTATCTCTTTATCAACCAGTCTATATATTAGCAGCAGACACAGTACAGTGCGGTAGTTCACGGCTGTGGCTACCTCTGTGTCGGCACTCGGCAGCCCGTCCATAATTGTATATACCACCTAACCGTGGTTTTTTTTTCTTTCTTTATACATACATACTAGTTACGAGTATACTATCTCTTTATCAACCAGTCTATATATTAGCAGCAGACACAGTACAGTGCGGTAGTTCACGGCTGTGGCTACCTCTGTGTCGGCACTCCACAGCCCGTCCATAATTGTATATACCAGTGACCTAACCGTGGTTTTTTTTTCTTTCTTTATACATACATACTAGTTACGAGTATACTATCTCTTTATCAACCAGTCTATATATTAGCAGCAGACACAGTACAGTGCGGTAGTTCACGGCTGTGGCTACCTCTGTGTCGGCACTCGGCAGCCCGTCCATAATTGTATATACCAGTGACCTAACCGTGGTTTTTTTTTCTTTCTTTATACATACATACTAGTTACGAGTATACTATCTCTTTATCAACCAGTCTATATATTAGCAGCAGACACAGTACAGTGCGGTAGTTCACGGCTGTGGCTACCTCTGTGTCGGCACTCGGCAGCCCGTCCATAATTGTATATACCAGTGACCTAACCGTGGTTTTTTTTTCTTTCTTTATACATACATACTAGTTACGAGTATACTATCTCTTTATCAACCAGTCTATATATTAGCAGCAGACACAGTACAGTGCGGTAGTTCACGGCTGTGGCTACCTCTGTGTCGGCACTCGGCAGCCCGTCCATAATTGTATATACCACCTAACCGTGGTTTTTTTTTCTTTCTTTATACATACATACTAGTTACGAGTATACTATCTCTTTATCAACCAGTCTATATATTAGCAGCAGACACAGTACAGTGCGGTAGTTCACGGCTGTGGCTACCTCTGTGTCGGCACTCGGCAGCCCGTCCATAATTGTATATACCAGTGACCTAACCGTGGTTTTTTTTTCTTTCTTTATACATACATACTAGTTACGAGTATACTATCTCTTTATCAACCAGTCTATATATTAGCAGCAGACACAGTACAGTGCGGTAGTTCACGGCTGTGGCTACCTCTGTGTCGGCACTCGACAGCCAGTCCATAATTGTATACTAGTATCCAATCCATCCATCTGCATTGTTTACCTGAGGTGCCTTTTAGTTGTGCCTATTAAAATATGGAGAACAAAAATGTTGAGGTTCCAAAATTAGGGAAAGATCAAGATCCACTTCCACCTCGTGCTGAAGCTGCTGCCACTAGTCATGGCCGAGACGATGAAATGCCAGCAACGTCGTCTGCCAAGGCCGATGCCCAATGGCATAGTACAGAGCATGTCAAAACCAAAACACCAAATATCAGTAAAAAAAGGACTCCAAAACCTAAAATAAAATTGTCGGAGGAGAAGCGTAAACTTGCCAATATGCCATTTACCACACGGAGTGGCAAGGAACGGCTGAGGCCCTGGCCTATGTTCATGGCTAGTGGTTCAGCTTCACATGAGGATGGAAGCACTCAGCCTCTCGCTAGAAAACTGAAAAGACTCAAGCTGGCAAAAGCACCGCAAAGAACTGTGCGTTCTTTGAAATCCCAAATCCACAAGGAGAGTCCAATTGTGTCGGTTGCGATGCCTGACCTTCCCAACACTGGACGTGAAGAGCATGCGCCTTCCACCATTTGCACGCCCCCTGCAAGTGCTGGAAGGAGCACCCGCAGTCCAGTTCCTGATAGTCAGATTGAAGATGTCAGTGTTGAAGTACACCAGGATGAGGAGGATATGGGTGTTGCTGGCGCTGGGGAGGAAATTGACCAGGAGGATTCTGATGGTGAGGTGGTTTGTTTAAGTCAGGCACCCGGGGAGACACCTGTTGTCCGTGGGAGGAATATGGCCGTTGACATGCCAGGTGAAAATACCAAAAAAATCAGCTCTTCGGTGTGGAGGTATTTCACCAGAAATGCGGACAACAGGTGTCAAGCCGTGTGTTCCCTTTGTCAAGCTGTAATAAGTAGGGGTAAGGACGTTAACCACCTCGGAACATCCTCCCTTATACGTCACCTGCAGCGCATTCATAATAAGTCAGTGACAAGTTCAAAAACTTTGGGTGACAGCGGAAGCAGTCCACTGACCAGTAAATCCCTTCCTCTTGTAACCAAGCTCACGCAAACCACCCCACCAACTCCCTCAGTGTCAATTTCCTCCTTCCCCAGGAATGCCAATAGTCCTGCAGGCCATGTCACTGGCAAGTCTGACGAGTCCTCTCCTGCCTGGGATTCCTCCGATGCATCCTTGCGTGTAACGCCTACTGCTGCTGGCGCTGCTGTTGTTGCCGCTGGGAGTCGATGGTCATCCCAGAGGGGAAGTCGTAAGCCCACTTGTACTACTTCCAGTAAGCAATTGACTGTTCAACAGTCCTTTGCGAGGAAGATGAAATATCACAGCAGTCATCCTACTGCAAAGCGGATAACTGAGTCCTTGACAACTATGTTGGTGTTAGACGTGCGTCCGGTATCCGCCGTTAGTTCACAGGGAACTAGACAATTTATTGAGGCAGTGTGCCCCCGTTACCAAATACCATCTAGGTTCCACTTCTCTAGGCAGGCGATACCGAGAATGTACACGGACGTCAGAAAAAGACTCACCAGTCTCCTAAAAAATGCAGTTGTACCCAATGTCCACTTAACCACGGACATGTGGACAAGTGGAGCAGGGCAGGGTCAGGACTATATGACTGTGACAGCCCACTGGGTAGATGTATGGACTCCCGCCGCAAGAACAGCAGCGGCGGCACCAGTAGCAGCATCTCGCAAACGCCAACTCTTTCCTAGGCAGGCTACGCTTTGTATCACCGCTTTCCAGAATACGCACACAGCTGAAAACCTCTTACGGCAACTGAGGAAGATCATCGCGGAATGGCTTACCCCAATTGGACTCTCCTGTGGATTTGTGGCATCGGACAACGCCAGCAATATTGTGTGTGCATTAAATATGGGCAAATTCCAGCACGTCCCATGTTTTGCACATACCTTGAATTTGGTGGTGCAGAATTTTTTAAAAAACGACAGGGGCGTGCAAGAGATGCTGTCGGTGGCCAGAAAAATTGCGGGACACTTTCGGCGTACAGGCACCACGTACAGAAGACTGGAGCACCACCAAAAACTACTGAACCTGCCCTGCCATCATCTGAAGCAAGAAGTGGTAACGAGGTGGAATTCAACCCTCTATATGCTTCAGAGGTTGGAGGAGCAGCAAAAGGCCATTCAAGCCTATACAATTGAGCACGATATAGGAGATGGAATGCACCTGTCTCAAGTGCAGTGGAGAATGATTTCAACGTTGTGCAAGGTTCTGATGCCCTTTGAACTTGCCACACGTGAAGTCAGTTCAGACACTGCCAGCCTGAGTCAGGTCATTCCCCTCATCAGGCTTTTGCAGAAGAAGCTGGAGGCATTGAAGAAGGAGCTAAAAGGGAGCGATTCCGCTAGGCATGTGGGACTTGTGGATGCAGCCCTTAATTCGCTTAACAAGGATTCACGGGTGGTCAATCTGTTGAAATCAGAGCACTACATTTTGGCCACCGTGCTCGATCCTAGATTTAAAGCCTACCTTGGATCTCTCTTTCCGGCAGACACAGGTCTGCTGGGGTTGAAAGACCTGCTGGTGACAAAATTGTCAAGTCAAGCGGAACGCGACCTGTCAACATCTCCTCCTTCACATTCTCCCGCAACTGGGGGTGCGAGGAAAAGGCTCAGAATTCCGAGCCCACCCGCTGGCGGTGATGCAGGGCAGTCTGGAGCGACTGCTGATGCTGACATCTGGTCCGGACTGAAGGACCTGACAACGATTACGGACATGTCGTCTACTGTCACTGCATATGATTCTCTCAACATTGATAGAATGGTGGAGGATTATATGAGTGACCGCATCCAAGTAGGCACGTCACACAGTCCGTACTTATACTGGCAGGAAAAAGAGGCAATTTGGAGGCCCTTGCACAAACTGGCTTTATTCTACCTAAGTTGCCCTCCCACAAGTGTGTACTCCGAAAGAGTGTTTAGTGCCGCCGCTCACCTTGTCAGCAATCGGCGTACGAGGTTACATCCAGAAAATGTGGAGAAGATGATGTTCATTAAAATGAATTATAATCAATTCCTCCGCGGAGACATTGACCAGCAGCAATTGCCTCCACAAAGTACACAGGGAGCTGAGATGGTGGATTCCAGTGGGGACGAATTGATAATCTGTGAGGAGGGGGATGTACACGGTGATATATCGGAGGGTGATGATGAGGTGGACATCTTGCCTCTGTAGAGCCAGTTTGTGCAAGGAGAGATTAATTGCTTCTTTTTTGGGGGGGGTCCAAACCAACCCGTCATATCAGTCACAGTCGTGTGGCAGACCCTGTCACTGAAATGATGGGTTGGTTAAAGTGTGCATGTCCTGTTTTGTTTATACAACATAAGGGTGGGTGGGAGGGCCCAAGGACAATTCCATCTTGCACCTCTTTTTTCTTTTCTTTTTCTTTGCATCATGTGCTGATTGGGGAGGGTTTTTTGGAAGGGACATCCTGCGTGACACTGCAGTGCCACTCCTAAATGGGCCCGGTGTTTGTGTCGGCCACTAGGGTCGCTAATCTTACTCACACAGTCAGCTACCTCATTGCGCCTCTTTTTTTCTTTGCGTCATGTGCTGTTTGGGGAGGGTTTTTTGGAAGGGACATCCTGCGTGACACTGCAGTGCCACTCCTAGATGGGCCCGGTGTTTGTGTCGGCCACTAGGGTCGCTAATCTTACTCACACAGCTACCTCATTGCGCCTCTTTTTTTCTTTGCGTCATGTGCTGTTTGGGGAGGGTTTTTTGGAAGGGACATCCTGCGTGACACTGCAGTGCCACTCCTAGATGGGCCCGGTGTTTGTGTCGGCCACTAGGGTCGCTAATCTTACTCACACAGCTACCTCATTGCGCCTCTTTTTTTCTTTGCGTCATGTGCTGTTTGGGGAGGGTTTTTTGGAAGGGACATCCTGCGTGACACTGCAGTGCCACTCCTAGATGGGCCCGGTGTTTGTGTCGGCCACTAGGGTCGCTAATCTTACTCACACAGTCAGCTACCTCATTGCGCCTCTTTTTTTCTTTGCGTCATGTGCTGTTTGGGGAGGGTTTTTTGGAAGGGCCATCCTGCGTGACACTGCAGTGCCACTCCTAGATGGGCCCGGTGTTTGTGTCGGCCACTAGGGTCGCTAATCTTACTCACACAGTCAGCTACCTCATTGCGCCTCTTTTTTTCTTTGCGTCATGTGCTGTTTGGGGAGGGTTTTTTGGAAGGGCCATCCTGCGTGACACTGCAGTGCCACTCCTAGATGGGCCCGGTGTTTGTGTCGGCCACTAGGGTCGCTAATCTTACTCACACAGCTACCTCATTGCGCCTCTTTTTTTCTTTGCGTCATGTGCTGTTTGGGGAGGGTTTTTTGGAAGGGACATCCTGCGTGACACTGCAGTGCCACTCCTAGATGGGCCCGGTGTTTGTGTCGGCCACTAGGGTCGCTTATCTTACTCACACAGCGACCTCGGTGCAAATTTTAGGACTAAAAATAATATTGTGAGGTGTGAGGTATTCAGAATAGACTGAAAATGAGTGGAAATTATGGTTTTTGAGGTTAATAATACTTTGGGATCAAAATGACCCCCAAATTCTATGATTTAAGCTGTTTTTTTAGTGTTTTTGGAAAAAAAACACCCGAATCCAAAACACACCCGAATCCGACAAAAATAATTCGGTGAGGTTTTGCCAAAACGCGTTCGAACCCAAAACACGGCCGCGGAACCGAACCCAAAACCAAAACACAAAACCCGAAAAATTTCAGGCGCTCATCTCTAATATTAATTTCACACCCTGTCTGCGGAGGAGAATCATAATTTCTGCCATCACCTTGGTGAATACCCTCGGTGCTGTGGAGAGGCCGAATGGCAGGGCCTGGAACTGAAAATGACAGTCCAACAGTGCGAATTGAAGATAAGCTTGATGTGGCAGCCAAATCGGAATGTGGAGGTACGCATCCTTGATATCCAGGGATACCAGGAATTCCCCCTCCTCCAGACTTGAACTCCCTCAGAAAGGGGTTTAGTGATTTTAAGTTACAAATGGGCCTGACCGAACCATCCGGTTTCGGTACCACAAAAAGGTTTGAATAGTAACCTTTGTTTTGCATCTGGGGAGCAACTGGTACGATAACCTGTGCCTCCACCAGCTTCTGGATGGCTCCCTGTAGGGTAGCAAGCCTGATTTGAAGAACCGGTGAGGAGGGAGATCTTGAAATTCCAGCCGGTACCCCTGGGACACAATATCTAGTACCCAGGGATCCAGGCAGGACGACACCCAGACGTGACTGAAATGTCTGAGTCTCACCCCCACCGGCCCTACCTCCAGGCTGCACTGTCCACCGTCATGCTGAGGACTTCGGTGTACCAGAAGCAGGTTTCTGTTCCTGGGAACCTGCAGCAACAGGTTTCTTGGATTTTGGCCGACTCCCTCTAAAGAAGGTGTTGGACGGTTGGGCCTTTCTTGTTTTAGTAACACGAAAGGACTGTGATGCCGCTGAAGGAAAAGGTTTCTTCACAGCAGATGCAGCTGAGGAAAGAAAGGGTGACTTACCCGCTGTAGCCGTGGAGATCCACGCTTCCAACACTTCCCCAAAGAGAGCCTGACCTGTGTAGGGTAGGGTCTCCACACCTCTCCTGGTTTCCGCGTCGGCTGACCACTGGTGCAGCCGCAGTCCTTGACGAGCTGAGACAGACATGGCAGAAATTCCTGCAGCCATTGAACCCAGGTCCTTCATGGATTCCACCATAAATCCTGCAGAATCCTGAATGTTACTATTGCTTTGGAAATCCATGCACAGACAATAGTGGGCCATAGTATCGCCCCTGAAGCCGTGTATATGGATTTGAACGTAGTATCAATTTTGCGATCAGCCGGCTCCTTTAAAGCGGTAGATCCTGGATCAGGTAAAACCACCTTTTTTGAGAGTCTGGATACAGACGCGTCCACTATGGGTGAGTTTTCCCATTTCTTTCCTATCCTCCTCAGGTAAGGGAAAAGCAACCAGAATCCTTCTAGGGATCTGGAATTTTTTCTCTGGGTTTTCCCATGCTTTCTCAAATATAGCATTTAATTCTTTGGACGCAGGGAAGGTTAGCAAGGCTTTCTTATTGTCAGTGAAGTAAGCCTCCTCAACCTGCTCCGGTGTTGTATCTGCAATATTCAACACATCCCTTATAGCCTCTATCATCAACTGCACCCCTTTAGCAAGAGATGCGGCCCCCCTAAGCACATCCCCATCACCGTCTGCCGTGTCAGAGTCGGTATTCGTGTCATCCTGCATAATCTGTGCAAGAGCGCGCTTATGTGAAACTCCTGTCAAAGTCGAAAAATATAGCGACCTATGATGCCTTGTACTAACCCCATGCGCTTGCCCGCTGCACGTGCACATTCTTTCCCGTGCGTGCACATATTCGCAGTTGCGTGACGGCGCCTCCACGGTCGTGCGCTCAGGCGCGTGGTATGTGCATTTACGGTAGAGTTTGTGTGCGTCTGGCGGGCGACTTGATCGTTACATAGTTAATCCAAATAGTATATTTTATAGGTTATGGTCCCTTTAATAATATCTGTAAGTATGTTTAGTGTAACTGGTTCATGAACAAAGGAATTCCTCTTTGCATGATACGAAGGGTCAGACAGGGTCTGAACAGTGGTGTTTAGTACCTAACCGAAGAGTATTTTATTAGAAACATTCCGGTGTTGGTTAGAAAGAGATTAATCGCTCCTGCGTATAGTTATGTTTATAAGAAGTTTATGGACATTTACTGTATTTGCAGTTCATTATCCATGCGGCGGGAAACCTGTGATTCCCTCCCACCTGAGCAGTTTGAAATAGTCACAGCCCACCTGTTCGAATCAACCTATGACCTTTTGTTATAATGTGAAGACAGATTCCTGTGTCCAATGAACAATGAGATTGTAGGGCCCTTTGTAGTGTACTGTATGTAGTGTATATAAGAACAGCCAGCCAGGGCCAGCTCAGTCTACTCTCCACAACGGTTTTCATCATTGACTAACTAGAGAGCTGGTTCCAGGACTGCGCAGCGATCATTCCCCAGTGTGTAAGTTATTCTCTGTAACCAACTTATTCTCTGTTTGTATTTGCCATATTCTCTCTCTCTCTCTCTCTGTTATTGTTTAGGATTAAGACGCTGTTGTATATTGTATATTTTCAGTTATTCTGTTTAGGTGTTTTATGTTAGTGCTGTAGTGTATAAGCTGTTAACTGTTTTCCCCTTTTTACATAGCTAAATCTCGTTAGTAAAGGTGTTGGAACCTAAGCAATGTGTCTGTGTTTCACTAGCTAGTATAGAGGGTTTCTGAGCGTCTCAATCGCTCAAGCAGCTTTTATATAATAGAGGTTAATCAGCGTTACATTGTGTTAACATTACAAGACCAAGGTTTACAGTATAAGCTTAGCCTTTCAGTGTGTTGCATATAAAGTTTACTGTGTGTCATCCTGTGAGCGTCTGCACCGCTCGCGTTTCTCTCGTGGACACAGCGTCTGCTACGCTAGTAGCGTAGCATTACGGTACTCGGGTCGCCTATAGCGTGCTCGATACCCAGCGTAAGCCGTGAGCGAACGTGCCGCTCGTGCGTCTCGACCACGGCCTAGCGTCTGCTACGCTAAGTGCGTACCATTACGGTACCCCGTACGCCCATTGCGTACTGAGTCTCTTACCAATATATAGTGAATGTTATAAGATAAATAATTAGCTTTATCAATTGGCGGCTCGTCCGTCCTCCACATATCCGCTCTAGCGAACACAAGCAGACTTTATCTGTCAGCAAAGGGCGGGAAGGTAGTATCCCTTCGTATCCGTGTTGGTGGTGAGGGATACGGTAGTGCTGACTAGATAAGCGTCTGCATCGCTACGCTGTAGGAGTGCTGGTGGAATCCGGAACCGGAAGGTAAGAACAGTACGCTATTGTCTTTTAAAACTGTTTTATTTCTGTTTGGTACACATTGCGTACGCAACACACGCACACACCTGCATTTTTCATTTGTGTAATTTCACATCTCGCCTTCCTGTTTGCCATTTATCATTGATAACGTGCTGAGAAAGATTTGTTGCTATTGGTAGTTAATAGTAAAATTAATACGTAAGGAAGTAATTTGTAAAACACGCACACGGCTTTGCCTAAGATACAAGGAAGTTCTGTGTGGTGTTCAGTAAATGATTACAGTTAAATATCATTTGCATTGATAGAAACGTGTTACTTGTGTTACTGTGGACATGTCTGGCCTGTGTAAACGTGTCCCTAACAAAGGGCGGGACAAGCGTACGCGATGCAAGGGCTTACACACGTAGCGTATATTACGCAACGGAGCGTATGGGTACGCCCACATGATACAAATCACACGATAGTATTGTTTTAGTAGGCGATACGGAAGCAACGCGATAATAGCGCAAGTCAATCTCAGTGTCCTAAATTTTAGCGTAATAAATCCTTCTCTAGTTGTAGCTCCTTTGGGACTAGACTGCGATACTGAATGAAAGGGATTTCTGTACAGAAACGAAAGTAAAGAGTATATGAGGTGAAAGAGTGTGTGCATATATATATAAGTTTCTCATTTTGGTTGGAACCTAGAAATCGAGTTCTCGTAGAGGTACATCCGTGAAAGTGACGGCGCGTGGTGGCTTGGGAGGCATCCCTTGTTAAATATTGAAATAAGAGCATTAGAGTATAGCAGACCAGGAGGTCACGGACCAGGAGGTCCAGAGACAGACCAGGAGGTCTAGGTACAGCGGACTAGGAAGTCCGCTATAGAGTCAAGAAGCACAACCCCAGGAGGGTTGGTGCAATACCCATATAGGCCATTAAGCTCTGGCTGAAGGAATTCGCAGTCGTAATTTTCGATTCCGTTAGTCGTTCCGCACATAAGATTAGTTGCTTATGTGCAGTACGATTGTACCGCATGTAATTGTGTGCATTAGTTTGTAACTTGACCCAGTACCATTTGCGTACGCTAGAGGGGTCATAAACGCTATTTGTACATTCTAACGTGATTTGTGTAATTTTTTTTATTTTAAGGGAGGTTTGCTGGTCACTCAGGAACTCTCCAGCAACTGATATTTACTGGGAAGGGTAAGTGCTCTTCGGATCACACCCACACGTTCCAGTAAATAGAGGTTCAGGTTGCAGGGGCCCTAGGTTGAGTACGCCAGCGCTAAGGCAGTGTGTGGGCGTATTGGTCGACGTGGGCGAGTGTGTGAAGGTACTCTGTAAACTTTCACAGTCGGCCTACCCCGGACATCTTGGTTTTTGTAAGGGTTCGCTGAAGACCCTGATTTGAAGGTCAGAGGTAGTGAAAGCAACACCTGCAAAGATGGGGGCCAGTTGTTCAGGTAGGGGGCGATCAACCTTGGTTCAGGTTGATTTAGCAAGCCGGCCAATAGGGTCGGCAAGGTATATCATGTGTGAGAAATACGGTTCACACACAGAGGTTTTGTGCGATGAATGGGAAAGAATGACTGTGCATGACGGGGAAAAGTTCCCACGGGTAGGCAGTTTTAGCCCCGAGGTGTTACAAAATCTAAGGAGAAGGATATGTCTCATTAAATCTGCAAAGAGACGGATCAAACATTATGATTATTTACAATTATGGCAACAGGAAGGTGAAATACAAAGAGGATTGGCTCAAGCGGCTGGATCTAACCCTATCAGGAAACTGATAGCCACCGCACCACCACCACCATACATAACAGGAGAGAAAGTGGTTACAGAGAATGGAACACTGGTGTATGATAAACATGCACTTAGTAACTGTATAGATGTTAAGAATAATGTAACTAAGATTGTTGATGCTAATACTAACCCGTGCAAGCTGTACCCTGTTTTAAACTTTCCCCAGGATTGTGACCAAGAGGATGAGCCCACAACAATATCGGCACTCTCTCTAGCAGCCACCATAGCAGAAACAACAGTGGGCATGGCCCAACCAGTAAGAGCAGTATCAAAGGCCCCTAGTGGAGGGACAGGTGAGGTCGTATCAACTGGTAAGTACGGCACTGTACACTATGCAGAAACCATTACACCACATGTTGTAGAATCTACTCAGAATGATGTTATTGAACTTAATCCCGTTAGGGTAATTGCAGTCCCAAATGGGAAAACTGACACTTCAGGAGTCACTCCTGTCAGAAACATCGCCATGCACTGCCCCTTTTCCCGAACGGAATTAAGATCAATGGTGTCTGAATTCCCTGATCCTAGGAAAGATCTAGTTGCAAGCCAGAAGTACATTAGAGAGCTAGGAAATACTGTGGAGCCCAAAAACAAAGATTGGCGGATATTGCTGAGGGCATGTTTACCCTCCAATGTTGACTCAGCGAAATTTATAGCTGACTGTAGACTAGATGAAGAGGTACCCCTTACTGAGGAGTACAATCAAGATAATGTGAAAATAATTAATTTGCAGCTAGGAGTATATTTCCCAGCTGTTGCTAAATGGAACAAAATTTTCTCCATCAAGCAAAAAGAGGGAGAAATAGCTGCTGATTATTTTCATCGGGCACTGCAGGAAATGGCTAAGTATACAGGGATAGAAGACATTAAGACAAATGTGAATCATAGAGAAGTAGCAGTATCTGTGTTAATGGATGGTTTAAAGGAAGTATTGAGGACGAGGGTACAGACCACCCAACCATGTTGGCGAGGTTTGTCGGTGGCTACTTTGAGAGAGGCCGCTATTGATCATGATTGGAACATCACCAGACACAGGGAGTCGCAGAGTGATAAGCTGATGGCCGTAAGTATACAGGCCCTTACCACAAGGCCAACTCAGCATAAGTCTTAGACCCATGTGGGTAAGTCAAATGTGGTAGTTTGTTATAATTGTCATAAAGAGGGACATTTTGCACGAGACTGTAGATTGAAAAATGCACAAAAATCATCCCCCTAGACAACGACATGACACACGAAATTGGGATCAAGGACCGCAGAGACGGAGTTATGAGCCACACGCAGGGGAAACAAAAAGGTATCCCCCAAGAAGAGACTGGCAAGTCTCTGATAGTTCCCATTTACCCCCTTCACAGGTAATAGCTGCCAGCGCAATGCAGGGAGGTCACCACATACAATAGGGGTGGGGCCACACCTGTAGTCTGCAGCCAGTGAAATTAATTGCGAGCCTTGGAAGTGAACCCGAGGTCACAATTGATGTAGCTGGTAAATCTCTAAATTTCCTTGTAGATACGGGGGCGGCCAAGTCAGTGATAAATTCGACCGTGGGCATGAGAACCACTGGTAAAACAATCCCAGCCATGGGAGTAACAGGAGTAGTACAGCACTACCCTTTAAGCAAACCTGCAGAGATTACGATAGGGCCTTTGCATACCAAGCATTCTTTTCTGCTGGCTGCATCGGCTCCGACTAATCTCCTAGGGAGAGATTTACTGTGCAAAATGGGATGTGTCATATATTGTACTCCTGAAGGTGTGTTCTTGGACATACCCGAAAACCACGCTCAGGAAGTGCAGGATATGCTAGACTCCCCAACAAGATTAATGTCACACACTGTTATTGTAAATAGGTGTCCGTCCAAGGTAGAGGAAATGATTTCCCAGATACCGGAATCACTTTGGACCAAGGATGGACAAGACACTGGATTAATGGCAAACGTAGCCCCAGTAGTTGTACAAGTAAAAGATGGTAGGATAGCTCCAAAAATCCCACAATACCCTCTAAAGCCAGAGGTGGAGTTAGGAGTTTACCCTGTAATAGAGCGCTTGCTACAACAGGGAATTCTGGTAAGGACGTCCAGCACTGCCAATAGTCCCATCTTCCCTGTTAAAAAGAGTGGGGGGAGGGGTTACAGATTAGTGCAGGATCTAAGAGGGATCAGTACATACAGGAAAATGGGGGGAAAGGGATGTCTTCTGCACCAGACAAAATTTATGAATTTATTCATTAACGAAATCCCCAAATTGTATTAATATATACACAATTCTGCTTACATCCATAGGGGGTGCTGCCATAGACAATAATATTGGAGAAAGGCAAAGGACAGAGAAAGGATTGTCTCTTCGTTGGCGCACTTAGAGAGAAGAAGAATTATATATTTAAAATATAACTTTTATTGATATTTACTTAATAAAAAGTTGCCTAGCAATTGAGAAACATATTGGTGCAAAAATATAAATAAATTGTGTGCTGTGAGTGATTAAATTATGTGCTTGAAAAAAATGATTAAAAGCTGATTCACTGTGCTCTGAAGATTACTTCACTCAATTTCTTGTTCTGAATGAATGTCACTTGTTTCATACGTCTTTATTTATTAACATCATTTAATTTGATTATTTGTTGTTCTTGGTACTTGTTATGCATCAATATGAATTAGGACAGCATATCTTGCATGTATTATGTGAAGATGAGTAATCCCAGTATGTAACAGACCTCAAGGTAAGTATTGAAATCAAAAGTACTGGGACAAAATTAGTCCCTTATTAAACATCCAGATATCATGGTATAAATTAATGATTCTATGGAATGGGATTATTGGCAGGAAAAAACATGTCATCAGTAGTTCCTATTAAAGGAACTCCATTCGCTCAAGACCCTGGTGTAAACACTGTTAATTAGTCTTCCACGCACAGTAAGATCATGTCTATTGCATGGGTCTAGATGTAGCATGCATCATGACTCCATTGACAAAGTTTGCCTCGTTAAAGCATTTGCGAAACGTGCACGTCGGCGTTTCAGAGCGGGGCCGCAAAGCCCGCTCACTGATCACTGTGCCTAACATGCTCATATATTAGGATAATATGATATAAATCATTGTCACTATTAGGGTACTGTTATGCAGGAATCTATAATGTTCAATGGTCAAGTGTGTTAGAATTTAATCGCACAATAACAGTTGTTAATATACAGAGTATATCGGGACCATTCCAATTTGGGCGGCTTATACCAGCTGCAGACAGCAATGACCGTCATGCTTTAAAATAGAAACTCTGCTGTATTAGGATTGAATGAATTAATTGATAAGAAAAGAAACATGATGTCTCTTTAACATTATAATATACATGGAGTGTTTCTATTAAGTCACTGCCAACCGTCTTGCAGGAATATTTAAACTGCGATACATATTGGCAACATATCCGCTCACTTAATTAATAAGCGAGGGATCATTTAACATCGGGCGGCATGTTATTACAACAGCCGTAAGCAGAAACAACTGAGCATCTCTGTCACATTTTAAGAATAAGCATTAAGTATCGTCTCGCAGTAACATTGAAACTGTGAGACGCATTGGAAATATATCCGCTCACTTAATCAACAAGTGAGGCACCATCCAACCCCGGGCGGCATAAAGTTACTAACAGCCGCAAGCAGTAATAAACGAGCATTTCTGTCACACTGCACGTGTATGCATTAAACAATATATAGAATTAATACTATGTGGTGCATATAAAATTTCGCATCAAGGTACATCAATATCAGGTACTGTGTGATGCGTTGTATATACATCCACCTACTCTGATAAATGTGTACAATCGCAATATAGTTTTAGGTGGCAGATAATCTCCCAGTAAGGTACAGACGTACTTGGTTTAACGTGAGGCACCCACATTATATATATTATCATTATCAGTGGAGAAATTTTTAATGCCTCCCCAATAATATTCACAAAGAATTGCTAGCTTAAAGCATAACGGAACATTTGGTGGGACATGGCAGGCTCATTACTATGTGTGGTAATAAATTAATAAAGCCTGATAAGCTTTTAACCACACACAACGTGTATTAAATATCATTAACCATTGGGGGCAGCGTGAGTGCGGCGAGCAGCCAGTGAATACCCACAATACTAGCCCTAATATATCAATATTTTCATCTGACATTTAATTATTTTATAGGGCTTAGAACACAAAAGACCTGATCCAATAGGTGTACAACAGCCTGTAATCACATACTACTCAAAAGACCATTGTCAATGGAGTCATGATGCATGCTACATCTAGACCCATGCAATAGACATGATCTTACTGTGCGTGGAAGACTAATTAACAGTGTTTACACCAGGGTCTTGAGCGAATGGAGTTCCTTTAATAGGAACTACTGATGACACGTTTTTTCCTGCCAATAATCCCATTCCATAGAATCATTAATTTATACCATGATATCTGGATGTTTAATAAGGGACTAATTTTGTCCCAGTACTTTTGATTTCAATACTTACCTTGAGGTCTGTTACATACTGGGATTACTCATCTTCACATAATACATGCAAGATATGCTGTCCTAATTCATATTGACGCATAACAAGTACCAAGAACAACAAATAATCAAATTAAATGATGTTAAAAATAAAGACGTATGAAACAAGTGACATTCATTCAGAACAAGAAATTGAGTGAAGTAATCTTCAGAGCACAGTGAATCAGCTTTTATTCATTTTTTTCAAGCACATAATTTAATCACTCACAGCACACAATTTATTTATATTTTTGCACCAATATGTTTCTCAATTGCTAGGCAACTTTTTATTAAGTAAATATCAATAAAAGTTATATTTTAAATATATAATTCTTCTTCTCTCTAAGTGCGCCAACGAAGAGACAATCCTTTCTCTGTCCTTTGCCTTTCTAAGAGGGATCAACAAAATAGTTGAGAGTCAATTCCCCGTAGTGCCAAATCCAGCTGTCATCCTTATGCAAATCCCTCCCACTGCCAAATTTTTCACTGTTATTGACCTCTGCTCCGCCTTCTTCTCGGTACCTCTGCACCCTGACAGTCAATACTTATTCGCATTTACATACAGAGGAGTTCAGTACACCTGGACTCGCTTACCACAAGGTTTCATTGACAGTCCAAGTATTTTCTCGCAGGCCTTGCATGATTGTTTACAGTCTTTTCAACCTGAGAGTGGATCAATATTAATACAGTACGTGGGTGACCTACTGCTGTGTCCAGATTCACTTGAATCGTCCCTGAGAGATACGAAACAACTCCTGTTTCATCTTTCAGACACCGGACACAAGGTTTCCAAAGATAAGTTACAATTATGCCAGACCAGGGTGAAGTATTTGGGACACTGTCTGACACAAGGACTGAGACACCTTACCGCTGATAGAATTCAAGCAATTCGTGACATGACTCTGCCACAAACCCAGCAACAGATCAGAACGTTTTTAGGAATGTGTGGGTATTGCCGTAACTGGATCCCAGGGTTTTCCATTCTAGCATTACCTTTGCAGGAGATGGTCTCATCAAACAAACCTGATCGGATTTCGCACACAGACGAGTCTGAGATGGCATTTGAGAGACTTAAACAGTGCCTAACGCAGGCACCAGCATTAGGTATGCCAGATTATGGAAAACCCTTTGAGCTGTACGGAACAGAGAGTGCTGGGTGCGCGGCAGGTGTCTTAACCCAGAAGCATGGTGATGCCAGCAGGCCGCTAGCCTACTATAGCGCTCAGCTAGACACGGTAGCGCGATCCCTCCCCACATGCTTGCGAAGTGTTGCAGCAATAGCATTGCTAGTAAGTAAAAGCGAAGATGTAGTGCTAGGACACAACCTCACAATTCATACACCACATGCAGTGTCAGCTTTACTGAATTCTGCCCAAACCAGACACGTCTCATCAGCGCGGTTTACAAGATGGGAATTGGCGTTGATGGCCCCCGTAAACATCACCATAAGGAGATGCAGCGCATTAAATCCTGCAACATATCTCCCAGGTGTGCCTGGACAGGCACAAAGGGTGGAGGATGAGAGTGATGGTGAAGGAGGATTTAGTAAGGAAAATGACACACATGATTGTATGGAATATTTGACCCAAAATTTCACGGCAAGGCCTGACATCAGTGACAACCCACTGGAAGATGTAGATTTTACTTTCTACACTGACGGCAGTTGTCACAGACAGACGGACTCGGGAGACTTGTGTACTGGATACGCAGTCGTAGATGACCAAGGTACCATAGAAGCGGAACCCCTAGGCCCACCACACTCAGCACAAGTTGCTGAACTGGTTGCCCTAACCAGAGCATGCGAATTGGCTAAAGGCAAGTCAGCCAATATCTACACAGATTCTAGGTACGCCTTCGGAGTAGTCCATGATTTCGGGGCCCTATGGCGCCTCAGAAATTTCATGACGGCAGCTGGCACACCGGTAGCGCATGCAGCCCACATCAAAAGACTTCTAACAGCGATACAAGAACCCGACAGAGTGGCTGTTATCAAGTGTAAAGCTCACACGTATAGCCAAGACCCGGTATCACTTGGTAACAGCCGAGCAGACGAAGCTGCTAAATCAGCAGCCAGTACCCCCATACAGACAGACAGCACACAACTGATGGTATTTAATACTGTAAACACACAGAAATTATATGAAATGCAAAATTTGTGTTCACCACAAGAAAAGGCAGTTTGGAGGTCAAAAGGATATGGCCAGGAGTCCTCAGGACTCTGGACAGATGGACAGGGTAAGCCAGTGGCACCCAGAGCATACCTTCCAAGTCTAGCGGAAGCGGCACATGGGCTGACTCATCTAGGCAAAGAAGGAATGTGTAAGTTGGTAAGAGCTTATTGGTGCGCCCCAGGATTTTCTTCCCATGCGGGTAAAAGAGCGATGACATGTCTCACCTGCTTGAGGAAGAATATCGGAAAGGCAATACCAACAGAGCCATCCCATATCCCTCCTACAGATGGCCCTTTCCAGGTAATACAAATTGATTTCATACAATTGCCACCTTGTAGAAATTTAAAGTATGTATTGGTTTGTATTGACGTGTTCTCAAATTCGGTTGAAGCATTTCCCGCGGCCACAAATACCGCTGTGTTTACTGCAAAGAAAATTGTGCAGGAATTTGTATGTAGGTACGGTATCCCTAGAATAATTGAGAGTGATAGGGGTACCCATTTTACAGGTGAAGTTTTTCAAGTAATGTGTAAATTGATGGGAATTAATAGTAAGCTGCACACTCCGTACCGCCCCCAGGCGAGTGCGAAAGTGGAAAGAGTAAACAGCACTATTAAAAACAAATTAAGCAAGGTAATGGCTCAGGATTGTTGTGGCCCGAAGCTTTGCCAATCGTATTATACAGCATCAGAACCACCCCCAGGTCCCCTCTTAATCTGTCTCCTTTTGAAATTCTGTTTGGTCGACAACCCCATGTTATGATTAACCCCCAGGATGATTTGAAATGTAACAATGAAGTAACTGTAAAGTATTTGGTTAAGATGAGTAAGCAATTGAGGAATCAGAATGATAATCTAAAGTTGGTGATTCCTGATTTGCCAGACAGTAATTGTCATGACATTGAACCTGGGGATTATGTAATGATACGGAATTTTCTACGCTCAGGTTGCCTTATTGACAGATGGGAAGGACCATATCAAGTCTTATTGACCAGCACGACAGCATTGAAGGTTGCCGAGAGAGAGACTTGGGTCCATTCGTCTCATTGTAAAAAGGTTGCTGACCCAGAGAGGTCCCGTGATAAAGAACAGACGGTAGAGGTTGTATCACTAGAGTGTCTGTTCCGGGAAGGTTGAGACGACACCTGAGCGCTGAGAATAATAAGATCGGAGACGTTTGTCGAGCCAGATTTCTTTTTCCCTTTTGTTATTTTCTCCAGTTCCCATCTCCCTCCTATTTTCCTCCCCCCTTCTTATTTTTCTCCTTTTCCTCCTGTAAGATGGACTCGCCCCAAGAGACTGTGATCCGGATTTTCCTGTTGACCATGATGTTGACCAGAGCAGTCTGTTTCGGTGAGAGTACCATGGAGGTCGAGAAAGGATCTGGAATGGGTTCTGATGACCAGGATGGAGGCGTAGTTTTCCAAGAGCAACATAATCACCGAGTAAAGGCGAGTATCAGAAAACGATCTGGTAGCATTGACAATAGAAGGAATTGTGAAGGATTGTTAGCTGAAGAGAACTGCATCTGTAGGCATTGTGACAATATAGTTGAGGATGGGTGCATCAAGAAATGTCAGTCCAGTTTTAATGTCCACATGGACCGGCATCCATTGAGTGACTATCACTCCTTAGTGGGTAAAGTGTTAAACCAGACAGACTGTTGGGTATGCTCTCAAGTACCTCAAGGTCATAGCAAATCAGGACTAGTACCATTCCCTTTAACTGTAGGAGAGGTACTTGAGTTAAGTGGTGGGAGGCCGGTGGACAAGAGATTTAATATCTCTAGTCCTCCTAGTTTGAAGCTCCACCAATATCATGTGGATAAGTCCTTAGTATGCTTTAACATTTCCAATCCCCGAAAGCCGGGAAATTGGGAAGTGTCATGGAGTGATCAAACCATGACATTTTCATATAGAGCCGATAGAATGCCCATAGACACAGAGCTTATACGCCAGATAGCCAACAGTGGAAAATATTTCCGGTATAGGTACACTCTAGGAAGTAGGACCATGCGAGTTGGAGAAGTATCACCAGGATACTGTGCACATATTGTACAACCTGATACGTGTACTAGACAGATGGGAGAGTTAGGGTTAGGAGATTTCACATGGAAAATTTGTAACATGGTTATGTCATACTCCGTACCATATGTTCTCCCCGATGATGCATATTTCATATGCGGGAGAAAGGCGTATAAGTGGCTTGCCCCAAACTCAGAGGGATTGTGTTACATTGGAAAAGTACTGCCTGAAGTAATGACTGTATCCCATATCAAAATGAAAGACATTCACCGCGGTGCCCAAGCTCCTTATACTCACACTCATTACGAGCACGTCGTTAAACGGCACCTGATAGAGAGGACAGAGCATCCGGCCTCTGATCTGATCCATGAATCCACTGGGATTCAATTCCTACTCGCATTAGATATCACTCGTACCGCCAGAGGAGTGATAAATTATAGATATATATCTGCGCTAGCAAACTTGTTAGACAATATCACCGAAATGTATGACGACACGTTCAGGTACACTGGGAGAGAGTTACAAGCCTACAAAACAGAGCTGGTTCAGCATAGGGTGATTCTCAATTATCTCACAGCAGTGACAGGCGGGTATTGTGTCACCCTAGCGACTCAGTATGGAGTAAAGTGCTGCACGTATATTACAAACAGCACTGAGGACCCGGCCGAGGTCATAGACCAAAAGATGGATGACATTTTGCAATTGAAGTGGGAGTTCCGAAGGAAACACAATCTCACACTCGCTGCTGTGGGTAATGAGCTGACCAGTTGGGTGTCATGGTTGAACCCACGAAATTGGTTCTCTGGTTTAGGAGAATGGGCCCAAGGTATTATAATGGATGTAGGGAAATTTCTCTTGTGTATTCTGGGAGCCGTCATATTGGTTGGTCTGATATTTAGATGCGTTCGGACTTTAACGAAGTGTAAAGGTAGAACCAGAGTGATGAGTCTGAGGAGCGAGGACACTGTAATAACAACAACTAATTTGATTTATGACCCAACGATAGAGACAATGTTGTGATGAAAATGTGATTCCACGGTCCGTTTCTTTCACCCGTTTCTCCTTTGTTTTCCTCCAAGGTACAAAGACATCCGCTTGGAAGAAGAATTTGACAACCTCTTTTATACAGACCATTGATGAACTATGTCACAGACCCCCAATATCCCTAGTGACTTTAACTTTCTACGAAAGCCCAATACTTTAGAGACTGTAATTTTATGGACACTGGAAAAGCTTTTGTCGCCACCTATAGCAAAAGCACCGAGAGACATCAGACAACATGTACATCAAGACAAGACGTCAGACAATACCTCAATCGGCGACTGTTTATTTAAACTCACATAGTTTACGACTGCATTTATAACGATTGTTTCTTATCTTCATCTCTACAACCTCCAGGTAGTATCTCACATAGTCGACAGGTGATTCCCACATATTAGCATTCACATGTCCCCCCCCCCTTCATGTATCATCAACTAAATGTGCTCCCCCATTTGTTGCAACCAAAAGCTGAAAAGAGCTCAGTAGAGTTTGACAGCCCATCCACAGACCCTTAATACGGGATAAGAAGGATTCAAATCTATACTTCGCAATACCTCGAAGCTTGATTTAGAACACGTACGGCACGATGATACATGACCCCTCAAACATGGATCTCATACACACATGCTTTTACTGTCTCACTAGGTCATACTTTTCCCACCTTCTCCTCTCCTCCCTTTACCCAATCATAAAAATAAGAATTTACTTACCGATAATTCTATTTCTCGTAGTCCGTAGTGGATGCTGGGAACTCCGTAAGGACCATGGGGAATAGCGGCTCCGCAGGAGACAGGGCACATCTAAAGAAAGCTTTAGGATCACCTGGTGTGCACTGGCTCCTCCCCCTATGACCCTCCTCCAAGCCTCAGTTAGGATACTGTGCCCGGACGAGCGTACACAATAAGGAAGGATTTTGAATCCCGGGTAAGACTCATACCAGCCACACCAATCACACTGTACAACTTGTGATCTGAACCCAGTTAACAGCATGATAATAGAGAAGCCTCTATAAAAGATGGCTCACTACAACAATAACCCGAATTTTTTGGTAACAATAACTATGTACCAGTATTGCAGACAATCCGCACTTGGGATGGGCGCCCAGCATCCACTACGGACTACGAGAAATAGAATTATCGGTAAGTAAATTCTTATTTTCTCTAACGTCCTAGTGGATGCTGGGAACTCCGTAAGGACCATGGGGATTATACCAAAGCTCCCAAACGGGCGGGAGAGTGCGGATGACTCTGCAGCACCGAATGAGAGAACTCCAGGTCCTCCTCAGCCAGGGTATCAAATTTGTAGAATTTTACAAACGTATTTGCTCCTGACCAAATAACTGCTCGGCAAAGTTGTAAAGCCGAGACCCCTCGGGCAGCTGCCCAAGATGAGCCCACCTTCCTTGTGGAGTGGGCATTTTAAGATTTTTGGCTGTGGCAGGCCTGCCACAGAATGTGCAAGCTGAATTGTACTACAAATCCAACGAGCAATCGTCTGCTTAGAAGCAGGAGCACCCAGTTTGTTGGGTGCATACAGGATAAACAGCGAGTCAGATTTTCTGACTCCAGCCGTCCTGGAAACATATATTTACAGGGCCCTGACCACGTCAAGCAACTTGGAATCCTCCAAGTCCTTAGTAGCCGCAGGTACCACAATAGGTTGCTTCATGTGAAATGCAGAAACCACCTTAGGTAGAAATTGAGGACAAGTCCTCAATTCTGCCCTGTCAGAATGAAATATTAAATAAGGGCTTTTATATGATAAAGCCGCCAATTCTGACACACGCCTGGCTGAAGCCAGGGCTAACAGCATCGTCACCTTCCATGTGAGATATTTTAAGTACACAGTGGTGAGTGGTTCAAACCAATGTGACTTTAGGAAATTCAACACAACATTGAGATCCCAAGGTGCCACTGGAGGCCCAAAAGGAGGCTGTATATGCAGTACCCCTTTTACAAATGTCTGAACTTCAGGCACTGAAGCCAGTTCCTTTTGGAAGAAAATCGACAGGGCCGAAAATTGAACCTTAATGGACCCTAATTTTAGGCCCATAGACAGTCCTGTTTGCAGGAAATGGAGGAAACGACCCAGTTGAAATTCCTCTGTAGGGGCCTTCTTGGCCTCCCACCACGCAACATATTTTCGCCAAATGCGGTGATAATGTTTTGCGGTTACGTCCTTCCTGGCCTTGACCAGGGTAGGGATGACTTCATCTGGAATGCCTTTTTCCTTCAGGATCCGGCGTTCAACCACCAAGCCGTCAAACGCAGCCGCAGTAAGTCTTGGAACAAACAAGGCCCCTGCTGGAGCAGGTCCTTTCTTAGAGGTAGAGGCCACGGTTCGTCCGTGAGCATCTCTTGAAGTTCCGGATACCAAGTTCTTCTTGGCCAATCCGGAGCCACGAGTATCGTTCTTACTCCCCTTTGCCGTATAATTCTCAGTACTTTTGGTATGAGAGGCAGAGGAGGGAACACATACACTGACTGGAACACCCACGGTGTTACCAGAGCGTCCACAGCTATTGCCTGAGGGTCTCTTGACCTGGCGCAATACCTGTCCAGTTTTTTGTTGAGGCGGGACGCCATCATATCCACCTTTGGTTTTTTCCAACGGTTCACAATCATGTGGAAGACTTCTGGATGAAGTCCCCACTCTCCCGGGTGTAGATCGTGTCTGCTGAGGAAGTCTGCTTCCCAGTTGTCCACTCCCGGAATGAACACTGCTGACAGTGCTATCACATGATCTTCCGCCCAGCGAAGAATCCTTGCAGCTTCTGCCATTGCCCCCCTGCTTCCCGTGCCGCCCTGTCTGTTTACGTGGGCGACTGACGTGATGTTGTCCGATTGGATCAATACCGCCTGACCCTGAAGCAGGGGTTTCGCTTGACTTAGGGCATTGTAAATGGCCCTTAGTTCCAGAATGTTTATATGAAGAGATGTCTCCAGGCTTGACCATAAGCCCTGGAAATTCCTTCCCTGTGTGACTGCTCCCCAGCCTCGCAGGCTGGCATCCGTGGCCACCAGGACCCAGTCCCGAATGCCGAATCTGCGGCCCTCTAGAAGATGAGCACTCTGCAACCACCACAGGAGGGATACCCTTGTCCCCGGTGACAGGGTTATCCGCTGAAGCATCTGAAGATGCGACCCGGACCATTTGTCCAGTAGGTTCCACTGGAAAGTCTTGCGTGGAATCTGCCGAATGGGATTGCTTCGTAGGAAGCCACCATTTTTACCCAGAACCCTTGTGCATTGATGCACTGAGACTTGGTTCGGTTTTAGGAGGTTCCTGACTAGCTCGGATAACTCCCTGGCTTTCTCCTCCGGGAGAAACACCTTCTTTCTGGACTGTGTCCAGGATCATCCCTAGGAACAGAAGACAAGTCGTCGGAACCAGCTGCGATTTTGGAATATTGAGAATCCAATCGTGCTGCCGCAACACTACCTGAGATAGTGCTACACCGACTTCCAAGTGTTCCCTGGATCTTACCCTTATCAGGGAATCGTCCAAGTAAGGGATAACTAAAATTTCCTTCCTTCGAAGGGATATCATTTCGGCCATTACCTTGGTAAAGACCCGGGGTGCCGTGGACCATCCCTACGGCAGCGTCCGAACTGATAGTGACAGTTCTGTACCATAACCTGAAATACCCTTGGTGAGAAGGGTAAATTTTGACATGAAGGTAAGCATCCTTGATGTCCCGAGACATCATGTAGTCCCCTTCTTCCAGGTTTGCAATCACTGCTCTGAGTGACTCAATTTTGAATTTGAACCTCTGTATGCAAGTGTTCAAAGATTTTAGATTTTAGATTTTAAAATCGGTCTCACCGAGCCGTCTGGCTTCGGTACCACAATAGTGTGGAATAATACCCCGTTCCCTGTTGCAGGAGGGGTATCTTGATTATCACCTGCTGGGAATACAGCTTGTGAATGGTTTCCAAAACTGTCTCCCTGTCAGCGGGAGACGTCGGTAAAACAGACCTTTGGAAACGGCGAGGGGGATACGTCTCGAATTCCAATTTGTACCCCTGAAATATTACCTGAAGGATCCAGGGGTCTACTTGCGAGTGAGCCCACTGCGCACTGAAATTCATTGAGAACGGGACCCCACCGTGCCTGAACTTGTAAAGCCCTAGCGTCATACTGAGGGCTTGGCAGAGGCGGAAAAGAGTTTCTGTTCCTTGGAACTGGCTGATCTCTGCAGCCATTTTCCTCTCCCTCTGTCACGAGCAGAAAAGAGGAACCCTTTTGTCCGCTTGCCAGCCAGGACTGCGCCTGATAATACGGCGTCTTATTTTGAGAGGCGACCTGGGGTACATCCCCTTTTTTGTTAAGGCAATACTTCCAAATGCCGTTTGGAATCCGCATCACCTGACCACTTTACTGGTATAATTGGACAACGCACTTATACTTGATGCCAGTCGGCAAATATTCCGCTGTGCATCATGCATATATAGAAATGCATCTTTTAATTGCTCTATAGGCAATAATATACTGTCCTTATCTAGGATATCAAATTTCCAGTCAGGGAATCCGACCACGCCAACCCAGCACTGCACATCCAGGCTGAGGCGATTGCTGGTCGCAGTATAACACCAGTATGTGTGTAAATACATTTTAGGATACCCTCCTGCTTTCTATCAGCAGGATCCCTAAGGGCGGCCATCTCCAGAGAGGGTAGAGCCCTTGTTCTTACAAGCGTGTGAGCGCCTTATCCCCCCTAGGGGGTGTTTCCCAACGCACCCTAACCTCTGGCGGGAAAAGGTATACTGCCAATAACTTTTTAGAAATTATCAATTGTTATCGGGGGGAAACCCACGCATCATCACACACCTCATTTTATTTCTCAGATTCAGGAAAACTACAGGAAGTTTTTCCTCACCAAACATAATACCCCCTTTTTTTTTGGTGGTATTTATATTATCAGAAGAGTGTAAACTTTTTCCATTGCCTCAATCATGCAATGTGTGGCCCTATTGGAAATCACGGTTGTCTCTTCACCGTCGACACAGGAGTCAGTATCCGTGTCGGCGTCTGTATCTGAGGTAACGGGCGCTTTAGAGCCCCTGTATGAGACGTCTGGACATGCACAAGCTGAGTAGCCGGCTGTCTCATGTCAACCACTGTCTTTTATACAAAGCTGACACTGTCACGCAATTTCAACAGTACATCCACTCAGGTGTCGACCCCCCAGGGGGGTGACAACACTATTACAGACACTCTACTCCGTCTCCTCATCATTTTTCTCCTCATACATGTCGACACAAACGTACCGACACACAGCACACACACAGGGAATGCTCTGATAGAGGACAGGACCCCACTAGCCCTTTGGGGAGACAGAGGGAGAGTTTGCCAGCACACACCAGAGCGCTATATATATATACAGGGATAACCTTATATAAGTGTTTTTCCCTTTATAGCTGCTGTATTGTTTATACTGCACCTAATTTGTGCCCCCCTCTCTTTTTTAACCCCTTTCTGTAGTGTAGTGACTGCAGGGGAGAGCCAGGGAGCTTCCCTCCAACTGAGCTGTGAGGGAAAATGGCGTCCTTATCATCCGTTTTCTTGTATGTTTTGGCAGGGGTTAAATGCATCCATATAGCCCAGGAGTTATATGTGATGCATTTATTTTAGCCATAAAAGGTTTTCTATCGATTTATTGCGTCTCAGGGCGCTGCCCCCCCAGCGCCCTGCACCCTCAGTGACCGGAGTGTGAAGTGTGCTGAGAGCAATGGCGCACAGCTGCGGTGCTGTGCGCCTACCTTTATCTGAAGACAGGAAAGTCTTCTGCCGCCGATTTTTCCGGACCTCTTCGCTCTTCTGGCTCTGTAAGGGGGCCGGCGGCGCGGCTCCGGTGACCCATCCAGGCTGAACCTGTGATCGTCCCTCTGGAGCTAATGTCCAGTAGCCTAAGAAGCCCAATCCACTCTGCACGCAGGTGAGTTCGCTTCTTCTCCCCTTAGTCCCTCGATGCAGTGAGCCTGTTGCCAGCAGGTCTCACTGAAAATAATAAACCTAAACTAAAACTTTCACAAAGAGCTCAGGAGAGCCCCTAGTGTGCACCCTTCTCGTCGGGCACAGAAAATCTAACTGAGGCTTGGAGGAGGGTCATAGGGGGAGGAGCCAGTGCACACCAGGTGATCCTAAAGCTTTCTTTAGATGTGCCCTGTCTCCTGCGGAGCCGCTATTCCCCATGGTCCTTACGGAGTTCCCAGCATCCACTAGGACGTTAGAGAAAAGGTATTTACATGATGACATATATTTTTCTGTTTGAACTGTTTAGGAAGTGGCAGTTATTGGTGACTGCCAAAGGGTGGACTGTCAAAGTCGAAAAATATAGCGACCTATGATGCCTTGTACTAATCCCATGCACTTGCCCGCTGCACATGCACATTCTCTCCCGTGCGTGCGCATATTTGCAGTTGCGTGACGGCGCCTCCACGGTCGTGCGCTCAGGCGCGTGGTATGTGCATTTACGGTAGAGTTTGTGTGCATCTGGCGGGCGACTCGATCGTTACATAGTTAATCCAAATAGTATATTTTATAGGTTATGGTCCCTTTAATAATATCTGTAAGTATGTTTAGTGTAACTGGTTCATAAACAAAGGAATTCCTCTTTGCATGATACGAAGGGTCAGACAGGGTCTGAACAGTGGTGTTTAGTACCTAACCGAAGAGTATTTTATTAGAAACATTCCGGTGTTGGTTAGAAATAGATTAATCGCTCCTGCGTATAGTTATGTTTATAAGAAGTTTATGGACATTTACTGTATTTGCAGTTCATTATCCATGCGGCGGGAAACCTGTGATTCCCTCCCACCTGAGCAGTTTGAAATAGTCACAGCCCACCTGTTCGAATCAACCTATGACCTTTTGTTATAATGTGAAGACAGATTCCTGTGTCCAATGAACAATGAGATTGTAGGGCCCTTTGTAGTGTACTGTATGTAGTGTATATAAGAACAGCCAGCCAGGGCCAGCTCAGTCTACTGTCCACAACGGTTTTCATCATTGACTAACTAGAGAGCTGGTTCCAGGACTGCGCAGCGATCATTCCCCAGTGTGTAAGTTATTCTCTGTAACCAACTTATTCTCTGTTTGTATTTGCCATATTCTCTCTCTCTCTCTCTGTTATTGTTTAGGATTAAGACGCTGTTGTATATTGTATATTTTCAGTTATTCTGTTTAGGTGTTTTATGTTAGTGCTGTAGTGTATAAGCTGTTAACTGTTTTCCCCTTTTTACATAGCTAAATCTCGTTAGTAAAGGTGTTGGAACCTAAGCAAGGTGTCTGTGTTTCACTAGCTAGTATAGAGGGTTTCTGAGCGTCTCAATCGCTCAAGCAGCTTTTATATAATAGAGGTTAATCAGCGTTACATTGTGTTAACATTACAAGACCAAGGTTTACAGTATAAGCCTAGCCTTTCAGTGTGTTGCATACAAGGTTTACTGTGTGTCATCCTGTGAGCGTCTGCACCGCTCGTGTTCCTCTCGTGGACACAGCGTCCGCTACGCTAGTAGCGTAGCATTACGGTACTCGGGCCGCCTATAGCGTGCTCGATACCCAGCGTAAGCCGTGAGCGAACGTGCCGCTCGTGCGTCTCGACCACGGCCTAGCGTCTGCTACGCTAAGTGCGTACCATTACGGTACCCCGTACGCCCATTGCGTACTGAGTCTCTTACCAATATATAGTGAATGTTATAAGATAAATAATTAGCTTTATCACTCCTGAGTGGGGTCCTGAGGTAACAGAACTGCACCAAACTACCATAGAGTTCTGTAAAACCTGAGTTGCAGATTCATTCTGTGCAACCCTAGTAGAAATCTGAGAAATCATGTATTTGATAGAGGATAACCATCCAGGCTCCCTTGCTGGTATCTGTGCTTACATGGAATTGGATCATCCTGAGAGGACATATCCTCTGCAGCATATGACACAGAGTCCCTGGACATAGCTAATGGAGACCACAGACACACACACACACACACACACACACACACACACACACACACACACACACACACGTACAGACAGAGTTTCACCCCCAAGAATGGAAAGAGAGATTGGAGCCAACCCACACACAGCGCTTTCCAGGTATAGGGAGACCCGAAACCACCGCTGACTGACTGTGTACCTTAATAGGTTGCACAGTCTTTACACAGCCTCCCCCCCCCCCCCCCCACACACACACACACACACTCTTCTACAACCCCCACTACCGTGAGAGACAGCTGGAGTTGCTCTGGAGGGACTGCACATCACTGACAGCGTTTCTGCAGGCTTGTAAATGGCGCTGGACGCTGCTGGGTCTGCTCTGAGGAGAAGCTCCACCCCCCTAATGGCGCTGTCTTCCCGCTCTTCATAGGATTATACTGGCCTGAGGATTTATGCTGGCAGAGATCCCGGGACCCCGACAGGCTGTGTGAACAGTGTAGGGTGTAGGCGCTGGCTCAGGGCACCCCTCACAGCGCCGCACTATGGGGGTAATTCCAAGTTGATAGCAGCAGGATTTTTGATAGCAATTGGGCAAAACCATGTGCACTGCAGGGGAGGCAGATATATTATATTGTGCAGAGAGAGTTAGATTTGGGTTGGTTATTTTATTTCTGTGCAGGGTAAATACTGGCTGCTTTATTTTTACACTGCAAATTAGATTGCAGATTGAACACACCCCACCCAAATCTAACTCTCTACACATGTTATATCTGCCTCCCCTGCAGTGCACATGGTTTTGCCCAATTGCTATAAAAAATCCTGCTGCGATCAACTTGGAATTACCCCCTATGCAGGGCCGGTTCTTTGCCTTGTGGCGCCCCGGGCAAAATATAGGGGCGTGGCTTCAAATGGGGGCGTGGCCACGGCGCTGAAAGAAAAAATTAAATAAATAAAAAAGTATACTTACCATCCCCGTTCCTGATCCAGACCGCCTCCGCCGGCGCCGCCGCTCTTCTCCTCTCTTCGATCTATGGGAGAGACGTTATTACGTCTCTCCCATAGAACAGCATAGACACTAGAGGTCAATTATGACCCCTAGTGTCTGTGCCAGTATGTTGTGCGGTGCGCGATGACGTCATCGCGCATCGCACAGCAAAGGTCCTCTCCATGAAGGGAAACTAGACCGTAGCGTCTAGTTTCCCTTCATGGAGAGGACCTTTGCTGTGCTGTGCGCGATGACGTCATCGCGCACCGCACAACTAAGGTCCTCTCAATGAAGGAAAACTAGACGCTACGCGTCTGGTTCCCTTCAAAGCGGGGGGGCACAGCAGGGCACAGCGGGGGGCACAGTGGCGGATCTTGCCCTGGTGCGGCGCCCTCCGGATGGCGCCGGCGCCCTCCGGATGGCGCCGGCGCCCTCCGGAAGGCGGCGCCCCGGGCAAAAGTACCGCTTGCCAGTGGCAAGAACCGCCACTGCCCCTATGTACCGCTGAGCCCCGGAGCGCAGTTAGTACTGTGCTCCATACCCTGTTACCGCCATCTTCACACCGGCTCCCTGCTTGCTAGGGGGGTCTGTGACTAACTCGCCACCGATCTTCTGGCTCTGTAAGGGGGTGGCGGCATGCTGCCGGGGTGAGCGATCCCCTGTGGCGGGGAAAGTTTGATCCCCTGAAAAGCTCAGTGGAGATAGTGGCTCAGGCCCCGCAGGGCGGACACTACTCCCCCCCCCCCCACCTTAGTCCCACGAAGCAGGAAGGCTGTTGCCAGCAGCCTCCCTGTAAAATAAAAAAAACTCTAAAATAAACTTTTACTAAAGAAGCTCTGTAGAGCTCCCCTAGCTGTGACTGGCTCATGGTAGGAGGGGCATAGAGGGAGGAGCCAGCCCACACCCTCAAACTCTTAAAGTGCCAATGGCTCCTAGTGGACCCGTCTATACCCCATGGTACTAATGTGGACCCCAGCATCCTCTAGGATGTAAGAGAAATATCAGTGATGAGCGCAGCCACACACTGCAATACAACAGCGCTATGAACTGAACTGGTCCCATAGGGGTAAATTTACTAAGATTCGTAATTTCCGAAAAAAGGTCAAAGTTCAATCACGAATGACATCGACAGTGTAAAACTGCAACTTTTTGAATTGATTACGATGGATTTACTAAGCTGTCGTATTCGGGTTTTTCTTTTCTTCCGATATCGATGTCATTCGTTTTTTTTTACCTATTTTTACGGCAGTGATTAGCAAAACACTGCCGTTTTTTTTTACAATCAATCTCGGCCGGATCTGTGTGATCCGTGCTGGGGTTCTTATTTTTTTTTTTTTTAATTAAACAATGTAAAATCCCAAAAAAAAATGCGTGGGGTCCCCCCTCCTAAGCATAACCAGCCTCGGGCTCTTTGAGCCGATCCTGGTTGCAGAAATATGGGGGAAAAAATGACAGGGGTTCCCCATATTTAAGCAACCAGCATCGGGCTCTGCGCCTGGTCCTGGTCCCAAAAATACGGGGGACAAAAAGAGTAGGGGTCCCCCGTATTTTTAAAACCAGCACCGGGCTCCACTAGCTGGACAGATAATGCCACAGCCGGGGGTCACTTTGATATAGTGCCCTGCGGCCGTGGCATCAAAAATCCAACTAGTCACCCCTGGCCGGGGTACCCTGGGGGAGTGGGGACCCCTTCAATCAAGGGGTCCCCCCCCCCAGCCACCCAAGGGCCAGGGGTGAAGCCCGAGGCTGTCCCCCCCCATCCAATGGGCTGCGGATGGGAGGGCTGATAGCCTTTGTTGTAAAATTATAGATATTGTTTTTAGTAGCAGTACTACAAGTCCCAGCAAGCCTCCCCCGCATGCTGGTACTTGGAGAACCACAAGTACCAGCATGCGGCGGAAAAACGGGCCCGCTGGTACCTGTAGTACTACCACTAAAAAAATACCCAAAAAAAGACAAGACACACACACCGTGAAAGTATAATTTTATTACTTACATACACACATACATACATACTTACCTATGGCCCCACGCAGGTCGGTCCTCTTGTCCAGTAGAATCCAAGGGTACCTGTTGAATAAATTATACTCACGAGATCCAGGGGTCCAGGCTCCTCGGCAAATCCAGGGTTAATCCACGTACTTGCCAAAAATAAAAAAACGGTGTCCCGACCACGAACTGAAAGGGGACCCATGTTTGCACATGGGTCACCTTTCCCCGAATGCAAGAAACCCACTTTGCCTTCTGGCTAAGTGGGTTTCTTCAGCCAATCAGGGAGCGCCACGTTGTAGCACTCTCCTGATCAGCTGTGTGCTCCTGTCTTCACTGACAGGCAGCACACGGCAGTGTTACAATGTAGCGCCTATGCGCTCCATTGTAACCAATGCTGGGAACTTTCTGCCCTGCGGTTGACCTAAAGTGACGTCACCGCTGAGCAGAAAGTTCCCATCATTGGTTACAATGTAGCGCATAGGCGCTACATTGTAACACTGCCGTGTGCTGCCTGTCAGTGAAGACAGGAGCACACAGCTGATCAGGAGAGTGCTACAACGTGGCGCTCCCTGATTGGCTGAAGAAACCCACTTAGCCAGAAGGCAAAGTGGGTTTCTTGCATTCGGGGAAAGGTGACCCATGTGCAAACATGGGTCCCCTTTCAGTTCGTGGTCGGGACACCGTTTTTTTTATTTTTGGCAAGTACGTGGATTAACCCTGGATTTGCCGAGGAGCCTGGACCCCTGGATCTCGTGAGTATAATTTATTCAACAGGTACCCTTGGATTCTACTGGACAAGAGGACCGACCTGCGTGGGGCCATAGGTAAGTATGTATGTATGTGTGTATGTAAGTAATAAAATTATACTTTCACGGTGTGTGTGTCTTGTCTTTTTTTGGGTATTTTTTTAGTGGTAGTACTACAGGTACCAGCGGGCCCGTTTTTCCGCCGCATGCTGGTACTTGTGGTTCTCCAAGTACCAGCATGTGGGGGAGGCTTGCTGGGACTTGTAGTACTGCTACTAAAAACAATATCTTTTATTTTACAACAAAGGCTATCAGCCCTCCCATCCGCAGCCCATTGGATGGGGGGGGACAGCCTCGGGCTTCACCCCTGGCCCTTGGGTGGCTGGGGGGGGGGGACCCCTTGATTGAAGGGGTCCCCACTCCCCCAGGGTACCCCGGCCAGGGGTGACTAGTTGGATTTTTGATGCCACGGCCGCAGGGCGCTGTATCAAAGTGACCCCCGGCTGTGGCATTATCTGTCCAGCTAGTGGAGCCCGGTGCTGGTTTTAAAAATACGGGGGACCCCTACTCTTTTTGTCCCCCGTATTTTTGGGACCAGGACCAGGCGCAGAGCCCTATGCTGGTTGCTTAAATATGGGGGAACCCCTGTCATTTTTTTTCCCATATTTCTGCAACCAGGATCGGCTCAAAGAGCCCGAGGCTGGTTATGCTTAGGAGGGGGGACCCCACGCAATTTTTTTAGCAAAAATAAGCACTTTCACACCCCTTCCCACTGATATACATGCACGGATCTCATGGATCCCTGCATGCATCTCAAATCACGAATAAAAAAAGCAGGTCTGGTTTTTTTTAGGACTTTTTTACGAGTTGTAATTTTTCACGGCAGTGTTTTGTGTTTTTTTGCTTTGCACTTCTTAGTAAATGACCGAGATTCATACTTAAACAGCCGCGTTTTGACCGATGGTGTATTCATTCGTAATTTTTTACCTGAACTAGCAAAAAATTACGAATGCCCTCATCACTGCCGTGATTAGTGTTTAGTAAATGACCGAGATTTACCGAGATGACACTTTGATGAAAAAACGGCATCTCGGTCAAAATCGGGAGCTTAGTAAATATACCCCATAGTGTCAACAACTCCTCTCAGTTCTCACTTTAAATATGTTTACAGTTTTACTAATACAAGTGAATTCATTTGGGCAGTACGGATGGTGTAATGGTTAGCATGACTGCCTGACAGCACTAAGGTCATGGGTTTGATTCCCACTATGGCCCTAACTGTGTGGAGTTTGTATATTCTCCCTGTACTTGCGTGGATTTACTGCCACAATCCAAAAATATACTGGTAGTAGGTTAACTGGCTCCCAACAAAATTAACCCTAGTGTGTATGTGTGGTAGGGAATATAGACTGTAAGCTCCACTAGGACAGGGACCGATGTGAATGGGCAAATATTCTCTGTAAAGCGCTGCAGAATATGTGTGTGCTATATCAGAGCCGGCCCTAACTAGTATGATGCCCTAGGCAAGATTTTGGCTGGTGCCCCCTAGCACCACCGCTGGTTCCGCCTCTGACCTTGCACCCCTTTCCCAGCACCATCACCCCTCACCCATAGCAGTCCTTATTTTGGTGTTTGTAACCCATATATTTTAAATAGGAACAGTTCGCACATTTGGTGCTCAGCCCAAAAAGGGGTGTGTTTTTGCTGGCAAGGGGCATGGATACACAATAGTAACCCCAATTCCAATTACGCCACACATTACTGCAACCTTATTCACATTTGATCATGCAATAGTGTCCATAATTCATTTACATCCCACAGTAGTACCATTTTACCTTATAAACGTTATTCCTCACAGTAGAGCCCCTTATTCACATTACATCACACTGAATTGCTCCTTATTCACATTACACCACACCCTATTGCTCTTTATTCACATTAGAGGACACAGTAGTGTCCTTTCTATACGCAACACCACATAGTAGAGCACCTTATACACATAATGCCACAGAGTAATGCCCCTTACTCATATGAGACACATTATTAATGTCCTTATAAACATAACGCGCCTTACACATTATGACAACCTTTATTAATGCCCTTTTACACATAATGTCCCTTTCACATATGCCGCACATTATTAATGCCCTTATACACATAATGACACACATAGTGCCCCTACACATTTGCTGCACATTATTAGTGCCCCTATACACATAATGACACACATACAGTAGTATCCTGTTACACATATGCCGCACATTATTAATGCCCTTATACACATAATGACACACATAGTGTCCCTTACACATATGTTGCACATTAGTAATGCATTTTTACATGACACACATAATGCTCCTTACACATATTCTGAACACTACTGCACAACCAAACCACTCACATGCACACAGCACTCACACCTGCCACTAACACTGTGACCTCTGCTTCTGCTTGGATACAGATGTGTCCTCATAAATCTTGCCTCAATGCTAACGTTGGGCACCCTTTTTGAATGAAAATGCAGCTTATTTGCATTGCTATGTGGATAGGATGCACAAGCAGCTTCTGCTGATTAAAATGATATGCAGCATGCCTATATACTGTGTGAGACTGTAACTGTATCTGCATATGAAATGCTACACACAGAATATGCTGCATATCATTTTAATCAGCAGAAGCTGCTGATGCCCCTAGGCATATCAAATGCCCTAGGCAATTGCCTAGTTTGCCTATGCCTATGGCCGGCTCTGTGCTATATAAATAACTGGTAATAAATAATTCTGGAGCACGGCCGCTGAGAGCGGCCACGGCCCCAGACAAACCGGGGAGGTGTGACCACATCCACTGAAATATGTTTGTTTTTTTAGACAAAATAGTACATGCGCTGCACAGGGGGAGACAATTGTCCCTCAAAGCAGCTGACCCTGGGCCCCTCCCCCTCCTCTGCACCTCTGGGGAGGAGGAAGAAGTACTTGCTGGCTCAGACATTATAAGGAGCTATAATAAGTATAGGCCACATAATGGGGCTAATGCAGAGTTGACGCAAGTCCATTTAACAAATGAATCTTGCAATGTTGTTGTGCTGCACATGCTACATTGCCGAGCATATACATCAACAGGCGATTTATGCATATAGTCACAACTCCACTTGTGGCAATATGGGTATAACCGGATGGTAATGGGGCGCTCGTACGTAGCGTAAGCTGAGTTGTGCATACGGAGAGATCAGGGCCGTCTTAACAGCAGTGTGGACCCCTGGGCACAGCAATGCACTGGGGCCCCTACCCATCCTCTATGGGAGGGGGTGCTATCAGTGGCAGCTTTGATGTCCCGCGGGCGGTAGGGGGTGTTCTATCTTCCACTCAGCATGTAGGACCTGGAGCAGTAATTTCTGCTAATTACTCCTTTACTGCACAGATGGGGTGGGAGGGAGAACACTAAACTGTAGAAGGGGGCATTGGGCTGAATGAAGGGGCCCCGATACATGACTTCCAGGGTGGTATGGGGTGTTTAATACGTAAGGGAGGTGTCGACAGTGGAGTGGGCTTAATATTCATCATTTTCTGGTCAGACAGCAGCTTGCTTGACTGCAGATATCTCAAGTTCCTGGGAAAAAAAATCTTAGCTTTGAATGGGATAAAAAATTAGAGTGTCTCACTTGTCAGGAGGTACTGGGGACTTGGAGATCAGAGTTCAGGAGCCAGAGCAATCCACCAACAAATATATAAAACTGCATATTAGGCGTGTGGAGCTAGAGCAGGAACCAGCTGCTTGAAGGCTGATATCTCTGGTTCTGGGCATAGTAGAGACAAGCTGCTAGTGTCAACTGAAAGTGGAGAATCTCAGCTTTTGAAATGTACCCTCAGAAAAACTCTAAGTCATACAGAGCCTGAGATACTGTATCTGGCTGGGAAGAGCAATTATAGGCTTGGATGGGGACAACTGCTTTGAAGTCGGATATCTCTGGTTCCCCAGGGCCGATTTTCAAAAATCTGGTACCTCTGGAAAGAGGGGACCATCAGCTATCAGCCTAGGGCCCTTATACTCCTGGGGCCCTTGGGCAAGAGCCCATTGAGCCCATACGAAAAGACGGCCCTGGGAGAGATGTGTTAAGTAGAGATGAGCGGGTTCGGTTCCTCGGAATCCGAACCCGCCCGAACTTCAGGTTTTTTTACACGGGGCCGAGCGACTCGGATCTTCCCGCCTTGCTCGGTTAACCCGAGCGCGCCCGAACGTCATCATCCCGCTGTCGGATTCTCGCGAGGCTCGTATTCTATCGCGAGACTCGGATTCTATATAAGGAGCCGCGCGTCGCCGCCATTTTCACACGTGCATTGAGATTGATAGGGAGAGGACGTGGCTGGCGTCCTCTCCGTTTAGACTAGAGTACTAGAGAGAGACACAAATTTTGGGGAGCATATTATTAGGAGGAGTACTACTTGCTGCTGATAGTGTGACCAGTGACCACCAGTTTAATTAATCTGTTCTCTGCCTGAAAAAAAACGATACACAGTGTGACACAGTCACATACCATATCTGTGCTCAGCCCAGTGTGCTGCATCATATGTAATACTGTATATCATTATCTGACTGTGCTGAGTGCTCACTGCTCACACAGCTTAATTGTGGGGGAGACTGGGGAGCAGTTATAGCAGGAGTACATATTTTAAGTACAGTGCACACTTTTGCTGCCAGAGTGCCACTGCCAGTGTGACTGACCAGTGACCACTGACCACCAGTATTGTGATTGTCTGCTGACCACCAGTATATTGTGATTGTCTGCCTGAAAAAGTTAAACACCCGTCGTGTGGTGTTTTTATAAACGCATTCTGCAGACAGTGTCCAGCAGGTCCGTCATTACATAATATATACCTGTCCGGCTGCAGTACTAGTGTGATATATATATATTTTAATTTTATCTCATTATCATCCAGTCTATATTAGCAGCAGACACAGTACGGTAGTCCACGGCTGTAGCTACCTCTGTGTCGGCAGTCGCTCGTCCATCCATAATTGTATACCACCTACCCGTGGTTTTTTTTTTTTCTATCTTCTTGATACTAGTAGCTTACTTTAGGAGTCTGCAGTGCTGAGTCTGACAGACAGTGTCCAGCAGGTCCGTCATTACATAATATATACCTGTCCGGCTGCAGTACTAGTGTGATATATATATATATATTTTAATTTTATCTCATTATCATCCAGTCTATATTAGCAGCAGACACAGTACGGTAGTCCACGGCTGTAGCTACCTCTGTGTCGGCAGTCGCTCAGCCATCCATAATTGTATACCACCTACCCGTGTTTTTTTTTTTTTTTCTATCTTCTTGATACTAGTAGCTTACTTTAGGAGTCTGCAGTGCTGACAGACAGTGTCCAGCAGGTCCGTCATTACATAATATATACCTGTCCGGCTGCAGTACTAGTGTGATATATATATATATTTTAATGTTATCTCATTATCATCCAGTCTATATTAGCAGCAGACACAGTATGGTAGTCCACGGCTGTAGCTACCTCTGTGTCGGCAGTCGCTCGTCCATCCATAATTGTATACCACCTACCCGTGGTTTTTTTTTTTTTTCTATCTTCTCGATACTAGTAGTTTACTTTAGGAGTCTGCAGTGCTGAGTCTGACAGACAGTGTCCAGCAGGTCCGTCATTACATAATATATACCTGTCCGGCTGCAGTACTAGTGTGATATATATATATATATTTTAATTTTATCTCATTATCATCCAGTCTATATTAGCAGCAGACACAGTATGGTAGTCCACGGCTGTAGCTACCTCTGTGTCGGCAGTCGCTCGTCATCCATAAGTATACTAGTATCCATCCATCTCCATTGTTTACCTGAGGTGCCTTTTAGTTGTGCCTATTAAAATATAGAGAACAAAAATGTTGAGGTTCCAAAAATAGGGAAAGATCAAGATCGACTTCCACCTCGTGCTGAAGCTGCTGCCACTAGTCATGGCCGAGACGATGAAATGTCAGCAACGTCGTCTGCCAAGGCCGATGCCCAATGTCATAGTACAGAGCATGTAAAATCCAAAACACCAAATATCAGTAAAAAAAGGACTCAAAAATCTAAAATAAAATTGTCGGAGGAGAAGCGTAAACTTGCCAATATGCCATTTACCACACGGAGTGGCAAGGAACGGCTGAGGCCCTGGCCTATGTTCATGGCTAGTGGTTCAGCTTCACATGAGGATGGAAGCACTCAGCCTCTCGCTAGAAAAATGAAAAGACTCAAGCTGGCAAAAGCACAGCAAAGAACTGTGCGTTCTTCGAAATCCCAAATCCACAAGGAGAGTCCAATTGTGTCGGTTGCGATGCCTGACCTTCCCAACACTGGACGTGAAGAGCATGCGCCTTCCACCATTTGCACGCCTCCTGCAAGTGCTGGAAGGAGCACCCGCAGTCCAGTTCCTGATAGTCAGATTGAAGATGTCAGTGTTGAAGTACACCAGGATGAGGAGGATATGGGTGTTGCTGGCGCTGGGGAGGAAATTGACAAGGAGGATTCTGATGGTGAGGTGGTTTGTTTAAGTCAGGCACCCGGGGAGACACCTGTTGTCCGTGGGAGGAATATGGCCATTGACATGCCTGGTGAAAATACCAAAAAAATCAGCTCTTCGGTGTGGAAGTATTTCAACAGAAATGCGGACAACATTTGTCAAGCCGTGTGTTGCCTTTGTCAAGCTGTAATAAGTAGGGGTAAGGACGTTAACCACCTCGGAACATCCTCCCTTATACGTCACCTGCAGCGCATTCATAATAAGTCAGTGACAAGTTCAAAAACTTTGGGCGACAGCGGAAGCAGTCCACTGACCAGTAAATCCCTTCCTCTTGTAACCAAGCTCACGCAAACCACCCCACCAACTCCCTCAGTGTCAATTTCCTCCTTCCCCAGGAATGCCAATAGTCCTGCAGGCCATGTCACTGGCAATTCTGACGAGTCCTCTCCTGCCTGGGATTCCTCCGATGCATCCTTGCGTGTAACGCCTACTGCTGCTGGCGCTGCTGTTGTTGCTGCTGGGAGTCGATGGTCATCCCAGAGGGGAAGTCGTAAGCCCACTTTTACTACTTCCACCAAGCAATTGACTGTCCAACAGTCCTTTGCGAGGAAGATGAAATATCATAGCAGTCATCCTGTTGCAAAGCGGATAACTGAGGCCTTGACAACTATGTTGGTGTTAGACGTGCGTCCGGTATCCGCCGTTAGTTCACAGGGAACTAGACAATTTCTTGAGGTAGTGTGCCCCCGTTACCAAATACCATCTAGGTTCCACTTCTCTAGGCAGGCGATACCGAGAATGTACACGGACGTCAGAAAAAGACTCACCAGTGTCCTAAAAAATGCAGTTGTACCCAATGTCCACTTAACCACGGACATGTGGACAAGTGGAGCAGGGCAGGGTCAGGACTATATGACTGTGACAGCCCACTGGGTAGATGTATGGACTCCCGCCGCAAGAACAGCAGCGGCGGCACCAGTAGCAGCATCTCGCAAACGCCAACTCTTTCCTAGGCAGGCTACGCTTTGTATCACCGGTTTCCAGAATACGCACACAGCTGAAAACCTCTTACGGCAACTGAGGAAGATCATCGCGGAATGGCTTACCCCAATTGGACTCTCCTGTGGATTTGTGGCATCGGACAACGCCAGCAATATTGTGTGTGCATTAAATATGGGCAAATTCCAGCACGTCCCATGTTTTGCACATACCTTGAATTTGGTGGTGCAGAATTATTTAAAAAACGAGAGGGGCGTGCAAGAGATGCTGTCGGTGGCCAGAAGAATTGCGGGACACTTTCGGCGTACAGGCACCACGTACAGAAGACTGGAGCACCACCAAAAACGCCTGAACCTGCCCTGCCATCATCTGAAGCAAGAAGTGGTAACGAGGTGGAATTCAACCCTATATATGCTTCAGAGGTTGGAGGAGCAGCAAAAGGCCATTCAAGCCTATACAATTGAGCACGATATAGGAGGTGGAATGCACCTGTCTCAAGCGCAGTGGAGAATGATTTCAACGTTGTGCAAGGTTCTGCTGCCCTTTGAACTTGCCACACGTGAAGTCAGTTCAGACACTGCCAGCCTGAGTCAGGTCATTCCCCTCATCAGGCTTTTGCAGAAGAAGCTGGAGACATTGAAGGAGGAGCTAACACAGAGCGATTCCGCTAGGCATGTGGGACTTGTGGATGGAGCCCTTAATTCGCTTAACAAGGATTCACGGGTGGTCAATCTGTTGAAATCAGAGCACTACATTTTGGCCACCGTGCTCGATCCTAGATTTAAAACCTACCTTGGATCTCTCTTTCCGGCACACACAAGTCTGCTGGGGTTCAAAGACCTGCTGGTGAGAAAATTGTCAAGTCAAGCGGAACGCGACCTGTCAACATCTCCTCCTTCACATTCTCCCGCAACTGGGGGTGCGAGGAAAAGGCTCAGAATTCCGAGCCCACCCGCTGGCGGTGATGCAGGGCAGTCTGGAGCGACTGCTGATGCTGACATCTGGTCCGGACTGAAGGACCTGCCAACGATTACGGACATGTCGTCTACTGGCACTGCATATGATTCTCTCCCCATTGAAAGAATGGTGGAGGATTATATGAGTGACCGCATCCAAGTAGGCACGTCAGACAGTCCGTACTTATACTGGCAGGGAAAAGAGGCAATTTGGAGGCCCTTGCACAAACTGGCTTTATTCTACCTAAGTTGCCCTCCCACAAGTGTGTACTCCGAAAGAGTGTTTAGTGCCGCCGCTCACCTTGTCAGCAATCGGCGTACGAGGTTACTTCCAGAAAATGTGGAGAAGATGATGTTCATTAAAATGAATTATAATCAATTCCTCCGTGGAGACATTGACCAGCAGCAATTGCCTCCACAAAGTACACAGGGAGCTGAGATGGTGGATTCCAGTGGGGACGAATTGATAATCTGTGAGGAGGGGGATGTACACGGTGATATATCGGAGGATGATGATGAGGTGGACATCTTGCCTCTGTAGAGCCAGTTTGTGCAAGGAGAGATTAATTGCTTCTTTTTTGGTGGGGGTCCAAACCAACCCGTCATTTCAGTCACAGTCGTGTGGCAGACCCTGTCACTGAAATGATGGGTTGGTTAAAGTGTGCATGTCCTGTTTATACAACATAAGGGTGGGTGGGAGGGCCCAAGGACAATTCCATCTTGCACCTCTTTTTTCTTTCATTTTTCTTTGCGTCATGTGCTGTTTGGGGAGTATTTTTTTGAAGGGCCATCCTGCGTGACACTGCAGTGCCACTCCTAGATGGGCCAGGTGTTTGTGTCGGCCACTAGGGTCGCTTATCTTACTCACACAGCTACCTCATTGCGCCTCTTTTTTTCTTTGCGTCATGTGCTGTTTGGGGAGTGTTTTTTGGAAGGGCCATCCTGCGTGACACTGCAGTGCCACTCCTAGATGGGCCAGGTGTTTGTGTCGGCCACTAGGGTCGCTTATCTTACTCACACAGCTACCTCATTGCGCCTCTTTTTTTCTTTGCGTCATGTGCTGTTTGGGGAGTGTTTTTTGGAAGGGCCATCCTGCGTGACACTGCAGTGCCACTCCTAGATGGGCCAGGTGTTTGTGTCGGCCACTTGGGTCGCTTATCTTAGTCACACAGCTACCTCATTGCGCCTCTTTTTTTTCTTCTTTGCGTCATGTGCTGTTTGGGGAGTGTTTTTTGGAAGGGCCATCCTGCGTGACACTGCAGTGCCACTCCTAGATGGGCCAGGTGTTTGTGTCGGCCACTAGGGTCGCTTAGCTTAGTCATCCAGCGACCTCGGTGCAAATTTTAGGACTAAAAATAATATTGTGAGGTGTGAGGTGTTCAGAATAGACTGAAAATGAGTGGAAATTATGGTTTTTGAGGTTAATAATACTTTGGGATCAAAATGACCCCCAAATTCTATGATTTAAGCTGTTTTTTAGTGTTTTTTGAAAAAAACACCCGAATCCAAAACACACCCGAATCCGACAAAAAAAATTCGGTGAGGTTTTGCCAAAACGCGGTCGAACCCAAAACACAGCCGCGGAACCGAACCCAAAACCAAAACACAAAACCCGAAAAATTTCAAGTGCACATCTCTAGTGTTAAGATGGACCCCTTACACCAGGCATAGAGAAGTTGCTAGTGCGCTCTGTTAATGCTGACGGATATGTGTGTGATAGACAGAGGCGATGCAGGTGTTAAGATGCCTGTTACTCTACATGTGGTCGCATATTCCCATTTATTTCCATGCGCAACAACACAAGCGGAATTGCAGCCAACTGGTTGGCTACTCGGAATTGACCTTATTTGCATATATTACACCACAATCAAAGGATTTTCTGATGGGACATGAATTACTCTATAAACACATTGGGCCTAATCCAGACATGATCGCTCGCTACCGTTTTTTGCAGTGCTGCGATTAGGTCAGAACTGCGCATGCATATGCACCGCAATGCGCAGGCGCGTCGCACAGGTACAAAGTGGATCACCGCTCAGCGATGGGTTTGTTTCGCACGGGTGATCGCAAGGAGATTGACAGGAAGAAGGCGTTTGTGGGTGGTAACTGACCGTTTTCTGGGAGTGGTTGGAAAAACGCAGGCGTGTCCATGCGTTTGCAGGGCGGGTTCCTGATGTCAATTCCGGTCCCGGACAGGCTGAAGTGTTCGCAGAGGCTGAGTAAGTCCTGGGCTGTGCAGAGACTGCATAAGATCTGTTTGTACAGCTCTGCTACACATGCGTTCGCACACTTGCAAAGCGAAAATACCCTCCCCCTGTAGGCGACGACTATCTGATCGCAGCAGTGTAAAAATCCTCTAGCAAGTGATCAGGTCTGAATTCGGCCCATTATTTTCTAGCTCTTGTCTTGCAGAATAAAACAAATAACTTCTTGCTCACATACTCTGTGATTCTTTGGCCAGCAGCCGCACTGTTCCTACAGAGTCTAGACTCATATTTGTATTTGCTTTAGGCAAGCAAACTATAACATCTGCTACAGATGGTAATAAATGAGTGTATGCAGAAAACCGAGGATTTTGTGCAAGAAAAGGTAAAGCCTGTCTTTGTTGGCGAGCACTTGTAGAAAACTAGAATCAATATAAACCCTGTCTGTAGACTGGGTGTACATCCCTTTAAAAATGACATCTACTGTAATTAGATTACATAAATAGGAATCACACGGTAAAGATCAAATAAGGACAAAGTTACCTGTGATACCAGTAAAAGCTATATAAAGCTGCCGACTCACACATTTTTGCTAGTAACATTATTCTTGCTTTGCTATGTGACAATGTGTTGGGCTCCGAGATCCTGGGAATTACAAGCACTTGTTAGGAATTTGCTAGATGCTGATTTATTTATGAAGGTGTCAGAACATACCGGTAATGGAATGCCCTGCAAAGAGCTGGTATGTTAAAGGGATTGCACCGCACAGGTCTGTTACTATAGAGCTCAGCTAGGCCACCCGGAACTGTCCAACTGCTTTGGAACCACAAGTCCCAGCATTCCCGTCCATGCCAGTGGATTGCAATGCTGCTGTTTTTAATAGATATTTTTATGAAAAAGAAAAATAGGGGTTTATAAATGATAACTTTCTTTGGCTAACAGAGGGGTAAATGTATGAAGCAGTGATAAGTGTGGAGAAGTGAGTCAGTAGATAAGTTGCCCATGGCAACCAATCAGCATTGAAGTAACATTTATAATTTGCATACTATACAATTGTACAGAGCAGCTGATTGGTTGCCATGGGCATCTTCTCCACAGGCTCACTTCTCCACTGTTATCACTGCTTCATACATTTACCCCAGAGTGTCTAGGTCTCGATATAACAATTTATGTTGTCTCATGGAATAGAAAGCCATGCCCCGCACCAGCATGTTGGTCATGTTATAGGTTTAAAAACACTTTTTTTTTTTAATTGTGCATGGGTTTCATCAACCTTTGGTGTTGCCGAATACAGACGATATCCTGGTAGACGGGATGGCAGCTGTCACTACACCGGATTCCCAGCAGCGAGTCCCCTCACGGGCTCGCTACTCGGTTGGTGGTGTGGATCCACCAACCAAGTGGGAATCCTTAGACGTTGTTGGGATTCCGGCTGTCGGTTTATCGGCGGGTGTCGGGAATCAGGTGTCGGTCTCCTGAATGCCGGGATTCTGACAGCCGGAAAACTGACTGCATCCCGGTATTGCTGTCAGACCACAAAGAACTTAAGATCCAACATACACTGTAGGAGTCGATTCCGATGTGGTTGCAGTTGCTGTTCATGCAGAAAAGAACAGAGTATCAGTACTTTGCGCAGGACCTGTTCTGCGTGTGAACAGGTTCTGCGATGGCGGACACACTATGGCATCAGTCTGTCAGTGATTGACAGTCTGATGCCATTTGGTGGTGGGGAGGGGTCGTCAACGGCCTCCATTTCTCCAAATGGAGGTGTGTCACCGCCGTTTAGGAGGAGGGAAGAGGCCGGGGGTTGGACAGAGATTTCCTGGCCTCTGCGACGCAGCATTGGCTCACGCACCTCATGGGGACGCGTAAGCCTCCTGATGGTGAGTGACTCAGAGCAGATGTATTAACCTGGAGAAGGCATAAGGAAGTGATAAACCAATGTTAAGTACAAGGTGATAAACGCACCAGCCAATCAGCTCCAATATGTAAAGTAACAGTTAGAAGCTGATTGGCTGGTGCGTTTATCACCTTGCACTTCTCACTTATCCCTTCTCCAGGTTAATACATCTGCTCAGAGTGAGTGATCTGATCTTGCATCTTAGGACGCAGGTCAGGTAACTACTGCAGCAGCAGGGGTCTGCGTGTAAAAGACAGCTCCTGCTACATTACCATACAGAGCTATCGCTGCTGCTGCTTCCAAGGTGATAGTACCTCCAACAACATCTGAATGACACTCATCAACCCCAACTCGCCCAGGACTGCACTTTATGGGGCTGCTATCAAAAATCTGCAAAAACGGAGCTACTGTATGTCCCACATGCTACTTTGAACATTTCCATTATACACATATAAAAATGATAAATACAGTGGGGGAATGTAATAGGGTGCGAAAATCAGAAAGTGAGATATTTTTGGAGAATTTTCCTGTTTTTTTTTTGTTTGTTTTTAAAGTGGCAATCATTTACATGGCAAAATAAACCTGTCCTTGCCATGTAAATGATTGCCACTTAAATAAAATATATGGAGAATTCTCCCAAAATCTCCCACTTTCTGATTCTCACACCCCATTACATTCCCCCCAGTGTACCCACTGAGTGCTGGAGCTGACCTTAGTTTTGTGTGGCCTCTTTAGTGTGTGATGTGAATGCTCTCTCCATAGGTATCAAGGATCCCTATTTCTAAAGCCATTTTGAGGAGAATGTGACACAAGTGCACATCAAACGCCTCGTGCGCAGCCTACAGCTTATTCCTGGATCCAATCCGATATTTCTTCACTAAATATTTAGCAACTGTGAAATCTTATTCTTTTGTTCTGCATGTTTTGAAGCTCTGACACTTTGCATATGAACACTCTACTAATCTCTCCCTTGGGCATAATGGCTGAATGTGACACCTGTGTCCTGTCTGGCTATAATGACGAAATCTGTGGTGGACAGTGGACACCCTGTCAGGTAATGTGTTAACCTGGTTACAAACTATCCAACATATAGGGGGACATTTACAAAGCAGTGATAAGAGCGGAGAAGTGAGCCAGTGGAGAAATTGCCCCATCAATTAATCAGCAGCTCTGTATCATTTTATAGTATGCAAATTATAGATGTTACTTCAGTGCTGATTGGTTGCCATGGGCAACTTCTCCACTGGCTCACTTCTCCGCTCTTATCACTGCTTAGTAAATGTACCCCATAGTCCAATATATTGTTCGGATCGGAATGATATATAGGGGGTCATTCCGACCCGATCGCTCGCTGCAGTTTCTCGCAGCGCAGCGATCGGGTCAGAACTGCGCATGCGCGCCGGCACACAGCGGCGCCAGCGCATGGCAGCCGTCATTGCCTAGCGATCGCCTCTGAGGCAGAGACGGTCGCTGGGCGGGAGGGGGCTGGATGACGGCGTTAAGCCGCCGTTTAGGGGGCGCGGTCTGGCCAGCGTAGGCGTGGCCAGACCGTTGAGGGGGCAGGCTGTGGCGGCTGCGTGACGTCACACGCTGCCGCTGCGCTGGTTGGGAGTTACTCTTGAAGTGCTAAGGCATTGCCACTGTGCGATGCCTTTGCACTTCTGCGGGGGGGGGGGCGGCACTGACATGCGGGGTGGACTAGCCCTGTGCTGGGCGTCCCCCCGCATGTCAGTGTGAATGATCGTAGGTTTAGCACAGCTACGATCAACTCGGAATGACCCCCATAGTACACATTGTATATCACTCTGTCGTTACTGGCTGTCTTTCGTTGAATAGCCCCATTGGATGTGCTGCATGTCCAATGGGACGATTCCACGGCTGATGCAATATAGTGGCAGCAAATAATGATACATTGCGCCGTCGTACAGCAGATCGTTTAGTGTGTACGGCAGATGCGATGTATCATTACATTGCTGCGTCAGTGGGTTGCAACATTGGAAGGTGTATACCCAGCTTTACCCCTTAGTATAATCGGGTACAATCTATGATATCAGAGGAAATGAATGTAACACCTGTTTTAGAATATTACTGACAATAGGGGTCAGTCTCTATCTGAGGTGCACTAGAAATGGAATCAGTATGTAATACTGATGGCCAGGACGTCGGCTGTCAGTATACCGACTGCGGCTTTCCGGCCACCAGGATGCCGGCAGCGTGGCGAGCACTAGTAAGCCCCTTGCGGACTAATAGCGCTTGCCATGCTGCAGGCACAGTGGCTTGCGGCATTGACCACATATTATATTCTCCCTCTATGGGTGTCGCGGACACCCACAGAGAGAATAAAGCCTGTGACGCAGAACTCCAGAGCCGGCATTGTACCGCTGTGCGGGATCCCGGCAATCACAATGTTTCTTCACCGCTTCCCCTACAAATGGGTTCAGTATGAAATCCCGACTGCCGGGATTCCGGCGGTCGAAATACCGATGTCGAAATTCTGACAGTCGGAATCCCAAACTTCGGTCACCACACTAATCTACTCTCCCTCGGGTGGCGGCGTGGACCACCATCTAAGTGGGGATTCTGGACAGCGGTCGGGATTCCGAACTCCCGGCAATACAATGGGTGTTGGTATTTTGACTGCCGGGATCCCGACAGTCAGGAAAATAACTGCATCCCCTAGAATTGTGTGGTGGCGGCTTTCATGTGTCCATGTTGATGGCTAAATAGTAGTCATAAGAATGTAAATATACCGGTAAGATAATTTCCCGAGAGTTCAGGGGGGTCATTTGTAAACATGCATAAATAAGAGCTCGTAGCACTGAATGCATTATTTATTGCTTTGACACATCAACCCAGCTTGCATCTGATTTTACAGAACTTGCACTGATTAAAGCACAGTTTGCGCAATATGTTGGGGGTGGAGGGGCATTGTCTACATGGAAACAGCTGAGTTCTAATTGCAAAAAAAAGGATTCATGCAGCAGAGCGTACTGCAAAAACAACATTTTATTATACTGGACAGGATATTGTAATGACTTCCAGACAGTGGGGTATCTATAACGGGTGTGGTTCGTTTTATCGACAGTATCTAGGTCGACAATGTTTAGGTCGACCACTATAGGTCGACAGTCACTAGGTCGACATGGATGGAAGGTCGACAGGGTTTCTAGGTCGACATGTGCTAGGTCGACAGGTCTAAAGGTCGACATGAGGATTTTTTATTTTTTTTTGTGTCGTTTTCTTCGTAAAGTGACCGGGATCCCAAACTAGTGCACCGCGTCCCCTCGCATGGCTCGCTTCACTCGCCATGCTTCGGGCATGGTGCCTTCGCTCCGCTACCGCTTCGCTCGGCACACTTTACCGTTCCAATCGTAGTCCACGTGGATCGTTAAGTATGAAAAAAAAACCGTGAAAAACTCATGTCGACCTTTGGACCTGTCGACCTAGCACATGTCGACCTAGAAACCCTGTCGACCTTCCATCCATGTCGACCTAGTGACTGTCGACCTATAGTGGTCGACCTAAACATTGTCGACCTAGACACTGTCGATCTTCAGACCGGATCCCATCTATAACGGGTGTAGGGTGTGCAGTGCCCACGAACCTGTGGGTCAAAATGGGCCCTGCATCATGCACCCTGCACCCAGGAGAGATTTATCAATGTGTCTCTGTACTTGCTCCCAGCTGCGCCATCTTTCTGCCGGTGTATTTGTAAAGATGGCACCGATGCAGGAGATAGCAAAGTCTTTACTATCTTCTACACAAGTGTCATCTTTCTGAATATATCGCCGCCAGCAACAGATATGGGGGCGCCAGCTGAGCTGCACAGTGTGGAAGCCTGGTGCATGCAGGACCCCTGAAATCTTAAAGAGCCTGAACTTCATGAGGTAGAGATTGCAGACATTTGAGGCTGCTGCCCATTAATTTGGAGTCTGCAGAGGCTTTTAGGTTGTCCTAAAGAGCACGGTCTGTGTCACATGCTACATAATAGAATAATCCAAGTTCGAAGGCAGTATTTAAGTAAAAAATAAGATCAAACTAATAAAATGGAGTTATAATGACACTTTTTTTTTTGCATATTTCAGTCACATAACGGAAATATGTCAAATACGGCCCAAAGGATCTGTTCAAACAATCAAAATATATACTGAGGGCCTGCATACAGGTATATGCTGTGCAGTAAAATATGCACAATTACCTCAGAAAAATGTACGAAGAACTAGCAGTATGGGAGAGGGGATTCCTAAATCATCGTACCCACGGTGATGCAGCCTGTTTTGGTGCTTCTTGATAAAGTTTAGGAGCTTTGCAAAATGGCTGTCATTTAGTGATTAAGCGGTAAGGAAATCTTTATTCACATAATCACAAAATCTACTAACAAGATAAATGAGGCCTTCACTTCTGGAGAAGCCCCCTGAGTCTTCCCAGACTCCACAGTCCACAATCCTCCATAGTGGCATGTCTCGCAGAGTCCAAGCTGATCCAGGATTGCACAGTGATGCTCTGTACTGTAGCTGTAATGTGCAGTTCTGGCACAGACAAAACTGAGCAGAAACACTCTGTGCAGAACAGGGTGAACAGCAATACTCTGCAGAGTGCTGGTAGTTTAGGGTTTACACAGCAATACATAATGTTCTGCGGGCCTCTAAGTGGGGTTCTGTAAATCTCATGCAGGATAGTGGTACAAAATGTGCTGCAGGAATGATGGATCTGACAATGAAAATGTAAATACTTGAAGTCCATCTGCACATCCCAGCATAACCCATCTGCTCCAAACTGACGCGTCCATGGAGTGAGGCAGCAGCAGCAGTCTGAGGATGAGACAGATTAATGGAGGGTCCTGTTCTCTGAGACCAAGAGAAGGTTTCTGTGACCGAATGATGTCAGAACGGTGCAGGGGAGGGATGGAGCTGTATCCCTGCGAACATCCGGAGCCGACAAGTTATCCGGCTCCTGTATCCATGGCAACTAGAGGCGGATACCTCTTTCCCCCCTATGAGCCCCCCTTCTCCATCTCTATCCTTCGCTCCCTGCCTCCCCCTCCCCACCATGTAGAAGATGGCTGGTTCCCTTTTGCTGGAGTGGCCTGGAAAAAATCAGACGGGCACCCCCTACGTACAGCTTCTAAGTGTCCTCGCCACTACCATCTCCAGCTGGGTCACCACTGAGACCTGGCAGCAGAATAGGTAAGGCTGGGATGGGCCCCTGTGTTGTTCTGTCATACCTAGTGGGGTCAGGAGGGACAGGCTTTTCCCGTCCCTGTGTCTGCCCATAGTCTCCCACATCAGCCTATGCATTTCACTGTATAGTGGAGTTATGTGTCTGTCACGGCTTTATAGCCTCCATCTCCTATATTCATATCTGTTTGTTCCTGTATCACTGGCTGCTCAGCAGTGCTGGGTATGCCTGAGAACCCCTCCCCCACTTGTGTCTCTCCATCCTTTTCTCTCATCTGCTTTATCTCCCCTGCACTCTTTGTATCTCCACCAGTCTGTCTCCCATCCCTTGTTTCCTGTCTGTCTCTGAAATGCTGTCAGGGACAATCGTGTCTCTATTAAAACGGGGACAGGAGGCTAAAGCCACCATCACCTCCACCTCATAAAATCCTTCTGATGGTAGCTGGGGGTAGCCTGTATCGCTGCACTAGACTTCACTCTTTCTCTGCCAGAAGGCCTGCAGTATAAAGGGTTAGATTCCGTGTGCCACCCTACTGATGGCGATCTATTACACCCAGACAAGAACCTTTGTCATGCTGATTTTAGGATTCATTCTAATTGGTTTTCCTTCAGTCCCTTATTTTCAGCATTGTTGCTGCATATGCATACGGTTTCCTAAAGCCATCAACTTTCATTTATAAATGAATTATTACCCTATTTACTTCTCCCAACACAAATGTAACCCTTTACGCTCCAGACCTTGTCCCCATACATTTGTCACTAGTTTTGGCTCAGTCACCTGTTTCACACATGCCTGCATAGAACTCATGCCAAGGCCAGAGGGCACTGGATATGTTTCCCCGAGCAAGGACCGTGTAAGAAAGAGGACATGGCACTGACAGCTGGGCGGTTTGTATGCCAGGCATGCCACAGGGGCAACTGAATGATCAACATTTACTAATGCGGTCTGGTTATCGTCACGAGTAATGAGGGGAGGAGTAAAGACAGATTTCCTTTACTTCCCTTATCCTAATTCCCCCATGCACACCACCTTTACCTAATGTGAGGAAGTCTGTGTTAATTTATTAAGCCTTGGAGAGTGATAAATAGCACGTTAATAAAGTACCAACTAACCAGCTCCTAAATGTCATTTTTCAAACACTGGGGCAGATGTATTAACCTGGAGAAGGCATAAGGAAGTGATAAACCAGTGATATGTGCAAGGTGATAAACGCGCCAGCCAATCAGCTGCAATATGTAAATTAACAGTTAGGAGCCGATTGGCTGGTGCATTTATCACCTTGCACTCAACACTGCTTTATCACTTCCTTATGCCTTCTCCAGGTGGGGCAGATGTATTAAGCCTGGAGAAGTGATAAAGCAGTGATAAGTGGAAGGTAATAACACACCAGCCAATCAGCTCCTAACTGTAATTTTTCAAACTGTAATGATTGGCTGGTGCATGGCCCTTCGGAGCTAGTTGGTTGGTACTTTATCACTGTGCTATTTATCACTCTCCAAGGCTTGATAAATGGGGGCCAAAATCTGTAATTACCCCAAGGCCAGATACATAGGGGGTAATTCCAAGTTGATCGCAGCAGGAACTTTGTTAGCAATTGGGCAAAACCATGGGGGTCATTCCGAGTTGTTCGCTCGCAAGCTGCTTTTAGCAGCTTTGCACACGCTAAGCCGCCGCCTACTGGGAGTGAGTCTTAGCATAGTAAAATTGCGAACGAAAGATTCTCAAAATTGCGATTACACACCTCTTAGCAGTTTCTGAGTAGCTTCAAACTTACTCGGCATCTGCGATCAGTTCAGTGCTTGTCGTTCCTGGTTTGACGTCACAAACACACCCAGCGTTCGCCCAGACACTCCTCCGTTTCTCCAGCCACTCCCGCGTTTTTCCCAGAAACGGTAGCGGTTTTTCGCACACACCCATAAAACGGCCAGTTTCCGCCCAGAAACACCCACTTCCTGTCAATCACACTCGGATCAGCAGAATGAAGAAAAAACCTTGTAATGCCGTGAGTAAAATACCTAACTGCATAGCAAATTTACTTGGCGCAGTCGCACTGCGGACATTGCGCATGCGCAATCGCGACTAATCGCTCCGTTGCGAGAAAAAAATAACGAACGAACAACTCGGATTGACCCCCCATGTGCACTGCAGGGGAGGTAGATATAACATGTGCAGAGAGAGATAGATTTGGGTGGGGTGTGTTCAATCTGCAATCTAAATTGCAGTGTAAAAATAAAGCAGCCAGTATTTACCCTGCACAGAAACAAAATAACCCACCCAAATCTAACTCTCTCTGCAAATGTTATATCTGCTCCCCCCCCCCCCCCCCCCCCCCCCTGCAGTGCACATGGTTTTGCCCAACTGCTAAAAAATTTTCCTGCTGCGATCAACTTGGAATTACCCCCATAATACGTTACTGGATACTCTGTTTGCTAATAGGCAAGGGTGATAGAAGTTGCGCAGAAATTTCAAGCAAAACGAGTTTGCTCAATAAGCCACTTTATAGAGATGCCACCACTCTTGTCTTTGCAGTCTGCAGAATGGCATTACACACTGTTGGGCTGAGGATGAGCAGGACTCATGCCAATTTGTGTGGTGTCAAATACGCAAATTAGTTCTGCGCATCCTCAGAAAACAGGCCGCACACATATGCGACTGCGTGTATGCAGATTTGATTGAACATGACTATGAATTGAGGAACTGGACAGACAGGGGAAGGAAGGGCCAGTATAACATAGGCACAGCAAGGGCACGATGACATAACTGGGAACAGGTGCAGACCAGCAGAAACATGCCGTATCAATTACAGGTGTCTGGTCGCTGGTGCAAATAAAATATATGCTAATGATGGCTGCCCACACTACCTTGCCACTTATGATTGGCTGATTGCAGATTCACCACTGAAGCTGAAAGAAGCTTTCCTCATTGCCCATGCATATATTATATGTTCTGGTGAGCGTATTTTAGCAAGACAGATTTTTATTTTTTATTTTTTTCAGTTATAACTGCAGTATTGGAGAGATTTTTATTATTTTTTTTATTACTATTATTTTACTCAAACCTAATAGCAAATGCATATTTTGCCACCAAAATACATGCATAAACCGGGGTGTGTCAGTATGATCCCCTGTATTTGTAAATGTGAATGTGATTGCATTAATAGTATATGGGGCAGGAGAAATTAGCCGAGAGCTACGTCATTTGACTTTTAACTGCGGGTAAAAGCAGCTGCAGCGAGATTTTGCCATTCATTTAGAAATCTGCATTAAGTTAACAGGGGTTTCAATGGAAAAACTTGCTGCTTTTAGTTTATCTCTACAGACTAGGTTATAACTATGAAAAAGTCCTTATTTTAATTAAAAAAAGCAAACATCTCAGGACATTGGGGCTGATTCAGACCTGATTGGTGCTGTGCGTTTTCAGGTCTGAACTGCGCATGTGCCGACGGCGACGGCTGTTGTAGCCCTGCGATCGCCTCTGACTGATTGATAGGCAGAGGTGTTCGCTGGGTGGGAGGGGGCAATTTGTCAGCATTTAGCCGCCGTTTAGGGGGGGGCGGGCCGCGGCAGCTGCGCGACATCACACGCAGCCGCTGCGGCCCGGGCAGCGACGAGTAGCTCCCTGCCAGCGCGCATGAGCTGCGCTGGTAGGGAGCTACTCCTGAAGTACAATAGCATCGCTGCTGTGCGATGCTTTTGCACTTGTGCGACGGCGCAGGGCCTGACATGCAGGGCAGGGTAGTCCTGTGCTGGGCGTCCTCCCGCATGTCAGTGTGACTGATCGTAGATGTGCTGTGCTGTCTGAATTAGCCCCATTGTGCTATACCCCTGTCACACCCTTCCCAATAAATAATAATGGGCATGATTCAGATCTGGCATTGCGCATGTGCTGCAATGAATTAGAGATAATGGGGGTAATTCCAAGTTGATCGCAGCAGGATTTTTGATAGCAATTGGGCAAAACCATGTGCACTGCAGGGGAGGCAGATATAACATGTGCAGAGAGAGTTAGATTTAAGTGGGTTATTTTATTTCTGTGCAGGGTAAATACTGGCTGCTTTATTTTTACACTGCAATTTAGATTGCAGATTGAACACACCCCACCCAAATCTAACTCTCTCTGCACATGTTATATCTGCCTCCCCTGCAGTGCACATGGGCCCTCATTCCGAGTTGTTCGCTCGGTAAAAATCTTCGCATCGCAGCGATTTTCCGCTTAATGCGCATGCGCAATGTCCGCACTGCGACTGCGCCAAGTAAATTTGCTATGCACTTAATAATTTTACTCACGGCTTTTTCATCGTTCTGGCGATCGTAATGTGATTGACAGGAAATGGGTGTTACTGGGCGGAAACAGGCCGTTTTATGGGCGTGTGGGAAAAAACGCTACCGTTTCCGGAAAAAACGCAGGAGTGGCCGGAGAAAAATAAAGCAGCCAGTATTTACCCTGCACAGAAACAAAATAACCCACCCAAATCTAACTCTCTCTGCACATGTTATATCTGCCCCCCCCTGCAGTGCACATGGGCCCTCATTCCGAGTTGATCGCTCGCGAGCTACTTTTAGCAGCCGTGCAAACGCATAGTCGCCGCCCACGGGGGAGTGTATTTTCGCTTTGCAGGAGTGCGAACGCCTGTGCAGAAGAGCGGCAGCAAACACATTTTGTGCAGAACAAGACCAGACCTGTAGTTACTTATTCTGTGCGATGATTGCTGCTACGAAGGTCCCGGTATTGACGTCAGATACCCGCCCAGCAAACGCCCGACCACGCCTGCGTTTTTCCAAACACTCCCAGAAAACAGTCAGTTGACACCCACAAACTCCCACTTCCTGTCAATCTCCTTGCATCCGCCAGTGCGACTGGAAGCGTTGCTAGAACCTGTGCAAAACCACAAAGCTCTTTGTACTTGTACGACGCGCCTGCGCACTGTGGTGCATACGCATGCGCAGATTAGCCGCGTTCTGCCATAATTGCTGCCCTGTAGTTTCTTATTCTGTGCGATGATTGCTGCGACGAAGGTCGCGGTATTGACGTCAGATACCCACCCAGCAAACGCCCGACCACGCCTGCGTTTTTCCAAACACTCCCAGAAAACAGTCAGTTGACACCCACAAACTCCCACTTCCTGTCAATCTCCTTGCATCCGCCAGTGCGACTGGAAGCGTAGCTAGAACCTGTGCAATACCACAAAGCTCTTTGTACTTGTACGACGCGCCTGCGCACTGTGGTGCATACGCATGCGCAGATTAGCCGCGTTCTGCCATAATCGCTGCGCTGCAAAAATCTGTAGCGCGCGATCAACTTGGAATGACCCCCATGGTTCTGCCCATCTGCTAACAAGTTTGCCGCTACGATCAGGTCTGAATTAGGCCCCATGACCGATGGTGACTATGATAATCCAAAGCTGCATCCTCAGGACTCGGATCCTTGCTAATGCTAACAGGAGGTGTCTGTCTCCTACAGACGCCTCCTGCTGCATTCAGATTCTACTTAGAAAGAATTGCACAGCCGCTTTCTTGCAGCTGTGCAATTCCTCACACACACATGATTCAGGCCCTTTGTATGCAGCGGCTGTGCAATAATTGTAAGTGATGTGCAGTCAGGTAGACAGAGCCTCTCCTGTCATGCTCCAGTATACTCCAGAGTTTTGACTGTAAAAATGATAACACAAATACAAAGAAGATATCATAAAATATCTTCTTTATATTCTAATTATTTTTTATAGTCAAAGCTCTGGAGTATACTGGGGTATGACAGGTGAGGCTCTGCCTCCCCTGCCTAACTTGTCCACATGTCTCTGATCAAAGCTCAGCAAATTTCCAGCAGTCTATACTGCTGCACCTGTGTATAATGCCCACATGAACCATCAGGTTCATATATGTGTGTAAATCTGGCTTTGACACTAGCCAGTGTCTCCTCAGCTATTTACCTCACCACACGTCACATGTCACCACAATCATCTGCGTGAGCATCGGTCATCTACTGAAGGCAGTTAAGCTGTGTCCAAGGACGCAGCCACTGGCTTCAGCATGCCAAAGAAAACAGGGACGGTGCCCTCCCACTTCCTGTAACGCTGGCCACTTCCTGCCACCACTTTCCTGCCCCCGAACGGATCGGGGGCACGGCGAATGATCTTGCAGAACGTGATCTGCACATGCGTAGATTTCACACTGGGATATACATAAACCATTTGCTTTGCGTACATCTCTGAATTAGTCACATAGGGTCAGAGAAGCCAGCAGTAGCGTCCAATGCCGAATCCCACCAGGGAAGGACCCGTTTACAATTCCCGGGTGGGATCCGGCATTGGTGGTGTGAAAGGGGTATTAGTGAATTAGTTACCATACTAAAGTAAGTTGTCTTTTCCACAGTTACGGTGCCAGTCTGTGAAGATAGGCAGCAGACCATGAAGACCAGGGGGTCAGAACTCTGGGGCTGATACATGGTGGTGCTATATAGGAACACACAAGCTAGCGTGTTGCCAATGTATAGCTATAATAATAAGGCATATACTTTCAGGGTGCTCTCCCTGACTCCCAACACAGTAGACCAGCCTCCCTGGATCTGCCCAGTACATAAGAAAACACCAATGGTTTGATGGCTCGAATTATGGCGCCACATCCACCCACAACCCTCTCCTGGGCAACTCCATCCCCCCTGTACAACAGCAGGGGTTGTACAGCACTGAGAAGGGTAGGGATGGAGTCAGGACTCAGGAGACAGGTACACATCCCTGGCAACTAGCCAGCTCCCATCCGCCCGCTCGCCCGCCAGCTCCCCTGCCCGCCCACTCGCTCTCCCTCCTCCCTGTCATAGTACTCCGCCTTGGGGGGAGGGGAGGGGGGGAGTTTCGTGAAATAACGCGTTGTGTTGTGACGCAAGCCCGTCATTCAGCGAAACTCCGCTCCTGAGCAGAGTACAATGACAGTGAGGAGGGGGAGCTGTCGTTACTGGGGGAAAAGTGCAGTGGCGGGCGCTTCGTGCAGTATATACTATCATATATACCCCTAGATTTTTCGGTGCACTAAATATATCATATATATAACAGTATATTGTGTAATAGTTGCTACAGTATATTTCATTTTAGGATCTAAACTAATCTACCAAATGTATTGTGTTAAATCATTACGTATACTCAGTAATTATTGTGCAGATCTGATTATATTTGATACTATACAATCTCTCAAACATTTGTGTTAATTAGCACCACTAGGACATAAACTATCTCAAGACAGTGGCCCTCATTCCGAGTTGTTCGCTCGTTATTTTCCTTCGCATCGGTGCGATTTTCCGCTAACTGCGCATGCGCAATGTTCGCACTGCGGCTGCGTCAAGTAAATTTGCTAAGAAGTTTGGTATTTTACTCACGGCATAACGAGTTTTTTTCTTCGTTCTGGTGATCGGAATGTGATTGACAGGAAGTGGGTGTTTCTGGGCGGAAACTGGCCGTTTTATGGGTGTGTGTGAAAAAACGCTGCCGTTTCTGGGAAAAACGCAGGAGTGTCTGTAGAAACGGGGGATTGTCTGGGCGAACGCTGGGTGTGTTTGTGACGTCAAACCAGGAACGAAACTGACTGAACTGATCGCAGTGGCAGAGTAAGTCTCGAGCTACTCAGAAACTGCTCAGAAATTTCTGGGGGTCATTCCGAGTTGTTCGCTCGGTAAAAATCTTCGCATCGCAGCGATTTTCCGCTTAATGCGCATGCGCAATGTTCGCACTGCGACTGCGCCAAGTAAATTTGCTATGCACTTAGGAATTTTACTCACGGCTTTTTCATCGTTCTGGCGATCGTAATGTGATTGACAGGAAATGGGTGTTACTGGGCGGAAACAGGCCGTTTTATGGGCGTGTGGGAAAAAACGCTGCCGTTTCCGGAAAAAACGCAGGAGTGGCCGGAGAAACGGAGGAGTGTCTGGGCGAACGCTGGGAGTGTTTGTGACGTCAAACCAGGAACGACAAGCACTGAACTGATCGCAGATGCCGAGTAAGTCTGAAGCTACTCAGAAACTGCTACGAGGTGTGTAATCGCAATATTGCGAATACATCGTTCGCATTTTTAAGATGCTAAGATTCACTCCCAGTAGGCGGCGGCTTAGCGTGAGCAACTCTGCTAAAATCGCATTGCGAGCGAACAACTCGGAATGACCCCCTCTATTCGCAATTTTGCTAATCTTTCGTTCGCAATTCTGCTAAGCTAAGATTCACTCCCAGAGGGCGGTGGCTTAGCGTGTGCAATGCTGCTAAAAGCGGCTAGCGAGCGAACAACTCGTAATGAGGGCCAGTGTGTATGTGGCTGCGGGCAGCTGCAGAAGCCCCATGCCAGATGCAAGGAATCCCGGGCTTCCCTTCCCTCTACACGTCACTCAGAATCACATAGACATACACGTCCATGACACTCGAGTCCCAACAAGACAGGGCGGTTCCTTGTGCTTGCATTGCTGCCGGCCCGAAACGCCCAATTATACGGAAAGACAGATCCAAAATAGTTCCGTAGCACTGAGAATAGGAAAGACAGATGCAGAAATCCGCATCTGTGCATGACCTGCATAGAAACACTCGCCATTTGCATCTGTGCACAGAGATCCGTCCGACTCCAAATCTGCTCCAATATATCAAAATTATGATTTTTATTAATTTGGGAATTTGTATATTACATATTGAGAATGATGACAAGATGATACAAGCAAGAATACTTACAATGTACCAGACATGGCGTTTAAAAAAAAGCCCAAGTATAAGCCTAACTGCAAGAAATCATTCATTATTAATATTGAGAGAAATCAGCAATAACGCTGTGCCCCATTCTGCCTTGCTCACTAGTAAATGAGCTCTGAGCTAAGGGGATCCTCCAGATGTCACAGGATGTGTCTGAGCTGCACACGGAGAGGCTGTAGTAGAGTTGTGTGTAAGCGAAGGATTTTTGCGCAGTACGCCTTTCTGTAAACAAAACATTCTTACATTTCCATTCATGTATGTAGAAACTGACGCTTGTTGCAGTTATGCCTCTTCACACTAGAGGCATAAAAACAGAATGGAGGAGGTGTGCAAGCATTGGCTGACTATAATAAGGGAATGTACAAATGCATCTGATGCAGGCCCCGGCAATGGTCCTTTCTGCTCACAAAATAACAGAGCGGAGGTCTCTTCTGGGGCTGCACTGCTGCACAGCAGGAAGTGGATACATGCATGGGTTGGAGAAATCTTTCTAAGCAGAAGGGTGTGGGGACCAGTGGTGGATTTCCCACTAGGCACTTGAGGCACGTGTCTAGGGGTGCCACCTGATGGGGACGCCCCCCCTCCCCTCCTGTTTCTGAGCAGCGCCCCCCCTCCCCTCCTGTTTCTGAGCAGCTGGCATAGACAGGGTACTCCTCCTCCTCATACTTACCGACTCTTCTGCTGCTCTCTCCGGGAGAGAGCAGCCAGGTCTGTTCAGCAGGGGGCGGGGAAGGGTAGTGACGAGAAGAGGGGGCGGAGCAGAGGTGGAATGGGAGCGTGGTTGAGGCGGGGTGGGTGTGTGGCAGAGGTATTTTGACATTTAAGCCACACCCCCACCGCATAATGCCGCTATTATAGGCATTATACTGTAGGGGGCGTGGCTATGATGACGCGATTCAACAAGAATCGCGTCATCGACTGCCCGGACCGCCCACTCTACTTACTAAGTGAGCGGCTGGGCAGGGGGGAGCGCAGGGATCGGGAGACTTGCCTGCTTTTCCGGGGGGCCGGGAGGGTCACCCGATTTTCGGGAGCCTCCCGGCCATTCCGGGAGAGTAGGCAAGTATGCTCCTCCTCCTCCTGTCAATCAGGGATGAGAGCAAATCCCTCTACACAGGACTGCCGAATCTCTGAAGGGAGGCAGACCTGGGCTTCCACTGCCCTCCAGCACCTCCCCCAGCCAGCTCCGAATTCTGTCCCTGTTCTCCTGTCACACTCAGTGGCAACTTTCCCACTCACAGAATCCTTGGTATGATCCATTACACATCCCTCTGTTACCTTAGGCTCTGAGGTTATTCCCTGTTTGGCCAAAACCTTACCATCTCCTGTCAGCCGGTCTAACTAACTCGTTCCCTTAGTCCCCACCTGGGCTGAGTTCTTGGATGACTCCCGCTCTTAGGGGGTCATTCCGAGTTGATCGCATGTACAGGTAGCAACGTTTTGCTGCTCGTTCGATCAACCTGCCACCGCCTATGGGGGAGTGCATTTTAGCATAGCAGGGCTGCGATCGCTTGTGCAGCCCTGCTATGCTAAAAAAGTTTCCGGGATTGAAGGTCCCGGGATTGACATCAGACATCCGCCCTCCAAACGCCTGGACATGCCTGCGTTCAGATCTCCAAGCCCGGAAAACGGTGAGTATCCGCCCCGGAACGCCTCCCCGCTGTCAATCTTCTTGCGATCACGCTAGCGATCACTTTCTTCTGTCTTCTGGTCGTTTCCCGACTGTCGCTGGGCAACGGTGCGCATTGCGGGCGCTGCGCATGCACAGTTCCGACCCGTTTGCACCGCAGAGAAGAACCACTGCGTGCGAACAAGTTGGAATGGCCCCCTTAGCACGTGGAACTCCACTACAGCTGCAGCAAGCGGGGGAGAGGCGGATGAGGATCAGGAGTTAGACTGACTTGTGGCAATAGCACGGTAAACAGACAAGGGGGGGAGGGGGGGCAATACTGTTGTGCCTAGGGGAGGTCTGATCCTTAAATCTGCCACTGGTGGGGATGTTGGCATAACTCCTATGGGGCAACAGAAGCTGAACACCTAAAGATTTCTGGAGCCTATAGTATGGCATAGAATGCCTGGTCTTCATAACTTTGGCCGTGGGATGCCTGTAGAGCAGTCTGGACAGTGGCACAATAAGGTAAGATACCTGGTAAAAGGGGGGTAGGGAGGAGTACAGCAGTACTGTCACTGTCTAGTTAGGTGAGGAGGCTAAAGCACCACTAAAGGCCCTTTATCACATTTTTACTATGGCCCGGCGATACACTGTTCATCCCCGAGAATAAAAGATACATAAACAAAGCTTCAATAAAGATCACTGGAGCGCTCTCTTCTGCTGTACAGTGGTTGCTATGGGTAACATCTCCCCTTCTAAAAAAAACTCACAGCTTAGTAAATATACCCCAAGAAATCTATACTGTATTCTACAAAAGGTTCAGAGATGGTATAACATTTATTTTATAACCAGGATGCAAAGGATATTGTTATAACTAACAATAGTAGTACAATAGGCTGGCAAACATTAAGTTGCTTTCACATGACACACTGTAGCTGCAGCAGTCCATGCAGGCTTACTTTTATTATGTGAGCAGCAGTGCAGAGCGCGTGTACTGGTCCCTCTGAGAGGTGTCATACATCTGACTCGTATGAGCCCGTAAAACAGTTTACACAGTTCAGCCCAGTTCCCACCTCCATCCGCTGGATCCGGCATGCGGGCGGACTTGCCTGTACTGGGTGTAGCCCGGCATGTCAGAGACATAGGGGGTCATTCCGAGTTGTTCGCTCGCAAGCTGCTTTTAGCAGCTTTGCACACGCTAAGCCGCCGCCTACTGGGAGTGAATCTTAGCTTATCAAAATTGCGAACGAAAGATTAGCAGAATTGCAAATAGACACTTCTTAGCAGTTTCAGAGTAGCTCCAGACTTACTCGGCATCTGCGATCAGTTCAGTCAGTTTCGTTCCTGGTTTGACGTCACAAACACACCCAGCGTTCGCCCAGACACTCCTCCGTTTCTCCAGCCACTCCCGCGTTTTTCCCAGAAACGGTAGCGTTTTTTCGCACACACCCATAAAACGGCCTGTTTCCGCCCAGAAACACCCACTTCCTGTCAATCACATTACGATCACCAGAACGAAGAAAAAACCTCGTAATACCGTGAGTAAAATACCTAACTGCATAGCAAATTTACTTGGCGCAGTCGCACTGCGGACATTGCGCATGCGCATTAGCGACTAATCGCTCCGTTGCGAGAAAAAAAATAAGAATTTATTTACCGATAATTCTATTTCTCGTAGTCCGTAGTGGATGCTGGGGACTCCGTCAGGACCATGGGGTTTAGCGGCTCCGCAGGAGACAGGGCACAATAATAAAAGCTTTAGGATCAGGTGGTGTGCACTGGCTCCTCCCCCTATGACCCTCCTCCAAGCCTCAGTTAGGATACTGTGCCCGGACGAGCGTGCATAATAAGGAAGGATATTGAATCCCGGGTAAGACTCATACCAGCCACACCAATCACACCGTACAACCTGTGATCTGAACCCAGTTAACAGTATGATAACAACGAAGGAGCCTCTGAAAAGATGGCTCACAACAAGAATAACCCGATTTTTGTAACAATAACTATGTACAAGTATTGCAGACAATCCGCACTTGGGATGGGCGCCCAGCATCCACTACGGACTACGAGAAATAGAATTATCGGTAAGTAAATTCTTATTTTCTCTAACGTCCTAAGTGGATGCTGGGGACTCCGTCAGGACCATGGGGATTATACCAAAGCTCCCAAACGGGCGGGAGAGTGCGGATGACTCTGCAGCACCGAATGAGAGAACTCCAGGTCCTCCTCAGTCAGGGTGTGCCCCTGACCAAGTAGCAGCTCGGCAAAGTTGTAAAGCCGAGACCCCTCGGGCAGCCGCCCAAGATGAGCCCACTTCCTTGTGGAATGGGCTTTTACTGATTTTGGCTGTGGCAAGCCTGCCACAGAATGTGCAAGCTGAATTGTACTACAAATCCAGCGAGCAATCGTCTGCTTAGAAGCAGGAACACCCATCTTGTTGGGTGCATACAGGCTAAACAGCGAGTCAGATTTTCTGACTCCAGTCGTCCTGGAAACATATATTTTCAGGGCCCTGACAACGTCAAGTAACTTGGAGTCCTCCAAGTCCCTAGTAGCCGCAGGTACCACAATAGGTTGGTTCATGTGAAAAACAGAAAACACCTTAAGGAGAAATTGAGGACGAGTCTTCAATTCTGCCCTGTCAGAATGAAAAATTAAGTAAGGGCTTTTATATGATAAAGCCGCCCATTCTGACACACGCCTGGCTGAAGCCAGGGCTAATAGAATCTTCACCTTCCATGTGAAATATTTTAATTCCACAGTGGTGAGTGGATCAAACCAATGTGACTTTAGGAAACTCAAAACAACATTGAGATCCCAAGGTGCCACTGGGGGCACAAAAGGAGGCTGTATATGCAGTACCCCTTTTACAAACGTCTGAACTTCAGGCACTGAAGCCAGTTCTTTCTGGAAGAAATTCGACAGGGTCGAAATTTGAACCTTAATGGACCCTAATTTTAGGCCCATAGACAGTCCTGTTTTCAGGAAATGTAGGAAACGACCCAGTTGGAATTCCTCTGTAGGGACCTTCTTGGCCTCACACCACGCAACATATTTTCGCCAAATGCGGTGAAAATGTTTTGCGGTTACATCCTTCCTGGCTTCGACCAGGGTAGGGATGACTTCATCTGGAATGCCCTTTCAGGATCCGGCGTTCAACTGCCATGCCGTCAAACGCAGCCGTGGTAAGTCTTGGAAAAGACAAGGCCCCTGCTGGAGCAGGTCCTCTCTTAAGGTAGAGGCCACGGTTCTTCCGTGAGCATCTCTTGAAGTTCCGGGTACCAAGTCCTTCTTGACCCATCCGGAACCACGAGTATCGTTCTTACTCATCTCCTTCTTATGATTCTCAGTACTTTTGGTATGAGATGCATAGGAGGGAACACATACCCTGACTGGTACACCCACAGTGTTACCAGAGCGTCCACCGCTATTGCCTGAGGGTCCCTTGACCTGGCGCAATATCTGTCTAGTTTTTTGTTCAGGCGGGACGCCATCATGTCCACCTTTGGTTTTTCCCAACGGTTTACAATCATGTGGAAGACTTCCCGCTGAAGTCCCCACTCTCCCGGGTGGAGGTTATGCCTGCTGAGGAAGTCTGCTTCCCAGTTTTCCACTCCCGGAATTAACACTGCTGAGAGTGTTATCACATGATTTTTCGCCCAGCGAAGAATCCTTGCAGTTTCTGCCATTTCCCTCCTGCTTCATGTGCCGCCCTGTCTGTTTACGTGGGCGACTGCCGTGATGTTGTCCCACTGGATCAATACCGGCTGACCTTGAAGCAGAGGTCTTGCTAAGCTTAGAGCCTTGTAAATTGCCCTTAGCTCCAGTATATTTATGTGGAGAGAAGTCTCCAGACTTGATCACACTCCCTGGAAATTTTTTCCTTGTGTGACTGCTCCCCAGCCACTCAGGCTGGCATCCGTGGTCACCAGGACCCAGTCCTGAATGTCGAATCTGCGGCCCTTTCATAGATGAGCACTCTGCAGCCACCGCAGAAGAAAACACCCTTGTCCTTGGAGACAGGGTTATCCGCTGATGCATCTGAAGATGCGATCCGGACCATTTTCCCAGCAGATTCCACTGAAAGGTTCTTGCGTGAAATCTACCGAATGGGATCGCTTTGTAAGAAACCACCATTTTTCACAGGACCCTTGTGCAATGATGCACTGATACTTTTCCTGGTTTTAGGAGGTTCCTGACTAGCTCGGATAACTCCCTGGCCTTCTTCTCCGGGAGAAAACATCCTTTTCTGGACTGTGTCCAGAATCATTCCTAGGAACATTAGACGTGTCGTCGGAAAAAGCTGCGATTTTGGAATATTTAGAATCCACTCGTGCTGTCGTAGAACTACTTGAGATAGTGCTACTCCGACCGCCAACTGTTCTCTGGACCTTGCCCTTATCAGGAAAGCGTCCATATTTCTTTTAGGAAGAATCATCATTTCGGCCATTACCATGGTAAAGACCCGGGGTGCCGTGGACAATCCAAACGGCAGCGTCTGAACTGATAGTGACAGTTCTGTACCACGAACCTGAGATACCCTTGGTGAGAAGGGCAAAATTTGGACCTGTAGGTAAGCGTCCCTGATATCCAGTGACACCATATCGTCCTGGTTCGCTATCACTGCTCTGAGTGACTCCATCTTGATTTGAACCCTTGTATGTAATTGTTCAAATCTTTTAGATCTCACCGAGCCGTTTATACGGCAATACTTCCATGTGCCGTCTGGAATCTGCATCACCTGACCACTGTCGTGTCTATAAACATCGTCTGGCAGATATGGACATCACATCTACTCTTGATGTCAGAATGCAAATATCCCTCTGCGCATCTCGCATATATAGAAATGCATCCTTAAAATGCTCTATAGTCAATAAAATATTGTTCCTGTCAAGGGTATCAATATTTTCAGTCAGGAAATCCGACCAAGCCCCCCCAGCGCTGCACATCCAGGCTGAGGCGATTGCTGGTCGTAGTATAACACCAGTATGTGTGTATATACTTTTTAGGATATTTTTCAGCTTCCTATCAGCTGGCTCCTTGAGGGCGGCCGTATCTGGAGACGGTAACGCCACTTGTTTTTATAAGCGTGTGAGCGCCTTATCCACCCTAAGGTGTGTTTCCCAACTCGCCCTCACTTCTGGCGGGAAAAGGTATACCTCCAATAATTTTCTATCGGAGGAAACCCACGTATCATCACACCCTTTAATTTATCTGATTCAGGAAAAACTACAAGTAGATTATTCCCACCCTACATAATACCCTTATTTGTGGTACTTGTAGTATCAGAAATATGTAACACCTCCTTCATTGCCCTTAACATGTAACGTGTGGCCCTAAAGGAAAATACGTTTGTTTCTTCACCGTCGACACTGAAGTCAGTGTCCGTGTCTGTGTCTGTGTCGACCAACTGAGGTAAATGGGCGTTTTTACAAGCCCCTGACGGTGTCTGAGACGCCTGGACAGGTACTAATTTGTTTGCCGGCCGTCTCATGTCGTCAACCGACCTTGCATCGTGTTGACATTATCACGTAATTCCTAAATAAGCCATCCATTCCGGTGTCGACTCCCTAGAGAGTGACATCACCAATACAGGCAATTTGCTCCGCCTCCTCACCAACATCGTCCTTCTACATGTCGACACACACGTACCGACACACAGCACACACACAGGGAATGCTCTGATAGAGGACAGGACCCCACTAGCCCTTTGGGGAGACAGAGGGAGAGTTTGCCAGCACACACCAAAAACGCTATAATTATACAGGGACAACCCCTTATACAAGTGTTTTCCCTTATAGCATTTTCACATATGTAATCATATCGCCAAATAAGTGCCCCCCCTCTCTGTTTTAACCCTGTTTCTGTAGTGCAGTGCAGGGGAGAGCCTGGGAGCCTTCCTCACAGCAGAGCTGAGCAGGAAAATGGCGCCGTGTGCTGAGGAGAATAGGACCCGCCCCCTTTAACGGCGGGCTCTTCTCCCGGAGTTTGTGAGATCTGGCAGGGGTTAAATACATCCATATCGCCTCAAGGGCTATATGTGATGTATTTTAGCCATAAAAAAGGTATAATACATTGCTGCCCAGGGCGCCCCCCCCAGCGCCCTGCACCCTCAGTGACCGCTGGTATGAAGTGTGCTGACAACAATGGCGCACAGCTGCAGTGCTGTGCGCTACCTTATGAAGACTGAAAGTCTTCTGCCGCCTGTTTCTGGACCTCTGGACCTCTTCAACTTCGGCATCTGCAAGGGGGGTCGGCGGCACGGCTCCGGGACGAACCCCAGGGTGAGACCTGTGTTCCGACTCCCTCTGGAGCTAATGGTGTCCAGTAGCCTAAGAAGCAAATCCATCCTGCACGCAGGTGAGTTTACTTCTCTCCCCTAAGTCCCTCGTAGCAGTGAGCCTGTTGCCAGCAGGACTCACTGAAAATAAAAAAACCTAACTTAAACTTTTATTCTAAGCAGCTCAGGAGAGCCACCTAGATTGCACCCTTCTCGGCCGGGCACAAAAATCTAACAGAGGCTTGGAGGAGGGTCATAGGGGGAGGAGCCAGTGCACACCACCTGATCCTAAAGCTTTTATTATTGTGCCCTGTCTCCTGCGGAGCCGCTAAACCCCATGGTCCTGACGGAGTCCCCAGCATCCACTTAGGACGTTAGAGAAATAACGAGCGAACAACTCGGAATGACCCCCATAGACCATAGATGTGCGTTTATTCGCACTTCTACAATCCATGCTGAATTAGGGCCTGTGGGGTCATTCCGAGTTGATCGTAGCTGTGCTTAATTTAGCACAGCTACGATCATTCACACTGACATGCGGGGGGGACGCCCAGCACAGGGGTAGTCCGCCCCGCATGTCAGTACCGCCCCCCTACCCCACCCCGCAGAAGTGCAAAGGCTTTTGCACTTCAAGAGTAGCTCCCGTTCAGCGCAGCTTTAGCATGCTGGGCGGGAGCTACTCGTCACCCCTCGGCCCGCAGCGGCTGCGTGTGATGTCACGCAGCTGCCGCGGACCACCCCCCCATCGGCCCGGACACGCCTGCGCCGTCCACCCCCCTCCCGCCCAGCGACCGCCTCTGCATCAGAGGCGATCGCTAGGAAATGACGGCTGCCATGCGCTGGCGCACTGCGGCGCCGGCGCAGTTCCGACCCGATCGCTGCACTGCGAGAAACTACAGCGAGCAATCGGGTCGAATTGACCCCCTGTATCTGTTGCAGCAACTGCTACTGCGTCTCTATGCTAATGCCGCGACTGATGGGCTTCCTACTGAGATGCCCACCGGTTCCAAGAGATGCAACATTGGATACTGCACCAGCCCTGTGGAGTCGGAGAAGCTTTGGGTATGTGACGTTCGGAATCCTGGTGGTCAGCATAATAACGCCTAGATCCCGACCGCCAGAATGCCGACAGGGGGGCGAGCGCAACGAAGCCCCTTGCGGGATCGCTGTGCTCGCAATGCTGCGGGCACAGTGGCTTGCTGCGCTCACCACACGTTCTATTCCCACTCCATGGGTGTCGTGGACACCCATGAGTGGGAATAGGCCTCAGTCCCCTGTCGGCATTCTGGCGGTCGAGGATCCCAAATGCCGGTTTTGTAACTACATCCCTCGGAGAATGTCTATTTCTACTTGGCCCTGGTGTTAGTGCAGCCGTCTGCTGACCATGACGCACCTGACGGGTGACGGGTGCGTGGCACTCTCAAAGTCATGTGACCGATGGGGTCACGGGGGATATATTTTCATTATGGGCTCACTTTGACTATTGCTGGAAGATGGCAGAGTATTAGGCTCCCATCTTTGCTCCTGAATACTTGTGTGAATTCAGACTGTGCATTCTCCTGTGGATGACCCTTGGCTTGACCTTGTTTCTGACATATACCCTGTGGCATAGCCATGACATCAAGTGTAACAGACGTTAGCTTGCTGACTTCTCTCAGAGTATATTTCCACTAGTTAGGAATCAGTACGTGGGCGTACCGGGGTGTAGCAGGACCCAAACCTCCTTTCAGGGGCTCCTAGTGAAACTCAGTCCTCACCTCTGATACTGGCAGCACAAATACTATTTTACAGTAAAACAATCTAAAACTCCCAAAGAGCTTTGACAGTAAGTTTACATATGAGAATAAGAGAAAATTATTTGGGTTGCAACTGGTTCTAGAAGTATAAACATCCTAATGATACTTGGTGGACCCCTTCATTCAAAGTAAAGCATTCATTACCTCTAATACCAAGAAATAATGACACGGAGACTTGAATTTGGCAGAAAAATTGCTAGCTATTTATTATACCCTAACCATAAGCAAACCTGTAATTGAAAATTTTGTTTAACATGCCGATACAGCCGGCATATGGTGGCAGAAAAAAGAACGGCTCTATTGAACTGACTCTAACCTTAAAATGTTAAAATTCAAAACTATCCTAATTTAAATACAAACTATCAAATCGGTAATAGGTGCCCAACTCAACCCCCACAGTGACTACCCACCCTGATGGGTGCCTGCCGCTGCCCCCGGACGGGTGGTCGAGCGGCCCTAAAAGTCGATGGAGGTGAGTGCACCTAAACCACACCAAACTGTAAATCACTACAGCTAACAATACAAACTACAACCTGACGTTCTTTTCCGCCAAATAAATAGCCAACGAGAAACCAGCCAACAATTCAACGCCAAGGCACTCCGTGCCAGAGCCTCTACCAACAGGGCGGGAGGGCGGGAAGGCAATTCAGCAACAAGAGAGAGCAAAATGGCCTAGCATTCCCTATATATATTAACCCTCCTCTTTTTCCAAAGGCTGTACTTTCCTCACAGCTAGGTCCACCCCTCACAGGATGTTTAACTCTTTCCTTTCCTATGCAGTCAATTCTCTCTCCTTCTTTTACATAATATTTAACACTCTCGTAGACTATAAGCTCTTATGAGCAGGGCCCTCCACCCACTTTGTTATCAATCTGAACTAGCCCATGCACAGTCAGTGGCTCTGATCCTTTCTGTTCATTGAATGCTACTGTTAGTAAGAGCTGGGTATGAAATCCTGGCAATCTGTATTCTGGTGGTCAGGATGCCAATAGCAGCATCCTGACAATCAAAATCGGTAAGTCTTTAAACCCCACCCCTAACCTACCCCTCCAGTAGCCTAACCCTAACCGTCCCCTCCCACAGCCCAACCCTAACCACCCCCGCGCCTAACCCTACCCTAGTTCCCAAACCTTAAACCCCAATACTTACCTGCGAGATCTGGCGGGATCCTGAGTTGTAAAGAAATCTCACTGGCTGATTTTTCCCCTTTTACTGTCTGTATGTTTGTATTGTCTGTGGGGGGAATTCAAATCTTATCCCACCTCCTATCTCTCGTCTACAGTGATGTAAGATAGAGGGGCGATATTCAAATGGCCCCCATTATCGCGCTGATTGCGCCCATTACAGTCGGGTTTAGGCACTCAAAGCACCTAAACCCGACTAAAGTAATAGGCCCAATTGTGAAAAGCCCCTTTTGGGCGCTCAAACGGGTCTCTTTACGCGCATTTCAGCTCGCGTAAAGCGAGCAGAAATTTAACTTGTCACACCTGTCGGCAGTAACATTAGAATACTGCCGGCGGGTGCATTCACGGACTGGAGGGGGGGGGGAGGGGGAGAACATTTGAATGCGGCCCTGTGTGCTCTATTGTAAATTTACCTGTACAAAATAAGGAATATTGGCCCTCATTCCGAGTTGTTCGCTCGCTAGCTGCTTTTAGCAGCATTGCACACGCTAGGCCGCCGCCCTCTGGGAGTGTATCTTAGCTTAGCAGAATAGCGAACGAAAGATTAGCAGAACTGCTGCTAAATAATTATTTGCAGTTTCTGAGTAGCTCCAGACCTACTCAGTCAGCTCAGATCAGCTCAGTCCGTTTAGTTCCTGGTTTGACGTCACAAACACGCCCTGCGTTCGGCTAGCCACTCCCCCGTTTCTCCAGACACTCCCGCGTTTTTCCCTGGCACACTCCCGGAAAACGCTCAGTTACCACCCAGAAACGCCCATTTCCTGTCATTCCCCGATCAGCAGTGCGACTGAAAAGCGCTGCAGGAACACCAGCAAATCTACTAAGTTTTGTGTTAAATAGCTTAGCGCATGCGCTCTGCGTACCATGCGCATGCGCAGTTAGCAACAAATCGCAGCATAGCGCAACGAGCGAACAACTCGGAATGACCCCCATAGGGTCTAAGGGTTGGTCTATGGCTATGCAGACTGGACATAGCAGTAGAGGTGCAGGCGTTATGGTTTTGCACCTACGAGCTAGCAACTGACGCCAAATACACCCCACAACATGTCTGCATTTTCCCAACCACTCACTGTAAACTCCCCGTTAACACATCCAAATGGTCACTTCCTGTCAGTCACATTTCCATGAAATTCTCAATGCGGGCGAGAATGCAGCGGCACCTTCGTGCATTCGCCTTGCGATTGCAGCACATGTGCAGTCTTTCAATAATTGCTCCGTTGCGTGAACATCTGCCGTTGCGAACACACATAAATTAGGCCCTTACTTGCTTTATTCTCAACTCAGAATTAGACCCAATGTACCGATCAGGCATGTCCCATCCACCACTGCTCTACTCGTACCTACTATGGTGTGCAGTGTGCACGCCATTGAAATGGTGCTTATAGGGGATGGAATGAGACGGGGGGCGCTGGGAGTGCTGGACACCACCCCATTACATATGACTATCTCCACTTCCCGTGCGCGTATTTGCCAACATAAAAAGTTGTAAGTTTCAGATTACCTTCAGGGTTATCATAGGTTCAAGAACTACGTCATGCTGTTCAATATAAATTCAAATTGACAGTTTGCTGTGACAGGCAATAAAAGATACACCCCAAAATATCAGAGCATGTAATTATTCAACATGTGCAGGCGTCAGGGTGTACTTATTAAACATTGCGGACATTATGGTAGGGATAACTAACAAGCATTTACAAACACCAGGGTGTATTTGGCAAACAGTTGCAGACATGAAGGAGGTACAGTACTTGGCAAGCATATATAAACACTAGGGAATATTTGGTATACATACACTGACGGTAGGGTGTACTTAATAAACCTCTACAGAAACTGCAGGGTATTTAATAAACACACTGTGTAAGGGACTGACACAGATTTACACGTACAGCAGTGTGCTGGAATTACTGTACAGGCTCTGAACATGACAGCATGCTGGAGAGTTGAACGCATTGCGAATGTATCGATCACTTACGACCAGAGATGTAACGGGGTGACGTGCTGTGTTCTCATGTAAGCTTAGTAAGGGCATGCAACGGGTGTGGTATTGAAGACCGACCACACTTAGGTCAACAGTGTCTAGGTCGACCACTATTGGTCGACAGTAACTAGGTCGACAGGGTCTCTAGGTCGACATGGTCTAGGTCTACAGGTCAAAAGGTCAACATGAGTTTTGTAATGTTTTTTGGTGTCATTCTCACCGTACAGTGACCGGGAACCCCAATTAGTGCACCGTGTCCCCACGCAAGGCTCGCTTCACTCGCCATGCTTCGGGCAAGGTGACTGGCTGCGCTTGGCACAGGTTACCGTTCCCAATCAATGTCCACGTGGATCATAAAGTATGAAAAAGTAAAAAAAAAACTAATTTTTATTTTAAAACTCATGTCAACCTTTCGACCTAGAAACCCTGTCGACCTAGTTACTGTCGACCAATAATGGTTGACCTAGACACTGTCGACCTAAGTCTTGTCAACCTAGAGACCGGATACCCATGCAACTATGGGGTCTATGTACTAAGCCTTGAAGAGAGATAAAGTGGACAGAGATAAAGTACCATCCAGCTCCTGTAATTTTTTTTTCTTCAAAAAAGCCTGTAACGTGGCAGCAAGGAGCTGATTGGCTGGTACTATGTATGAGAACCAATAACTCAAGGGGGATAATTAAATGAAAAGCGTTCATTTTAGATTTTACAGCTGGTAGCTGTAACCCGAACATCGCAGCCTAGTGTCAGCATGCGCACTCCTGCAACCCTGTGCAGTAATTCTACATTGCGCAACTTGGGGCAAACGCATGAAAAAATGAGGAAATCTCCCTGAACTCCAGAAAAGTGGCAAATTATGTTGGATAAGAGTACAGAAGACCATTAGTGACCATAAGCAAAATATTTCAACAGTTGCCAAATGGCTGATTTTTACTTTTTCTTTTGTATTAACGGTGGGAAAATGAAGTATGTAAGTGTTTTTCACGCAACTAAAGGCTCTAGATTAATTTGGGGTACAGAAAAAAAGTCTGTAATGTGATTTTTTTTTTAACAAGTTTCTAAAATATTGCAAAGCACTTGTAACTTCCATCCAAGAGCCTGGTTCATAGATTTATATAAATTCAACAGTTACATAAATCAATAATGTTTAGTCATCTGCACGTGCGCAGGATCTGCCCTATGCATGTGCAATTCTGATCCTGTGATGTCGCTTGCAGTGCCCCAAAAGCCACAGCACGGCTGACATTGTTTAGAAAATGAGGCATACTTGCCTACTCTCCCGGAACGGCCGGGAGGCTCCCGAAAATCGGGTGGCCCACCTAGCCGCCAGCACAAGTGGACAAATCTGCCGGAATATTGCTGCCCCAACCACTTCCTCCAGTGAAGACGTAGTTCGCCCTGAATCGTGTCATCATAGCCACAACCCTGCTGTGCAATGCCGGCAATCTTGGCATCGTAGAGCGGGGGGCATGGCTACAGTGACACAATCACAGTAGCCACGCCCCAGAACCAGCCTCACCCCATCTCCAATGACTGGTCATGTCCAAATCCTCCCCCCCCCCATACTGCTCTGTTCCATGCTACCCTGGCTGCCCTCTCCTGAAATGGGCGGCCGGCATGTCGGCAACTATGAAATGAGGACGTGTCAGCCCCAGTTTCTGGGCGTATCAAAATTAGTGACTGCCTCATTGAATGCAGATTCAATGGCCCTGGTAGCGCAAATTTGCCGAGCATATTGAGTAACCTGAGGGTTACTCAGATGCCCGATGTTCACACAGATGATCCCATTCTACGTATTGTATACATGATTAATTTACAACAAATTATAATATCAAGACATGGCCTATTCTGTTACCCATGGCAACCACTTAGCAACCATCTGTGATATCACAGCCAGTGCATCACTCCTGGTCTTAGCGCTATAATATACCACCCTTCTCATGCCTCCCTGACCAACACATGGTAAGAGGCAGAGGAACAAGGCAGCACCCTAGGGGGGAAATATCGGAATCTGCCTACAGTATGCAAAGCCCATATGATCCACACATGAGAGACACAATAAGGTGGGAGGGATTATATTGGAGCACCATCCACAAGAGTACTGAAATTAATGGGATAATTACCAGCACAATCTATAATGTAACAGGATACATTCACTCACGCAACCAGCTTACACTGACCCTCCAGCTGAGCTACGATGGGACTTTCAAAAGGAAACATTGATCCCTACACAAGGGACATTAACATTGTCTTTCGAAGCAGCACAGGAAGATTGCTGGATGAAGCAGAACAATTGTGTCTGCGTCTAGGCTTTCTCACACATTTTCCCTTTACGTCGCCCTTGCGGCACAAAGAGATGAAAGACGTCAGATTGAATTTTCCTTTGTACTGCATTTTGCTCGGTTCAATGATAGATGACCAGAACAAAGCTCAGAGAGAGGGACTACTCTAGTTGTACTATAACCTTACTGGCCCTGAAGTGCCAATTCTGAAAACGTTTCCAAAGGTCATATCTGCAGTAAACTAAATAAACCAATCAAATACTTGCTTTCATTTTCTAAACTGTACTAGATCAATGGCCCTCATTCCGAGTTGATCGCTCGCTAGCTACCTTTAGCAGCTGTACAAACGCATAGTCGCTGCCGTCGCCACCCACGGGGGAGTGTATTTTTGCTTTTTAAGTGTGCGAATGCCTGTGCAGCCAAGCGGTTATAAAAACATTTTTTTGTACAGAACAAGACCAGCCCTGTAGTTACTTATTCTGTACGATGATTGCAGCGACAAAGGTCCCGGAATTGACGTCAGATACCCGCCCTGCAAAAGCCTGCGTTTTTCCAAACACTCCCTGAAAACGTTCAGTTGACACCCACAAACTCCAACTTCCTGTCAATCTACTTGCGATCGACTGTGCGAATGGAATCGTCGCTATAAGCAGTGCAAAACAACGATGCTCCTTGTACCCCTACGCCGCGCGTACGCATTGCGCCCCATACGCATGCATAGTTTTGCCATTTTTTTAAATCGCTTCGCAGCAAACATCGGCAGCTAGCGATCAACTCGGAATGACCCCCAATGTTTGCTAAAATATAATTGGTTACAATAGGCTATATTAACTTTATTTTTGAATAGGTTTACCTGTGTATAACTTTTAAATGATGTTCTGGCTGTGCTTCATAGCATAATTTTGTAATCCAATCTGCAAGGGTTATAGCAACTGCACCTCCTGATGCTATCATATGGCCTAATTCAGATCTGATCGCAGCAGCAAATTTGTCAGCAATTGGGCAAAACCATTTTTGCAGCCCTGCGATCAAATAGTCGCAGCCTACAGGGGGAGTGTACTTTAGCTGGGCATTTGTGGTTGTCAACTGACCGTTTTCAGGGAGTGTTTAGAAAAACGCAGGCGTGTCCAAGCGTTTGAAGGGAGGGTGTCTGACGTCAAATCCGGTCCTGAACAGCCTGATGTGATCGCAGTGGCTGAGTAAGTCCTGAGCTGCGCAGAGACTGCACAAAATCAGTTTGTGCATCTCTGCTACACATGCGTTCGCACACTTGCACAGCGAAAATACACTCCCCCTGTAGCGGGCGACTATCTGATCGCAGGGCTGCAAAAATCGCTACCCAGCGATCAGGTCTGAATTACCCCCATGGTTTTGCCCATTAGCTAACAAATTTGCTGCTGCGATCAGATCTGAATTACCCCCATAGTTAGACCTTCGTCATCAGTACTGTTATGCCAACTTGTCAGGCCTGCATAGTATGATCAGATCTATGGCTGTGCCTCCCTGACATTACCAATGCAGAAAACAGCAGTAAAAGTCTTGGCACATCTTTTTTTTTTACTTTACAGATAAGTTAATACTACTATTACTGACTACCTCAAGACTAAATCCTTCGCTTCATAAAAATAACTCCTACAGTTAAGGACAATGCTCATATTTTGTCACCTGGATTATTGTAATTGTGATACAGTATGTATGATATACATGGAACATACAAGGTAGACAACATAGGTACAAATGACGTGAGTCTTTCTTAACAGAGAGCTTACAATCTAGAATAAAAAGACTGCGCAAAGCAGGCTGAAGGAGCTAGTCAGTACAGATTGGAACAGGTGTGAGGGTGTACCAGATCGGAGCTTCTAGTAAATAGGTTTTCAGAAAGCATTTAATGATTTGAATTCTGGGGGAGAGTCTGATCAGGCATGGTAAGGGATTCCATAGGCAGCACGGGAGAAGTCTCGTGGGTGGGAGTGAGAGGCTAGTATTTCCAGATGAGATCTGAGATGTATGACCTAGTCGTGTTATTGAGGGTTTGTATATGAGGGTAATTTGATTTGTATTCTAGAGGAAACGATGAGCTAGAATAGGGATTTGCAGAATGGAGCAGCTAGACAGGGAGATCGGTATTGCCACAGCTATTTAGGATGGATTGCCGTGGGGACAAATGGTTGAGGGAAATTCAGATAGGAGATTGCTGTAATCAAGACAGGAGGTGATGAGAGAACGTGTAAGAGTGACTCCTCGTTAAGTAAGGGGCATGCTATGGCTATATTTTGGTGGTAGAGGTGACATGACTGCTAGAGAAACTGGATGTTAGGTGTAAAGGAGCAACTTGTGTCAAAGATTGCATTAGTAATATGGCAATATGGTAGATTTATTTAAAAAATGAGTTATACAACAGGTTAGGATGGGGAAGTAAGCTGAATTCAGTCTCATACAATGGGTTAGAAAGAGGGAAGTAGGCAGAATTAAGTCTCATACAATAGGTGAAGGCAGTCGAAGTAGACAGAATTCAGACTCATGCAGCGGGTTAGTATGGGGGAAGTAGGTAGAATTCAGTCTCATGCAGCAGGATAGTATGGGGAAGTAGGCAGAATTCAGTCTCAAAACAGGTTAGGACAGGGGTAGTAGGCAGAATTCAGTCTCATACAACAGGTCAGGACAGGGGAAGTAGGCGGAATTCAGCCTCACAACAGAATAGGACAGGGAAGTAGGTGGCATTCAGTCTCATACAATAGGTTAGGACGGGGGAAGTAGGTAGAATTCAGTCTCATGCAGCAGGATAGTATGGGGGAAGTAGGCAGAATTCAGGCTCAAAACAGGTTAGGACAGTGGTAGTAGGCAGAATTCAGTCTCATACAACAGGTCAGGACAGGGGAAGTAGTCGGAATTCAGTCTCATACAATAGGTTAGGACGGGGGAAGTAGGCGGAATTCAGTCTCGTACAACAGGTTAGGATGGGGAAGTAGACGGAATTCAGTCTCATACAACAGGTTAGGACAGGGGAATTCCGTTTACAAAATACTTTTACATTCATGCTGCAAAAAATTAACAGGTAGTTTCTTTGTAACTTGGTGCATGTAATACACTGATACTATTGTGATCTAAATGTGTTTCTTGTACGGTACAATAAACAAATACTAACATTTTTAATGATCTGTGTTAGAGACTAGAGGAATGCTAGAAGAATAATTAGTCAAACCTTAGTTCATGCCTGTCAGAGATAACATTTCAGAACTGTGAGTTCTCTTTCTGTACTTAGTATGCAAACCCTATAGTGTATTTCTCTGACGTCCTAGTGGATGCTGGGACTCCGTCAGGACCATGGGGAATAGCGGCTCCGCAGGAGACAGGGCACAAAAGTAAAAGCTTTAGGATCAGGTGGTGTGCACTGGCTCCTCCCCCTATGACCCTCCTCCAAGCCTCAGTTAGATTTTTGTGCCCGGCCGAGAAGGGTGCAATCTAGGTGGCTCTCCTAAAGAGCTGCTTAGAGTAAAAGTTTTGTTAGGTTTTTTTATTTTCAGTGAGTCCTGCTGGCAACAGGCTCACTGCATCGAGGGACTTAGGGGAGAGAAGTGAACTCACCTGCGTGCAGGATGGATTGGCTTCTTAGGCTACTGGACACCATTAGCTCCAGAGGGAGTCGGAACACAGGTCTCACCCTGGGGTTCGTCCCGGAGCCGCGCCGCCGACCCCCTTGCAGATGCCGAAAAGTGAAGAGGTCCAGAAACCGGCGGCAGAAGACTTTTCAGTCTTCATAAGGTAGCGCACAGCACTGCAGCTGTGCGCCATTGTTGTCAGCACACTTCATAGCAGCGGTCACTGAGGGTGCAGGGCGCTGGGGGGGGCGCCCTGGGCAGCAATGATAGTACCTTATTCTGGCTAAAAATACATCACATATAGCCCCTGGGGGCTATATGGATGTATTTAACCCCTGCCAGGTCTCAGAAAAACGGGAGAAGAAGCCCGCCGAAAAGGGGGCGGGGCCTGTTCTCCTCAGCACACAGCGCCATTTTCCCTCACAGAAATGCTGGTGGGAAGGCTCCCAGGCTCTCCCCTGCACGGCACTACAGAAACAGGGTTAAAACAGAGAGGGGGGGCACTTATTTGGCGATATGTATATATATATTAAAATGCTATAAGGGAAAAACACTTATATAAAGGTTGTCCCTGTATAATTATAGCGTTTTTGGTGTGTGCTGGCAAACTCTCCCTCTGTCTCCCCAAAGGGCTAGTGGGGTCCTGTCCTCTATCAGAGCATTCCCTGTGTGTGTGCTGTGTGTCGGTACGTGTGTGTCGACATGTATGAGGACGATGTTGGTGAGGAGGCGGAGCAATTGCCTGTAATGGTGATGTCACTCTCTAGGGCAGGGGTGTCAAACTCAAATTCATCGGGGGCCGCATCAGCAGTTTGGTCCCCATCAAAGGGCCGGTTGTATCTGTAGGTCTATCCAAAATTTACCGCTCCACCTGCCTTATATGTGCCCAGCCATCTGCCCCCTTTTAAAGTGCCCAGCCATGTGCCCCCTTTTATAGTGCACAGGTCCCCATTTTACACATTGCGGCAGGCACAGGTCCCCATTTTACACATTGCGGCAGGCACAGGTCCCCATTTTACACATAGCGGCAGGTACAGGTCCCCATTTTACACATTGTGGCAGGCACAGGTCCCCATTTTACACATAGCGGCAGGTACAGGTCCCCATTTTACACATTGTGGCAGGCACAGGTCCCCATTTTACACATTGTGGCAGGCACAGGTCCCCATTTTACACATAGCGGCAGGTACAGGTCCCCATTTTACACATTGTGGCAGGCACAGGTCCCCATTTTACACATTGTGGCAGGCACAGGTCCCCATTTTACACATAGCGGCAGGTACAGGTCCCCATTTTACACATTGTGGCAGGCACAGGTCCCCATTTTACACATTGTGGCAGGCACAGGTCCCCATTTTACACATTGTGGCAGGCACAGGTCCCCATTTTACACATAGCGGCAGGTACAGGTCCCCATTTTACACATTGTGGCAGGCACAGGTCCCCATTTTACACATAGCGGCAGGTACAGGTCCCCATTTTACACATTGTGGCAGGTGGTGGAAGGAGGGAGAGAGAGAGAAAGAGAGGAAGGGAGAGGGGCTGACTTACATTTGAAGCGGTTCTCGCCGCTCTTCAGCCGCCTCTCCCTCCTCGTCTGCGCGGCTCCCTTCTCCCTCCTCCGACGGGGTTTCGTTGAATGACGCGTTTGCGCCGTGACGTCACGACGCAATCGCGTCATTCCGCGAAACCCCGCCCCCCCCCGAGCTGGGCACTCGGGAGAAGGGGGTTTCATGGCGGCGGCACCGCGGGCCATCAGACGAGGTCTGGCGGGCCGGATTTGGCCCGCGGGCCTTGTCTTTGACACCCCTGCTCTAGGGAGTCGACACCGGAATGGATGGCTTATTTAAGGAATTACGTGATAATGTCAACACGCTGCAAGGTCGGTTGACGACATGAGACGGCCGGCAAACCAATTAGTACCTGTCCAGGCGTCTCAAACACCGTCAGGGGCGTTAAAACGTCCTTTTACCTCAGTCGGTCGACACAGACACGGACACTGACTCCAGTGTCGACGGTGAAGAAACAAACGTATTTTCCTTTAGGGCCACACGTTACTTGTTAAGGGCAATGAAGGAGATGTTACATATTTCTGATACTACAAGTACCACAAAAAAGGGTATTATGTGGAGTGTGAAAAAACTACATGTGGTTTTTCCTGAATCAGATAAATTAAATGAAGTGTGTGATGATGCGTGGGTTTCCCCCGATAGAAAATTATTGGCGGTATACCCTTTCCCGCCAGAAGTTATGGCGCGTTGGGAAACACCCCTTAGGGTGGATAAGGCGCTCACACGCTTATCAAAACAAGTGGCGTTACCGTCTCCAGATACGGCCGCCCTCAAGGAGCCAACTGATAGGAGGCTGGAAAATATCCTAAAAAGTATATACACACATACTGGTGTTATACTGCGACCAGCGATCGCCTCAGCCTGGATGGGCAGCGCTGGGGTGGCTTGGTCGGATTCCCTGACTGGAAATATTGATACCCTTGACAGGGACAGTATTTTATTGACTATAGAGCATTTAAAGGATGCATTTCTATATATGCGAGATGCACAGAGGGATATTTGCACTCTGGCATCAAGAGTAAGTGCGATGTCCATATCTGCCAGAAGATGTTTATGGACACGACAGTGGTCAGGTGATGCAGATTCCAAACGGCACATGGAAGTATTGCCGTATAAAGGGGAGGAGTTATTTGGGGTCGGTCCATCGGATCTGGTGGCCACGGCAACAGCTGGAAAATCCACCTTTTTACCCCAAGTCACATCTCAGCAGAAAAAGACATCGTCTTTTCAGCCTCAGTCCTTTCGTCCCCATAAGGGAAGAAGACTGCAGCAGGCAGCCCATTCCCAGGAACAGAAGCCTTCCACCGCTTCTGCCAAGTCCTCAGCATGACGCTGGGGCCGTACAAACAGGTGCGGTGGGGGGTCGTCTCAAGAGTTTCAGCACGCAGTGGGCTTACTCGCAAGTGGACCCCTGGATCCTACAAGTAGTATCCCAGGGGTACAGATTGGAAATTCGAGACGTCTCCTCCTCGCAGGTTCCTGAAGTTTGCTTTACCAACGTCTCCCTCCGACAGGGAGGCAGTATTGGAAACAATTCACAAGCTGTATTCCCAGCAGGTGATAATCAAAGTACCCCTCCTACAACAAGGAAAGGGGTATTATTCCACACTATATTGTGGTACTGAAGCCAGACGGCTCGGTGAGACCTATTCTAAATCTGAAATATTTGAACACTTACATACAAAGGTTCAAATCAAGATGGAGTCACTCAGAGCAGTGATAGCGAACCAGGAAGAAGGGGACTATATGGTGTCCCTGGACATCAAGGATGCTTACCTCCATGTCCCAATTTGCCCTTCTCACCAAGGGTACCTCAGGTTCGTGGTACAAAACTGTCACTATCAGTTTCAGACGCTGCCGTTTGGATTGTCCACGGCACCCCGGGTCTTTACCAAGGTAATGGCCGAAATGATGATTCTTCTTCAAAGAAAAGGCGTCTTAATTATCCCTTACTTGGACGATCTCCTGATAAGGGCAAGGTCCAGAGAACAGTTGGAGGTCGGAGTAGCACTATCTCAAGTAGTTCTACGACAGCACGGGTGGATTCTAAATATTCCAAAATCGCAGCTGTCTCCGACGACACGTCTGCTGTTCCTAGGGATGATTCTGGACACAGTCCAGAAAAAGGTGTTTCTCCCGGAGGAGAAAGCCAGGGAGTTATCCGAGCTAGTCAGGAACCTCCTAAAACCAGGCCAAGTGTCAGTGCATCAATGCACAAGGGTCCTGGGAAAAATGGTGGCTTCTTACGAAGCGATTCCATTCGGCAGATTCCACGCAAGAACTTTTCAGTGGGATCTGCTGGGAAAATGGTCCGGATCGCATCTTCAGATGCATCAGCGGATAACCCTGTCTCCAAGGACAAGGGTGTCTCTTCTGTGGTGGCTGCAGAGTGCTCATCTACTAAAGGGCCACAGATTCGGCATTCAGGACTGGGTCCTGGTGACCACGGATGCCAGCCTGAAAGGCTGGGGAGCAGTCACACAAGGAAAAAATTTCCAGGGAGTGTGATCAAGTCTGGAGACTTCTCTCCACATAAATATACTGGAGCTAAGAGCAATTTACAATGCTCTAAGCTTAGCAAGACCTCTGCTTCAAGGTCAGCCGGTATTGATCCAGTGGGACAACATCACGGCAGTCGCCCACGTAAACAGACAGGGCGGCACAAGAAGCAGGAGGACAATGGCAGAAACTGCAAGGATTCTTCGCTGGGCGGAAAATCATGTGATAGCACTGTCAGCAGTGTTCATTCCGGGAGTGGACAACTGGGAAGCAGACTTCCTCAGCACGACCTCCACCCGGGAGAGTGGGGACTTCATCGGGAAATCTTCCACATGATTGTGAACCGTTGGGAAAGACCAAAGGTGGACATGATGGCGTCCCGCCTGAACAAAAAACTGGACAGGTATTGCGCCAGGTCAAGAGACCCTCAGGCAATAGCTGTGGACGTTCTGGTAACACCGTGGGTGTACCAGTCGGTGTATGTGTTCCCTCCTCTGCTTCTCATACCTAAGGTACTGAGAATTATAAGACGTAGAGGAGTAAGAACTATACTCGTGGCTCCGGATTGGCCAAGAAGGACTTGGTACCCGGAACTTCAAGAGATGCTCACAGAGGACTCATGGCCTCTGCCGCTAAGAAGGGACTTGCTTCAGCAAGTACCATGTCTGTTCCAAGACTTACCGCGGCTGCGTTTGACGGCATGGCGGTTGAACGCCGGATCCTAAGGGAAAAAGGCATTCCGGAAGAGGTCATTCCTACCCTGGTCAAAGCCAGGAAGGAGGTGACCGCACAACATTATCACCACATGTGGCGAAAATATGTTGCGTGGTGTAAGGCCAGGAAGGCCCCACGAAGAAATTTCAACTCGGTCGATTCCTGCATTTCCTGCAAACAGGAGTGTCTATGGGCCTCAAATTGGGGTCCATTAAGGTTCAAATTTCGGCCCTGTCGATTTTCTTCCAGAAAGAATTGGCTTCAGTTCCTGAAGTCCAGAAGTTTGTCAAGGGAGTACTGCATATACAACCCCCTTTTGTGCCTCCAGTGGCACTGTGGGATCTCAACGTAGTTCTGGGATTCCTCAAATCACATTGGTTTAAACCGCTCAAATCTGTGGATTTGAAATATCTCACATGGAAAGTGACCATGATGTTGGCCCTGGCCTCGGCCAGGCGAGTGTCAGAATTGGCGGCTTTGTCTCACAAAAGCTCATATCTGATTGTCCATTCGGACAGGGCAGAGCTGCGGACTCGTCCCCAGTTTCTCCCTAAGGTGGTGTCAGCGTTTCACCTGAACCAGCTTATTGTGGTACCTGCGGCTACTAGGGACTTGGAGGACTCCAAGTTGCTAGATGTTGTCAGGGCCCTGAAAATATAGGTTTCCAGGACGGCTGGAGTCAGGAAAACTGACTTGCTGTTATCCTGTATGCACCCAACAAACTGGGTGCTCTTGCTTCTAAGCAGACGATTGCTAGTTGGAGGTGTAGTACAATTCAGCTTGCACATTCTGTGGCAGGCCTGCCACAGCCAAAATATGTAAATGCCCATTCCACAAGGAAGGTGGGCTCATCTTGGGCGGCTGCCCGAGGGGTCTCGGCTTTACAACTTTGCCGAGCTGCTACTTGGTCAGGAGCAAACACGTTTGCAAAATTCTACAAATTTGATACCCTGGCTGAGGAGGACCTGGAGTTCTCTCATTCGGTGCTGCAGAGTCATCCGCACTCTCCCGCCCGTTTGGGAGCTTTGGTATAATCCCCATGGTCCTGACGGAGTCCCAGCATCCACTAGGACGTCAGAGAAAATAAGAATTTACTTACCGATAATTCTATTTCTCGTAGTCCGTAGTGGATGCTGGGCGCCCATCCCAAGTGCGGATTGTCTGCAATACTTGTACATAGTTATTGTTACAAAAATCGGGTTATTATTGTTGTGAGCCATCTTTTCAGAGGCTCCGCTGTTATCATGCTGTTAACTGGGTTCAGATCACAGGTTGTACAGTGTGATTGGTGTGGCTGGTATGAGTCTTACCCGGGATTCAAAATCCTTCCTTATTGTGTACGCTCGTCCGGGCACAGTATCCTAACTGAGGCTTGGAGGAGGGTCATAGGGGGAGGAGCCAGTGCACACCACCTGATCCTAAAGCTTTTACTTTTGTGCCCTGTCTCCTGCGGAGCCGCTATTCCCCATGGTCCTGACGGAGTCCCAGCATCCACTACGGACTACGAGAAATAGAATTATCGGTAAGTAAATTCTTATTTTTTCTTGCTTCAACAAAAGTATTTCCTATCACATTCTGTGGTCACCGTTAAAGCTGTAACGTGGTGCTTAAGGCCCGTACATACTTGTCGATATATCGGCCGTTCTCTTGAACGGCCGATATATCGCGGGACCGTCGGCCAGTGTGTACGGCCGATAAGTCGGTGAACTCTGTCGTTCACAGACGTATCGCGTCGGCCGCGCAGCACAGCCGACGGCCAATATATCTATCGATATATTGGCGCGTCGCTGTGTGTTTACGGGGCGGTCGGCCGACCGCCCGTACACATGCTGCAGCGGCCGGCGGTGATTGACAGGTGAACTGGGCGGGCGTGTGTACATGCCCGCCCAGTTCATGACGTCAGTCCCCGGCGGATCGGGCATTGTGTATGCACAGCACACTACCCGATCCATCCATAGATATATCTGCAGATCAATTGATCTGCAGATATATCTATTAGTGTGTACCCACCTTTACAATTTCTTGAGGAAAAAAAAAAAAAGTGTTGCAAGGAACGAATGAAAAGTTACTCAGCACTTACTGTAAATTGTGCTAAATAGGCGGATAAGATTAGGGTAAAAAAGTCTACAGTTTGCAAGTGTTTGTAAGCTGATTGTACGCTGCTCAAAAAAATAAAGGGAACACTAAAATAACACATCCTAGATCTGAATGAATGAAATATTCTTATTAAATACTTTGTTCTTTACATAGTTGAATGTGCTGACAACAAAATCACACAAAAATTATCAATGGAAATCAGGAGCATGCCCAGGCGTTGTAGGGAGGTCATACAGGCACGTGGAGGCCACAGACACTACTGAGCCTCATTTTGACTTGTTTTAAGGACATTACATCAAAGTTGGATCAGCCTGTAGTGTGTTTTTCCACTTTAATATTGAGGGTGACTCCAAATCCAGACCTCCATGGGTTAATAAATTTGATTTCCATTGATAATTTCTGTGTGATTTTGTTGTCAGCACATCCAACTATGTAAAGAACAAAGTATTTAATAAGAATATTTCATTCATTCAGATCTAGGATGTGTTATTTTAGTGTTCCCTTTATTTTTTTGAGCAGTGTATATTCTCATTATCAGGTTTGGTTTCTATACCAAAGGAGGCCCAAAAAGGCATTCATATTCAGTGTCTACAGAATCACGTTATTTGATAGCAGGGTCTAGTAAAGTCTATTCTATATGAATGCAGGTGCATTTGTTTAAACTAATAACAAAATAAGAGAAATACTGATCAGATAGATTAAGGAATAAAAAGAGAACGAGAAAATCTTACCAGAAAACCATAATCCAAAAAATTTTGCAAATGAGAGGTGGACAAAAGTCATTATTGTTGTCTAGCAGTTTTGTTATATACACAGACTTAAGGTGGGTACACACTTAGCAATAAAGTAAACTATATCGCTCATTTTCCCCCTCCTGAGTGATACAGTTTACTATATCGGCCAGTGTGTATGCAGCCGACGACGAGCGATGCGCAGTTGTTAACGACCCTCAGTTTCGGCCGTGCATGCAGCTCAATTTGGACTCATTGTCCAAAGCATGCTCCGGCCGGCCGCGGCATGACGTCACTGTGCGATATCGAACAGTGTGTATGCCCAGCATCGAGCGGCCCGGTCCGGGTGGAGGAAACATGAAGGGATGCCACTTACCGAGCACATCACTTGGTGGGTACCCACCTTTAATGGCTAGCATTTCTTACAGTTCCTATGAGGATCTCTGCTAAACATTTTAATGAGAATGGCAGTTTAGGAAAAACCACGGCCATTTTTAAATGTATTTTTGTATAATGTATGTATGATGAAAAAACGCTTATACAGAAAACTTTAAGTCCCAAGCAATATGGCTAATAGATACCAGTGTGTATATATAAACATAATTAAAGTTTCATTTCTACCTTTCTTAATTAGCCAGGAACTATGGATAGCACAAATTGTTTTCAGACCTATGGATTATCTAGAGCTTTATTTGGTAGATTGTAATCCTCACGTCTAGCATGAAAATGACAAATATCTAAATGTTAAAACACAGCAGTTAATGACATCTAATCATGAAACCTTAATTTGACTAATGATGTATTATATTTTACAAATGCTTTGATGATAAAATAACCTTTATTTTTTCTCTCTCACCCCCTCCCCCAATTTTGTTTCTCCATCATTCCGTCATTAAATAATCATATGCTGTACAGTCATACCCATATTTTGGTCTTCCCACAAAGCCCTTATCTCTTTTTTCTCATCTTTTCCCACTCCCCTCTTTTTCCCCTCCTGCCACTTGACTACCCACCAAGCCTGGCCCCACTAAATATCACTGTTATTGGAAATGGAGCAGCACAGAAGGAGAAGGGGGCGCTGACCAAAGGCTAGTTGGAGCCGGCCTCCAACATGGCTAATGGCAGTGATTCCGAGGAGCTGTCTGGCTCACTTACCCAGTCAACAGCCATCTCCACCCACCTCAAGCTGGTGCTACTGGGTTTCATTATATGTGCCAGCTTGGCAGGCAACCTACTGGTTTCCCTGCTAGTGTTAAAAGACCGCTCCCTGCACAAGGCTCCTTACTACTTTTTGTTGGATCTCTGTCTTGCTGATGCTGTTAGATCATCTGCCTGCTTTCCATTTGTCCTGCTTTCCATCCGCAATGGCTCAGCCTGGGCCTACAGCCTATTAAGCTGCAAGGTTGTGGCCTTCATGGCAGTCCTGTTTTGCTTTCATGCTTCATTCATGCTCTTCTGTATTAGTGTTACTCGCTACATGGCCATTGCCCATCATCGATTCTATTCCAAGAGAATGACCCTCTGGACGTGCATTGCAGTTATATGCATGGTCTGGACACTTTCGGTTGCCATGGCCTTTCCACCAGTCTTTGATGTGGGTACTTACAAATTTATACGTGAAGAGGACCAATGCATATTTGAGCATCGATACTTTAAAGCCAATGATACCCTTGGATTTATGCTCATGCTGGCGGTGCTTATTGTTGCAACTCATATTGTCTATGCCAAACTACTCCTCTTTGAGTACCGCCATCGCAAAATGAAGCCGGTGCAGATGGTGCCAGCCATCAGCCAAAACTGGACATTCCATGGGCCAGGAGCCACAGGGCAGGCTGCTGCCAACTGGATTGCTGGATTTGGAAGGGGGCCAATGCCACCAACTTTGCTGGGTATACGTCAAAACACCCACACTGCCAACAGGCGTCTCTTGGGGATGGATGAGTTTAAAAGTGAAAAGAGGTTGGGACGGATGTTTTATGGGATTACCCTCAGCTTCTTGGTGCTGTGGTCACCCTACATTGTGGCCTGTTATTGGAGGGTGTTTGTGAAAACCTGCAGTATCCCTCATCGCTATTTGTCCACTGCAGTGTGGATGACTTTCACTCAGGCTGGGGTAAACCCTATAATGTGTTTCCTACTCAATAAAGACCTGAAGAGCTGCCTTCAGCTCCACATCCCATGCTGGAGGACGAAAGCCTTGCTACCCAGGGAGCCTTACTGCGTAATGTAACAAGGAAACCATTCCACTCCCAAACTCACACTAACCTCAGTGATTGGGAGTTGTGGATTTACATGACCAAGTTGGCACAATCGAGGAGTCGATATGTTGGACCAACTTAACAATGAGGAAAACACACAAAACAACAAGTTGAAAAGACTAAAGCCTTTTTAAAAAAAACAAAAACAAATAATGTTTCCTTTTTTTAGAGATGTAATTGGCAAAAGAAAGACTTGGCGGGTGGGGGGTTGGGAGGGGTGTGTGAGAATTTCTGGGATGTCTCTTTTTTTATTCCAGCTAGTGCATAAAGGGAGATTGGTGATGGCTGGGAGGGGGGTGGTGATGGAGGCAATGCAAAGTGCGTTTGGTGGGAGGGAAGGCTGACGGGAATTTATGTATTTGTTTATGGGCATATTTATTGAAATGGTTATAATGCCACTACTTGTATTAATGTCTTTTGATTGATACAAATGTGAGGGAATTTGCTTTCTAGTTTTTTTCTACTCCTTTAACAACTTTACGGCATATTCGCACTGGATGTAAAATGGCTATATACAACCAGCCATGATGAAATTCTGAAGGTACCCACACACAGCGTTTCATTGAATTGATATGATCTGTTCACAAACCAATCCTCTATGAATAATTTATATATGAACACAGAAAATTAAAAATCACCTTGGTATATTAGGCCTGACTCATGTTTGTACGTAAAGGGGAAAAAAGCACGTAACTTTGTGCCTGGAACAAACCATGTTGCTACGCAAGGGGAGCAAATACATTTATATTGTTTCTGTGCAGGGTAAATACAGGCTGCTTTTGGATGTAGCCCACAAATGTTAGACAGCTTTATTTTTACACTGCAATTTAGATTTCAGTTTAAATACACCCCACCCACATCTAGATCTCTCTGCACATGTTACATCTGCCCCACCTGCAGTGCAATATGGTTTTGCCCAGTTGCTTGCTTTTTTGCTTTACTTACAAACATGAATTGTACCTGAGCTGAAAAGCTGTTGTTTAATTATGATTGATCGACCTGCCCACACACACACAGCGAGGCAATGGTTACTAACACTGACCAATCTGAATGATTAAACTTTGATGACAAATATTTCTGGAAGACCTTTTTGCGTTAAGAACTTTCCAGTAAGATCTTCCATGTGCTACATTGTAGCGATAGACCTCATCAAATAAAATTGCATGGTAATATAACAAAAAAATAATGGTTGTGTGTGTGTAGGCACCTTAACTCAAATTACTATTTCATCCATTATATTAGGCTTTATAAAAGAAATATCAGTGAAGCATTAGAATGATGACATAACCACACCTAAAAGGCTCTCTAGCAACAAAGTATATTTTTCGTTAGTGATACTTTGCAAATATCAATTTCTGAAAAACCCTCTCTGCTTTTTGGTATTTTGTCAAGCCGACATTCATATGTGGCAAGGCAGTTTTTATCTCGACACTACGGAGCTGATTCAGAGTTGAAAGCAAGTCAGTTCTGCAGATGGATCTTGTGCTTTGCTCCGGAGCCGAGCGTGCCCATCTATGGGTGATTCCGAGTGATGCGAACCTTAGTTTCTCATCTCTACCGGAGGCTCAAAAGACGTAAGTGAGTGTCAGCATGTATGCTAGGTTTCTAGGGTATGCCCCAAAAAATGGTTTCTATACCTAGTTTGATATCTGCAAAGATATGCCTGTTTTCAGGGGAATCTCTTGCACCAAGATGGTGCAAGTGTTCTCTGATGAATACTATGAAACCATCTATAAGAATAGGGGTGGTGCGAAAGCTTAGATTAGTAGAAATGTCCATATTACTTGATAAGTACACTCACCTTTTCATTCCCATGGGCGGGAGCGTTAAATTCAAACCAATGTGGCTTAATAAGAAGGTTAAGGAACAAATGGATAAAAAGAGGCGTGCTTTTAAAGCGTTTAAATCCTGCATGAAGGCGGGGTCCTTCCAGTACTACAAGGATTGTAACAAAAAATGCAAAAAATAAAACAAAAAGCAAATCGCCAAGGAGAGTGAAACAAACTCTAAAAAGTTTTTTAAAGAATATAAATGGTAAAAGGTTATAAAAAAAATATATAGGACCATTAAAGGGTGAGTTGGGTGTCTTGATTAATGATGACAAAGATAAAGCAGATTCATTTAACAATTTTTTTTTTTCTTCATTGTTCATTAGAGAGGACCAGTTAGTGGAAGTAGTGCACAACAAAAGCTATGATAACGGCCCGTTGCTAAATACTTGGTTAAATGAGCAAACAGTCTGGGAGACTAAGTAAAATTAAGATAAATAAATCTCCTGGTCCGGATGGACTTCACCCAAGGGTGCTTATGGAGCTTAACTCAGAACTAGCAAGGCCTTTATATTTTCAATGATTCAATTACATCAGGCATGATACAGAAGGACTGGTGTTTAGCAGAGGTAGTCCCAATATCTAAAAAGGGAATGAAAACTCATCCCGGTAACTATAGACCAGTAAGTTTGACATCTATAGTGGGGGAAAAATGGAAGGTATACAGTAATAAGGGATAGCATACAGGAGTACTTGGAAACTTCCAAGATTATTAATAGGAACCAGCATGGTTTTGTGAGGGACAGGTCATGTCAAACTAATTTAATTAGCTTCTGTGAGAAAGTGGGTGATAATATTGATCAGGGTAAAGCAGTGGATGTGGTCTATTTAGATTTTGCTAAAGCCTTTGACACAGTGCCACACATGAGACTGATTTTCAAATTAAGAGAGCTTGGTTTAGAAAACACTATTTGTACTTGGGTAAGTAATTGGCTGGATCACAGGGAACAGCGAGTGGTGGTAATGGGGTATGTTCCGACTGGTCCTCAGTGGAATAACGCAAGGATCCATACTCGGACCACTACTGTTTAACATATTTATGAATGACCTAGGAGTAAGTCTAGAAAGTACAGTGTCAATTTTTGCAGATGATACTAAACTGTGTAGAGTAATTAATTCAGACAAGGATGTTGAGTCTCTTCAGAACGACTTATTTAAACTGGAAGTTTGTGCAGATAAATGGATAATGAGGTTCAATATAGAAAATGTAAAGTTATGCACTTTAGGACTAAAAACAATCATGCAACCTATAAATTAAATGGGTAAAATGTAGGGGAAATGGTAGTTGAAAAAGATTTGGGGGTGCACATTGATAATAGTAGAAGTACCCAATGTTAAAGTGCAGCAACAAAGGCAAATAAGGTGTTAGCATGCATAAAACGGGGAATTGAGACAAGGGATGAGAGTGTAATCCTGCCACTGTATAAATCATTGGTACGGCCACACCTTGAATATTGTGTACAGTTCTAGGCACCGCACTATAAAAAAGATATCTTGGAGCTTGAAAGATTCAGAGGTGAGCAACCAAATTGATTAAGGGGTTAGAGGCACTGGATTATGAGGAAAGGCTTACTAGATTAGATATGTTTACAATCGAAAAGAGACTGCTAAGAGGAGACATTATTAATATTTACAAAAATATAAAGGGACAATACAAGGATCTATCAGGCGATTTGTTTATTGAAAATTGTCTACACAGTACATGCGGACTCCCTCAGAGGTTAGAGGAGAGAAGGAAAAGGTTCTTCACAGTAAAGGCAGTAAGGATTTGGAATTCTCTGCCAGAGAATTCTCTGCTACCACTATTACTAGTATTGCTGTAATTCCTCCATTTACAGAGCAGCAGTAGGGAGTGCAGGGCAAGCAGTAGATGCCGGTGGCTTACATTCATTCTCTCGTGCAATTTTCCTTCACTATCCCGTGAGAGTGAATGTGCAGGCGCTCCTTGGCGGCCGCTGTTACTGAACAGCTGAGCCGCCGAAGGGAGACTCTTACAATTCAAAACGCAGGGTGTGGGGGCCCGGGACGGCCGTCCCTGTCTTAATTCAGCCCTGCTCATAAGAGTTTAGTATCAAACCTTGGAGAGATAAAGTGCCAATGAATCTGCTTCTGTCATTTTCTAAACACAGCCCGTGAATGTTAGAAGTTGATTGGCTGGTACTTAATCTCTCTACTCTAACTACTTTATGTTAAATAAATAAATAAATAAATATATATATATATATATATATATATATATATATATATATATATATACACACTGCTCAAAAAAATAAAGGGAACACTAAAATAACACATCCTAGATCTGAATGAATGAAATATTCTTATTAAATACTTTGTTCTTTACATAGTTGAATGTGCTGACAACAAAATCACACAAATATTATCAATGGAAATCAAATTTATTAACCCATGGAGGTCTGGATTTGGAGTCACCCTCAAAATTAAAGTGGAAAAACACACTACAGGCCGATCCAACTTAGATGTAATGTCCTTAAAACAAGTCAAAATGAGGCTCAGTAGTGTGTGTGGCCTACATGTGCCTGTATGACCTCCCTACAATGCCTGGGCATGCTCCTGATAAGGTGGTGGATGGTCTCCTGAGGGATCTCCTCCCAGACCTGGACTAAAGCATCCGCCAACTCCTGGACAGCCTGTGGTGCAACGTGGCGTTGGTGGATGGAGCGAGACATGATGTCCCAGATGTGCTCAATTGGATTCAGGTCTGGGGAACGGGCGGGCCAGTCCATAGCATCAATGCCTTCGTCTTGCAGGAACTGCTGACACACTCCAGCCACATGAGGCCTAGCATTGTCTTGCATTAGGAGGAACCCAGGGCCAACCGCACCAGCATATGGTCTCACAAGGGGTCTGAGGATCTCATCTCGGTACCTAATGGCAGTCAGGCTACCTCTGGCGAGCACAAGGAGGGCTGTGCGGCCCCCCATAGAAATGCCACCCCACACCATTACTGACCCACTGCCAAACCGGTTATGCTGGAGGATGTTGCAGGCAGCAGAACATTCTCCTTGGCGTCTCCAGACTCTGTCACGTCTGTCACATGTGCTCAGTGAGAACCTGCTTTCATCTGTGAAGAGCACAGGGCGCCAGTGGCGAATTTGCCAATCTTGGTGTTCTCTGGCAAATGCCAAACGTCCTGCACGATGTTGGGCTGTAAGCAAAACCCCCACCTGTGGACGTTGGGCACTCATACCACCCTCATGGAGTCTGTTTCTGATTGTTTGAGTAGACACATGCACATTTGTGGCTTGCTGAGGTCATTTTGCAGGGCTTTGGCAGTGCTCCTCCTGTTCCTCCTTGCACAAAGGCGGAGGTAGCGGTCCTGCTGCTGGGTTGTTGCCCGCCTACGGCCTCCTCCACGTCTCCTGATGTACTGGCCTGTGATTTTGTTGTCAGCACATTCACTATGTAAAGAACAAAGTATTTAAGAAGAATATTTCATTCATTCAGATCTAGGGTGTGTTATTTTAGATGCTCTTCACTCACTATAATAAATAATGGGATTTAGGGGCTAATTCAGGTTGGATCGCAAAATGCAAAAATTACAAAAAGGATGCGGGCGCATGCGCCCATCCTGCGTCCTGCGTATGCTCCCGCATTTTCTTCAGCGCGAACACCTCTGCCTGTCAATCAGGCAGATGCATTCATAGGGGGGGCAGCAACACAATGTTTCCTAGGCGGAGATGGAGCACTGCAGGGGTGTGGCTTCAAAACAGGGTGTGGTGCAGCGCCAACGGGCACGTGATCGGGACGGCTGCCCCCTGCGATCAAGGGGGGAGGGGGGGAGCGGCGGTCAGCATGCTGGACGGAATTGCCCTGTGATAGGCGGTCCCCAGCATGCCTTCACAAGGATTGCAAATGATTCTACTTAGCAGAATTTGCAATCCTCACTGAATCGGGCCATTACTCCATATATTGATCATTATATTTAAGCTTTCAGCCCACGTATTTCTGCAAGTCCTATTCTATCACATGGTAATTGCTATCACTTTAGAATTATACTTTAGATAAACTAACTGGTTTAAAGCACACAGTACCTTGGCTCCTAGGTGAGACACTCACCAAGCACACCTGCTGTAAAAAATATAAGAAAACAGCTTACACAAGTAAAAAAAATAAGCTACCAGGAGTGCACGAGAAGATATGATTGCAAATTAAAGAGTGATTAAAAAATGAATCGAATAAATAAAAGGCAATATTCTACTGCACTCACCATTCATAGATCTGGGGTGTAGTATGGTATGTGACCATATATAGGAGAAAAAAATTACAGTATAGCGCTAAGATAGTTTCATCAGGCTTTCTTTTCGGCAATGGGAATTTCAAGCGCCTGACCAACCACAATTTAAATATTTATATGATAACTTGAAATGTGGTGAGAAAAAAAATTACAAAGTGAAACATCTTAGCTCCTTTACAGATACACGTGCCACTGTTATTATATCTCACCACATGATCAACTTTTCTGGTGTCTTTTAATCACACAGGATCCTGACGAAAGGTGTGATTAAAAGACACCTGAAACGTTGATCATTAAGCTTGTGTAGCTGTGTGGATTCTTGGATAAGTCTGTGGAGTGCCGCCCACCAGTCTATCTCTGTTTGGTCCGTTGCTATTCCAGGGGAGGGCACCCAGGCATTACAAGTGAGTGAAGTGGAGTATTTATGCACCTTGACAAAGGGGCGGGTAAGCCCGGAAACGTTGGAGCTTGAAATAATTTTTTGCAATACACGTTTGTGTTTAAGACTCTGAGTGCCGCTGGTATTTCCTCTCTTTTTTTATATATATATATATATATATATATAGTTCCAAAAATGACCGGCACTCCAAACAAATGTTTTAAATACCTGGATGCCCTCCACGGTCCAGACGGAGCAGATACAGAGAGAGAAACAGTTGGCGGCACTCCACGGATTCTCAAAGAAAAGACAGCTACACAGGCTTGATTGTCAATCAAGCCTGTGTAGCTGTCTTTTCTTTGAGAATCCGTGGAGTGCCGCCAATTGTTTCTCTCTCTATATATATATATATAAATACAGTGCCGTAACTAGGTGTGTGCGGATGGTGCGTTGCACACAGCGCAAATGCCCTGTGGGCGCAACCATCCACCTCCACCAGCGATCCTCTTTGTATGCACCAGCTGCTGGGCCAGTACTGCAGGAATCACCGCACTGCACTACAGGGACCGGAGCAGCAGCTGTGTTAATATGTTGAAGCCAGGCAGGGTCTTTACAGCTGTCACCATGCCGGCTCCCCGCACCCGCACTGAACAGCAGGGACCGGAGCGACAGCTGTGTCAATATGGGGAAGCCAGGCAGGGTCTTTACAGCTGTCACCACGCCGGCTCCTCGCACCCGCACTGAACAGCAGGGACCGGAGCGGCAGCTGTGTCAATATGGGGAAGCCAGGCAGGGTTCTTTACAGCTGTCACCGCGCCGACTCCCCGCACTGAACTGCACGGAGTGGCAGCTGTTAGTACACCGGAGCCGGGAGCTTTACAGAGGGTTCACTACGGCTGGCCGGCGGTCGGGCTCCCGGCGACCAGCATACCGGCGCCGGGAGCCCGACCGCCGGCTTACCGACAGTGTGGCGAGGGCAAATGAGCCCCTTGCGGGCTCGCTGCGCTCGCCACGCTACGGGCACGGTGGCGCGCTACGCGCGCCACACTATTTTATTCTCCCTCTATGGGGGTCGTGGACCCCCACGAGGGAAAATAAGTGTCAGTATGCCGGCTGTCGGGCTCCCGGCGCCGGTATACTGAGCGCCGGGAGCCCGACCGCCGGTATACAGAAGACCACCCCTTTACAGATGCCGGCTCCTGAACTGCATGGACAGAGTCTTGTTTTGTGTGTCGGCTGGAGAGGGAGGCGGGGCTGGTCTCCCTTCTCTCAGCTCTTCCCCCTGACTCGAAGCAATAATGCTGCTTGTGCCGGCTGGCCAGAGGTGCTGCTCTCTTCCTACTTATTCCACACTCCAACGTACCCTGACTGTTCCTGGAACCACCACAGCAGCAGCAGCCTCTGATCGTCCATGCCACTGATGCCAGGCCAGAAATAAGCATCATACAGTAAGTGTAGTACAAGTGGCAAGTGCTGCTCAGCCACTATCTCCCTCTGCTCTCTCTCACTTCCTCTGCCCCCACTCTCCCTCAAACCACCCCTCTCTCTCTAGGCCCTCTCTCTTTCGTGCCTTCTCTCATGACCCCCATCTCTCCCTCGACCATCTCTCTCTTGGCCCACTCTCCCCCCCTTGCCCCTCTCTCTAGCCCCTCTCTCTCTCAGAACCTTTCTATCTCTGACCACTCTCCATTCCTCTTTCTCTCCTCCATCTCTTCCTCCCTCCATCTTCCCCCTCTTTCTCTCGCTAACTCTTCCTCTCCCCTCCTTCTGTCCCCCCTTCCCCTCTCTCCCCTTCTCCTTCTCCTCTCTCTCTTTCTCAATATACCCCCTCTCTCTCCCCCTCTCTCTCTCTGTCTTCCCCCTCTCTCTCTCTCTGCTTCTCCTTTCATCTCCCCATATCTTTCTCTCCGCCTGTCTCCCTGCCTCTTTCTCTGTTTCCCTCCGTCTCCTTGTCTCTCTCTCTGTTCCCCTACACCTCTCTTTATTCCTCTTCACCTCTCTCTCTCTCTCCCCGTCTCTCCCTCCCTCTACTCTACACTGCTACTAAGACCATTGCATATACTGGTGCATTGCATATGCTTTATATAAGGGGCCTTAAATTACATATATTTTATAATAGGGGCTCTACTATGTGGTGTAATGTGAATTTGTAGTTTTCTGTGGTCACGTGCTTTCCCCATGAATTGTTTTTGGCGCATGCCTGCAGCACGCAATTTCCCTGTTTCGAATATGGGGAAGGGGGGGGGGGGGGGCGCACCAATTATATTTCTGGCACGCAGCACCAAAAGGTCTAGTTACGGCACTGTATAAATATATATATCTATATCTATGTCTATATCTATCTATATATATATATATATATATATATAAACCCAACTGCTTGATTGGCAGGTGGGCGGATCTTGCTGCAGTTTCTATAGAAACATCCACACAACCATGTTCCTGCTCTACCAAGTAAGTGACCATCTAATTGAGTAACAATGTATAATGCAAATGCACAGTCTGGAACCTGACATAAGGGGAAAGGGGTGGAGCCCACAGGCAATGAGACCCACTGAGGGATTGTTCTGCACCCCTGTGGACCAGTCTGACTCTGGGCAACACCACTACCCCCAGTGGGCGTAACCAGCCTGTAATGGTCATTCTGTGACAAGTGATGCAGGAGCAAATAAAGTCGATTTACGGCCCTAATTGAACATCTATTTTCAATATCTATCTTGTTGTAGATCAATCTACAGATTATAGTGCATTTGAACACTAAGGGGTATAGGGGTATATTTACTAAAGTGCAGGTTTATATAGAAGTAGAGATGTAGCCCATTACAACCAATCATAATCTACTTATCATTTATCTAGCACCTTCTAGAAGACAATAGCTAGAATCTGATTGGTTGCTATGGGCAGGGCTTAAAGTGGTTCGGGAGAGGTGGTGGAACCCCCCCTCCCCCTTTCCGGGATCTGGTCTGAAGATCGACACTGTCTAGGTCGACAATGTTTAGGTCGATCACTATAGGTCGACAGTCACTAGGTCGACAGGGTTGGAAAGTCGACATGTGCTAGGTCGACAGGTCAAAAGGTCAACATGAGTTTTTAAAAAAAAAATCTTTTTCTGAACTTTTTTATACTTAACGATCCACGTGGACTACGAATGGAACGGTAATCTGTGCCTTGCCCGAAGCATGGCAAGCGAAGCGAGGCACCTTGTCCGAAGCATGGCAAGCGAAGCAAGCCATGCGAGGGGACACGGTGCACTAATTGGGGTTCCTGGTCACTCTACGAAGAAAACGACACCCCCCCAAAAAAAACAACCTCATATCAACCTTTTGACCTGTCGACCTAGCACATGTCGACCTTCCAACCCTGTCAACCTAGTGACTGTCGACCTATAGTGGTCGACCTAGACACTGTCGATCTAATGATCCACCCCCCCTTTCCTCACATTAATCGGAGTCAGTGCTAGTGTTTCGGCACCACCCTGCAAACTATAAATTAGTGCCCTACTTCCCATACTTTGTAAAGGGACTAATTCAGACCTGATCATAGCCGGGCAAAATTTTGCACGGCTACGATCAGCCACCCTGACATGCGGGGGGACGCCCAGCACAGGGCTAGTCCGCCCTGCATGTCTGGCCCTCCCCCCACCGCACAGGTACAAAAGCATTGCACGGCGGCGATGCTTTTGTACCTGAAGAGTAGCTCCCTACCAGCGCAGCTCCTGCGCGCTGGCAGGGAGTTACGCGTCGCTCTCCGGGTCGCAGCGGCTGCGTGTGAAGTCACGCAGCCGCCGCGGCCTGCCCCCCACACATTGCGGGTATGCCTGCGTTGCCTGGACTGCGCCCCCATGCCGGTCCACCCAGCAAACGCCTCTGCCTGTCAATCAGGCAGAGGCGATCGCTGGGCTGAGATGCTAATAGCGTGCGCAGTTCAGAAAACGCACAGCAGCGATCAGGTCTGAATTAGCCCCATTGATCTTACAAAGAAGCAGTGTGGTCACCCCCAACTTAATTGGTCCCCCCAATTCAAATTACACCACACAGTAGCACAATCTTTTTCACATTACACAGAATTTAGTGCCCGATTAATTTTACACCACATAGTAATTCCCCTTATTCAGGTTACATCAATCAGTAATGCCCTTAATTCACATTGCCCTACACAATGGTACCCTTTATACACATTATGCCACACTGTAGTGCCCCTTACACATAATGCTCACAGTTATAGTGCCCCTTACACATAATGCCCACAGTGGTAGTGCCCCTTACACATAATGACCACAGTAGTGCTACTTATAAATGTAAGAAGCTCACTGACTTTGTCCCTCCAGCAGCTCTATGTCCTGTATCCCACCAGCATCTTCCCCACCTTTCTCGTCCCTCCAGCCCCCTCTCATCGTGTCTTCAAGATGCACAGAGCCTCGTCTTCACTTCAGCAGCGGTGACAGCATGACATCACATAACCCGTGCCGGAAAAGGAAGCCACTGGGACCTGAGGAGGGGATGAATGCTGTCCAAAAGACACAGCGTGTGTGACTACCAGGAAGGATAGTCTGTAAATCGAGGAGGGCCATGGAGCCACCAGGACCTGAGGAAGGAGTATGTGGCTGCAGCTCATCAGTAACACTAGCGCCGCCTGTATCATCTATTGATGTAGGTGATGGGGCAGGTTTTTCTATTTGGAATTACTGTGTAGGGCAATGGAAATGGTGGAACTAGTTCCCCCTACCATTACAGGTGGTGGAACTCAGTTCCACCTCGTGTCCTCCCCCCCTCCCCACTTTAACCCCTGGCTATAGGCAACATCTCCACTTCTATAAACTAGCACTTTAGTAAATATACCCCTATTAGTAAATAATGCCAACTAGTGGTAACATTCTCTTGAAAAAAATTAAAAGTATAATACATTTCTCCTTGATAGTTACGCCTCTAGCATGGATAACTAGGTGAGGTAGTTAGGCCAATTACTGGTGAAAAATGCTAAACAACAATGTAAAATATGTAATGTCACATATATTTTTGACCCCTCTACTGGTGTGAACTATACCATCCAAACTGATATGTCTTCACAGCTGTACAACTGCTATTCTTCTTTATACTCCTCAACAGATGTAGATGAAACTTTGGGGGTCATTCAGACCTGATCACTCGCTAACGTTTTTTGCAGCATGTGTATGCACCACAATGTGCAGGCGCGTCACACGGGTACAAAGCGGATTGTTGCTGTGCGATGGGTTTTACAAAGAATCCATTCGCATAGCTGATCGCAAGGAGATTGACAGGAAGAGGGCGTTTGTGGGTGGCAGCTGACCGTTTTCAGGGAGTGGTTGGAAAAACGCAGGCGTGTCCAAACGTTTGCAGGGCGGGTGTCTGACGTAAATTCCGGCCCTGGACAGGCTGAAGTGATCGCAATGGCTGAGTAAGTCCTGGTGCAACTCAGAAACTGCACAAAGTTTTTTTGTACCGCATGGCTGCACATGCAATCGCACACTTGCACAGCTAAAATACACTGCCCGGTGGGCGGCGACTATCTGATCGCAGGACTGCAAAAAGCTGCTAGCGAGCGATCAGGTCTGAATGACCCCCCTTATGTCTAGATTTGGTCGCTGAAGCTCAGCTCCCCAGGCTGAATTCCTCACAGAGGAACATTTTGGAGGTGGGCAAATCTGAAGCTGAGATTTTACAAACTGTTCATTCCTATCCTCTAACAAATCCTCAGGTCCGGACTGCCTTATGGGGACTATTATACATTCCTGGGATGCAGTCAATTTGCCGGCAGTCGGGATCCCGGCGTTCAGGATACCAACAGTGAAATCCCGCCAGCCAACAACACCGCCGGACAGAATCCTGATGCACTAGGGCTATTCCCACTCGTGGGTGTCCACAACACCCATAGAGTGGGAATAGATCCTGCGGTGAGTGCAGCGAACCACCGTGCCCACAGCGTGGCAAGTGCAGTGAGCCCACAAGGGGGCATGCGCTGCCGGCATTCTGGCGGGTGGGATGCCGCTGTCGGGATATGGACAGCCGGCATCCCATGCGCCGGTAATAGATACCGAATCTTAAACTCCTTCGGGAGGACATGTTCCCTGCTCTGACATATTTCAGACTTTACATAGAGATAACCCTTCATACCTGAGTTTTAATGACTCCTTTACTATACTTCTCCCAAAACCAGATAGACGACCTAACCTGGTCACATACTGTAGCCTATATCCCTATTTAACCAGGATTTTAAACTATTCACTTAGTTGATGGCCACTGGACTTCAAAACATTCTGCCCTCTACTGTCTCGCCCCATCAGTTGGGTTTTGTTCAATAGAGGCATTCTGTTATGGAAAGCCCTGGCTGCGGTTCAGGCTTCTATGAATATAAAATATAATTCTTAGCCTAGATGCCGAAAAGGCGTTTGATAAAGTTATGGGGGTGTGATGTACTGTACTAGGGGAAAAATGCGGTAAAACCCCTATTTTCTGGGTTTTTACCACATTTTCAAATGTACTAAGGCCCGGGCGCCAATTTTTGCCGCCCAGGGTATCGCCATCTTTGGATGGCGATACCCTATAGAAGCCTATGGGCTTCTTATCGCCAGCCGCCGCAACCCGTCGCAGATGCCGACCCTCCTCCCCCCGGCATACCTTCCTCCATGCAGCCTGGACCCGGAAGGTAAACTCCCCCCCTCCCCTAGCAACGCAGCCAGAGGTCCTTCCGGGTGCTGGGGGGAGGAGGAGGCGCCGGGGACAGCCTGCTGCCTTGTTCCCGGTAGCTGAGGAGAAGGAGAGCCCAGGGAGGTGATGGACACCACCTTACAGGTATCGCTGGGGGGCCTCTGTCACCGCATTGCAATGTTGACCGCATATGTTAGCGATGGGCGGCGTGGGCTGCGATGTATGTTAATACATCCCGCCCCTAGTGTTTTATTGAACAGTGACTTTGGACCTTCCTTTTCACAACTTTTGTTTGTTACATACACACATCTCCTAACACTTCATTTATGGTTAATGGCCCTCATTCCGAGTTGATCGGTCGCAAGGCGAATTTAGCAGAGTTACACACGCTAAGCCGCCGCCTACTGGGAGTGAATCTTAGCTTCTTAAAATTGCGACCGATGTATTCGCAATATTGCGATTACTAACTACTTAGCAGTTTCAGAGTAGCTTCAGACTTACTCTGCCTGTGCGATCAGTTCAGTGCTTGTCGTTCCTGTTTGACGTCACAAACACACCCAGCGTTCGCCCAGGCACTCCCACCGTTTCTCCGGCCACTCCTGCGTTTTTTCCGGAAACGGTAGCGTTTTCAGCCACACGCCCCTGAAACGCCGTGTTTCCGCCCAGTAACACCCATTTCCTGTCAATCACATTACGATCGCCGGAGCGATGAAAAAGCCGTGAGTAAAATTACTTTCTACATAGCAAAGTTACTTGGCGCAGTCGCAGTGCGAACATTGCGCATGCGTACTAAGCGGATTTTCATTGCGATGCGATGAAAAATACCGAGCGAACAACTCGGAATGAGGGCCAATGATCTTAAAGGGAATCCTTTATTTTTGACAGGTATGTAGACTACCTTTACTACTCAGTCTGGCCCTGGACCGTCTTCTTAGAATCTTACAGCACTATACCCATTTGCAGGGAATTAAGGTGGGAGAATGGAGGTTAAGCAGAGACCACAATATAACCTCCATGCGGTGGCACTCAGGTAAAATACAGACTTCACAATAGCAAGTTAGTCCAAAGTTTCCAAGCTAGTGCACATTGGGCCTAATTCAGCATGGGTTGTAGTTGTGCGAAAATTCGCACCACTAAAACCCTTCACACTAGCATGCGGGGGGACACCCAGCACAGGGCAAGTCCGCCCCGCATGCTAGGCCCTTCCCTCCCCCCGCTAACATGCAAACGTTTCGCTCAGTAATAAAGCGCTCTCATGTTAAGGGTATCCTGCAAAGGCAGACGGCTACCCGACATGTTTAGGCTCACAGCGGCTAAGTGTTACGTCGCACAGCCGCTGCGGCCCGCCACGCAAATGGTCTGGACACTCCACCCCAAAAACATTGCGTTGACGCCCTATCCCGCGAACGATCAGGCAGAGGCATATGTGAAATGCTGTTGCATCTAAATGTGTGCGCACGCACAGTTCGGCTTCTACGCGTGTGCACACTTCGGAAGGGCTTCAGCATGCAAACGCATCGTAGATGCGTTCCATGCTGAATTAGGCCCATTGTCATCAACATTGAAAAGTTGGACTAACCTGCTGTTGTGAAGTCACTATTTACCTGAGTGCCACCATGCCAGACTACTGAGACTAGATAAACGATATATATATCTGTACGAAAACACCTCCCACCCCTGCAGATCCTGCATTTGGCACTGGGCTTTACATGGGAAGAATACTATATTGAATATCTTGGGATATTCTTGCCTCGTAGAATAGGAAATCTGTACATTTTAAATGTGAAATTGTACAGATTTGTGGAAACACCTTTCAGTGTCATTTTTAGGGAGGCCAGACCTTATAAAAATGATTACCTTTCCTAAAATTTTGTATCCCTTCCAGGTTCTACCCTTGCTATTGGCCAAGTCTGGAGAACAAGCACTCATAACTGCGTTTCGCTCCTGTATTTGGAATGATAAACTATCTGGAATTAGTATGATCATCGTGTAAAGATTTAATGAGCAGTAGCCCCACCCCCAGCTGCTATCGGGCCTAATTCAGACCTGATCGTTGTTGCAGCTGATTATCGAATGACTGCGCATGTGTATGCACCGCAATGCGCACGCGCAAGCCCAAACAGCGACAGAATGGTGCAAAAATTTTGATCTTTAGGCGTACGCAAGGTGACTGTCAGAAAGTGGATGTTTGTGGTTGGTAACTGGACGTTTTCTGGGAGTGTCAGGAAAAACGCAGGCGTTCCCAAGTGTTTTCAGGGTGTGTGACGTCACCTCTGGCACCTGTTTGTATCGCACTGTAGGAGTAAGTCCTGGGCTACGCACATACTGGACAAACTAGAAAAATCATTTGATGGGGAGTGAGTTGCAAACAGATTTGCGGCTGGCTGGCGACTGCAAAGCTTTTCGCATGGCGTACGCAGAATTGCACAAGGCGGATTTTCACTCTGGCTGGGTGGTGACTATCTGATCGCAAACCTCTTCAAAAATGGAGAGGAGCGATCAGGTTCGAAGTAGGCCCAGCGTGTGTGTGTGGCCTGTGCACAACCTAGCCTGCTTGGCAGTGTCAGCGTCACTGTTAGTGTCGGCAGGTTAGTGATGGAGAAAACTCCCCTGCCTATTAGCGGAGAATCAGGTGCTTGCTGCCCAAGCCTACCAACTGATGCTAAGTTGCTGTAAATGTCGATTTACATACAGGATTAAAAGCAACACTTTAAAAACACATTAAATACACTTTAAAATGGAGCCGCTGTGGCCGCTGTGATCACACCTTAGCCTACGTACTTTTTACACCGTTAGCGTACAAAGGGGGTCATTCCGAGTTGTTCGCTCTGTATTTTTTTCTCGCAACGGAGCGATTAGTCGCTAATGCGCATGCGCAATGTCCGCAGTGCGACTGCGCCAAGTAAATTTGCTATGCAGTTAGGTATTTTACTCACGGCATTACGATGTTCTTTCTTCGTTCTGGTGATCGTAATGTGATTGACAGGAAGTGGGTGTTTCTGGGCGGAAACGGTAGCGTTTTTTCGCACACACCCATAAAACGGCCTGTTTCCGCCCAGAAACACCCACTTCCTGTCAATCACATTACGATCACCAGAACGAAGAAAAAACCTCGTAATGCCGTGAGTAAAATACCTAACTGCATAGCAAATTTACTTGGCGCAGTCGCACTGCGGACATTGCGCATGCGCATTAGCGACTAATCGCTCCGTTGCGAGAAAAAAATACCGAGCGAACAACTCGGAATGACCCCCCATGTACGTACTTTGCGTACTAACGCTGCGCTGGTACAAAGTACACGCAGTGCGTACACACCCAAAGACACTCCGTGAGCACTTAGCAGCTACACGTGTGACTGAAATACACTTATAACCTTAGCAGGGAAAAGAGACACGACACCAGATTGTATTTAAGATGCTGGGTTCCGACAAACCAACATATAATTGCTGAAAGGGGGTTACAATAACAAAAATACAATACAATAGAAAAATGGCTACAGTCAATGGTACATACGTTTTGGTTTCGCCTGCGCTTCCCGGCCCGGTCCTCAGTCATCAGGGTAGATGACCTTCAGAGTCTGTGATAGTGACTGTGAGATGTCTGTTCCAGGTGCAGTTGCAGATGTTCTCCTCTGGGTTCCCGCCTTATATCAAGAGCACAGTACATACAGTTAATATTTATATTCTGCTCCTGTGCATAACTATTCGCAGGAGCGTGCGATATTCTGCAAACCAACACCGGAATATTGCCCTTAATATACCCTACAGCTGGATACCAAACACCACCTTATAACCTAGTTCTGTCCCCTCCTATCCTGTAAAGGTGAATCCCTTTGTTCTTATACCATTTAAACTAGTGTAACTTGCTGGTGTGGTGCAGGGAGACTGTGTACATTGTGCACTATTTGGATTAAATATGTAATGTGTTTTTATGGCTTTTCCATGCAATCACAAACACTACCGTAAGTACTCATACCGCGCGCTAATACGCAGGACCGCAGGAGCGACCATACGAAAATTGCGAATATGTGCACGCACGGCAAAGCAAGTACGCGCATGGAGGCCATCTGTGTGTAGTTTGTACGTGATGTGTGTACTGCAATATTTTTCGACTTCGACAGTCCACCCTTTGGCAGCCACCAATAACTGCCACTAACTAATCAATAAACAGAAAAATATCTATACATTATATACAGAAGCTTGGATGATCGGGGAAGAGTTGTAGGTGGGAAATGTATGACCTAGTGGGATAGTAAAAAGCATGTATGTATGAATCAATGTCTGAGGGGCATGTATCATCGTGCCGTATATGTTCTAAATAACCTTCGAGGTATTGCGAAGTATACATTAAATCCTTCTCATCCCGTATTAAGGGTCTGTAACTGGGCAAACAAACACTACCGAGCTCTTTTCGGCTTCTTATTCCAACAAATAGGGTGCACATTTAGTTGATGATACATGGAGGGGGAATATATGTGAGTGCTAGTATATGTGGCTATCACCTGTCGACTATGTGTGCCATTAACTGGAGGTTGCAGAGATGAAGATAAGACACATATATAAAAATACATTCACACAAACATTTTGGGTAGGGTTGACGTCTTTTCCGGTTGGATGTATCTGGGCAGAGGGGGAGACAGAGAAAAAAGGGTGAAAGACACAGGTCATGAAATTAATTTGCAATCCTTATCATAACGCTGTCTCTATTGAGAGATCATAAATTAAATCTGCTGCTATAACAGCGCCCTCGCTCCTTAGACTCATCAAATTTGTGCTGCGATTGCGCCGCGTTAGAATTTGAACACACCTAAATATCAAACCAATAATTATGATGACTCCCAGGATACAAAGGAGAAACTTCCCCACACTCATAATGACATTTTGACCCCACTCTCCTAAACCTGAGAACCATTTGCGTGGGTTCAACCATGAGACCCAGACGGTCAGTTCATTACCCACAGTCGCTAAGGTAAGGTTGTGCTTCCTCCTGAACTCCCACTTCAACTGCAAGATCTCGTCCATCTTCTGATCGATGATCTCCGTGGGGTCGTCAGTGCTGTCCATAATATATGTACAGCACTTCACACCATATTGAGTTGCCAGAGTAACACAGTACCCACCTGTCACGGCTGTGACGTAATTAAGGACCATCCTGTGCTGGATCAGTTCCTTCTTGTAGGCTTGTAACTCCCTTCCTGTATACCTGAAGGTGTCATCATACATCTCAGTGATATTATCTATCAAGTTCGCTAGCGCATGGATATACCTATAATTTATAGTTCCTCCGGCAGTACGGGTGATGTCTAATGCGAGAAGGAACTGAATCCCGGTGGATTCGTGGATCAAATCAGAGGCTGCGTGCTCTGCCCTATCTATGAGGTGTCTCTTGATGATGTGTTTATAGTGAGTATAAGGAGTCTGAGCACTGCGGTGAACGTCTTTCATTTTATCGTGGGTTATGGTCATGACCTCCGGTAGTACTCTCCCAATATAACACAATCCCTCAGAGCTCGGGGCAAGCCACTTGTACGCTTTCCTCCCACATATGAAATAGGCATCATCTGTGAGAACATAGGGGACAAAATGTAACATCACCATATTGCAAACTTTCCAAGTAAAGAAACCGATCCCTAGTTCTCTCATTTGCTCAGTACAAGTATCAGGCTGGATGATATGGGCACAATACCCTGACGATACTTTTCCAACCCACATGGTCTTGCTTCCACGGGTATACCTATACCAAAAATACCTCCCACTGTTGGCTATCTGGCGTACAAGTTCAGAGTCAATAGGTATTTCTCTGACGTCCTAGTGGATGCTGGGAACTCCGTAAGGACCATGGGGGAATAGCGGCTCCGCAGGAGACTGGGCACAACTAAAGAAAGCTTTAGGTCACCTGGTGTGCACTGGCTCCTCCCACTATGACCCTCCTCCAAGCCTCAGTTAGATTTTGTGCCCGGCCGAGGTTGGATGCACACTAGGGGCTCTCCTGAGCCCTTAGAAAGAAAGTATAGATTTAGGTTTTTTATTTTCAGTGAGACCTGCTGGCAACAGGCTCACTGCAGCGAGGGACTAAGGGGAGAAGAAGCGAACTCGCCTGCTTGCAGCCGGATTGGGCTTCTTAGGCTACTGGACACCATTAGCTCCAGAGGGATCGACCGCAGGCCCAGTCCTTGGTGTTCGGTCCCGGAGCCGCGCCGCCGTCCCCCTTACAGAGCCAGAAGCAAGAAGAGGTCCGGAAAATCGGCGGCAGAAGACATCAGTCTTCACCAAGGTAGCGCACAGCACTGCAGCTGTGCGCCATTGCTCCTCATGTACACCTCACACTCCGGTCACTGAGGGTGCAGGGCGCTGGGGGGGGGGCGCCCTGAGCAGCAATATTAACACCTTGGCTGGCAAAAATACCACAATATATAGCCCCAGAGGCTATATATGTGGTAAATACCCCTGCCAGAATCCAGAAAAAAGCGGGAGAAAAGTCAGCGAAAAAGGGGCGGAGCTATCTCCCTCAGACACACTGGCGCCATTTTCTCTTCACAGTGCAGCTGGAAGAAAGCTCCCCAGGCTCTCCCCTGTAGTTTTCAGGCTCAAAGGGTTAAAAAGAGAGGGGGGGGGCACTAAATTTAGGCGCAATATTATATATACAAGCAGCTATTGGGGAAATTTCACTCAGTTATAGTGTTAATCCCCACATTATATAGCGCCCTGGTGTGTGCTGGCATACTCTCTCTCTGTCTCCCCAAAGGGCTTTGTGGGGTCCTGTCCTCAGTCAGAGCATTCCCTGTGTGTGTGCGGTGTGTCGGTACAGCTGTGTCGACATGTTTAATGAGGAGGCTTATATGGTGACGGAGCAGATGCCGATAAATGTGATGTCGCCCCCTGTGGGGCTGACACCAGATTGGATGGTTAGGTGAAAGGTATTAACCGACAGTGTCAACTCCTTACATAAAAGGGTGGATGACGTAACAGCTGTGGGACAACCGGCTTCTCAGTCCGCGCCTGCCCAGGCGTCTCAAAGGCCATCAGGGGCTCAAAAAACGCCCGCTCACTCAGATGGCAGACACAGATGTCGACACGGAGTCTGACTCCAGTGTCGACAAGGTTGAGACATATACACAATCCACTAGGAACATCCGTGACTTAATCCCGGCAATAAAAAATGTGTTACACATTTCTGACATTAACCCAAGTACCACTAAAAAAGGGTTTTATGTTTGGGGAGAAAAAGCAGGCAGTGTTTTGTTCCCCCATCAGATGAATGAATGAAGTGTGTGAAAAGCGTGGGTTCCCCCCGATAAGAAACTGGTAATTTCTAAAAAGTTACTGATGGCGTACCCTTTCCCGCCAGAGGATAAGTTACGCTGGGAGATATCCCCTAGGGTGGATAAGGCGCTCACACGGTTGTCAAAAAAGGTGGCACTGCCGTTTTAGGAACGGCCACTTTGAAGGTACCTGTTGATAAAAAGCAGGAGGCTATCCTGAAGTCTGTAATTACACACTCAGGTACTAGACTGAGACCTGCAGATCGTGCTGCTGCAGCGTGGTCGGTGACCCTGTCACACATGAGAACATATTAAAGACGTCGTCTTATATATGAGGGATGCACAGAGGGATATTTTGCCGGCTGGCATCCAAAATGAATGTAATGACCATTCTGTCAGGAGGGTATTAGAGACCTGTCACTGGACAGGTGATGCTGACTTTAAAAGGTGCATAGAGACTCTGCCTTATAAGGGTGAGGAATTATTTGGGGATGGTCTCTGGGACCTCGTATCCATTACCTCAGGTTTCCTCACAGACTAAGAAAGCACTGTATTATCAGGTACAGTCCTTTCGGCTTCAGAAAAGCAAGCGGGTCAAAGGCGCTTCCTTTCTGTACAGAGACATGGGGAGAGGGAAAAAGCTGCACCAGTCAGCCTGTTCCCAGAATCAAAATTCTTCTCTCGCTTCCTCTGAGTCCACAGCATGACGCGGGGGCTCCACAGGTGTAGCCAGGTACGGTGGGGGGCCGTCTCAAAAATTTCAGCGAACAGTGGGCTCGCTCACAGGTGGATCCCTGTTTCATTCAAGTAGTATTTCAGGGGTACAAGCTGGAATTCGAGATGTCTCCCCCCCGCCGTTTCCTCAAATATGCCTTGCCGACAACTCCCTCAGGCAGGGAGGCTGCGCTAGAGGCAATTAATAAGCTGTATTCCCAGCAGGTAATACTCAAGGTGCCCCTACTTCAACAAGGACGGGGTTACTATTCCACACGGTTTGGGGTACCGAAACCGCATGGTTCGGTGTGACCCATTTTATATTTAAAATCCTTGAACACATACATAAAAAAATTCAAGTTCAAGATGGAATCGCTCAGGGCGGTTATTGCAAGCCTGGACGAGGGGGATTACATGGGATCCCGGGACATCAAGGATGCTTACCTGCATGTCCCCATTTACCATCCTCGCCAGGAGTACCTCAGATTTGTGGTACAGGATTACCATTACCAAGTCCAGACACTGCCGTTTGGACTGTACATGGCACCGAGGGTGTTTACCAAGGTAATGGCCAAAATGATGATACTCCTTCAAAAAAAGGGAGTTTTAATTATCCCGTACTTGGACAATATCCTTATAAGGGCAAGGTCCAAGGAGCAGTTGCTAGTCGGGGTAGCACTATTTTGGAAAGTGCTACAACAGCACGGTTGGATTCTAAACAGTCCAAAGTCACAGCTGGTTCCTACGACACGTCTACTGTTCCTGGGGATGGTTCTGGACACAGAACAGAAATAAGTGTTTCTCCCGGAGGAGAAAGCCAAGGAACTGTCATCTCTAGTCAGAGACCTCCTGAAGCAAAAACAGGTATCGGTGCATCATTGCACGCGAGTCCTGGGAAAAAATGGTAGCTTCCTACGAAGCAATCCCATTCGGCAGGTTCCATGCAAGAGGGCCGCAGGTTCGGCATACAGGACTAGGTCCTAGTGACCATGGATGCCAGCCTTTGAGGCTGGGGGGCAGTCACACAGGGAAAAAACTTCCAGGGACTTTGGTCAAGTCAAGTGACTTCCCTACACATAAATATTCTGGAACTGAGGGCCATTTACAATGCCCTGAGTCAGGCAAGGCCTCTGCTTCAAAACCAGCCGGTACTGATCCAATCAGACAACATCACGGCAGTCGCCCATGTAAACCAACGGGGCGGCACAAGAAGCAGGATGGCGATGGCAGAAGCCACAAGGATTCTCCGATGGGCGGAAAGTCATGTGTTAACACTGTCAGCAGTGTTCATTCCCGGAGTGGACGACTGGGAAGCAGATCTTCTCAGCAGACACGACCTCCACCCGGGAGAGTGGGGATTTCATCCAGAAGTCTTCCAAAGGATTGTACACCATTGGGAAAGGCCACAGGTGGACATGATGGCGTCCCGCCTCAACAAAAAGCTATAAAAGATATTGCGCCAGGTCAAAGGACCCTCAGGCGATAGCTGTGGACACTCTGGTAACACCGTGGGTGTACCAGTCGGTTTATGTGTTCCTCCCTCTGCCTCTCATACAAAAGGTACTGAGAATAATAGGAAGGCGAGGAGTAAGAACGATACTCGTGGTTCCGGATTGGCCAAGAAGAGCTTGGTACCCAGAACTTCAAGAAATTATATCAGAGGACCCATGGCCTCTGCCGCTCAGACAGGACCTGCGGCAGCAGGGGCCCTGTCTGTTCCAAGACTTACCGCGGCTACGTTTTGACGGCATGGCGGTTGAACGCCGGATCCTAAAGGAAAAGGGCATTCCGGAGGAAGTCATTCCTACGCTGATTCAAGCCAGGAAAGATGTAACTGCAAAACATTATCACCGCATATGGCGAAAATATGTTGCTTGGTGTGAGGCCAAAAAGGCCCCAACAGAGGAATTTCAACTAGGTCGATTTCTGCATTTCCTACAAGCAGGAGTGTCTATGGGCCTAAAATTAGGCTCCATTAAGGTACAGATCTCGGCTCTGTCGATTTTCTTCCAAAAAGAACTAGCTTCAGTACCTGAAGTTCAGACATTGTAAAAGGAGTGCTGCATATTCAGCCCCCGGTTGTGCCTGCAGTGGCACCTTGGGTTCTCAACGTGGTGTTGAGTTTCTTAAAATCACATTGGTGTGAGCCACTAGAAACCGTGGATCTAAAATATCTCACGCGGAAAGTGGTCATGTTATTGGCCTTGGCTTCGGCCAGGCGTGTATCAGAATTGGCGGCTTTGTCATATAAAAGTCCTTATCTGATTTTCCATATGGATAGGGCAGAATTGAGGACTCGTCCCCAGTTTCTCCCTAAGGTGTTATCAGCTTTTCACTTGTACCAACTATTGTAGTGCCTGCGGCTACTAGGGACTTGGAGGATTCCAAGTTACTGGACGTAGTCAGGCCCTTGAAAAATTATGTTTCCAGGACGGCTAGAGTCAGGAGAACTGACTCGCTGTTTATCCTGTATGCACCCAGCAAACTGGGTGCTCCTGCTTCTAAGCAGACTATTGCTCGCTGGATTTGTAGCACAATTCAGCTGGCGCATTCTGCGGCTGGACTACCGCAGCCAAAATCTGTAAAAGCCCATTCCACAAGGAAGGTGGGCTCATCTTGGGCAGCTGCCCGAGGGGTCTCGGCTTTCCAACTTTGCCGAGCTGCAACTTGGTCAGGGGCAAATACGTTTGCTAAATTCTACAAAATTGATACCCTGGCTGAGGAGGACCTGGAGTTCTCTCATTCGGTGCTGCAGAGTCATCCGCACTCTCCCGCCCGTTTGGGAGCTTTGGTATAATCCCCATGGTCCTTACGGAGTTCCCAGCATCCACTAGGACGTCAGAGAAAATAAGATTTTACTCACTGGTAAATCTATTTCTCGTAGTCCGTAGTGGATGCTGGGCGCCCATCCCAAGTGCGGATTGTCTGCAATACTTGTATATAGTTATTGCCTAACTAAAGGGTTATTGTTGAGCCATCTGTTGAGAGGCTCAGTTATATTCATACTGTTAACTGGGTATAGTATCACGAGTTATACGGTGTGATTGGTGTGGCTGGTATGAGTCTTACCCGGGATTCAAAATCCTTCCTTATTATGTCAGCTCGTCCGGGCACAGTGTCCTAACTGAGGCTTGTAGGAGGGTCATAGTGGGAGGAGCCAGTGCACACCAGGTGACCTAAAGCTTTCTTTAGTTGTGCCCAGTCTCCTGCGGAGCCGCTATTCCCCCATGGTCCTTACGGAGTTCCCAGCATCGACTACGGACTACGAGAAATAGATTTACCAGTGAGTAAAATCTTATTTTTATCAGCTCTGTGTTGAAAGGTCATTGTCTGGTTATTCCACGTCACTTCCTAATTTCCTGGTTTTCGGTAATTGGAAATATTAAAACACAATAAGGACCTGTCTACATGATACTGGTGGAGCTTCAAACCAGGGGGCCTGGAGATATTGAATTTCTTGTCCACCGGTCTCCCACCCAGTTATTCGAGTACCTCATCTATTGCTAAAGGGTATGGTACTAATCCTGACTTACTCTGACCTTGAGGTACCTGTGAGCACACCCAGCATTCTGTCTGGTTTAAGACCTTACCCACTAATGAGTGGTAATCACTCAACGGATGTCGGTCCATGTCGATATTAATGTTGGACTGACATCTCTGGATGCACCCGTCTTCAACTATGTTCTCACAATTCCTACAAATACAATATTCATCAGACAATAACCCTTCACATTGCCTCCGAGCTCCATGACTACCAGAGCGCTTACTAATACCAGCCTTTACTCGAGTGATGTGCTGCTCCTGAGATCATACAAATTCGTACTCGCCATCAGAACCAATTCCAGAGCCCTGCTCGACCTCTCTGGGACCCTCACCAAAACAAATTGTCCTGATCAAAAACAGAATTACTAGCAGAACCCAAAACGCAGTCTCTTGTGATAGATCCATTTCGTTAGGGGAAAGAAGGAAAATAAGAAGGAGAAAAGAAAGGAAAATGCAAGGGGGGGGGGGGGTGAAAAAAGAAAATGGTGCGACAACCGCCTTGGTCTTGTTGCTCTCCGTGCTCAGGTGCCTTTCAACAGTCCTGCCTCTCAACTTTCCCGTAACAAACACTATAGTGATACGAGGTTCTCTTCACCTTGCTCTTTGAACACACAGTTCTCTCCAGGTCAGCGAACTTCTTGCAGTGGGACGAGTGGACCCATGTCTCTCTTTCGGCGACCTTTAGTACTGTCGTGCTGGTTAACAAGACTTGGTATGGTCCTTCCCACCTGTCTATGAGGCAACCTGAGCGTAAGAAATTTTGAATCATCACATAATCCCCAGGCTCAATGTCATGACTATTACTGTCCGGTAGGTCAGGAATCACCAGCTTTAGATTTCTTTGTTGATTTCTCAGCTGCTGGTTCATCCTAACCAAATATTTCTCAGTCACTTCATTATTACATTTCAAATCATCCTGGGGGGTCTTTCATTACATAAGGTTGTCGACCAAAAAGAATTTCAAAGGGTGATAAGTTAAGTGGAGACCTGGAAGTGGTTCTGATGCTGTACAACACTAGTGGCAAAGCTTCTGGCCACAGCAATCCAGTTTCAGCCATCACTTTGCTCAGCTTGTTCTTAATAGGGCTGTTCACCCTCTCTACTTTTGCACTCGCCTGTGGCCGGTACGGAGTATGTAGCTTGCTATTAATTCCCATCAGTTTGCACATGACCTGAAAGACTTCACCTGTAAAATGGGTACCCCTATCACTTTCAATCATTCTAGGGATACCATATCTACACACAAATTCCTGCACAATTTTCTTTGCAGTGAACGTAGCAGTATTTGTGGCAGCAGGGAACGCTTCTACCCAGTTGGAAAATACCTCAATACGTACTAACACATATTTCAAATTCCTACAGGGTGGTAACTGTATGAAATCGATTGTATTACCTGAAAAGATCCGTCTGTCGGAGGGATATGGGATGGCTCTGTTGTTATTGTCTTACCAATATTCTTCCTCAAGCAAGTAAAACATGTCATTGCTCTCTTACCTGCATGAGAAGAGAATCCTGGCGCACACCAGTAAGCTCTTACCAGCTTGTACATACCCTCTTTGTCCAGATGAGTCAGACCGTGTGCCGCCTCAGCTAGACTTGGAGGATATGCTCTGGGGGCCACCGCCTTACCGTGTCCACCTGTCCAAAGTCCTGAGGACTCCCGACCATACCCCTTCGACTTCCAGACCGCCTTTTCCTGTAGGGAACACAAATTTTGCATTTCAATTTTAACTGTTGTGTGTTATTAGTTGTGTGAAGTAAACCGTCTCTGGATGAGAGAAGAGAGAGGAATAATAGTAAATAAAAAAGAAAATTTCAGGTTTGGCCTTCACCAACAGGCTGTCACACCATCATGCATATCGGTATCTGTACACAGTCTCCCTTCTCCTATTCTCATTCTCCACCCTTTGTGCATGACCAGGCACACTGCATTAATACTGGTGTCCTTGTTATGGTGAGATATACTGGATTTGGGCAGAACTCTGGCGGACCGAGTAGGCATGTGGCGTTTGAACTGTAATCGGGTCCATGTATTGTAACCTCCTGTCGGTGAACGTAAGAGATGAAGAGGAAACTTTGAAGAAAAATCACATAGAGGTTAGTAACAGATACGTTTGTAGAGGCAAAGAGGATTTTATAAAATTTGACAACTGGATTGGGCACTATGGGGAATGACTTTTCTACTAGGTCTATACCCCTAAAAAAAATCTATGTGTGTCGTATCTCTACTGGGACTATCCCAGCCATCAATCCAGTGTCCTGTCCATCCTAAGTTCATAGGGAAACCGGTATCTGTGAGATAATTTCCTCTACCTGTGATGGACACGAATCTAAACAGTGAAATGCATTAGTCTTCGTGGGTATCCAACATACTTTGTACTTCCTGGGCGGGAGCACGCTATATGTATACCATATCTAACAAAACTCCTGTTAAGTTAATCAGGGGCCATTTCTGCTAGAGAAAGAAGCAAAAGTTTAGAGGCCTCATCTTAACCCCAGCAAGTTTTGTCAACAAGGGTAAAGTTGCATTTATTCCGTTCTTCCAATTAACCAAATCTGTGTTTTCTATATGGCTCGTGATTCCTTACTATATGTCCCTTGATCCCGTCTATGTGTTTAATAATGTGGCTTGTTTTCTCTGTCTAGGGGTCCATATTGACTATGTGTCCTACTATTTCTACAGTCCCTTGTAAAATGTCCTTCCTTTTTACAAATGTAACATATTCTCGGCCTTTTCCAAACAGCAGGGGTCTGGGGTTTGGGCTGATGGGGCTTTCCTGTCAGAGCCTGTAGACTTATTGTCATCAGCTTCCCCTCCTGTTGTTCTCTGCGCCTAACAATATTCTTGTGGTGTTCAATTGCGCACTCTCTAAGACAAGCTACTGTGACCCCTCTCCAATTTGGCAAAGATGTTTGCACCCTGTCCCTTAATGTCTTATTGAGCCCGTCCATTAGCACAGAGACAGCCACCTCCCTGTAATTCGCATCGTTCCCTGTATCCGATACCCCAACGTATCTATCCATTATTTGCAGAGCCCGATGGAAATATTCAGATGCCATTTAATTTTCTCTCTGTTTTATGGAGAATATTCTTCTCCACTTAACAGTAGTGGGGAAATACAACTCTAGTTGCATGTTAATTCGTTCCACATTCTCCTGATTGTGTTCGTCAGTCATAGGACCATCCGACTCTAATCTACAATCAGTGATGAATTTTTGGGTGTCAATATTAGGGGTAGGCAAGCTTTCAAAAATATCCGCCAATCTTTGTTACCTGGTTCATGAGCATTACCCAGATCTCTGATAAACTTCTGACATCTGGCTAAATGCTCCCGGGGATCGGGGAATTCTGAAATGATTGACCGAAGTTCTGATCTGGACCACGGGCAATACTTTGCATTATTCCTGGTGAGGATTACTCCCTGACTATCGGTTCCCCCACTGGGAGGTACTATTTCCAAGACAGGATGTAATCCTACCATTCTATTCCTAATCCGCTCACTGTGAGGTGTTAATGTCTCTGTGTAATGAACAGTCTCACACTTACCGATGTCTGAGATCTCACCAGTCCTTTCAACGGGGGATACTGTTACTGCTCTTACTGGTTGGACAAGGCCCACCTGCATTTCCTGTAAGGCAATTGCCTGGATGAGGGCTGAGAGTGGGATGGATGCATCATTTTCCTCTGACCTATGACCTTGGAGAGAGTTCAAAACAGAATACAACTTGCAAGGGTTAAGGTTATCACATTGATCCTGCATTTTTGTATCATTTACAGATATACCATTGACTGTAGCCATCTCTTCTCCTTCGACCTGTGTCGGTAATGGTGTGTTCATGCCCTCATTCCTGCTAGGTTTGGAACTTGCTTTACGAGTTTGTTCCCTTTGCATCTCCCCCTCTTGTTGCCACAGGTATAAACAATTGTTATGTCTGATCCTTTGTTTTCTGGATTTAATCAGACATATTTTACCACCTGCATTCTGCAGTACCACTGGTTCAAAGCTGCCCACCCTAGGGAATGATATCCTATCTTTGTCAGTCATACGTACCCATTCGTCACAATAAACTTCAGCGTGTGGACCATATTTCCCACACATGATAAACCTTGCTGACCCTTTTGGCCTCAATTCTTCAGTCTGAACCCTGCATAAACGTCTCTCGCTTGAGCAACTAGCTCCCATGTTTGTGGGTCTTTTTAATAACTAAAAAAAATTTGCACAAACACCAAAAATTTAGATTTTAAACCTACCGGTAAATCTTTTTCTCCTAGTCCGTAGAGGATGCTGGGGACTCCGTAAGGACCATGGGGAATAGACGCACTAAAAAGAACTTTAGGTATGGGTGTGCACTGGCTCCTCCCTCTATGCCCCTCCTCCAGACCTCAGTTAGAGAAACTGTGACCAGAGGAGACGGACAGTACGAGGAAAGGATTTTTGTTAATCTAAGGGCAAGATTCATACCAGCCCACACCATCCACACCATATAACATGGATATCCGAACCAGTCAACAGTATGAAACAAACAGCATCAGCCCGAGACTGATCAAAACTGTAACATAACCCTTATGTAAGCAGAAACTATATACAAGTCTTGCAGAATGTAGTCCGCACTGGGACGGGCGCCCAGCATCCTCTACGGACTAGGAGAAAAAGATTTACCGGTAGGTTTAAAATCTTATTTTCTCTTACGTCCTAGAGGATGTTGGGGACTCCGTAAGGACCATGGGGATTATACCAAAGCTCCAAAACGGGCGGGAGAGTGCGGATGACTCTGCAGCACTGATTGAGCAAACATGAGGTCCTCATCAGCCAAGGTATCAAACTTGTAGAACTTTGCAAAGGTGTTTGAACCCAACCAAGTCACCGCTCGGCAAAGCTGTAGTGCTGAGACACCTCGGGCAGCCGCCCAAGATGAGCCCACCTTCCTAGTGGAATGGGCCTTTACAGAATTAGGTAACGGCAATCCAGCCGTAGAATGAGCCTGCTGAATCGTGTTACAGATCCAGCGAGCAATAGTCTACTTAGAAGCAGGAGCGCCAACCTTGTTGGCTGCATACAGGACAAACAGAGCCTCTGTTTTCCTAACCCGAGCCGTTCTAGCCACATAAATTTTCAATGCCCTGACCACATCAAGGGACTCGGAATCCTCCAAGTCCCGCATAGCCACAGGCACCACAATAGGTTGGTTCATATGAAAAGATGAAACCACCTTGGGCAAAAATTGAGGAAGAGTCCGCAACTCCGCTCTATCCACATGGAAAACCAGATAGGGGCTTTTGTGAGATAAAGCTGCCAATTCCGACACTCGCCTTGCCGATGCCAAGGCCATCAACATGACCACTTTCCTAGTGAGATATTTTAATTCCACCGTTTTAAGAGGTTCAAACCAGTGAGACTTAAGGAACCGCAACACCACGTTAAAGTCCCAGGGTGCCACTGGAGGTACAAAGGGAGGCTGGATATGCAGCACTCCCTTCACAAAAGTCTGTACTTCCGGAAGAGAAGCCAATTCCTTCTGAAAGAAAATAGATAGGGCCGAAATCTGAACCTTAATGGAGCCTAATTTTAGGCCCAAATTCACTCCAGTCTGTAGGAAGTGAAGGAAACGGCCCAGATGGAATTCTTCCGGAGGAGCATTCCTGGACTCACACCAAGATACATACTTCCGCCATACACGGTGATAATGTTTTGCTGTCATGTCCTTCCTAGCCTTTATCAGAGTCAGAATGACCTCATCCGGAATGCCCTTTTCCACTAGGATCCGGCGTTCAACCGCCATGCCATCAAACGCAGCCGCGGTAAGTCTTGGAACAGACAGGGCCCCTGTTGTAACAGGTCCTCTCTGAGAGGAAGAGGCCACGGATCTTCTGTGAGCATTCCCTGCAGATCCGGACACCAGGCCCTTCGAGGCCAATCTGGAACAATGAGAATTGTCTGTACTCCTCTTCGTCTTATGATTCTCAATATCTTGGAGATGAGAGGAAGAGGAGGAAACACATAGACCAACTGGAACACCCACGGTGTCACCAGGGCGTCCACTGCTACCGCCTGAGGGTCCCTTGACCTGGCGCAATACCTCGGTAGCTTTTTGTTGAGGCGTGACGCCATCATATCTATCTGAGGCAATCCCCAATGACTTGCAATCTCTGCGAAGACTTCCTGATGAAGTCCCCACTCTCCAGGATGTAGATCGTGTCTGCTGAGGAAGTCTGCTTCCTAGTTGTCCACTCCCGGAATGAAGACTGCTGTCAGAGCGCTTACATGATTTTCCGCCCAGCGAAGAATCCTGGTGGCTTCTGCCATTGCCACTCTGCTCTTTGTTCCGCCTTGGCGGTTTACATGAGCCACTGTGGTGATGTTGTCTGACTGAATCAGAACCGGTAGGTCGCGAAGCAAAGTCTCCACTTGACGAAGGCCATTGTATATGGCCCTTAATTCCAGTACCCTGATGTGAAGACAAGCCTCCTGGCTTGACCAGAGACCTTGGAAGTTTCTTCCCTGTGTGACTGCTCCCCAACCTCGGAGGCTCGCGTCCGTGGTTCTAAGAACCCAGTCCTGAATGCCGAACCTGCGACCCTCTAGAAGGTGAGCACTTTGCAGCCACCACAGGAGAGATACCCTGGCCCTGGGGGACAGGCTGATCATCTGATGAATCTGTAGATGTGACCCGGACCACTTGTCCAGAAGGTCCCACTGAAAAGTCCTCGCATGGAACCTGCCGAACGGAATGGCCTCGTAAGACGCCACCATCTTTCCCAGAACTCGAGTGCAGTGATGCACCGACACCCTTTTTGGCTTCAAGAGGTCTCTGACCAAATTCATGAGTTCTTGGGCCTTTTCCATCGGGAGATAAACCCTTTTCTGGTCTGTATCCAGAATCATGCCTAAGAAAGGCAAACGGGTCGTCGGAACCAACTGTGACTTCGGGATATTGAGAATCCAGCCGTGCTGCTGCAACACCCTCAGGGAAAGCGATACGCTGTTCAGCAACTGCTCTCTTGATCTCGCTTTTATTAGGAGATCGTCCAAGTACGGGATAATTGTGACACCCTGCTTGCGCAGGAGCACCATCATTTCCGCCATTACCTTGGTGAAAATCCTCGGGCCGTGGAAAGCCCAAACGGCAACGTCTGAAATTGGTGATGACAATCCTGTACAGCAAATCTCAGGAATGCCTGATGAGGCGGATATATGGGGACATGAAGGTATGCATCCTTTATGTCCAGGGACACCATATAATCGCCCCCTTCCAGGCTGGAAATGACCGCCCTGAGCGATTCCATCTTGAACTTGAACCTTTTTAAGTATAGGTTTAAGGATTTTAAATTTAAAATGGGTCTGACCGAACCGTTCGGTTTTGGGACCACAAACAGGGTTGAGTAATACCCCATCCCCTGCTGAAGCAGGGGAACCTTGACCACCACTTGTTGAATTTTTGAATTGCATTTAAAACTATCTCCCTCTCTGGGGAAGAAGCTGGTAGGGCCGATTTGAAAAACCGGCGAGGAGGCACCTCTTCGAATTCCAGCTTGTAACCCTGGGAAACAATTTCTATTGCCCAGGGATCTACCTGTGAGTGAACCCAGACGTGGCTGAAAAGTCGAAGACGTGCCCCCACTGGGGCGGACTCCCTCAGCGGAGCCCCAGCGTCATGCGGTGGATTTTGTAGAGGCCGGGGAGGACTTCTGCTCCTGGGAACTAGCTGTAGTTGGCAGCTTTTTCCCCCTGCCCTTACCTCTGGCAAGAAAGGAAGATCCCCTTAATCTCTTGGGTTTATGCGATCGAAAGGACTGCATCTGATAATGTGGTGTTTTCTTAGGTTGTGAGGAAACATAAGGCAAAAAAGTTGATTTACCTGCAGTAGCTGTGGAAACCAGGTCCGTGAGACCTTCCCCAAACAATTCTTCACCCTTGTAAGGCAAAACCTCCATATGCCTCTTGGAGTCGGCATCACCCGTCCATTGTCGGGTCCATAGGGCTCGTCTAGCAGAAATCGCCATAGCGTTGGCTCTGGACCCCAGTAGGCCAACGTCTCTCTGAGCATCTCTCATATATAGGACAGCATCCTTAATATGACCCAGGGTCAATAAAATGGTTTCCTTATCCAGCGTATCTATATCAGCAGATAAGGTATCTGTCCACGCTGCTACAGCGCTACAAACCCAAGCCGACGCTATCGCCGGTCTGAGTAATGCAGGGACGTGCAGTCAAGGGAGGCGGTGCCTCCCCTGTCATTAAAGCGATTACAAGATTACAGAGAAGATACTAATGACATGTTCTGTGTCATAAGTATCTTCTCATAGTAACCTAATCTTTTTTAGCATAAAAAAAAAAGATTTCGGAGGCACCTTGAATGGTGCCTCTCGCTGCTAACTGTAAATGGCCGGAAGCAGGGGGCGGGCAGGGGGCGTGGCCATGCAGAGGGCTGGAAAAGCCCATTAAAAAAAGCATTGAAAGCGGCACCTATAGAGGTGCCTCAGTGCAGCAGGAACGTGCTTTCAGCCCATGAAAGCACGCCCCTGTGACATGCACACAAGCGCCTTCCACCACCATGCAGAACCGCAGCAGCCATCAGTGGACTTGCCTGCTGGGACGACGAGTGACTCCTGCTGTGCTGTCCTGTGACCCCCCTGCCTGCCAGCCGCCTTGTTCGGTGCTTGCTGCTGAATGGTAGGAGGATGGGGTGGGTGTTTCTCAAAGGCGGCGTGGCCACGGGTCCGTGATTAGGCCACGCCCCTGACTTCTCCTGGTCTTGTATGTGTCCCTGCCTACTCCCACTGTGTCCAGAAGGCTTAGTGACTGACTGGGTGAAACGGGGGAGAGTCGAAGCGCAGAGGAGAACAGGTATGTGTGTTGCTAAGCACAGGCTGGGTGTGTGTGTAGGGACTGGGGTGAACAGGGTGTGTGTGTGGTGTGGCTGGAGGGGACAGGGTGTGTGTCAGTGTATATAGGGACTGGGGAAACTGGCTGTGTGTGTAGGGCGTTGAGGGGGGGGGGCTGGTGTGTGTGGTGATATGGGCATGTTGCTGGGGTGGGTTGCTCACTTGGAAGCTATGCTCAGGCGGGTGATCTTCACGTCTGTGGATGCTCGGTCCTTGTGCATTTGGCTGCACTATGTGCACTGAGAGGGGCTTTGTTGGCTGCGTTGTTGGCTGTGGGGGAGGGATGCGGGAAGGGTCGCTGCTCGTCCGGCTCAGGGGATCCCGCCAGTGGCGGTTCTATGTGCGGGTGGGCGTTCCAGTCACCTCACCAGCGCCATCAGCACCCATCTGCTGCCCGCATCACAATGCTTCCTGCTGCCGGGCGGCCACCCCCAGTCCTGGCCACTTCCTCCTGACGCCCACCCCACCGTCCTCTTTTGGCCGATTCCTGCCGCCCCCTGGCCACTTACCACTGCCGGTCGCCTCCTGCCACTACTCACTCACGCTCAGCTTCACGCTGGGTGGAAGTATGAGAACATAGAGCCAAGGGACCACAGGCTCCGGATGTGAGTGACGGCTAGCTGGTGCAGTGTGTATAAGGGGCTAGGTGGTGCAATTTGTTTAATGGGCTACCTGGCATAAAGTGTATAAGGAGCTACCTGGTGCAATGTGAATAATGGGCTACCTGGCATAATGTGTATAAGGAGCTACCTGGTGCAATGTGAATAATGGGAAACCTGGTCAATTGTGTATAAGGGGCTACCTGTGTATAATAGGCTCTACCTCATGCAGTGTGTAAAATGGGCTACCTGGTGCAATGTGTATAAGAGCTACCTAGTGCAATGTGCCCCTGAGGCAACTAGGTTGTGGGGAGCGCCACCAGCAAATTTGATCCTGCGCCTTAGCTTACCTGCTACAGAAAGCAGATACTAGGGGGTATATTATTTACTAAAGGTTCTAAAAATGAAAAGTGGTGATGTTGCCCATAGCAACTAATCAGATTATGTCTATCATTTTCTAGGATGCAATAGAGAAACGATAGAGAGAATTTGATTTGTTGCTGTGGGTAACATCACCACTTTTCATTTTTAGAACCTTTAGTAAATTTACACCTAGGACCCAGAGCGGCTTTGACTCAGGTAAGGAACAATGTGTGGCGGGCCCTGCGTGACACAACCCCTAGTCACAACCCCCGCTGTTGCTGGTCACATCCCCTGCGATGGTACACAATAGGCCCTTCATAGATTTCAGCTCCAGGCCCATGTGGTCCTTAATCTGGCACTGGTGATTATGCAGCAGCAGCACTGACAGTGACCTGCATGCGGCTGTCACTGTCAGTGCTGCTGTTACAGGGAGAGACCAGAGAGATAGTGCCAGCCAGTGTCTTCTGCAGTCAGTGTCAGTGCATGTAAGTGTTTAGTTTACACACACTGTCACACCACTGCTTTATTCTTGTTGTCCACTGTCCAGGTCTTTCAGTAACTTAATAGCGCCACAACCGCGGTGCTGCTAAGTTAATAAAAGCCCTGAACATTGAACAACAAATATACATTAATGCCCCCCCCCCCCACCCCTGCCTTCCCCACTCCAATTCCGACTTTTTTTTTTTATTGATTAAAATTCCCTACACAACACATACACAAATACTACATTTGCCTCTCATCACGTTTGATGAGCAGGCACTTTGCGGTGCGGAACCCAGTGTTGGGCGGTAGCGGGCAGCGGCGGCGGGCAGCGTGACTTGACTTGTGCGGCGGAGGCGGGCAGCGGGACTTATGTGGCGTTGGAAGTTATGCAGCGACGGCGGGGCTTGTGCGGCGGAGGTAGGCAGCGGGACTTCTGCGGCGGCGGGACTTCAGCGGCGGCGGGACTTCTGCTGCGGGACTCAGCGGGCATTTTGGCTGCAGGTCTGGATCATGGATCTAGTCCCTGCAGCCATTAGGGCACCATAGTTGAGGGCTTTGCCACTTTCAAAAATGGCGCTGAAGTGCAGAGCCATTTTTGAAATACAAGATGGCCGCCGCGAGCCAATCACGGCTCGCCGCATCATCACCCCGGCCAGTGCCTCACCAGCAACTGACCTCACCGCACGCCACTGGAGTAATGTACCAGTATGTGTGTAAATTGACTTCAAGGTAGTCTCCTGCCTGCGATCAGCAGGATCCTTGAGGGTTGCGGTATCTTGAGATGGCAGCGCTACCTTTTTGGATAAGCGTGTCAACGCTTTGTCCACCCTTGGGGAGGATTCCCACCGTATCCTGTCCTTAGCCGGGAAAGGATACGCCATAAGAATCCTTTTGGGAATCTGCATTTTTTTGTCCGGAGATTCCCAAGCCTTTTCAAATAACTCGTTCAGCTCATGAGAAGGGGGAAAGGTTACCTCAGGTTTCTTTTCCTTATACATGCGCACCCTCGTGTCAGGGACAGAGGGGTCATCTGTGATATGCAACACCTCTTTTATTGCAATAATCATATAATGAATACTTTTAGCCAATTTTGGCTGCAACTTCGCATCATCATAGTCGACACTGGAGTCAGAATCCGTGCCGACACACGCGTACCGACACCCCACACACACAGGGAATCTCTAATCTGGAGACAGTTCCCCCATAAGGCCCTTAGGAGAGACAGAGAGAGAGTATGCCAGCACACACCCAGCGCTAATAACTTTGGAAACCAAAATTCCCAGATAGCACCTTTTATATATATATATATCTTGATTGCGCCAAATTATGTGCCCCCCTTCCCCTTCTTTAAACCCCTCTGTCACCATGTTCAGCAGGGGAGAGTCCGGGGAGCCAGCTTCTCAGCGTGTGCTGTGGAGAAAAATGGCGCTGGTGAGTGCTGAGGATCAAGCTCCACCCCTCAGTGGTGGGCTTCGGTCCCGCTCGAATCCATTCAAAAACTGGCGGGGGATACCCATATACAGCCCACAGAGCCAATATATCTAGTTTTACCAGTCCCAGAGGTGTAACTTGCTGCCCAGGGCGCCCCCCCCTGCGCCCTGCACCCTTACAGTGCCTGCCGTGTGTGTTTTGTGTGGGAGCAATGGCTGCGCGTTACCTCAGTGAAGATCTGAAGTCTTCTGCCGCCTCTGAAGTCTTCTGTCTTCTTATACTCACCAGGCTTCATTCTTCCGGCTCTGTGAGGAGTATGGCGGCGCGGCTCCGGGACGAACAGCTAGGAGAGACCTGCGTTTCGACTACCTCTGGGGCTAATGGTGTCCAGTAGCCTAAGAAGCAGAGCCTAGCATTTAAGTAGGTCTGCTTCTCTCTCCTCAGTCCCTCGATGCAGGGAGCCTGTTGCCAGCAGGCTCCCTGAAAATAAAAAACCTAACAAAAAATATTTCTTTCAGGAAACTCAGGAGAGCTCCCTGTAATGCACCCAGTCTCCTCTGGGCACAGTATCAAACTGAGGTCTGGAGGAGGGGCATAGAGGGAGGAGCCAGTGCACACCCATACCTAAAGTTCTTTTTTAGTTCCCATGTCTCCTGCGGAGCCCAGCTATTCCCCATGGTCCTTACAGAGTCCCCAGCATCCTCTAGGACGTAAGAGAAATACTCAATGCAAGCAGACGGTGGAAGTATCTCCAAGCGCCTTCCACTCGCTCTCGCCCACGTTGGCCAGTACTACGATACGCTGTTGATAGCGGAAGGCAATGTACCCAACTTAGGGCTCCTATAAGACCTTACAGCACCGTGATTTCTCTCGGTGGAGGTTCTGTTGGAATCTTTTCCTGGGAGAGGCAGCGAAAAATTCCTTTTCGGTATCTTTCCACTGGAATTTTTTGTAGGGTGAAAAACAGAGAAATTAGATAACTATTGTTCACCCTTTCCAGTGGAAGCCCACCAGGGAGATTTCCCGACGTTATCAAAGAAAAACCCCTTTGACTATACAATCACGTCTGCATATGCTTTTCCACAGCGCATATGACACAATAGTATCACGTTGTGCTGTGTAGAACATACGGACATGCGATGCAATCGCACAGCCTATAGATACTAGTTATCTATATGCCCTACGCTTGCTGTAGACCACCTGAACACCTAGTTCACTTTGAACACCTAGTTCACTTTGAACACCTAGTTCACTTGGGACTGTGAACACCTAGTTCACTTTGAACACCTAGTTCAATTTGAAAACCTAGTTCTTATCATGTAAGGTAGCGAACCCTACGCCACTGAGCCTCTACTAACCCAGTGTACAACGACGGGATCCCGAATTCCCGGGTTCAGCTCCACTCACTCCGCTTTTACTCACTCAAATACACCTTGTTTTTCTTTTCTGTACAGAAAATGTTTCACTCTTTCTGATCGGCAGCTTTCCCCCCAGAGGCAATACAATTTAAACAAAAGTCTTATACTAATCTGCTTTTGAAACCAGATAGTTATGTGCTACTGCTATTGTAGCATGGCTCCTATCCCACCTTTTAATTGAATGAAACTATAGTGTAATTTGTACTTAGCGTCCGCACTCTTACGCACTTTGCGTAAACCCGCAACCGTGCGTGCCTTTTACGCTGCGTGCGCGGTCTTGTACTTTGTCCGAGTTCCGTGTACAAAACGTGCGTCCGCAATAAAACAAATCACATAACCTCTATAAATGTGAGCAATACTAACTATAATCACTCACAAGAACAACTCACGCTTGTTCTGTGTAACCCTTCATGACTGGGCCAGACCTGCGTTTTGTGTCTTTACACTTACTTCCTTAAATACATTTACTTCAAATTTATCTATATAGCAAACAAATGTATCCGATTTCACACAGATCTATAATGACTGCAATAATCTATAATTTAAATGATATGATTCATATTGGATAGCTATCTTGCAGAACATACACTGATATAAATATACACATAATTATAATAATATTATATATATGTATTATTCACTGGCCTCCTATGAGACACATTACCTCTTCACTGCCTCTAATTTGCATCTCAAAGATATGTGCTTTTCACTACTAAAAAAAAGTAGTTACACAGGTTAATTTGCATTTCAATGGCTATACTCCCTAGTAAGCAGACTCTACAAGTCTTGGAAGAAAAGAGAGAGAGAGAAAAAAAACCAAAACCTCTCTTTCCTTTTTCTATCTGTGTGCAACCCTCCACTTGATGTAAAGTAATTACACACAGACAAGAAGGGAAAAAAAAAAACACTTATCTCACCATTTACTCTCACTAGGCTCAATTGAAACTATTTGTAATTGACTATGGCATGGGTTAAATAAATTCATTGGTAACTCATAAATGGTGCTATGAACGTGACAAAGGAAATTGATTGTTCTGAGCACACTGAAAATCAGCTATTTAGAAAGTGACCTTCCTAAAATGGCCACTGCTCCTCCCCCTTCCACATCCATGAGGTTTACACAAGATGGTGGACAGGCCATGTGGTTAGGCCAAAATGGAGGACAAGCCATGCGGCTTCTTTGTCACAAAGAAATCACAAATTATACAAGCACCAGAAGTTACTTTAGGCCTGAGTTTTAAAAAAAAACTATATCAAGGCTATGCAGCAACTTTTAAATGTACTTTTAAATCTACTTAACAGATAAACAATCCAATCTGAATCAAACAAAATATGACTTATTTGAACTTTCTTTTGCAACAATATGTGAGAGGGTATGCAAAGTATCGGTGTCCTTTGTGTACGCTTTTGGCGCCAAAGAAAATTTACACAGAGATTTTTAAATAGCTTTTTTTTTCCTGTTTACCTACGGGTTCTATCAGCACTTCTGCAGACCAGACAGAGCAGACGCAATCTAACAGCACACAAATAGGGTTTTTTCGAACATCCACCAACCAGGAAAAGGTTACGTAGATAACTTTCCACCCTTTGCTGATAGATTAAGTCTGCTATGACCTGCTAGTCTGTGAGCATGTGAAAACCGGATGAGCTCCCAATTGTAAATGTCGATTTACATACAGGACTAAAAGCAACACTTTAAAAACACATTAAATACACTTTAAAATGGAGCCGCTGCGGCCGCTGTGATCAAACCTTAGCCTACGTACTTTTTACACCGTTAGCGTACAAAGCCCCGTACCGTGTACGTACTTTGCATACAAACGCCGCACTGGCCGTACAAAGTACACGCAGTGCGTACACACCCAAAGACACTCCGTGAGCACTTAGCAGCTACACATGTGACTGAAATACACTTATAACCTTAGCAGGGAAAAGAGACACGACACCAGATTGTATTTAAGATGCTGGGTTCCTACACACCAACATATAATTGCTGAAAGGGGGTTACAATAAGAACAATACAATACAATAGAAAAATGGCTACAGTCAATGGTACATACGTTTTGATTTCGCCTGCGCTTCCCGGCCCAGTCCTCAGTCATCAGGGTAGATGACCTTCAGAGTCTGTGATAGTGACCTGGCCTGCAGCTGGCTTTTTATACATTTGTCCAAAACCTAACACAATGGAGACTGTAATCTCTTTGTCCATTGGACACAGGGATGGTCATTTACAGTACAGGAGAGGTCATAGGTCAGTTTGAATAGGTGGGCGATGTCTGTTCCAGGTGCAGTTGCAGATGTTCTCCTCTGGGTTCCCGCCTCATATCAAGAGCACAGTACATACAGTTAATATTTAAATTCTGCTCCAGCGCATAACTTTTCGCAGGAGCGTGCGATATTATGCAAACCAACACCGGAATATTGCCCTTAATATATCCTACAACTGGATACCAAACACCACCTTATAACCTAGTTCTGTCCCCTCCTATCCTGTAAAGGTGAATCCCTTTGTTCTTATACCATTTAAACTAGTGTAACTTGCTGGTGTGGTGCAGGGAGACTATGTGTACACTGTGCACTATTTGGATTAAATATGTAATGTGTTTTTAAGGCTTTTCCATGCGATCACAAACACTACTGTAAGTATTCATACCACGCGCTAATACGCAGGACCGCGGGAGCGACCATACGAAAATTGTGAATATGTGCACGCACGGCAGAGCAAGTACGCGCACGGAGGCCATCTGTGTGTAGTTTGTACGTGATGTGTGTACTGCAATATTTTTCGACTTCGACATTGCAATCTCCTGAGGAACAAATATCTCATATTATATGTCCCACACCGGGCTTCTGAAAGTGTACCAATGTATTTGCGCTCTCCTTCAAATCTTGCTGTGGGGCTGGTAATGTCATTTTTCTGCCCCTAGTAACGCCAAGAGGAATATCGCTATTAGTTACAAGAATGCTAACTCTTGTAAGATAATCCTTCGCCAGCGATATGGTGGCTGATGCGGAGTTGAACGCAAATCAGTTGTGTGAATGGACCTGGTGTGTTTATGCGCAGTGCATGCTCCGGAGTTTGGCATACACAAGCACTGCGCAAGCACAGTCACCTGCAACCAGGGGCGCTTTAACCGAGGAGGGGGCCCGTGTGCACCTCCAGGTGGGCCCCCTCCTCTGCACGGTGCAGTAGTCTCTGGCAATATGGCAGAGTCTACTGCGCATGCACAGGTCTCCGGAAACATGGCACCTGCCATGTTACCGGAGACCAATGTGGCTACTGTGCAAGTGTGCATGCGCGGCAGCCATTTTGGGTGCGATTTTTGAAATGAGAGCAGCGCTCGGTGCTGAACTCCGGATAGGTGAGCATTAGAATATGGGTGCTGTGTGTGCAGTGTGGGCTCCCACTGGACCCAGGGGTAGGGATGGCCATCGATGGGGTGTCCATCAATGGTTGCCTTCGATGATACCATCAACGATAACCATAGATGGTAAACAAACCATCTATGGTGAACCATCGATGGTTTGCACCACTCAATGGTCCCCACTGTAAGGTGCAGGCTGGTCTGCAGACCAATGAAAAACCAGAGGCGGGGCTTAGCGGGTGTTGGGGGCAGAGCTATGCTCCGTGTCCCGGCACCATAAAAAAAAAAAGTATCTGGTTATAACTTTCCATCGATGGAGGGAAACCATCTGGTTCTCCCCCATCGATGGCAAAAGTATTCTACATCGGCCATAAACCATTGATGATTTTGAATCATCAATGGTCGATGGCCATCCCTACCCAGGGTCCCGTGTGCACCACACACATTGCACCCATTATAGAAACTCCAAATGCCTGCAACTCAGTCATATCTCCCCTTGTGGCTGTAAAGCCATAACTGGGGGGGGGGGGGGTAAGGGGATGTTCTCACATCAGCAGAGTTTGGCTAGGGCATGTCGTAAAGAATTGCAGGCTGTGCAGAGGTGTGCGGGCAGAAATCGCCTGTTTTCAGAGAGATCTCTTGCAACAAGGACAGGGCTGGCAAGTGCGCACTGACAATTGTGGCTGTGTATCTCAGTGTACGGATACCACTGCAGAGATGTTTACAGATCTACATACTGTATGTGTAAAATTATGCATTTCACTACGCGCACACAATACAAAATAAGATTTTACTTACCGATAAATCTATTTCTCGGAGTCCGTAGTGGATGCTGGGGTTCCTGAAAGGACCATGGGGAATAGCGGCTCCGCAGGAGACAGGGCACAAAAAGTAAAGCTTTTTCCGATCAGGTGGTGTGCACTGGCTCCTCCCCCTATGACCCTCCTCCAGACTCCAGTTAGGTACTGTGCCCGGACGAGCGTACACAATAAGGGAGGATTTTGAATCCCGGGTAAGACTCATACCAGCCACACCAATCACACCGTACAACTTGTGATCTAAACCCAGTTAACAGTATGATAACAGCGGAGCCTCTGAAAGATGGCTTCCTACAACAATAACCCGAATAAGTTAACAATAACTATGTACAATTTATGCAGATAATCCGCACTTGGGATGGGCGCCCAGCATCCACTACGGACTCCGAGAAATAGATTTATCGGTAAGTAAAATCTTATTTTCTCTATCGTCCTAGTGGATGCTGGGGTTCCTGAAAGGACCATGGGGATTATACCAAAGCTCCCAAACGGGCGGGAGAGTGCGGATGACTCTGCAGCACCGAATGAGAGAACTCCAGGTCCTCCTTAGCCAGAGTATCAAATTTGTAAAATCTTACAAACGTGTTCTCCCCTGACCACGTAGCTGCTCGGCAAAGTTGTAATGCCGAGACCCCTCGGGCAGCCGCCCAAGATGAGCCCACCTTCCTTGTGGAGTGGGCCTTTACAGATTTAGGCTGTGGCAGGCCTGCCACAGAATGTGCCAGTTGGATTGTGCTACAGATCCAACGAGCAATCGTCTGCTTAGACGCAGGAGCACCCATCTTGTTGGGTGCATACAATATAAACAACGAGTCAGATTTTCTGACTCCAGCTGTTCTTGCAATATATATTTTTAATACTCTGACAACGTCCAGTAACTTGGAGTCCTCCAAGTCACTTGTAGCCGCAGGCACTACAATAGGCTGGTTCAGATGAAATGCTGACACCACCTTAGGGAGAAAATGCGGACGAGTCCGCAGTTCTGCCCTGTCCGAATGGAAAATCAGATATGGGCTTTTGTAAGATAAAGCTGCCAATTCTGACACTCTCCTGGCAGAAGCCAGGGCTAGAAGCATGGTCACTTTCCAAGTGAGATATTTCAAATCCACCTTATTTAGTGGTTCAAACCAATGAGATTTTAGAAAATCCAAAACTACATTGAGATCCCACGGTGCCACTGGAGGCACCACAGGGGGCTGTATATGCAGCACTCCCTTAACAAAGGTCTGGACTTCAGGGACTGAAGCCAATTCTTTTTGAAAGAAAATCGACAGGGCCGAAATTTGAACCTTAATAGATCCCAATTTGAGACCCATAGACAATCCTGATTGCAGGAAATGTAGGAATCGACCCAGTTGAAATTCCTCCGTCGGAGCACTCCGATCTTCGCACCACGCAACATATTTTCGCCAAATTCGGTGATAATGTTGCACGGTTACTTCTTTCCTTGCTTTAATCAAAGTAGGAATGACTTCTTCCGGCATGCCTTTTTCCATTAGGATCCGGCGTTCAACCGCCATGCCGTCAAACGCAGCCGCGGTAAGTCTTGAAACAGACAGGGACCCTGCTGAAGCAAGTCCCTCCTTAGAGGTAGAGGCCACGGATCTTCCGTGATCATCTCTTGAAGTTCCGGGTACCAAGTCCTTCTTGGCCAATCCGGAACCACTAGTATCGTTCTTACGCCTCTTTGCCGTATAATTCTCAATACTTTTGGTATGAGAGGCAGAGGAGGAAACACATACACCGACTGGTACACCCAAGGCGTTACCAGCGCGTCCACAGCTATTGCCTGTGGATCTCTTGACCTGGCGCAATACCTGTCCAGTTTTTTGTTGAGGCGAGACGCCATCATGTCCACCATTGGTCTTTCCCAACGGGTTACCAGCATGTGGAAGACTTCTGGATGAAGTCCCCACTCTCCCGGGTGAAGATCGTGTCTGCTGAGGAAGTCTGCTTCCCAGTTGTCCACTCCCGGGATGAACACTGCTGACAGTGCTATCACATGATTCTCTGCCCAGCGAAGAATCCTTGCAGCTTCTGCCATTGCACTCCTGCTTCTTGTGCCGCCCTGTCTGTTCACATGGGCGACTGCCGTGATGTTGTCCGACTGGATCAACACCGGTTTTCCCTGAAGCAGAGGTTCTGCCTGGCTTAGAGCATTGTATATTGCTCTTAGTTCCAGAATGTTTATGTGAAGAGACGTTTCCAGGCTCGTCCATACTCCCTGGAAGTTTCTTCCTTGTGTGACTGCTCCCCAGCCTCTCAGGCTGGCGTCCGTGGTCACCAGGATCCAATCCTGTATGCCGAATCTGCGGCCCTCCAATAGATGAGGACTCTGCAACCACCACAGAAGAGACACCCTTGTCCTTGGAGACAGGGTTATCCGTAGGTGCATCTGAAGATGCGACCCTGACCATTTGTCCAACAGATCCCTTTGGAAAATTCTTGCGTGGAATCTGCCGAATGGAATTGCTTCGTAAGAAGCCACCATTTTTCCCAGGACTCTTGTGCATTGATGTACAGACACCTTTCCTGGTTTTAGGAGGTTCCTGACAAGCTCGGATAACTCCTTGGCTTTTTCCTCCGGGAGAAAAACCTTTTTCTGAACCGTGTCCAGAATCATCCCTAGGAACAGCAGACGAGTTGTCGGCATTAACTGGGATTTTGGAATATTCAGAATCCACCCGTGCTGTTTTAGCACTTCTTGAGACAGTGCTAAGCCCATCTCTAGCTGTTCTCTGGACCTCGCCCTTATTAGGAGATCGTCCAAGTATGGGATAATTAATACGCCTTTTCTTCGAAGAAGAATCATCATCTCGGCCATTACCTTTGTAAAGATCCGAGGTGCCGTGGACAATCCGAACGGCAGCGTCTGAAACTGATAGTGACAGTTTTGTACAACGAACCTGAGGTACCCCTGGTGTGAGGGGTAAATTGGAACGTGGAGATACGCATCCTTGATGTCCAAGGATACCAGAAAGTCCCCCTCTTCCAGGTTCGCTATCACTGCTCTGAGTGACTCCATTTTGAACTTGAACTTCTTTATGTACAGGTTCAAGGACTTCAGATTTAGAATAGGCCTTACCGAGCCATCCGGCTTCGGTACCACAAAAAGAGTGGAATAATACCCCTTCCCTTGTTGTAGAAGAGGTACCTTGACTATCACCTGCTGAGAGTACAGCTTGTGAATGGCTTCCAAAACCGTCTCCCTTTCGGAGGGGGACGTTGGTAAAGCAGACTTCAGGAAACGGCGAGGTGGATCCGTCTCTAATTCCAACCTGTACCCTTGAGATATTATCTGCAGGATCCAGGGATCTACCTGCGAGTGAGCCCACTGCGCGCTGTAATTTTTGAGACGACCGCCCACCGTCCCCGAGTCCGCTTGAGAAGCCCCAGCGTCATGCTGAGGCTTTTGTAGAAGCCGGGGAGGGCTTCTGTTCCTGGGAAGGAGCTGCGTGTTGCTGTCTCTTCCCTCGACCTTTGCCTCGTGGCAGATATGAATAGCCCTTTGCTCTCTTATTTTTAAAGGAACGAAAGGGCTGCGGTTGAAAAGTCGGTGCCTTTTTCTGTGGGGGAGTGACTTGAGGTAGAAAGGTGGATTTCCCGGCTGTAGCCGTGGCCACCAAATCTGATAGACCGACTCCAAATAACTCCTCCCCTTTATACGGCAAAACTTCCATATGCCGTTTTGAATCCGCATCGCCTGTCCACTGTCGCGTCCATAAAGCTCTTCTGGCCGAAATGGACATAGCACTTACCCGTGATGCCAGTGTGCAGATATCCCTCTGTGCATCACGCATATAAAGAAATGCATCCTTTATTTGTTCTAACGACAGTAAAATATTGTCCCTGTCCAGGGTATCAATATTTTCAATCAGGGACTCTGACCAAACTACCCCAGCACTGCCCATCCAGGCAGTCGCTACAGCTGGTCGTAGTATAACACCTGCATGTGTGTATATACTTTTTTGGATATTTTCCATCCTCCTATCTGATGGATCTTTAAGTGCGGCCGTCTCAGGAGAGGGTAACGCCACTTGTTTAGATAAGCGTGTTAGCGCCTTGTCCACCCTAGGAGGTGTTTCCCAGCGCTCCCTAACCTCTGGCGGGAAAGGGTATAATGCCAATAATTTCTTTGAAATTATCAGCTTTTTATCAGGGGCAACCCACGCTTCATTACACACGTCATTTAATTCTTCTGATTCAGGAAAAACTATAGGTAGTTTTTTCATACCCCACATAATACCCTGTTTAGTGGTACCTGTAGTATCAGCTAAATGTAACGCCTCCTTCATTGCCAAAATCATATAACGTGTGGCCCTACTGGAAAATACGGTTGATTCGTCACCGTCACCACTGGAGTCATCGCCTGTGTCTGGGTCTGTGTCGACCGACTGAGGCAAAGGGCGTTTCACAGCCCCTGACGGTGTTTGAGTCGCCTGGACAGGCACTAATTGATTGTCCGGCCGTCTCATGTCGTCAAACGACTGCTTTAGCGTGTTGACACTATCCCGTAGTTCCATAAATAAAGGCATCCATTCCGGTGTCGACTCCCTAGGGGGTGACATCCTCATATTTGGCAATTGCTCCGCCTCCACACCAATATCGTCCTCATACATGTCGACACACACGTACCGACACACAGCAGACACACAGGGAATGCTCCTAACGAAGACAGGACCCACTAGCCCTTTGGGGAGACAGAGGGAGAGTTTGCCAGCACACACCAAAAAGCGCTATATATATATCAGGGATAGCCTTATAATAAGTGCTCCCTTATAGCTGCTTTGTTATATCAAAATATCGCCATAAATGTGCCCCCCCCTCTCTGTTTTACCCTGTTTCTGTAGTGCAGTGCAGGGGAGAGACTTGGGAGCCGTCCTGACCAGCGGAGCTGTGAGAGGAAATGGCGCCGTGTGCTGAGGAGATAGGCCCCGCCCCTTTTCTGGCGGGCTCGTCTCCCGCTATTTAGAAAAATTAGGCAGGGGTTAAATATCTCCATATAGCCTCTAGGGCTATATGTGAGGTATTTTTAGCCTTTATAGGTAATCATTTTGCCTCCCAGGGCGCCCCCCTCCCAGCGCCCTGCACCCTCAGTGACTGCCGTGTGAAGTGTGCTGAGAGGAAAATGGCGCACAGCTGCAGTGCTGTGCGCTACCTTTTGAAGACTGCAGGAGTCTTCAGCCGCCGATTCTGGACCTCTTCTGTCTTCAGCATCTGCAAGGGGGCCGGCGGCGTGGCTCCGGTGACCATCCAGGCTGTACCTGTGATCGTCCCTCTGGAGCTTGATGTCCAGTAGCCAAGAAGCCAATCCATCCTGCACGCAGGTGAGTTGACTCCTTCTCCCCTCAGTCCCTCGCTGCAGTGATCCTGTTGCCAGCAGGAATCACTGTAAAATAAAAAACCTAGCTAAACTTTTTCTAAGCAGCTCTTTAGGAGAGCCACCTAGATTGCACCCTTCTCGGCCGGGCACAAAAATCTAACTGGAGTCTGGAGGAGGGTCATAGGGGGAGGAGCCAGTGCACACCACCTGATCGGAAAAAGCTTTACTTTTTGTGCCCTGTCTCCTGCGGAGCCGCTATTCCCCATGGTCCTTTCAGGAACCCCAGCATCCACTAGGACGATAGAGAAATGTCATTACACCTGACTTCTATTCAACTCTAGCCCCATAGCGTGTGATCAGGAAGGAGACAGATTAAGTAGAGATTCTGTTGAACTAAACATGATTGACACAGCCAATTCCACTGGGGCTTCTGGGAGACTGTAAACATAAATCACTGAGACAAATCAATATTAGATGCCTTGAAGGATCTTACAAGGTTTCATGCGGCGATGACAAATCTGCTTCTGGAAAGTATCTCATATACGTAGTATATGACGTATTCAGGTCTAGGAAAAATGGGATATTTTAAAACAAAAAGTTAATTTATTTATGTGATATATCTTCAAGGTTATTGAAAACCTTATTTAAAGGTTAACAGAAACCAAAATACATCATTTTATTATACTATTTATATTTATCTTTGCATGACACATGTATGTCAGCTGCCCTTGCACAAGCATATTGTTCCAGGTATGTTTACAATCAGCTAAGTCATCTTCCCCAACATTAAGATGACTGAGTGAGTACACACGGTACTAGCGGAGGTATTAGGTAATATCTGGGGGATCTACTGGATATTTTTCAGTCTAGATATATCTTTAATTGCCATTTGCTTGGTATTTAAGAGAAAAGGAACTTGTGCTTTCTCTTTCACCAGCCTGTTCTTGACAGAATGGTCGTCCTGTTTTCCAGCTGAATTAAAATTATTGGGGGAATATCCAATTAAACGAGAGGGTTTTGGCGCAAAAACTAATGCAGATGTTGCAAAATGAAAATGTTTTGAGCTTTTAAAATGTTTAAAATACAGCATCTATTTTTTTATTTTTATTAAAAATAAATCCGTTAAATTTGGGGTGCTTAAAAATGTTCCAAAAAAAGTTGGTTTTGGGGCAATCTGAGGCCACTTTAAAAAGTCCCATTTATACAACACATTATTTTGCACTTTGTAGAATTTTACCCCAATAATGCCATGTAATTATTGGCCCGACATTAAGCTAATTGAAAACATCCAAATGTCTAATTAGTCAGGTGTCCAAGAGATTTTCAACTAATTCCCGACATTTTACTTGAAAATAATGGTTTTTCCTAAGCTTGAACCTTGTTATGAAGCTGCATAGAAATTAATGCAGCTAGAATTCTTGCATCGAACTGAATACCAAAAACCCTGCGGCTGCCCAAAATCTTGCGTCATCCCAACATCTGGCAGGTGTGTTACATAACAATTTTCAAGATTTGCCTGCTACGCAATTGGGTCTGATCCATTGCCCAGCCTGAATTGTGTGACTTTCATTTTCAGAGAGAGGTTTGTGTAGTAGATGTTATGGTAAGGGGACACCGTAATGTGGCATAATTTGGACTGGAGGCCACTGCAATGTGGCACAATATGAACGGGAGGGCACTCATTGTAACTCATTGATCTGTTCATTGTAATGTGAAGGACACTATAATGTTCCATAATAACTGGGGCACTGTAACGTGGCACAATTTGAACTGGAGAGCACTCTAATGTGGCACAGTATGAATAGGGGGCATTTTAATGAGGCATAACATGATCTTGGGACCCTGTATGTCATAATGTGAATTGGGCATACTGTATGGCATAATGTGTACTGGCAGCCCTGCAGTGTGACATCATGTAAACTAGGGAACTACGGTGGTTCATAAAATAAACTAGGGAACTACGGTGGTTCATAAAATAAACTAGGGCACTACTATGGGGCATAATATTAACTGGAGCACTACTATAGTTTAAAAAATAAACCAGGACACTATTATGGAGGATAAAATTACTAACTGCTGTGCAGAGATGTCTCTCAAGTAGCATTAGGACAGGGGCCCCTTCAATATGTTACTATGGGGCCCACAATGTTCTGGTTACGCCGTTCTGGTTACGCCCCTGGGTTAGAATGTGGGGATAAGATACGAACCACTGAATCATATGACTCCTCTGGAACTCCCCATCAGCTGACAGCGCCAGACGAGAAGACACCATCGCACTGCTGGAACTGGACCGCAGGTTAGTTAGCACCCACCAGGGATCACTTTTCACGACATTCTAATCATGTCGACATGATGAATGTCAAAATGCTTATTGTCAGCAAGGTGCATGTTGACATTAGGGCCATATCACAATGATTAATGTCAACAAAACATACCGAAACCATGATGTGTAATATATCACCCGTTATATGTTACAGCTTTATCCTATTTTTTGTAGGTACAGTAGATGGCATACATTAACAAAAGCCTGGTCACCACTCACAAGTCCCTAACATATAGTATAACTAGGGGTATATTTACTAAGGTGTGGGTTTATATAAGTGGAGATGTTGCCTACAGCAACTAATCAGATTCTAGCTATTATTTTCTAGAAAGTGCTAGATAACTGATAAGTAGAATCTGATTGGTTGCTGTAGGCTACATCTCCACTTCCATAAACCCGCACTTCAGTAAATATACCCCCTAGTGTGCACCCGAATCTACAGCATGCTGGACCTCTCTAATGAAGGTTTCTGCAGTTTCAGTTACCAATATTTTTATTTAATCTGTCCCCTGCCAGTCGCACTGCATACAAATGACAGGGAGGAAACACTATGGGGTAATTCAGACTTGATCGTAAACGTGCTAAATTTAGCACATCTACAATCACGTCTACGATCACTTTTACAGACATCGTACACCCAGCACAGGGCTAGTCCGCCCCACATGTCTCTGCACCCCCCCCCCCCCCCCCCCGCACCTGTACAAAAGCACCGCACGGCGGTGTGATGAAGAGTAGCTCCCTACCAGCGCAGCTCCGGCGTGCTGGCAGGGATCTACACATCACACTCCGGGTCACAGCCCACCCCCCGCACGGTCTGGCCGCGCCAGTGTTGCCCGGGCCATGCCCCTAAAACAGCGGCCCAACACCGCCAGCCGCCCCCTCCCGCACAGCGAACGCTGGGCTGAGATGCCGATCGCATCTCTGGCATGCGCCGGTGCACTGCGACACCTGCGCAGTTCAGACCTGATCGCCCGCTGTGCGAAAACGCACAGCAGCGATCAGGTCTTCATTAGCCCCTATGTAACATCCACGGGTGTAGGGCTGGGTACACACTTGACCGACACGTCAGTGGACCCACCGTCTTGCCGACTAAGCAGCCGATCAAGGTTAGTGTACACACTTACCGACTGGATGCTCAACATGTCGGTCAGGATCCACAGCTGGACGGGCATTTGAATTTGCCCACCCAGCTGTGACATCAATCTGTCGCAGCATGTGTACTCACGGTCACGGACCGCCCGTACACACAGCCAGATCACCCAATATATCTGCAGATATATATAGGCCATCAGCTGTGCTGCACTGCACGACGGTGTTCACAGACATAGCTCAAGTACACAACCCGCGGGCAGGATCGCAATGTATCAGCCATTGGCTTGAACAGCTGACATATCGGCCAGTGTGTGCTCAGTTAAACACCAAACTTCTGGCACCATGTAAGGCATATCCATATAGTACATACAGACAAGGGCGTAGCTACCATAGGTGCAGGCAGTGCAGCTGCTATGGGGCCCAGAGCTGAGAGGGGCCCACCTTCCCTGTCAACGTTACATGTGTTATATATTTTTTTGCCATTGGGTGGTACGTAGGGGTCCTTTCAAACTTTTTCCTTGGGGCCTGTAATATTGCCCCTGACTTGCTCATTGTAGTGTGGTATAAAATGAACTGTAGGGCATTTTAATGTTATATAATATGAACCGGGACACTGTAATGAGGCACAATATGAATGGGGAGCACTATATATCATAATGTGAATTGGGGGTACTGAGCGGCATAATGTGTACTGGCAGCTCTGAAATGGGACGTAGGGTGAACTTAAGCACTACTGCGATTCATAAAAGAAACTAGGGCACTACTATGGGGCATAACATTCAATAAGGCTCTACTAGGGTTTAGGAAATGAACTAGGGCACTATTATATGACATAAAATTAACAACTGCTGCAAAGAAGTGAGGCACCTTCAAAATGTTGCTATGGGGCCCACAAAGTTCTGGCTATGCCCCTGCATACAGAATGTGTGTTCACAAATCACAACTTGATGTATTCCCAGTTAGGAATAAAACAGATGCTTTAGTGAGAAAGAGTGTCCTTCATACTGGGTTGCAGGTGGGATGTTATACACAAGCAGCAGAGGGTAAAGGCCCATACACACTTGCCGAGAAAATGAGCAACGTCGCTCATTTTTCCCCTTCCTGAGCAACGTCGCTCATTTTCTCAGCAAGTGCGTATGCTGCCTGCGACGATCGATACGCGGCCCCGCGGGTCGGCAATGATCGCTGCTGTCAGCAGTGCATGCATGCTCGATCTGGACTGTCATCCAGGAGCTGCATGCACGGCTGGCCGCCGCGTGACGTCACTGAGTGATATGAGCGGTGATATCGCTCAGTGTGTATGGGTGGCCGCCGACCGCCCGGCCCGGGAGGGGAAACATTAGACGACATCGCTCATAGAGCTCATAGACCTTAACTAGACTGCAGAGGACCCTTTGCAACTGAATCTCATAATATTTGTGTAATTAAATCTCTGGGTACATCAACTAATAATATGAAATTGTAGAAGAATTTTAAGTATAGTGATGTGGGTGTGGATCACAGGGTCGACCACACTTAGGTCGGCAGTCTCTAGGTCGACCACTATTGTCTGATTTGTACCACACCAAACTGAATTTGCATATAAGCGCCCACAAGCAGGAAAGGGTAATCACGATAAACCATAGGAAATATAGGCAGATTATCGAGAATGCCCACACACTGCAGAAATGATTGGATAATCGTAGGCAAATGTTCCTAGCCGCTTCTAGACCATTGTATCTGCGTATGGCCAAAACAACTCACGCCTACACGCTACACCAAGCTTGGCCAACCTGTGGCTCTCCAGCTGTTGAAAAACTACAAGCCCCAGCATGCCCTGCCACACTTTATTTGTATAGATTACGCTAAAACTGTGACAGGGCATGCTGGTATGTGTAGTTTCACAACAGCTGGAGAGGTTGGCCTGGCCTGCACTACACGATAAAACGGGTAGATTACACGATTATTGACAGATCAGCCAATAATTGTATAACGGGTACCTAGCTTCAGTTTTTGCTGCCTATAATTAAGTATTTTACCTTATAAAGAAGACCTACTAACAGGCAGTAATATATACAAATATAAGTTCAGCATTTTCAGGATTTTGACAGAACTAAATATATCTGTTTGCTTATTTAAGACATATACACAATATAATACATAAATGAATAACTGTTTCATACATTCAAACAAAAGGGCCAATAAAGAAATAAAGCTATAACAAATACAACATAAGTTGAACAGACAATCAAATTATTATTATTATTATTACTACTACTATTATTACTACTACAAATAATAATAAAAACAATTTTTAGCTTACATGATCCTCACCCACTACTACTGCTACTAGTACTTCTACTCTTGTTGCTACTACTAATACTACTTCTACTACTGTTACTGCTGCTGCTGCTGCTATTACTACTGATAACAGTGCCGAAACTAGACATTTAAGGGGCGTGGCCACAGAGCTCCCTTTTACACATTACGTTAGGCATAGTTCCCTTTTACGCAGTACGGCAGGTATAGTCCTATTTTACACATTACGGCAGCAGAGTCCCCTTTTTTACACATTACGGCAGCAGAGTCCCCCTTTTTTACACATTAGGCAGGCAGAGTCGCCCTTTTTTACACATTACAGTAGCAGAGTCCCCCTTTTTACACATAAGCAAGCAGAGTTCCCTTTTTACACATTAGGCAGCAGAGTCCACTTTTTTTTCCAAAAATATTTTTATTGAGGCATTGCATGACATACAATAAAGATTGTTTGTGCAGAACAGTATGATTGTACAAACTCGTTCGTTAAACAGGGACGTGCAGTCAGTGGAGGCAGGGGAGGCAGTGCCTCCCCTGATATTAATGATTAAAATAATACAAAGAAGATACTTATGACACATATTCTGTGTCATAAGTAAATGCTTTGGCCTTTATATTATTTTAATCATTGTTACATTTGTAAAAATGCACTTTAAAAGTGTTTCGGAGGCACCGCTCTCGGTGCCTCCAGCTGTCAGTGTGAAGGGGCCGGAAGCGGGGGGCGGGGCCAGGCATTGGGCAGCAAAAACCCATTGATAAAATCCCTATAAGCGGCACCTAGCTGAAGTGCCGCTTTGACAGGGGCGTGCTTTCAGCTCATATGGAAAGCACGTCCCTGTCGCTGAGGAAGCTATAATTGGGCAGTGGTCGATTTGGGGAGGGGGCACCACAGAACGTGCCCGCCCCCCGCTTCCGGCCCCTTCACACTGACAGCTGGAGGCACCGAGAGCGGTGCCTCCGAAACACTTTTAAAGTGTGTATATATATATATATATATATATATATATATATATATATCTGCTTCGGCCTACGGTGCGAGTGCGGGACTCTGGAGGACTATCCCTCTCTTTCTATGTAGTATATATAGATACTTGCAGATGTAGCCACACTCATGGCTATATCTGCGGTGGATGGGCACACACACATACTGTATGTTACACACAAATCTGTTATCTGGCACTCACTGATATTTCATGAATATACTATATATGCATTTTGATTGTTTATTATTCTCTTTTTTCCCATCTGCCTGATTTTCCCCGCTTTCCTCTGGTCTCCACCTGTGTTCATCTCATCCCCCTGTGGTCTCCTCATGTTTGTCCCCATTCCAGACGGATATTATATATTTTTTTTTATGTGACACTTACACCCTTTTCAGACAGAAATTCCGGTAATTACCCGGCATTTTAGTGCCGGGTTGTTTTTAGAGATGAGCGGGTTCGGTTTCTTTGAATCCGAACCCGCACGAACTTCACTTTTTTTTCCACGGGTCCGAGCGACTCGGATCTTCCCGCCTTGCTCGGTTAACCCGAGCGCGCCCGAACGTCATCATGACGCTGTCGGATTCTCGCGAGGCTCGGATTCTATCGCGAGACTCGGATTCTATATAAGGAGCCGCGCGTCGCCGCCATTTTCACTCGTGCATTGAGATTGATAGGGAGAGGACGTGTCTGGCGTCCTCTCCATTAGAATAGAGATAGATAGATTAGATAGAGAGAGATTGTGCAGAGTCGCAGACAGAGTTAGTTTACCACAGTCAGTGACCAGTGCAGTTGCTAGTTAACTTTTATTTAATATAATATATCCGTTCACTTCTCTCTGCTATATCCGTTCTCTGCCTGAAAAAAAAAACGATACACAGCACAGTCAGTCACACAGTGTGACTCAGTCTGTGTGCACTCAGCTCAGCCCAGTGTGCTGCACAGTCATCAATGTATAAATTAAAAGCTTATAATTAATTGTGGGGGAGACTGGGGAGCACTGCAGGTTGTTAGCAGGAGCCAGGAGTACAATTATATTAATTAACAGTGCACACTTTTGCTGCAGGAGTGGTGACCAGTGCCTGACCACCAGTATAGTATTGTTGTATACTACTAATATCTCTTTAAATATCAACCAGTCTATATTAGCAGCAGACACAGTACAGTGCGGTAGTTCACGGCTGTGGCTACCTCTGTGTCGGCACACGGCAGGCAGTCCGTCCGACCAGAATTGTATTATTTATTATTATATACCTACCACCTAACCGTGGTTTTTTTTTCATTCTTTATACCGTCATAGTGTCATCCTAATTGTTACGAGTATACTACTATCTCTTTATCAACCAGTGTACAGTGCGGTAGTTCACGGCTGTGGCTACCTCTGTGTCGGCACACGGCAGGCAGTCCGTCCGACCAGAATTGTATTATTTATTATTATATACCTACCACCTAACCGTGGTTTTTTTTTCATTCTTTATACCGTCATAGTGTCATCCTAATTGTTACGAGTATACTACTATCTCTTTATCAACCAGTGTACAGTGCGGTAGTTCACGGCTGTGGCTACCTCTGTGTCGGCACACGGCAGGCAGTCCGTCCGACCAGAATTGTATTATTTATTATTATATACCTACCACCTAACCGTGGTTTTTTTTTCATTCTTTATACCGTCATAGTGTCATCCTAATTGTTACGAGTATACTACTATCTCTTTATCAACCAGTGTACAGTGCGGTAGTTCACGGCTGTGGCTACCTCTGTGTCGGCACACGGCAGGCAGTCCGTCCGACCAGAATTGTATTATTTATTATTATATACCTACCACCTAACCGTGGTTTTTTTTTCATTCTTTATACCGTCGTCATAGTGTCATACTAGTTGTTACGAGTATACTACTATCTCTTTATCAACCAGTGTACAGTGCGGTAGTTCACGGCTGTGGCTACCTCTGTGTCGGCACTCGGCAGCCCGTCCATAATTGTATATACCACCTAACCGTGGTTTTTTTTTCTTTCTTTATACATACATACTAGTTACGAGTATACTATCTCTTTATCAACCAGTCTATATATTAGCAGCAGACACAGTACAGTGCGGTAGTTCACGGCTGTGGCTACCTCTGTGTCGGCACTCGGCAGCCCGTCCATAATTGTATACTAGTATCCAATCCATCCATCTCCATTGTTTACCTGAGGTGCCTTTTAGTTGTGCCTATTAAAATATGGAGAACAAAAATGTTGAGGTTCCAAAATTAGGGAAAGATCAAGATCCACTTCCACCTCGTGCTGAAGCTGCTGCCACTAGTCATGGCCGAGACGATGAAATGCCAGCAACGTCGTCTGCCAAGGCCGATGCCCAATGTCATAGTACAGAGCATGTCAAATCCAAAACACCAAATATCAGTAAAAAGCCTCTTTTTTTCTTTGCGTCATGTGCTGTTTGGGGAGGGTTTTTTGGAAGGGACATCCTGCGTGACACTGCAGTGCCACTCCTAGATGGGCCCGGTGTTTGTGTCGGCCACTAGGGTCGCTAATCTTACTCACACAGCTACCTCATTGCGCCTCTTTTTTTCTTTGCGTCATGTGCTGTTTGGGGAGGGTTTTTTGGAAGGGCCATCCTGCGTGACACTGCAGTGCCACTCCTAGATGGGCCCGGTGTTTGTGTCGGCCACTAGGGTCGCTAATCTTACTCACACAGCTACCTCATTGCGCCTCTTTTTTTCTTTGCGTCATGTGCTGTTTGGGGAGGGTTTTTTGGAAGGGACATCCTGCGTGACACTGCAGTGCCACTCCTAGATGGGCCCGGTGTTTGTGTCGGCCACTAGGGTCGCTAATCTTACTCACACAGCTACCTCATTGCGCCTCTTTTTTTCTTTGCGTCATGTGCTGTTTGGGGAGGGTTTTTTGGAAGGGCCATCCTGCGTGACACTGCAGTGCCACTCCTAGATGGGCCCGGTGTTTGTGTCGGCCACTAGGGTCGCTAATCTTACTCACACAGCTACCTCATTGCGCCTCTTTTTTTCTTTGCGTCATGTGCTGTTTGGGGAGGGTTTTTTGGAAGGGACATCCTGCGTGACACTGCAGTGCCACTCCTAGATGGGCCCGGTGTTTGTGTCGGCCACTAGGGTCGCTTATCTTACTCACACAGCGACCTCGGTGCAAATTTTAGGACTAAAAATAATATTGTGAGGTGTGAGGTATTCAGAATAGACTGAAAATGAGTGTAAATTATGGTTTTTGAGGTTAATAATACTTTGGGATCAAAATGACCCCCAAATTCTATGATTTAAGCTGTTTTTTAGTGTTTTTGGAAAAAAACACCCGAATCCAAAACACACCCGAATCCGACAAAAAAAATTCGGTGAGGTTTTGCCAAAACGCGTTCGAACCCAAAACACGGCCGCGGAACCGAACCCAAAACCAAAACACAAAACCCGAAAAATTTCAGGCGCTCATCTCTAGTTGTTTTGCCGGGCTCTGTCTGACCTCCCCCCCTTTCACAAAGAAGAGCAAATGACCGGGTCAAGAATTTCGACCCGGTAATTGCAGACCAAAACGGGTATTTTGTCTGTGTGAAATGGTCATCCTGGGTCGAAATTCCAGTGTCTCCGACCCTGGTGAACTCCTGGGTCGAAGTCCCGGTAATTTCAACCTGGGTTGGGGTCGTCGGCAGGACTTGGCGGACATTATGGCTGCAGTGCCTCACCAGCCACTGACCTCACCGCACGCCACTGCGTTCGTACAGTATATGCCAAGAAGACATAGAATTAACAAATGTGTGACTAACAATGTCAAGTGTCTAGTACTTCTTATATAAGATTAGGAGAACAATCGAATAGACAATGTCACAGCTTAAATCTTCATTGAATATTATAGAATAACTAGGTGCTTCATCGCGCCCTACGGGCGCTCTTCACACCATCGAAAGGGGCTACGCCCCCTTAACCCCTGCACGCCTTGCTGCGGTTCAATATTTGTATGAGTATTACCTGCATTCCTAGGTTTGTTAGTGGTTAAATATTGCACGACGAAAGTGCTTCCAATGGTGAAGGAGGCGTAGCCCCTTGCGACAGCGTGAACAGTGCCTGCAGAGCACGATGTACAGAATGTAGCGGGTGCGGGGGGGACCGCGGATGAGGCAGGGAGTATGTAGATGCTGCGAGTGGACGGGGAGGTGGATGCAGGTGTGGGGGGAGGGGGTGCAGGACCTATACCTATGTCATTTTATTTGTAACAATATATAGGACACGGATAAGGATGTATGTGATATAGACATACCCGCATGAAGAGGTATATGGTGTCATTAGACACAGAGGGAAGTGCTGGTACAATGAGGAACAGAGGCAGCTGTGTCCTGTCTCTACACCGTACCATCCTTCAGGTGTAGCAACACGGACATGTTGCGCATGCAAGGTCTCCACGCGGCCGCAGGTGCACCAGTCCCCTCTGCATGTGCTATGTGCGCGCCCCCCTCAGGTGCAGTAGGAGGAGGGGGCGATGGCTGGAGCTGGTACCAGGGCCAATGGGCATGGACAGCGCGGTCATGTGCTCGGTGCTGGGCTTGCGCCCTGCGCTTGCTGTGTGAGGGATAGGGAGGAGGCGGCACAGCGGAGCATCACCGATATACCGGTAACTATGGGGGGCACCGCAGGGGGTTATGGCTCCTGTCCTCCTGGTGAGGGTTTGTCAGGGAGGTATCAAGGAGCCAGTGGTATGGACCGTGTATGGGATATAGAGGGGTAGGGAGGGGATACAGAGACGCGGGGCGGTAGGGAGGGGATACAGAAACGCAGGGCCGTAGGGAGGGGATACAGAAACGCAGAGCGGTAGGGAGGGGATACAGAGACGCAGAGCGGTAGGGAGGGGATACAGAGACGCGGGGCAGCAGGTAGAGGATACAGAGGCGGGGCGGCTGGGAGGGGATAGAGAGACACGGGGCGATAGGGAGGGGATAGAGAGACGCAGGGCAATAGGGAGGGGATAGAGAGACGCAGGGCGGTAGGGAGGGGATAGAGAGACGCAGGGTGGCAGGGAGGGGATAGAGAGACGTGGGCGGTAGGGAGGGGATAGAGAGATGCAGGCGGTAGGGAGGGGATAGAGAGACGCAGGGCGGTAGGGAGGGGATAGAGAGACACAGGGCAGTAGGGAGGGATAGAGAGACGCGGGGCGGTAGGGAGGGGATAGAGAGACGCAGGGTGGCAGGGAGGGGATAGAGAGATGCGGGGCGGTAGGGAGGGGATAGAGAGACGCAGGGCGGTAGGGAGGGGATAGAGAGACGCAGGGCAGTAGGGAGGGGATAGAGAGACGCAGGGCGGTAGGGAGGGGATAGAGAGACGCGGGGCGGTAGGGAGGGGATAGAGAGACGCAGGGCGGTAGGGAGGGGATAGAGAGACGCAGGCGGTAGGGAGGGGATAGAGAGACGCAGGGCGGTAGGGAGGGGATAGAGAGACGCAGGGCGGTAGGGAGGGGATAGAGAGAAGCGGGGTGGTAGGGTGGGGATACAGAGGCGTAGGGAGGAGGGGATACAGAGACGTGGGACGGTAGGGAGGGGATAGAGAGACGCAGGGCGGTAGGGAGGGGATAGAGAGACGCGGGGCAGTAGGGAGGGGATACAGAGATGCAGGGTGTTAGGGAGGGGATACAGAGACGCGGGGCAGCAGGTAGAGGATACAGAGAGGCGGGGCGGCTGGGAGGGGATAGAGAGACACGGGGCGGTAGGGAGGGGATAGAGAGACGCAGGGCGGTAGGGAGGGGATAGAGAGATGCGGGGCGGTAGGGAGGGGATAGAGAGACGCAGGGTGGCAGGGAGGGGATAGAGAGACGTGGGCGGTAGGGAGAGGATAGAGAGATGCAGGCGGTAGGGAGGGGATAGAGAGACGCAGGGCGGTAGGGAGGGGATAGAGAGACGCAGGGCAGTAGGGAGGGGATAGAGAGACGCGGGGCGGTAGGGAGGGGATAGAGAGATGCAGGGTGGCAGGGAGGGGATAGAGAGACGTGGGCGGTAGGGAGGGGATAGACAGACGCGGGCGGTAGGGAGGAGATACAGAGACGTGGGGCGGTAGGGAGGGGATAGAGAGACGTGGGGCGGTAGGGAGGGGATGCAGGGTGTTAGGGAGGGGATACAGAGATGCGGGGCAGCAGGTAGATACAGAGAGGCGGGGCGGCTGGGAGGGGATAGAGAGACGCGGGGCGGTAGGGAGGGGATATAGAGACGCGGGGCGGTAGGGAGGGGATAGAGAGATGCGGGGCGGTAGGGAGGGGATATAGAGACGCGGGGCGGTAGGGAGGGGATAGAAAGACGCGGGGCGGTAGGGAGGGGATAGAAAGACACGGGCGGTAGGGAGGGGATAGAGAGACGCAGGGCGGTAGGGAGGGGATATAGAGACGCGGGTCGGCAGGGAGGGTCCCCAGTGAGGAAGCTGATGAAGAGAGGGGGGAAAGTAGTGGAGGGGGAGGGCACCAGAAGAGGAGACATTTGTAAAGTGGCGCCCACACATAGATACAGTGGGTAGGATGGCCGGAGGGACTCACCGTTGAGGCTGTGGGCGGCTGCTGCAGGCTGGTAAACAGTAGTGTCCAGAGGCGTCACCGGGTCAGTATTACTGTTACACACATCTCTCACCCCCCCCCCCCGCGGCCGAAAGGGGGCGTGGCCTGTTGTGAAAGGGGCGTGGCCTCTCGGGTATGTTTTCTCTCGCTCCGGGGGTGTTTCCAGCTTGCCTGTAGATGCTGGCAGCCCCCGGAGACTGGAGTGTGTGTGCCGACTCTTCTCTGTGACAGGAGGCGAGTGCTGCAGGAGATGACGTCACTGCAGCACTCGGCTC